>NC_066620.1:195920341-196545341 GCF_025201925.1 Gopherus flavomarginatus | reverse complement strand
TGCCTCCTAGAGGCGCCCAGGGGGGTGTGGTATGTGAGTGTCCCAGGTCACTGGGTGGGGGCTCGAGCCAGTTATGCATTGTGTTACTGAAACGGACCCCCTGGATACTGAACCCGGCCCTTGTTGCTGCCAACTCAGAGGGGCAGAAGGGTTACATTTTTGGGGGCTCGTCCGGGATACCTGGGTCAGTACCCCTCGCAAGCACCTGTTGAGTGTTCCACTGTATTGGGAAATAATTGTGTTTATATTTTGAGGAAACTACTGTTTGTATAATGGCTAATATGTCGGGTTTGTTGGGCCACAGTCCTGCAGCCTCTAGCTCAGGGGCGGCAGACTCAGCCTATGAGTGGGCAAAAGCACTGGAGCATATATTGGAAAAGATTGTGTTGGCCTATGCTACGTCGAACTCTTGTCGTAAGTTAAGGTTATTTGATGGGGAAGAGAAGTTTGAACTCTGGTCGGAGCATACTACTGAAATGCTGCGGGAGTGGGCCGTACCCGATGTAGAAAAGCGACGATGTCTAATAGAGAGCCTTAGTGGCCCAGCATTAGATGTAATTCGCACCCTGAAGCTCACTGACCCTGAGGTCAGTGTGAAGGACTGCCTAGAGGCCCTTGATAATACCTTTGGGAGCGTAGAGGGCCCTGAAGACAGTTACTGTAAATTCATTAATTCCCGACAGCAAAGGGGTGAGAAAATTTCAGCCTATATACAGAGGCTGGAAAGACTACTTCAGAGAGCTGTTATGAGGGGAGCAGTGACTGCTGAGCAGATGGATCAGACCAGACTGGCTTAAGTTGTAAGAGGGACTCAGTATCGGAACCCAATCCTACTTCATCTCCGACTAAGAGGACGGCAGGAACATCCCCCAAGTTACTCCCAGCTGATAACGGAGGTCAAGGAAGAAGAAGAAAAGCAGGCAGCCAGCGAGTGTTGGGAAGCCCAAACATTGGAACCAGCCAGCACGACGCCACCGCCAATGGCCAGTGTACTGATGGTGAGCACCACAGAGGAACTTGCCCAACAAATGCAGGTCCTGACAGAACGGATAGCTGAGCTGCAAAGCATCATTGACTGAGCTAAGATTTCCAGGAATCAGGAGCCTCAGACTGTGATGATAGAGAAGTCAGTATCTAGAGTCACCATCCCATCTCACCGAATGGGGAAAGGACAATTCTTTTGCTACCGGTGTGGTCAGGATGGGCACAGTGCTGCTAACTGCCATAAGGAAGAGAACCCCTCCTTAGTGTATGAAAAGCTGAGGATTAGTTGGAAGAGATCCAGTAGCTGCCAGAAGGTCCGGGGACAGAGAACACCTAGGCCTAGAGGATTTGAAGATTCCCCCAGAAGAGACCATCCAGCTGGGATCCCTGCAGGACTGATAGGGCCTCGAGCAGAGGACATGGTGAGGATTGAAGGGGCGGAGTGTAAAGCCGTGCTTGACACTGGATCTCAAGTGACTATTATATTTCAGTCATTCTACCAACAGATGCTTAGGCACCTGCCCATACAGCCACTGACTGGCATTGGTCTGTGTGGCCTCAGCATGGATGAATACCCCTATCAAGGGTATGTCATAGTGAACCTGGAATTCCCAGAGGAGGTTGCTGGGGCAAAGCAAGAGGTGGACACCGCTGCCTTAATATGCCCTGACCCGAAAGGGACCTCTGATGTGTCTGTGCTGATAGGGACCAACTCCAGCCTCTTCAAGGTGCTCGCGGATTACTGCAGACAACAGGCTGGGGACCAGTACCTGAGTACCCTGATGATCCATACGCTTTGTGCTGAAGCCTGTAGGAAGATTGAGAGCACCAAGAAGGAGACATCTGAGCTACCGATTGGGGCACTGAAGTACATGGGTACAACCCCCTTAGTAGTGCCTGCAAGGACGGAGCAAGAAGTACTTGTCATGAGTACCAGGCTGAAAGGCAGTAAAGGGGCATTAGCAATGATAGAGCAGCCGGCTGAAGGAGAGCTCCCAGAAGGAGTGCTGGTCCCCAGTGGAGTCATAACCCTACCTGCTGAAGCCCAGGAAAAGGTGACTATACTGATTGCTAATGAAACAAGTAGAGATGTTGTTGTGAGGCAAGGACAAAAGATAGCAGACCTCTTTGAGCCTGAATCAATTGTAAAACCCCAGTGTGAGACTCAAGTGCCAACAATAGACCCAGCAAAGTTTGACTTTGGAGATTCACCATTGTCCGAGGAGTGGAAAGATCGCCTAAGAAGGAAACTTTGTGAAAGATCCAAGGTGTTCTCATTGCATGAGTGGGATGTGGGATGTGCAAAAGGAGTAGAGCACAACATCAGACTACATGACTCTCGACCTTTCAGAGAGAGATCTAGGAGGCTTGCTCTCTCCAAGATGGAAGATGTGCGACAACATCTTCAAGAGCTGGCTGCAAATGGCATCATTACAGAGTCCCGCAGCTCATACGCCTCGTCCATTGTGGTGGTCCATAAAAAGAATGGGAAAATCCGGATGTGTATTGACTACCGCACCCTAAACCGCCGTACTGTGGTTGACCAGTACACAATGCCTCGAGTTCAAGATGCCTTAGACTGTTTGCTGGGAAGCCAGTGGTTCTCTGTGTTGGATCTTCGAAGTGGATACTACCAGATCCCTCTGGGTGAAGAAGATAAGGAGAAGACAGCCTTCATCTGCCCATTAGGGTTTTATCAGTTCGAACGCATGCCCTAAGGGATTTCTGGAGCACCTGCCACATTTCAACGTCTTATGGAGAAAGTTGTGGGAGACATGAATTTACTGCAAGTGTTAGTTTATTTGGATGACCTGATTGTGTTTGGAAGAACTTTGGAGGAGCATGAAGAAAGACTTCTTAAAGTGCTTGATAGGCTGGAGGATTATGGTTTGAAGCTTTCAATTGACAAATGCCAGTTCTGCAGGACCTCGGTGAAGTATGTGGGGCACACCGTGTCCCAAGAGGGTGTGAGTACTGATCCTGATAAAATAGAAGCACTCACTACATGGCCACGTCCAAGCAACTACAGAGAACTCAAGATCTTCCTTGGGTTTAGTGGTTATTACCGCAGTTTTGTGAAAAACTATGCTACAATTGTAAAACCGCTCAATGATCTTACCAGGGGATATCAGTCCAGCAAGGACAAATCTAAGACCAAGAATAAAAGGCCTTCCGTGCAGAGACACTCTGGCCCCTTCGAACCCTTTGGGCCACGGTGGGATGAGAAATGTGAAAGGGCTTTTAGAGCAATCATTACTTGCCTAACTCATGCCCCAGTCCTAGTATTTGCTGACCCAAGCAAGCCATTTATCCTGCATACTGATGCCAGTTTGGAGGGTCTGGGGGCAGTACTGTACCAGGAGGTGGAAGGCAAGCGTAAACCTGTAGCCTTTGCCAGCCGAGGACTGTCTGATAGTGAAACCCGCTATCCCACCCACAAGCTGGAGTTCTTGGCCTTGAAATGGGCCATCATTGAGAAATTTCGAGACTACTTGTATGGGGCTCAGTTCCAGGTGTGGACAGACAACAACCCACTGACTTATGTGTTAACAAGTGCTAAACTGGATGCTACAGGGCAAAGATGGGTGGCTGCTTTGGCTAGCTATGACTTCAGCATTCAATACCGATCAGGGAGAAGCAATGTAGATGCAGATGCATTGTCCTGGCGTCCACAGGCACCACGACTTGCTGTGATACCCACGGATGGAGTGAGAGCTATTTGCAGTGTAAGTCGCCGAGAGCCGGAGGCCCATGAGAGCCTTCATGGATGTGTTGCTGAAACTTTGGGCCTACCCCCTGAATGCGTGCCTTCTGCTTCAGTAAACTTTATTGCTTTGGACCAATCTCCCTTGCCCATGCTCAATACGGCTGACTGGCAAGAGGCCCAGCTGCAAGATATTGACATTCGTGATACACTACTTGCCAAAAGAGAGGGGCGAGGCCCAGCTGAGGTTGTCCCACCTACCCCAGAGGGCAAACTACTATTGAGAGAATGGACCAAACTAAAACTGATTCAGGGAGTGCTACACCGCATGACCACAGACCTTTACAAAAGCAACGGAATCAACTAGTGCTGCCAAAAGATTACAGAACCCTGGCCATGAGGGCCCTGCATGATGACTTTGGACATTTAGGGATGGAGAGGACCCTGGAACTTATCCGCAGTAGATTCTATTGGCCACGGATGGCTGAAGATGTTCGCAGGAAATGTGAGACCTGCGCGCGATGTGTTCAAAGGAAAACTCTGCCCACGAGGGCTGCATATCTGAAGAACATCACCAGCAACAAACCTCTGGAGCTGGTTTGCATTGATTTCTTGTCTTTAGAAGTGGACAAGAGGAATACTGGGAACATCCTAGTAGTGACCGACCATTACACGTGATATGCGCAGGCATATCCCACACGTGATCAGAGGGCCACCACTGTCACTCGAGTACTGTGGGAAAAATATTTCTCAGTCTATGGATTCCCAGCCAGGATACACTCGGATCAGGGACGAGATTTTGAGAGTCACCTTCTGAAGGAGGTGCTGAGGATAGCAGGTATTAAAAAGTCGAGGACAACGCCTTACCACCCACAAGGTGACCCTCAGCCAGAGAGGTTCAACCGAACCCTATTGGATATGTTAGGGACTTTGCGGCCAGAGCAGAAGGCAACCTGGAGCCAACATGTTGCATTTCTGGTGCACGCCTACAATGCCACAAAGAACGATGCTACGGGGGTCACCCCATATCTCTTGATGTTTGGGCGAGAACCAAGACTACCCATAGATTTGTGCTTTGGTGTATCAGAGGATGGCGATAGCTATGAAACCCATCAGCAATATGTATCCCGACTACGAGAAAAGCTATGGGATGCTTATCATTTAGCTACGTCTGCAGCTCGGAAGAACGCAGACCACAACAAACAGCGATATGATGCTAGGGTGCGTCTGCAAGAGCTCCAGCCAGGGGACAGAGTCCTGCTGCGAAATTTGGGTATTGCTGGCAAACACAAGATAGCTGACAGATGGAAGGCAATACCTTACTTAGTGATGGAAAAGCTAGGAGACCTGCCGGTCTACAAGATCAAACCTGAAGAGGGTCCAGGGCAGACCAAAACCCGTGCATAGAAACCTTTTGCTCCCTGTGGGAGAATTGGTAGGCAGCCCTTATGAGATGGGCCACAACAGGGCAACTGGGCAGAACGAAGGTGCTGTATCAAAGCCGCCTTTCAACGTGGACAGCCGGCCTCCTGCAGCTAACCTACCCCTACTCAGCACATCTGACAGTGAGTCTGAGGAGGAAGACACAACCATGGTGTATCCTGGGATGAAGACAAGATTTCAGTCTCGATCCGCTGAATCAGAAGAGAGCACATCCTCTTCCGCCCTAAACCCTATGGCAGAAGTATTTAGGCCCATTCCTGATATCCCTGAGCCACTGGTGGGACCCCCGTGTAATGACTTACACAGGCTATTGGACAGTGGTGACATACAGATGGAGGATGTCCAGAGCACCTGCGATCCTCCACTGTTAGAACTAGAAATGCAGGAGCCTATGCCAGTATCTGAGGGGAACTCACAGGAAACCTCCCCATCCGGCACTCAAGAGGATGTCCCCCCTACCATAGCAACAGAGATTCTCAATAGGCGAGACAGGGTAATAAGACCAGTGAAACGGTTAGCTTACGATGCACCTGGGGTGATTAGTGAGGAGCCTATACATTTAGCACACAGGTTTGTGAAAGCTAAAGTGAGCTATCTAATGCCTTTTGGAGGGGACCAATAAGTTGGTATAGTAGGGAATGTGATTTGTCAGGACGACAAATTCTTGGCTGGGGGGAGGATGTAAGCAGAGTCAGGATAAGCTCTACCCTGACATCTGGTGGAAAGAATTTCAGAGAGTGTATTTGCATAGGCACGCCTACCCTATCCCAGACTGCCGAGCTGTGGGACTGCTTGGTGACAAATGATTCACCCTCAGTTGGGTGGTACTTGCTAGACAAGGGACATGGGTTCCAAAACCCAGTGAATTGAGAGAGGCTGGGGACAGGTATCTGTGCCTGGTGGTGCAGTCTCCTTGTGGAGCCAGAAGCACCAGTTCCACCCCCTCCTTTCTCCACTGTGGAATGTCAGAGTTGATTTTTTTTATTCCCTCAAGAATCTAAATACAGGTTACTGAGCTGAAATCACTTTGGGCTAATGGTGCACTAGCACTGGGGCTCCCCCACTAAGAGCTGAGATCACTAAGAGTTGAAATCACTAAAGAGCTGAAATAACTGAGCTGAGAGCACTGAGTACTGTGCTAACTAGTGGGGGAGCCTGAAGTTATACTGTGGAACAGAGCAGCTGGTGGAGTGGAGCAGTTGCGGGGACGGCTGGAGCAGACCACGGGACAGATGGTGGCAGCAGAGCGGCTGGCAGAGCGGAGTAGCTGTGGGACGGGTGGAGCGGCTCACAGAGCGAGTGGAGCCGAGCAGTTTGCAGAGCAGCTCATGGAGCAGAGCAGCTGCTGGAGCGGAGCAGTTTCTGAGGACGGCTGGAGGAGCAGAGTGGAGCAGCTGGTAAAGCGGAGCAGTTCGTGGAGAAGGCAGAAGCAGAACCCACGGAGAGGCAGGGCAGTTGGCCCCGGACCACGTAAGGTGCCCCTTTCTACCCAGGCTGGGGGGAGGGACCTCTACAGATAAACTCTCGAACTCTGGGGTGGCATTGACCAGAGACTTTTGGGTTGTTGGACTTTGGGGTGATTGGACTTAAAACCCTAAGGGGAAAAAGGACAGTGCCAAACGTACTTGGAGGTGGGTTTTTGTTTATGGTTTGTGTTATAACCCTGTTTGTGGTGTTTCTCCAATGGGATGCCGCATTGATTCCTTCCTTTATTAAAAAGATTTTGCTACACTCAGACTCCGTGCTTGCGAGAGGGGAAGTATTGCCTCCTAGAGGCGCCCAGGGGGGTGTGGTATGTGAGTGTCCCAGGTCACTGGGTGGGGGCTCAAGCTGGTTATGCATTTTGTTACTGAAACAGAACCCCTGGATACTGAACCCGGCCCTTGTTGCTGCCAACTCAGAGGGGCAGAAGGGTTACATTAGTAATTTCCAAGTGCAAACAAGCCCTGAATTTCCCACTCCCTCCCTGCCTCCCATAACGTGAAGTGGCCTCAAAGTGGTTGTAAATATTACTACACCCTCTTGAGATCACTAAAGGCCCCTTCACAGCACTCTAGCAAAGAATACGAGAGGGTCCAATTCTCAGAAACAGACAAATGTTTAAAGAGGTTATGAATGGAGATTAGCCCGAGCATCAAAGCTCTATTGTGAATCCAAACTTTCCCAGAGTTTAAAAGTGGCCACTCTTGGATTTGGATTAGGGCCCACAATGTTTAAGATTCATAGGGCTTAAGCCAGAAAGGACCTGTAGCAGTGTTACCATATACTGAGCAGCCCCTTGTGGCCAGGGGTTGTTTTGCAGGCAGCTGCCTCAGTTTCCCCTCTTGGATTGTTCAGTGAACTCAAAACTCACTTTTCTCCATTTCCATCCTTTCTCGAGTTCTGCTTTGTTAAATTAACAAACAAATTCAAGACAAATTGTTCAAGTCCATCCAAAAGCAGACAAAACAAAGATTTCTCTTCCTCCCCTCAGGCCTTCCTGCCTAGGACCTTTCCTGCTTTGACAGGCCACTCTCAGACCCTACCTAGCTGGAGTTTCAGCCCTAATTCCCAGGACTCTCTGTTAGAGCCCACGTTCTCCTAGTGGTCTCTAATCCCTCAACATTCCCCTGCTGTTCTTTATAAGACAATCGCCCTGATCTCTTCCAAGTGTGGCTCATTCTGTAATTAGGACTGGCTAGTCCCAGCCCTCGAGTGGTGAACCACTCCATTGCAGGACCACTAGCTCTCCTGTATATCAGAAGCCATTCTTCAACCGGTGACCCCTGTATTGAGCCCAGTAAATTGGGTTACACTAAACTAAAACATAAAATTGAGACTGGATGCCTCTCTAGAAGTTATTGCCCCTTCTTGAACTGAGTGGCTAGTCAAAGTTTGGGGCTTTGTAGGTTCTTCCAGTTGGGAGTAGAAATTGATGATGGAGTTTGGTATTTTTTATTAATTATTAATTATTATTATTATTAAATCTTGTCTATTTACAAGAAATGTACAAAGTCCTGTTTCTGCAAATGCAGGAGGAGCTAAAAATAAAAGGAGTTGTTTCTTAGCTTACAGGCCCAAGCTTCTCTCAGCCAGCACCAGGCCCCAAAGAAACTCTAGCCCATCCATGTTTATAGGCTGCTGCTTGGACTTCTTCCTCGGCTGTCTTCAGTCTCTCAGCTGCGTCCTGTTGTGTCCCCGCCACCCCCCAGTTTCTCTTTGTCAGACACACCCACCCACTTGGTCAGAACAATTCCCCGTGGAATTCTCCATCCACATGGTGCTAGTTTCTGGGCAGACTCTTTTAGGTGGGGCCCCTTAAATGTCTCTGACAGCTATTTTAAATGAAGGGCGTGGGTGTTCACACATCACTTTCAATGGGGTTTTAATTTAACCTGTAGCACACTCTAAGCCACTTCATAACAACTTGAAGACATGAAGAAATGGCGAATCTACCACTTCTCTTGATAGACTGAAAATCTTCATTATCACAGGAGGCATGAAGACGAGATAAAAAACAGAGAGGCAAATAAAACTGTATAAAAAGAGGCAGCAATTATTTGCATTCTTGGGGAGGGGTTAGCTCTTCTGCTGCTCTCTGTCCACCTTCAGCTGTGTACATCATGAGTACAAGTAAACTCTTAACAAGAGCATTTAGTCATCAGTAAAGAAACTCAAAAGACAGCTAAATCTTGTTAGTTATTTCAAAGAATTTCTGTAGCTGCTGTGTTTGAATTTCTTTTCCCAACCACCAGAATAGCGTACACATTTTATTGCCATCCTGGAGGCCATCACAGGGACATAAAGTTAATAAATCTGCCTTATTTTGTTTAAATATATTCTGTGTAAATCTTACATTATTTGTGAAGAAAGGATATATCCAATACAAACAACAGTCCCTATTAGCTGAACGAGAGTGAAAGGGGATGTCTACACTGCTATTAAACACCTGTGGCTGGCCCGTGTGAGTTGACTCGGGCTCAGGCTGTGGGGCTATAAAATTGCAGGGTAGATGTTCAGGCTTGGGCTGGAGCCTGGGCTCTGGGACCCCCACTTAGCTGAGATGGGCCAGCTACAGGTGTTTTGTTGCAGTATAGACATACCCAGAGTTTCCAAAATGATGACTTGCACTTTTCTCTGCTTTACAACTGTCCTGTCTTTTTCAAGTCAGACTACTTCCATAGCATTTCGGTTTGTCTTCTTATTTCATCTTTTTGTCAACCACACCACATTCTATTCATTTGCCCTTCATCTTAAAAACTCCTGTTCCCAGCAGGCTTCAAACTCCTGGGAGTGGAGTGTATGTTCAGAATGATAGCTTTTATCCAAAGGCTCTGTTCTTAAGGGATTTTTGCCTGCATAAGATCAAGAGCCCTGGGATCTGAAGAAAAATTGCAGATTGTGTCTCTCTTTTTTGGGGGACACACTAAAGAAACTTAGAAAAACTGAAACTTAGAAAGCACACAATCAGATATACATGCAGCATGACCAGGGAAGAGCAAATGAGGGAATACAGAGAGCTGGGTAAGTGAGAGATAATTGGTTCTTTAGTAAATTCAGAAAATGCATTTAAGGAGATGGCTGGCCTGTTCAAAGGCTGTAACAACGGTCTTAATTGCCCTGCGAGGAAACCAGGCTCATCACTATGGCCATGGCTACACTAGAGAGTTGCAGCACTGGTGAGGGGGTTACAGCGCTGCAACTTAGGATGTGGCCACACTTGCAAAGCACGGCCAGCGCTGCAACTCCCTGGTTGCAGCACTGGCTGTACACCCGGTCGAGCCTCGGGTGTAGCGATTCCAGCGCTGGTGATCCAGCGCTGGTCAGCAAGTGTGGACCCCACCAGCGCTTTTATTGACCTCTGGGGTATAAGGAGGTATCCCAGAATTCCTGTCCACAACAAACCGGAAGAAAGGGAGAGCTCGGAGTTCAGCCAAACTGCTTATTTAAAAAACAAACACAGCTCCTGTTTGCTGAGCGAGCGGAGGCAGGCAGGGGAATTACTTTGGAATGTTCACAGCTGTTTGCTTGAAGAGAGAAACAGCACGCTCACACGGCAGAGGAGGAGGGAGAAGTCTGTGTTGAGCAGATGCTTATCTGGTCTGACGGCTATTTAGGAGTACATAATTTGCATTTAGTGAATGAGAAAGGGGTGGGGAAAGGGGGTCAGACCTTTTAAAATGATTGAAGGTAGGCACTGTGTGTCTTCCAGTCCTTAGAACTTGCAAGGCAGGGAGCTGAGAACAGTGTCAACTCCAAAAATCCATTCTGTCTGTCTCCTCCACGCTCCCTGTCACATTCCACCTCACCTCCCTCTTTTGAAAAGCACGTTGCAGCCACTTGAATGCTGGGATAGCTGCCCACAATGCACCACTCCCAACAGCGCTGCAAATGCTGCAAATGTGGCCACACTGCAGGGCTGGTAGCTGTCAGTGTGGCCACACTGCAGCGCGGGCCCTACACAGCTGTACGAACACAGCTGTAACTACCAGCACTGCAGAACTGTAAGTGTAGCCATGGCCTATGTTTGGGGAGGGGCATGTAAGAGGCAATAGGACTAGCCCTTGTGGTAAAAAAAGGGCTTTCCATCAGTCCACAGCAACTTCTCTGTCACATTAAATAGTAACACATGCTTTGAATGGAGTCTCATCCAAAGCCATGTTACTATATAGAAGACTGATGAATCTGACATGATAGCGGCTAATGATACCAGTGATTTGTCCTAGGGAAGTATTTTATTTCATCAGAAAATAAAGGGCAGGAATGGTGTTAAGCAAATGGTATCACACATCATACACTGTCACACTGCAATGGCCAAAGGTTACCTTTTCACAAAGCCAAAACATAAGTTGCAGTACATTGCCACTGAAGAATTCACATTAGAACCTTAAACCTCCATCACAATGCCCCTGTGAGATGGGATTATACCTATTCTACAAGTGGGTAAACAGATGCACTAAGTGATTCATCCAAGTTACACAAGTCCCTAGTAGACTCATGATTAGAACCCTTGCGCCTCTATTCCCAGTTCCTTGGACCAGCCTCTAGATGTTCTTACCTCTCCTTATGAAGTGCTTTGAGATACTTTGTATGAACACTATTTTGTGCCAAGTGGGTGCAAAATGCTGCCATTCTGAAAAGTTCCTACAAGGTGCAGGGCAATAAAATGAATCCAACATCTATTACTCACTTCGAACTGGGGGCATGATTGCCAACCTGAGCAGACATACTCATCGTCGCTCTCATTGAGCTAGCATGTGAAAATAGAACATAGCCACAGCAATGCAAGCAGACGGAGGAGCTACCCACCCTGAGAATGCACTTATCAGAGATGCTAGATGTGTATTCAGGATAGCTAGCCCCTTATTCTTCTTGCAACACCCTTGCTACAGCCATGTCTGCACTACAAAATTAAATCAACCTAACTTAGAATCATACCGTTAGATGGGGTCACATCTGTTCTATACTAATACTATGTGTACCTTAGGGTATGTTTTCACTACCAGCCAGATCGTTGGGCAGCGATCGATCCAGTGGGGATGGATTTATCACATCTAGTCTAGATGCAATAAATCGATTCTCGGGTGCTCTCCCGTCGACTCCAAGACTTCAGTTCGGTGAGAGGTGCAGGCAGAGTTGACGGGGGAGTGGCAGCAGTCGACTCACTGTACTGAAGACACTGTGGTAAGTAGATCTAAGTATGTTGACTTCAGCTACATTATTTACATAGCTGAAGTTGCGTAACTTCGATCAATTTCCCCCCCCCGCCCCCCCGGGGGTAGACCAGGGCTTAGTTTCTCTGTGTACTGCACCAGTACTTAGGTGGTGGGAAAAGGGTGAGAGATTTTTCTGAGGCCCTCTGGGCGGGTGAGACTGCTCAGCTATTTGCAGCTATGTAATCTAAGACCCAGGAGGGGGGTGCAACCAGGTGATACCTTTGGCCCAGGAAGCAAGACAAAGAGAAGGAGGAGAGGTATGAGGGGGGTGTCAGAGATCGGGAGGCTGGCAGGCTGCTTGGGGGAACTGGAAAAGGGGAATCCAGGGCATCTGGCCCACGATTTCCAAGAAGGACTTGGCTGAAAGTCACTGATGTCTGTAATAGCAAGCTCTGTTCTACACTGTGGTCCTGTCTATGAATAAACCTTCTGTTTTATGCTGGCTGAGAGTCACGTCTGACTGCAGAGTTGGGGTGCAGGGCCCTCTGGCTTCCCCAGGAGCCCCGCTGCTGGTGTGAGAAGCGCACGGTGTGAAAAGGGCATGCTGAATGCTCCGACCCAGGAAGGTCGAAGCTGTGTAAGCTTCTTGCCCTGGAGACAGTATGCTCAGAGAGTGGAGGCATACCCTCCAAGACTTCTGACTAGCTTTGTATGGAGTAGTTCCAGAGAATTGCCCGGTGACTCCATGACACCATCCAAGATAGATGGCTATCCAGCCTCCATCTGAAAACCTCCAGTGAAGGAGCTTCCACAGCCTACATTGGTATATAGCTAACAGTACACCTCTACCCCGATATAACGCGGTCCTCGGGAGCCAAAAAATCCCTACCACATTATAGGTGAAACCCCGTTATATCGGGATAGTGGCAGGAGGGCTCCAGCAGTGATTTAAAGAGCCCTACGCTCTGGCGGCTGCGGGGAGCCTGGGCCCTTTAAATCACTGGCCGAGCCCCGCTGCCACAGCTCCGGGGTTACCGCGCTATATGCGAACCCATGTTATATCGGGTCACGTTATATCGGGGTAGAGGTGTACTTACATTGCTTGTGCATGTCTACGCTTTGCTTCTTGTATTGGCAGTGCACGTCCTCACCAGGAGCATTCCTACTGATTGTACTGTCAGCGTGGGGCATTGTGAGATGGCTCCTGAAAGCCAGTAACATTCAACATAAGCAACTCAATGTCTGCACTGACTCTGCGTCGACCTCAGAACATCTACCTTGACTCTAAGTTGCCTCTCGTGGAGGTGGAGTTATTAAGTTGGCATAGCAGGGCAACAAGTATCAGAGGGGTAGCCGTGTTAGTCTGGATCTGTAAAGGCAGCAACAGGACTCTTTGCTGCTATAGCAGGGCAGTTACTTCAGCGGGAATGAAATTTAAGTGTAGACAATTCCTTAGTTAGGTCCACATTAGTTGCCCTGTGTCAACCTAACACTGTCATGTAGACCAGACCTGCATTCTATTTTTAATGCACTAGCTATATGAGAGCTAGTGCAAGAATGTCTCCTTGAGCTGGGAACCTCATGCCCAGCTCCAAGTGCAGATATATGCTAAATTAAATCTCAAGACGCTTTATAAATGAGGGCAAGTATATTACCCCCACTGAGACTGAGGCACAGAGACTTTAATTCACTTGCCCTAGAGCAAAAAGAGTCAATGACGGAGCTGAGAGAATCCGTATCTCACAATGTCTGTAGGTGGTAACTACCTACCTAAGGCTCTGGGAGGGAGTTTGGGGTGGGGGAGAAGGTCTGGGTTGCAGACCTTGGGTTGGGGCAGGGGATTGGGGTGCAGGAAGGGTGCAGGCTCTTGAGGGGATTTCGGGTGCAGAAGAGGTGAGAGGTTGGGCTCTGGGAGGTAGTTTGGGTGGCGGAAGAAGTCTGGGATGGAAGCTCTGGGATGGAGTTTGAGAGTAGGCTCTGAGCTGGGTCAACAGGTGGGAGTGCAGGAGGGGATGAGGGTGTGGGCTCTGGGATGGAGTTTGGGTGCAGGAGAGAGCGTAGGCTTCAGACTGGAGCAGGAGAAGGAGTTGAAGGGTGTGTGGGTAAGGAGTAGGGGTACAGGCTCTGTGAGGGAGTTTGGGGATGGGAGTGGATGTGTGGGAAGGGGAGGGAATAGAGGCTCTGGGAGGGAGACTGGGCACATGAGGGAGTGTGTGGGAAGGGGTGCAGTCTCTGGGAGGGAGTTTGGGGCGGGAAAGGGTATGTGGGAAGGGGGAGGGGGTGCAGGCTCTGGGAGGAGGTCGGGGGGGTGCAGCACTTACCTGGAGCTCCTAGACAGGGAGGGCTGGGGAGCCTCCATGTACTGCTACCCCCAGGCACTGCCCCCGCAGCTTCCTATTGGCAGCAGGGGTGCTTGGGGCAGGACACAGACCCAACCCGCTCAGGGGCTGCAGGGAGGGGCTGGCAAGCATGTGCAGCAAGCAGTGAGGAAGCTGCTCAGCTCCACTGTGCTGCTAGTGGTGGCCCCTGGCCATTTTAAATTGTCTGGGGGGCATGTGTGAGGGGGCGCCTGGGGGCAGAAGTCAGAGCCGAGGGAGAGACCTGTCCTCAAATATTGCTGGGGCCAGGAATATTCCTGGTGCCCAGACATCATGGGCCCATATAACTCAACACTCATGGTGCCATACAAGAGTTACGGTAAATTGAATTGCACTAGGACATCTGACACGGTCATTTCAGTCAGACTGAGCCATCTCAAAGTTGCTAAGCAGAACCGTTACGGTTTCATCAGCCCAGTTTCCAACGTTCTTTGAGCTCTTGACTTGTATTCTTGTTCCAGACATTCCTGTCCCCAAACGAGCAGTTAAACCCAGTAACAAAGCCGAACACATGTGAGATCTCTCTGGGTCCCAGAGTTGCTAAATGACCTTGCTGTTCTGTTTAGCATTTGCTGTTACTGGCAGGCTGACAGAGCAGAATCCACTAACATTAATGTGACTGTACCACTCTGCAAGGAAAAGCTGTGAGGATTTCCCATGCAGAATGATCATATTGTTTAGAAGCTGCACTGTGGGTGCACTTTCCCCTCAGCCAGGCAAATCCCTCTGGGCCCTTGCCAAAAAGCCTTATGAAGACAATTGCTTGTTTATTCACATGGGTAGCAGCTTGCACAGAGGGGGCCCCAGCATATGCAATCTTCTTTGGCCAAGCTTCGATTAGATTGTTATGGGGAATCCCCTCCAGTAACACCTGAAAACAATGGGCAGGAAGTGTACTCCATTGCAAGGATGGGGGAAGGGGGCTGGGCATGACTTTACTTCTGGTAGCAGAGCACTTTTATGATGAGTACCCATCCAGTTGGCATATATGCTCCCAATACCTTATAGGGCTCAGTTTTAATAACTCAGTCTAACCATCTGAGCTTCACTGATCATGTCAGTCACTGATACTTGCGCAGACATATTTGTGGGAATGATCTAGTTCTCTCCCACCACTCAAGGTTCAGGCAAAACATTTACATCTGAGAGTGCTGATAAGCAGAAGATAATTTATTAATCAGCCCATGGTGATTTCTCTAGGTTAGATCTGTCTGTGGTGTCTATTATTCTACTGCACTAAACACACTGTTGGGATTTAACAAATAATCACGTATTTGATGGGACACAGCTATTTGTACCTTTTCTGGGCAACAAAATAACTATTTTACCTTAAATATTACAATAAAGCATCATTAAAGATCCAACAGCCCCTGCCGCTGCAAAAAACAAAAGACAACAGAGCTTTTGTGATTAAAGCAGTGGGCTGGGATTCAGGAGATATAGATTCAATGCCTGATTCTGCCACTGGCTTCCTATGTGACCCTAGGCAAATCACAATCTCTCTGGGCCTCAGATCCCCATCCTTAACATTTGGAAAATTACTCCCTTACCTTTTCTCCCCAACCCCTTCAGTTTCATCTACAGAAATTGTAAGAACTTCTCCATAACATACTCTCCATAGCATCTAGGGCTCAGGTCTTGGTTAGGACCTGTAGGTGCTACTCTAATACAGACAATTATGGTTTGCTGTTTCGCTTGTTACCTTGACTGTTTACATATATCCGTATATCCATTAGTTGTAAGATGCAGCAGCATATAGCTAAATGACTATGTTTATCAAGCCCATACCACCAGTACAGGAAACCAGCAGTACAATACCCTCTGGTGGCACCACTTGAAGGGAGAACAAAAAACTCTCTCCTGTCTGTCCAAAAGAAAGACCAGCCAAAAGCCCTGGAAGGAAGCCCTCCCCAGAACCTGGGCAAGAGAATTCTTAGCAGGGTGTATGTGCCATTAAAGAAGGGGAACGTGTTACTTTTTCTGTTTACTTGACCACTGATGCACAAGGATCCACTTATATCAAGTTTCCAGAGAAATACATGGTGCAGGGAATTTGTATTTGTAACAAGATCACCTTACCTCTCTTGGTACCTGGTGTCCCGTCCCTTTGCATCCCCTTCTTCTGGGTCCAGGCCCTTCAGTCTCTCTCTTCTGAAGAGACCAATTCCAGGGCTTCTTAGTGATTCAACCCTCCAGACAAATCATGAACTTCATCCCCCTTTCTGGGAATAAGCAGAAGAGCCAACAAAACAGTCAACACCAGAAACCTCATGTTTCCAATCACCTTCATTGGTGGGTCTGTAGGGGAACCCAGGCTCTCCCTCCACTCCAGGAACACTGTATCAAACTGCAAAGGGACATCTGCTCGGACCTCTTGCTTCACCTCCTCCCTGAACCAGTCCCTACCTTGCCTATCTCTAGGCCCTTCCCACAGCCTCTTTTTAGACTCTCTCTAGGACTCTTCTCTGGGCCCACTGCAGAGAGACTCCAAGCACTTCCTGCCATCCATCTGGCTCTACTATAGGAGACTAAATATCCTGCAGACAATTTCCAGCTCCCTATAGGTCACTCTTCCTATTGAGCTAAGCAGGCTCCTCCTTACAGGAGGCCTTAATATATCCATTACCTGAAGAGGCAGTTGACTAGACACAGGTGGGGCTGATCCCAACTCCCTTAAAGAGCTAGCCCACCCTGTGACGGTACCACACACTTCCTCATTAGAAAGAAGTGTAACAGATTGAAGGAGAGGGAAGGAAAAGTTCATAGGTCCACAGAGGAAGGAAGCAAAGGCAAAGTTCTCACAGAATTCTTAGAAACTTGACTATAGCTGCCTACTTAATCCCAGATGGATTGTCTGTGGTGGGATTGAACCTAGGACCTCTTGATCTTAAAGGATGAGCCTCTAATGCTTGAGCTAAAAGACTCTTTAGCCAATTGTTGTAAGAAGCATTGTTGTAGCTGTGTTGGTCCCAGGATATTGAGACAATGTGGGTGAGATAATATCTTTTACTGGACCAACTTCTGTTGGTGAGAGAGACACACTTGAGCTTCATAGCTCAAAAGTGTGTGTCTCTCTCACCAACAGAAATTGGTCCAACAAAACATATTACCTCACCCATCTTGTCTCTCTTAGCCAAGGCAGTAGCAGGCTCATCAGTAATGATCTTTTGTTGGGAAAGTCATTAAGGAGTAGAGGGTGGGGGAAAGTAACAATGTCAGTGCAACCAAAAAAGCACAGCTTACGGAGGAATAACATGCCTGGAAAACAAACAGTTCACACTAAGGTTGGCCAGAAATATATTTGAGCCTGCACACTAGGAACACGCTGCTGAATGGGGCCAGTAGGATTCTGGATGGGATGAGTGCGTCACTGTGATCTGGCACCGTTTTTGCACATCTGGTCCTGTGTAGCTAAAAGATCCTACAGAAGCAAGTAACATAAACAAAACACTTTGCTTGTGACCTAAACACATTGCTCAATGAACAACTATAGCCTTCAAATACTCCTTGAGCTACCAGCGAAAAGTATCAGAGGATCAGTTGTGACAGAAAGGATTAGCTTCAAAAGCTGCTCTGTCCAGATGTGGGTATTTATTGGAAGGCAGTTTTAAAACGTTTATTTTGCACACACAAATAGAAATAATACAGCAAAAAGCATAATTTGTGGACCTGATCCAAAACCCATTGACGTTAAGGAGAGTCTTTCCACCGACCTCAATGAGCTTTGGATCAAGCCTTATGTAAATATTCTATTTGCCCAGCATCATTCGAACTGAGTGTTCTGTTAGCATTAACAAATGAAGCCTAGAGAAGAACTCTGCTAAAGGTTCAACCCTAAAGAGACAAATCAAGGTTCAAAGTAGAAAATGAGGAACGTTTTCCCACAAGTGATATGAGACAAAATAGGAAAGGAATTCGGGCTTGTCTGCACCGGGAAATTCACAGGCACAGCTATTCTTCCATAGATATTCTAGAACCGGGGTAGGCAACTTATGGCACTCTGCCGAAGGCGGCACACGAGCTGATTTTCAGTGGCACTCACACTGCCCGGGTCCTGGCCACTGATCTGGGGGGCTCTGCATTTTAATTTAATTTTAAATGAAGCTTCTTAAACATTTTAAAAACCTTATTTACTTTACATACAACAATAGTTTAGTTATATATTATAGACTTATAGAAAGAGGCCTTCTAAAAACTTTAAAATGTATTACTGGCACGCGAAAGCTTAAATTAGAGTGAATAAATGAAGACCTGGCACACCACTTCTGAAAAGTTGCCGACCCCTGTTCTAGAATAACAGTGTATACATGGGGAGTCATTCCAGAAGAGCTATAAAGCTTTAAATTCTCACCCTGCCTTCTTCCAGAATAGCCTCCCCATTTAGACAAGGCCTTAGACTTGATCCGTGCTACCTGCCTCGGCGTATTTCCTGAACGTTGCCATTGGATCAGATGCCTAAAATAAAGCCAGGGAACCCCACTTAACATATCCAGATGGTGGATCAGTGAATGGCGCTATTGGCTCATGCTTTGTTCTACTTTAAATAACAATATTTCAGGGGCAAAGTGCCAAATTTTCCACATGTTTTTCATTAAATCTGCTCTCTGTTCCCTCTCAGATATTTTCATTGCTGGCTGTGTCATTTGCTGGGAAGTCTGCAATTCAGTGTTCCCAGTTCTCATGATTTTGTCAGTCTTATGATCATTACTGTTTTTCTTAAAGTCCCAGCTCCTGGAATCAAGTGAATATGTGATGATTTCAGCCTTCATTTGTAAAGAAAAAGTAAGTTTCTAGACCTCATGGCTGTGGAGAAAGCTTCCAAATGTGACCCAGTGCACCCTAAAGGTTCAAAAAGCAGAAGGCAATTAAAAATCTATTATTTTTACATAATCTCATGATTTTAAACCCAATCTCATGATTTTTGAACATTTGGGGTTGACAATATTGCTGCATTCTATTACAGCTCTGACATTCCTCTGTAACAGGTTACTCAAAGCCCTTATCTACATGGGGATTTCCCTTCATCTGAGGCTCCAATGTAGCTGCACCAGTGTTAACTCCTAATGTAGACAAAATAAGTGTTATTTTACTGAAGTCGTTTTCTCTTGCTTGAAACCAGGGAAAGTTGCAGTGGCATAAATTGCAGCTTGCCTCATCTGTGCTAGGGGTTTGCATGAGGGAGTTACACTTCTTGCTGGACACTGATGGCTGGAATCAAGACAAGTCCCCAGAGTGCAAATCTGCGACTCTGTAATAACAGAAAATTACAGCAACAAAAGCAACTGGAATACAGCTTCAGTGGGGAAACTGCTCAGACTTAGGCTTGTCTACACTGGGCGGTTGACCAGCATAGCGAATCAGGAATAGCTGTTCCACTACAGCTGTTCTTGAAAAGCTCCCCACATGGACCTTCTCATTCCAGAATAAGAGTGTCCAAACAAGAAGAGCTATTGCTCTTTAAATTCACACCCTACCTTATTGTGGAGTAACTTCCCTGTGTAGACAAGCCCGGAAAGCTGCAGGACTTGGCCCTTTGAACGTAAGCATCATTGATGTCAGATTAAGTAGTGTCCTGGGCTGTACATATTCTGTGAATTGTAGGCAATTCTTCCACCATTGGCCCCATGTCAGTGCAGCTTCATTGAAATGAACAGAGCAATACATATCTGCAACTGTAGCTTCAGTCCCTCAACAGACTTAAAAAGGTACCACTGTATCAATAACACTCAGTTCACCATTTCATGAAAACTGTGATTCCAAGCCATGCATTGCAAACATTTCCGAGGCCAAATAAATGATGAACATTGCAATGTAAACAGAAAGAGTTATAACTAATAGTGTTAATACATCAAATATTTTTGCATAAATAAACTTAGTCCGTGTGTTAGATTTTGAAATGTTCTTCAACCATGCCATCTTTCAAATCTCCAACCTCAGGAACTTAATGAAAGGATCTGAAAAAAGAAGAGACTTCCCAGATAAAACTATCAGAAGGGGTGATTTTAAAAATAAATATAACTTGCTAACTTGCAAGCAGGTGCTTTAGGGAAGATATTTATATATTATATATTTGGGGCAGGGACCATCTTTTATTCTGTGTTTGTGCAGCAGTTAACAAAACAGGGTCCGGACTGCTGTATTGTTGGGTTTCTTGTGTCTTCCGCTAAAACATTTGGTCCTGTCCACTGTTGGCCACAGTATACTGGACTAGATAACCACAGGTTAGAGCCAGTCTGGCAATGTCTGTGTCTCTATGTTCATCCACAAGATCTTTCTTCCTAAAGCTTCAACCCCATATCAATTAATTAAGGGGCTGAATTAAGGGGCTTATGCTATGCCCACTGAAATCAATAACAAAGCTTCCACTGACCAGGTCTTAAAAACATTAACAACCTGAACTCTCTTGTCCACATCCACATCCATAGCTTACACACACACACACACACACACACACACACACACACACACACACACACACACACACACACACACACACACACACACACACACACACACACACACATCAATAAGGAGCCCTCACTACTGGACAAGGTTACTTATCCCAGCAGAAGATTAAATCCCATTGCACAATTTGTGGCACGGACCATTTAGCATATTTACATTAAATGCTGTTCATTTAAAGAGTATTTTGTTTGCAGCGAGAACAGTTGCATCTCTATAATTAATGGTGATATCAACAGAGGTTGTTTTCACATTCCATGTTTTTTTTGTTACATCTTCATGTCATAGCATTCATAATGTTGCTGCTGTGACTGATTTAGATCATGACCTCTTTGGTGCAGGGATCATGACTTATTCCTTTATATTTGTAGCGAGTCAAATGTGCACTCAGTCACTAAGAATGATATGCAAAGGGTTATGCATGTTAATAGTTATTGGCCATGTCCAATAAGAACCAACAGCTAAATTCATGCAACGTGTAATATGGTATGTTTGCTAGCAGGCAAATAAGCCCAGTGGCGTTGCATTTTTGTAAAAGATTTTGTCCAATATTCTTAACCAGTAAAACAGGGCCTGATTCTGCTCCCCTTGAAAACAATGGGTGCCTTGCCACTGATTTCAATGGATGTAGAAATGGGCCCTTAGGACCTGAGCGAAAGCCCACTGAAGACAGTGGAAAAACTGCCATTAACTTCATGGGTCCATTGACACAGTGGCAGAGCTCTTCATTTGTATTTCCTAGCTGATTTAGGCCTTGTCCTCGTAGAATAGTTGCAGCCATTTCACGTAAATCGATTTTTTAACTGAGATAGTTAAACCAGTGCAAACTCCTAGGCTGACATTCTTGTTTTGGATTCAAATGGTTCATTTCGGTTTAACTTCAACCTGTTCCCAACTGACTTAAGCTAAAGTGAAAAATGCCTCTCTTATGCCAAAATGAGCATCAACACAGAGGGTTTGCAGCAGTTTAACTATATCTGTTTAAATTCACACATCTGGTTGTACCAATGTGCAACTTCCCCGTGTAGACAGGGCTCGGTCTGAATAAAATTAGGCTGGAAGCAAAAAGCTGCAGCGCTGAGTGGTGACATGCCACAGATAGATGCTCAAGGATGTGACATCTTGGACATGTCACTAGGAAATGTACTGTACTCGCTGTACAGGGAAGTGTACTACATGAAGCAGCCCATAGTGACTCACCCATGGAATGATAACATACAGTGTGTGCTAGAAGAGCTCTTTTCCTGCTGTCTGGCAGAAAGAGAAGTTTTCCAAGTGGTAAAGTGGAAGGAAAGAGACAAAGAAGTGGGAGTTCTTAACAAAAACAAAAAAAAAATGATGGTTGTACAAGTGAGTAAAGCATGGCTTTATACAGTGCATAATCTTTGGAAACAAGGCAATTGTTTTTTCTTCAGTAGCTTCTGTTTTTTTCTACAGTAGGTACTTCTATGGGCCTCATCAGGGTGGTTTCCTAGCCACTGCCTTTGTATAATGGTGAGTCAAATCACAATATGCAACTTTACAAACCAAATTGCCATTCTATTAACTCCTTGTGTGCTATGACTCTGCAAAGGCCCAGAGTCTATATCTCTAATATCTGCAAGATGATAATTTTGCTTAAAAATTAAGGTGCTACACACTGAGGGTCAAAGTGCTACATACCCGAGGGACAAATCCACTGTGGTGGAAGTGGGTGGCACCTCCATTATTTCATTGGAGTTACACTCAGTTATGCCAAGGGATTATGTCCTACAAACCCCTTACCCACATGAGTAGCCACAGCTTGTGAAAACAGCCTTGATGTCAGTGATGTATTTGTATGAGCTAGGACTATCTGTCTAGGAAGAGATAAAAGAACAGGCTCTTAAATGCTGGGGCTAAATTGACCAGAGAGTCCTTGTGTATGGTGTAACTAAGTCAGTACTTAATCATTTGTAGTTGCACTTACTGGCATGTTTAAGTTCTTACAATTTGACATAAACATCCAGGGCAGAGACTCTCTGCTTTAAATAGCTTTTGCCTCTGTTTTGCCCAGTTGCCTAGGTTTCTGCGCTGCTCTCCCCAGGCTCTGAGGAAGCTGTATCATCATCCACCTACAGCAGCAACTGAAAGATTTTCCAAAACCCCAGTAAAACTTTTGTTTTATTTCAAACTCCGACATCCTTCTCCCACACGTGCCCTCGGGTGATGTCCAGAGAGCTCAAGTTACTTCTGAGCGAATATGGGGACAAAAAATTTCAAGTCAAACCATTCTGGGTCAAGGCAGTTCAGAGAAGCTTCTCATAGTTTCAACTCCAGACCAGGTCTATACATACTTTCTGTAGCAATTTAACTATTTATGCTAGAGGTATGATTTTTTTTCTACCAAAATAGCTAAATGAATACAACCCTGGGTGTGGATGCAGTTACACCCATATAAAGATGCCTTATACCACTATAGTTTACTCCTTTACCATACAGGAATAAGCTATACCAGTATAAAAGCACCTTTATAGCAAAATAACAGCATCCGCTTTGGGGGACTGTACCATTTTATAGTACTATAGACTTTCCAAACAGGAGGTCTGTGCAGCACGGTTCTGGCTGGGTTCTCCTATCCTAGGTCTCAACAGGAATTGCTCCAAAGGCTTCAAACACTGGACTGTGGATACAGGGAGTGAACTTGGCCTGCACATCCTGCAGCTGCAGTGCTACTTCAGATTCCTCCTTTCCCCAAACTACCAATCCAAGCAGTGACAGATTAGCCACTGGGGCCCATGCCCCGGGGCCCCGGCCAATTGGGGGGCCCTGGAAAAATGGGCACCCCGTTGCCCTCACTTCGCTCCCCCCGACCGTCAGGCACTCCTGCCAGAGAACAGGGTCAGGCTGCGGGGGCTTGCCCCACTCTGCCCACCTGCCCAGCGCGTCTGCCGGGGAGCGGGGTCGGAGCATGGGGGCTTGCCCCACTCTACCCACTCGGTGGTCGTGCCGGGGAGCAGGGGAAGCCTTTGTGCCCCAACTCTGCTCCCCAGCAGTAGTGGGTCACTTCCCGACCCCACTGCAAGGATGGCTTGTCAGCAGGCCACCCACCTTTCCCCAACTCTAGCCTAATGGAACTTCTGCTTATGACTGTTTCGGAGGGTGACTTTGTGAGAGTGGATGGTTGTGTGTAGTGTGTGATTGTTGGGGTACCATTAAAAGCATGGCCCAAAAATTTAAACACCCCTCAAAATGCATTCACAGGAAAATGTCTAATGAGTCACAAACAAAACTAAACTTTAAATGAAAAAACAAACCCATTTTTAAAGAAGATAAGAAATGTGGACATTAAAGAATCAACAGTTTCCCCTTTCCTTTCTAATAGATTCTGGTAGCACAGAATAACATATACTGATATATAGAGATATATAACTGAAATATAAAATGAAGAATTGTTAATAGTAAAAATAAAAGCTTTGGTAGTTGGGTAATTGAAGTTTGTGCATGTATAAGGTATGGGTTATCTGAAATCCAAAGGGCCGATGTGCCAAAAGTCAATTGGACAAAGATTAAGGAATCTGTAATGTAGAAATGTTTAAAAAAAAACACCTAAAACTTAAATAAACTTGAAGGGCTGGACCAGAAACTAAAGAATGAGACTGAAGGATCAGGGAAGGCAATGACTGCCATAGAAGGTAAAAGAACTTCCTGGTGCCCCAGAATGTGGTAAATTGGGCCCATTTACCAATTCTGTCTTGTCTGTTATTATTTATCTGGCACAAATGTATGTCCAGACACTATAAGTGACAATAATTCTGTCTGAAATTGTATAAATAAAGGCAAAAATTGATAAAGACTAAATTAGGTAGACTTGTGACTCAGTTTTCCAACTTTTTACCCCCAATGGTGATGGAAAGAACAAGGGTAGGGGAGAAGGAAGAGAACAAACATGATTGAGAATGGATGAATGAGGGAGTGAGAGAGACAGGATGAGTGACCACTGGAAGGGAAAGGTTACGTGGAGGTAACAGAAAAGGCAAAAGAAAGTTGAGATGAAGATTGAGTAAAGCAGAAAGTTCAGGAAAAGCTGGACAGAGATCACATGAAAAGTAATGGTGCCAAGTAGGGCAAAGTAAACCATGGACCAAACTAAGGGTATGTCTATACTACCCGCTGGATCGGCGGGTAATATTTGATGTATCAGGAATCGATTTATCATGTCTCATCTGGATGTGATAAATTAATCCCTTAATCAACGCCTGTACTCCACCTCGGAAGGAGGAGTAAGTGGAGTCGACGGGGGAGCCGTGGCAGTCGACTCACTGCCGTGAGGATGGCCAGGTAAGTCGAACTAAGATACTTCGACTTCAGCTACGCGAATAGCATAATTGAAGTTGTGTATCTTAGTTTGAAACCCCCGCTAGTGTAGCCCAGGCCTTAAATAAACCAGGCAGGAAGAAACAGGATAGAAAGTATTGTAGAGGGTCTGGGAATATGAGCACAGCAAAAGGCATGCAGAGGAGCACTTTCCAGTAGAGCTGGTTGGGAATTAATGCTTTTTCCTATGGTAAATTTCAAGAAAAAATATTTTTTATTGACATTGTTCAGGTTTTCATCAAAAAAACTAAACCCCCCACATGATTAATGTTTCATTTTTCACCAACTGAAAACCAATATTTCTTAGCTTAAAGAGAAGAAATTTGGGTTTTTTTTTATAGAAACAGAAATGCCCAATTAAATTAAAAGCCATTTTAGGTCAATAAAATAAAAGGAGGGGGTCCAGTGGAAAATTTTCTATCAGCTCTAGTGTTTACTCCTCCCCTCCCCTTCACTGTAATGTCTCGCAGCATCCCACTGGAGGAGGTTCTGGTGCAGGAGAATAAAAGGGAGGGGCTTTTCCTTCTCCCCCATAAGGGGGCAACAGTCACAAAGGGGCTAATGGATAAAATGGTTATCTCTCCATCTGTAGGGTCACCATATGTCCCGTTTTGTCTGGGACAGTCCCTTTTTTAAGCCTTCCCAATTTTTTTGGCAAAAGTTTTGGTAAAACATTTCTACATTTTTTGAGTGATCAGTTGGCAAGAGCAAATGGAACAAATGCCCACGTTTATCAAAAAGTGTATGTGGAGGAACATGCAGGGGATGTGAAGGAGGGCAAGAGCTCAAGAAGGAGCCTTGCTGCAGCAAAGCCCTGAGCGTCTCTGAGGTTGCCCTAGCCCTGCACCCCTGTCCTGAGGGGCTGATGTCAGGGTCTCTCTGTGAGGTCACGGTCTTCACATCACCTTTGCCCAATCAGCTGAGGTCCTGCAAAAGGCCTTTGTGATGTCACTGCCACACCCACCACTCCTCTGCAAGGCTGATGGCCTGACCCTGGCCAGCCCCTTTGGATACATTGACTGATCAGAATAAAGTGCTCTTAAATGAACTACAGACCAACAGTTGTTCACAGTCACTATTCAGCGAGTATTTTAGAAAAACTAGAACATTAGAGAGAATCATGAACCGCTCAGATACAAGTATTGGAGAGAAGTAGCAAGATCAGTCAAATACATGATTCATTATGACTTAGATGTTATGTCTTCAAAGAGAACAAAAGGACCTGAGTATGCTCCCTGTCAATAGTTCTCTGCTAGGCCAATCAATATTGAGACTCTGAGAGCTGGGAGGTTGAGGGGGCTCACCAAACATCCCAAAGAATGGCCCAGGTCACCACCAGAGGGGATCATTCTCAGAGCTCTATTCCAGCCCCACCTCTTGGTGAGGGCCTCCCACAATGTGAGCAATCCCTCACCCCAAAACACAAACCTCCTTGATGCAGGGAGGGAAGCAGGTAAATAGAGGGAAAGCGAGAGAAGAAGAGAAAGGAAGGAGGAAAGATTAAAAGGGAAACCTAAAAGGTCAAACCCCGATATCCCCAGTGATTCTACCAGACAAAGTCCTAGGTAGGAAATCAAATCCTGCCACCTTAACCTAGTGTCTTCTGTGCCTAGAAATCAGCCAGTGCCAGGTGGATCAAACTGAGCAGGCTCCAAACCTCTCTGAGGCTCTTACCTTCTAAACAGGGACATTCATTTTCTAGAAAAATCAATAGTAGGAAAGGAGAAAGTTCCGAAGAGGTTCCTCCTCACATTCATGTATTTGACTCCTACTTCTCTCTCAGTCCTTGAGGAGAGAGCTCAAGAAGGAGCCTTGCTGCAGCAAAGCCCTGGGGTCTCTGAGGTTGCCCTAGCCCTGCACCCCTGTCCTGCAGGGCTGATGTCAGGGTCTCTCTGTGAGGTCGCCATCTCCACATCACCTTTGCCCAATAGGCTGAAGTCCTGCAAAAGGCCTTTGTGATGTCACTGCCACACCCACTACTCCTCTGCAAGGCTGATGTCCTGCCCCTGGCCAGCCCCTTTGGATACATTGACTGATCAGAATAAAGTTCTCTCAAATGAACTACAGACCAACAATTGTTCACAGTCACTATTCAGCAAGTATTTTAGAACTAGAACATTAGAGAGACTCATGAACAGCTTTGCCCAATAGGCTGAGGTCCTACAACAGATACAACTCAGATACAACTATTGGAGAGAAGTAGCAAGATCAGTCAAATACATGATTTGTTATGACTTAGATGTTAGCTCTTAAAAGAGAACAAAAGGACCTGTCTCTGCTCCCTGTCAATAGTCCTCTGCTAGGCCAATCAATATTGAGACTCTGAGAGCTGGGAGGTTGAGGGGTCTCACCAAATGTCTCAAACGATGGCCCAGGTCACCATCAGAGGGGATCATTCTCAGAGCTCTATTCCAGCCCCACTTCTTGGTGAGGGCCTCCCACTATGAAAGCAAATCCCCCTGACACACACACACCTTCTTGGTGGAGGGAGGGAAGCAGGGAAAAGGGAAAAAAAGAAGAGAAGAAAAGAAAGGAGAGAGGGAAAAAGGAAAAGGGAAACCTAAAAGGACAAACCCCGATATCCCCAGTGATTCTACCAGACAAAGTCCTAGGTAGAAAATCAAATCCTGCCACCTTAACCTAGTGTTTTCTGGCCTAGAAATCAGCCAGTGCCAGGTGGATCAGACTGAGCAGGTTCCAAACCTCTTTGAGGCTCTTACCTTCTAAACAGGGACATTCTAGAAAAATCAGTAGTAGGAAAGGAGAAAGTTCCGAAGAGGTTCCTCCTCTCATTCATGTATTTGACTCCTACTTCTCTCTCTTAGTCCTTGAGGAGAGATCTCAAGAAGGAGCCTTGCTGCAGCAAAGCCCTGGGGGGTCTCTGAGGTTGCCCTAGCCCTGCACCCCTGTCCTGACACACACACACCTTCTTGGTGGAGGGAGGGAAGCAGGGAAAAGGGAAAAAAGAAGAGAAGAAAAGAAAGGAGGGAGGGAAAGAGGAAAAGGGAAACCTAAAAGCACAAACTCCAATGTCCCAGTGATTCTAATCCACAGATAGGAAATCAAAGTCTGCTATTTTAACATAGTGTTTTTTGTGCCTAGAATTCAGCTGGTACCAGATGGGTCAGACTGAACAGATTCCAAACTTCTCTGAAGCTCTTACCTTCTAAACAGGGACTACAAGATCAGTAGTAGGAAAGGCGAAAGTTCCAAAGAGATTCCTCCCCACACTCATGTACATGAATCCTAATTCTCTCTCAGTCCTCAAAGAGAAGCCTCGAGGAGGAGACTTGCTGCAGCAACGCCCCAGGGGTCTCTGAAGTTCCCCCTGCCCTGCACCTCTGTCCTGCCTGGTTGTCAGGGTCTCTCTGTGAAGTCAGCACTGCCCCACCTCCTTTGCCCAATAGGCTGAGGTCCAACAACAGGCCTTTATGAGGTCAATGCCACACCCAACCCTCCCCTGTAAGGCTGATGTCCTGCCCCTGGCCAGCCTCTTTGGATGTCTGAGTTGCTTTCCTGGCTCACCCCACTTAATGACTTTTGAGTATGGGGATCAAGCCAGCTGCACAGTAAAACATCAGAAGTTGATCCCCATGCCACACTAAGTTTTTAATAAATTAGTAGTCTTTAAGGCCAGAAGGGACCATTAGAGCATGTAATCTGATCCCCTGCATATCACAAGCCTCCTGTATATCACAATAGCTAGGTTTTGATCAAAGCATGTACCAGAAAGGCAGATAGTCTTCATTAGAAGACCTCAAGAGATGGAGAATCCATCACTTCCTGTGGTAGTTTGTTCCAATAGTGAATCATCCTCACTGTTAAATATTTGTGCCTTGTTTCTAATATGAATTTGTCTGTTTTCATCTTCCAGACATGGGTCTTGTTATGCCTTTCTCTGCAAGATTAAAGAGCCCTTTAATACCCAACATTTTCTCTCCATGAAGGCACCTAAATACTTCAATGAAGTCATCTCTCAACCTTCTTTTTTGTAAGCTAAACAGATTGAGCTCTTTCAATATCTCACAAGAACGCGCTTTTCTCCAGCTCTCAAAATATTTTATGGCTCTTTGCTGCCCCACATCCAATTTTTCAACATCTTTTTAAAATATGGACATCAAAACTGGCTGCAGTATTCCCATCAGACTCACTGATGCTGTGTTACCTCCCTACCCTACTCACTACTCTACTCAAATGTCTAATGATGGCTTTAGCCCTGTTCATGACAGCATCACTCTGGGAGCTCATGTTGAGGGCTTGCCCAGTATGACCCCTACATCCTTCTCAGAGTCACTGCTTTCCTGGATAAAGCTCCCCATTCCGTAGATGTGGCCTGCATGCTTTGCTGCTAGGGATATGGCCTTGCATTTGGCTCTGTTAGAACTTATTTTGTTTGAATGAGTCCCGCTTCCCAAGTGCTCCAGATCGCTCTGTATGACTGCTTTGTCCTCATCATTATTTACCACTCTGCTATAATTTGGTCACCCACACATTTTATCAGCCGTGATTTTATATTTTCTTCCAATTCATTGATAAAAAAATATATTTTTTTAATTTGTTCTTGAGAGCCTCTTCAGACTCCTAGTACCAAGTACCTGCTTCTTACAGTACAGGGAGGAAAGTCATCCAGACCTGGTGCTACATAGGGGCCAATTACAGAACGAACACCTGCTTAGGAGCACATTTCATTAGCGTGTGCACCCAGGGAATTTTATTTATTTATTTTTTTAAAGGTGAACATCATAAAGGTTGGGGTGTGAGAGGGAGTGCAGGGTGTGGGAGGGGGTGTGGTGTGCAGCAGGGGGCTCAGGGCAAGGGATTGGGGCAGAGGAGGGGTGCAGGGTGCATGAGGGGGCTCAGGGCAGGGAGTTGGGGTGCAAGGTGTGGGCAGGGGGCTTAGGGAAGAGGATGGGGTACAGGAGGGGTGCTGGATGTGACAGGAGGCTCAGGGCAGGGAGTTGGAGTGCATGGGGATGTAGGGTGCAGCTGGGGGCTAAGGGCAGGGGGTTGGGGTGCAGGCAGAGGGCTTAGGCCAGAGAGTTGGGGTGCAGGGTGCAGCAGAGGGCTCAGGGCAGGGGGTTGGGGTATAACGTGCAGCCAGGAGCTTAGGAACAGTAGGGATGCAGTAGGGATGCAGCAGGGAGCTCAGGACAGGGAGTTGGGGTGCAGGAGGGGTGCAGCAGAGGGCTCAAGACAGGGAGTTGGGGTGCACAAGGGGCACAAGGTGCAGGCAGAGGGGTCAGGGCAGGGGGTTGGAGTGCAGGAAGGGTGCAGCAGGGGGCTCAGGACAGGGAGTTGGGGTGCACGAGGGGCACAAAGTGCAGGCAGAGGGCTCAGGGCAGGGGGTTGGAATGCAGGAGGGGTGCAGGGTCCAGGCAGGGGGCTTAGAGCAGGGAGCTGGGGTGCAGAACAGGTGCGGCAGGGGGCTCAGGACAGGGAGTTGGGGTGCGAGGTGCAGGCAGGGAGTTGGGGGGTGGGGTACAAGAGGGGGCTCAGGGCAGGGGGTTGGGGTGTGAGGTGCAGGCAGGAGGCTCAGGGCAGGGAGTTGGGGGGCGGTGTGCAGGAGGGGTTCGAGCTCCAGTCCACCACCACTTACCTGCAGTGGTACACTCCCTGCCTGCCTGCCCTGGCCACATGCCACACCGCTCACCACATCCCTGCGTGGCCCTCGGGGAGCAGGGCACAGGGCTCCGAGAGCTGCCCTTGCCATGCCTCCAGTACCTCCCCTGAAGCTCCCATTGACTGCGGTTCCCTGTTCTCGGCCAATGGGAGCTGTGTGGGGTAGTGCCTGGAGCAACACACGGAGCCATCTGTCGCTTCAGGCCCCAGGGACGTGGTGCCATGCTGGCCGCTTCTGAGAGCAGTGTGGGGCCTGCATGCCATGGGGGGCAAATCCCGCGGGCCAGATCCAAAGCCCTGAGAGGCTGAATCTGGCCCATGGGCATTAGGGTGTGCCTGGGCGCACCCCGGGTGCACGCCTATGCTTAGGAGCCGTGTTATTCATAGGTTCTGAACATGTGGGGGTCAGCAGCTTACAAATGCTCTACAGTCCCATAGTACAGACAGACCTCAACTCTGTGTCTTAGGTTGCCACCCTGTGAAAAGGGGATAATACATGAAACCTTAATTATCGCTATTTTATAGTTGGTGAAACAGAGGCACACAGAGGTTAAGAGACTTGCTCTTGGTCACAAAGCCAAGAATAGAAAATGGTAGATCTTTTGATTGCCAGTCTTGGGCCCTATCCCTGATTATCATAGAATATCAGGGTTGGAAGAGACCTCAGGAGGTCATCTAGTCCAACCCCCTGCTCAAAGCAGGACCAATTATCAAAGCTTCTCTGCTCTAACTTTAGTCTCAGCCCAATTAGAGTTTTTCTTCTCTGTGTCCCTTCATTTCACATCACTACAGAAAAAAGATTTTCTGTTATCCATCTAGCGCTAATATATGTGGATGCCTTTTCAAAAGACATGCTCTGGCTCAGTCACATGTTATGGATTTAATAGCGGAACCACTTAGTGACATTCTATGGGCTGTGTTATATAGGAGGTCAGTCACCAGATGGACATAATGGTCCTTTCTGACCTTAATATCTATGAATCTATTCAGTTTTCTGCTTCTAGTATGATAACTCTGGTCATATTTTCTATCATTCACTTTCAGTTGGAATAATAAAGCAATACCGACAAGCACACTCTAGTCAGGGAAGTTTATTTATCCATTATTGGCTCCTAATCCATAACACCAAATTAGCCTTCTTCCTTCTCTGAGCACGTGCTTTATCTTGCCTCCTTTCCCACCTCCTCCTGCACTCTCTCTTCTAACAATTTGCAATAAAACAGGATAGAAGCAGGCAGAGTTTTATAAAGAGAGCCTGGGAGAGACAGGGTGAGTTAAAAGCAGAGTCACACTGATTATAGCGTCATCTGTTTATTTTTATTAATGAACAACCTCAGAGGGGGTGTATATGTTTAGCACTGGAAAAGCAATTACATGTTGTCTGCATCCAGAGAGTAGTGTGCTGTTGTAATATTTCACCAGCTAAGCAGTGTCAGGGTTGGTTGGTGCTTACATAAGTGACCTCTGAAGAACACAATATGCTGTTGGGAGTAGTGTGGATGTTTTAGTAGGAAGCACTTCTGTTATGAGTCAGTTTGAAATCAAGTATCAGAGGGGTAGCCGTGTTAGTCTGAATCTGTAAAAGCAGCAAAGAGTCCTGTGGCACTTTATAGACTAACAGACGTTTTGGAGCATGAGCTTTCGTGGGTGAATACCCACTTTGTCAGATGCATGTAGTGGAAATTTCCAGGAGCAGATATATATATGCAAGCAAGAAGCGGGCTAGAGATAATGAGGTTAGTTCAATCAAGGAGGATGAGGCCCTTTTCTTGCAGCTGAGGTGTGAAAACCAAGGGAGGAGAAACTGGTTCTGTAGTTGGCAAGTCATTCACAGCCTTTGTTTAATCCTGAGCTGATGGTGTCATATTTGCAGATGAACTGATGCTCAGCAGTTTCTCTTTGAAGTCTGGTCCTGAAGTTTTTTTGCAGCAGGATGGCCACCTGAAGATCTGCTATTGTGTGTCCAAGGAGGTTGAAGTGTTCTCCTACAGGTTTTTGTATATTGCCATTCCTAATATCTGATTTGTGTCCATTTATCCTTTTCTGTAGAGACTGTCCAGGAATCAATGTTCCAGCAAGGTGCTGCTGGACATGCAGCTTTTTGGAAAGGATGGAAAATGATGCTACTGGCCACGCTGGTGCTCAAACATCCTAGTTCCAGTCTCCTGACCACATACCAATGTAAGATGCTACAATCTGCCTACCCGACCCCCCTTTGAATATAGTGTGTTTTTTTAAATATCTGTCCTCAACAGTTTTTTTAACAGTTCATGTTAATGCTGCATAGATATCACCTTCCACTGCAGAGGAAGATGCATTTTAATAGACAATAAAATAGCTCCTCTTTCATGAATCTGATTCAAATCCCAGTGAAGTCAATGAAGTTGACAGAAAGACTTCCAGTGAGCAGTGATGCAGGTCCTATAGGCATTAAGGATAGGCCTTATTTGATCGTAACCTGTTCAGACCTTTCCAAGAGTTATTTTGTATAGGAAGTGCCTACTATAAAGGTTAATCCTATGGTAAGGCATTTATTAGCCTTCTGAAGATCCCTTGATTATGTCTGGAATGGACTTCAGGCCAGCCAGAGAAGCGAATGATTCTAGAGTTTAAACACCTCTATGATGGGCTTCATTGTAAAACAGGAAAGTGAATATAGATAATGTTTTTATTTGTTTTTTTTACTATAAATTAACTTGCACTTCAAAATACAGTTGTATCAACTCCAAAAAACTAGACCTTCTTTGTTTAGAAAATGTTGAAAGCGAGGAGTCTTTTGATAATATTTTTTCAATTTTTTGTTTAAGCAGGAAATTTTCCCACTGTAACAGGGTGCTGGGTAGGAGAAACAAGCCAGGCCCCTGTTAGTCCTGTTCCAGAAGAAGAAGGGTCTCAGTTGGGCTGGCTGAGGAGCCATCTCCTAATTACCAGAGTGGATCCACCTGCAGGCCTGAGTAGCCAGCCTGCCCCATAAAGCTCGCTAAGAGACAGGAAGCAGGGGGGAGAGAGGAAAGGGAGGAGTGTGGGCTCTAGATCCCTGCTGGCTGGGAAGTTAGTAGTGTCCCAGAGTGTTAGTCTCTGTAAATAATACATGGTGGGAACGGACACAAACAATAAAAGGACACGGGTGCTGCACTTCAGCTGGTCTCTGACTGCGTGTATGGAGGGGCCAAGACAAGGCACCTCTACACCCACAAATAGTTTCAGCAACAAATCAGCATTTTCCAACAAAAAAGCCTTTCATCAAGAAATTCCCCCCATGCCCTAGATCCAAGGGTTAGCCCCACTGCTGCTGTGAAGCTCCAAGGGGCCAGAACACAAAAACTATGAGCTCATCTAGGAGGTCCAAGGTGACCTCTGGCTACTTGCATAATACAATCCAACTAAAAGGCTACAATGCTGGATTCAGACACTGCCAATCTCTCCTGTTGGAGCTGTTCCACTTTGTGTAAATATTCATTGAGCCAGAAACAAAGACTGAATCTATAACCTGGCGGGTAGGAGTCTGAGGGCCTAGTCCCTGCATTGGCTGATTCAGTTCAGGGATTTGAGCTGGGGTCTCCCACATCCGAGAACACTGCCCCAGCTACTGGTTATTCTGGGGTCTTTCTTGTGCTTTTTTCACAACAAATTGCAAAAGGTCTCATTTTCTTTCTGCATTGGAATGAAAACAAACTTCAAAACCTGGCAAATTTTTGCAAAACACAATTATTGTTTTTCAGTCAGCCCCAATTAACGCACTTTGTGAGTCACAGAAAAAAACAAATACATATTCTATGGCAGCCATATCTAATGCCTGATTGCTTCGTGGTGCATAGCTCATCATGACAAAATGGATAGAGGGTTACGCAGGGGCACCATGCAGCCTCACGGCTCAATTCTCTCTGAGTGAAATTATAAAATACATTTTTTTCTCCAACAGGAAGCGTAGGGTGACCATATGTTCCACTTTGGCCGGGACAGTCCCTTTTTTAAGCCCTGTCCTTGCTGTCTCAACCTTTTTGGCAAAAGTGGGCATTTCCAACTTAATCAGTTGGCAAGAGCAAAGGAGACAAATGATCACTTTTGTCAAAAAGTGAGGTATGGACGAATGTGCGGGGGAAGGCGAGGAGCAGCGATGCAAGGCCTGTGCAGGAAGGAAGGCAGGGCTTAGGCGAAGGGCAGGCAGCCTTCCAGTGAGCAGTGACAGCAGCCCCACTCTGAGTGGTGATGTTTGCATCAGCGTGTATTTGCAGGGCTGGCTGTAAGAAGAACCATCTTCTCCCTTACAAACTGAGCACATCTGTGGTGGACTCCTTTGGCCGCATTAACCATGGAACACGCTATTACCATTTTTTGGAGTCACTCTACAGCACAGAACTGCACCCTAAGCCATTTGTACCCATTCGCTTTGTTTAGGTCTCAAGTATTCCACCTCCAAGGCTAGTCAAGTCTCAGGGAAATATTAACGGTGGGACTTTGCCTGGATCTTCCCCAGTCCAGGCCAAGCACAACGGCATAGCTTGAAAATATAACAGTTATTCTGACTTCCATAAGAACTATAAAAAGAGAGTGCACAAAACATTATCCCATTGGACGTAAGCCCACTGAAGACAATGAGAAAGGAATATACACATTTTAACATTCCAGCAAAGAATGAAGACAGGAGATTTACATGCTAGGAAGGGTGGCCTTGTGTTTAAGGTATTAGCCTGGGAACCTGCAGTTTTGAGTGCAATTCCTACCTCTGCCATTAGCAGGCCTTCGGCAATGATACATGAGGGCATTTGGACATGCAGTAGGGAACACAAGCATTCGGTTATGAATGCTCTGCAATCCAGAGACATTCCCAAATCTGAGGACGGCCGCTGCAAGAGGTCTGAAAATTGGGTCCCTGAACTGGGTGCCCTGCCCCGTCTGAGTGCTCAGAGACTGAGCTATCCCAAAGGCAGCTGTCCCAGTACCAAATGTGACAGCTGTTGCTAAATGCAAAAGTGTTCCTCCACTGATGTTGGGCCCCCAAGCTCTGAGCAGGAAGCTGGCCATGCTCTTTCTGGAAACCCCATACATGACAAGAAGGGTCCACACAGACCACCCCCCATGGCAGAAGAGAACAGAAGATACAAAGGTATTCACTCCACTGGGTAGGCAGGACCATTTCAGAAGCATGAAAGTAAAGTATGTGCCTTTTCAAGGGTTAAAACAGATTAGGAATTGCATCCAGTTTGAAAAAGATCCAGGTCCATTTCCTCAGTTAAGAACCTGACCCACAGATTTTAATGTAAACAGCGAGTGAATAGTCACTATGAGAAAGTGACTCTGGGTGTATTTTCAAAGTGAGAACTTCTTAGTGTCCCGAAAGGAAGAGAAATAAATCACAATGAACAAACATTGCACCCATCAGATGGAAGATGCTTTAAGTGTAATGAACTGGGACATATCAAGACCAACTGTCCCAAGAACACCATGCGAGTGCAATTCATTACACCACCATCACACCAAAGATCCCCAGGCCCGGATGCCTCTCAAATACCCTTGGAGCGAAGGGAAAATTTGAGAGTGGGCGGAAAGAAGGTTACTGCGTGGAGAGACACGGGGGCACAAGTGTCAGCTATCCACCAATCCTTCGTTGACCCCAAATTCATCAACCCAAAGGCCAAAGTTACAATTTACCCCTTCATGTCACAAGCTGTAGACTTGCCTACAGCTCAACTGCCTGTCCAGTACAAAGGCTGGTCAGGAATGTGGACTTTTGCAGTCTATGACAATTATCCTATCCCCATGCTACTGGGGGAAGACTTGGCCAACCAGGTGAGGCGGGCCAAGAGAGTGGGAATGGTTACACGTAGCCAAACCAGGCAAGCTTCCAGACCCATTCCTGTTCCTGAACCGTCCACAGAGGCCCCGTCTGTGTTACCAGAGACCCAGACAGAGGTAGTGGACCCGGATTCCATGCCAACCACTGAAACAGCCACAGCACCTCCAGTCCCAGGCCCGGAACTGGAACAGCAACCAGCACCAGCAAGTGCAACCACATCTTCAAACTCAACGCCAGAGGGCGCCAGCGAGCCAGAACTGGCAGGAGCAAAAGACAGCCATACCCAAAAGGCTCAGCCAGAGCCTGAAATACCCTCAGGTGCACCAGCGGAGAGCGGTACACCAGCAACGGAAACAACCCCATCACCTACATCGCTTCCAGAGGGACCAAGGCCAAGTCCACAGTCTGAGGAAGAACTGGTGACCCCAGCCTCAAGGGAACAGTTCCAGACTGAGCAGGAAGCAGATGACAGCCTTCAGAAAGCTTGGGCGGCGGCACGGAGCACCCCACCGCCTCTCAGCTCTTCTAATCGATCCCGGTTTGTTATAGACCAAGGACTTTTATACAAGGAAATTCTTTCTGGTGGACACCGGGAAGAATGGCAGCCGCAAAAACAGTTGGTGGTTCCAACTAAGTACCGGGGGAAGCTCTTAAGCTTAGCCCATGATCATCCCAGTGGCCATGCTGGGGTGAACAGAACCAAAGACCGGTTGGGGAAGTCCTTCCACTGGGAGGGGATGGGCAAGGACGTTGCCAAGTATGTCCGGTCTTGTAAGGTATGCCAAAGAGTGGGAAAGCCTCAAGACCAGGTCAAGGCCCCTCTCCAGCCACTCCCCATAATTGAGGTCCCATTTCAGCGAGTAGCTGTGGATATTCTGGGTCCTTTCCCAAAAAAGACGCCCAGAGGAAAGCAGTACGTACTGACTTTAGTGGACTTTGCTACCCGATGGCCAGAAGCAGTCGATCTAGGCAACACCTGGGCTAACACTGTGTGCCTGGCCCTAACAGACATCTTTGCCAGGGTAGGTTGGCCCTCTGACATCCTTACAGATTCAGGGTCTAATTTCCTGGCAGGGACCATGGAAAAACTGTGGGAAACTCATGGGGTGAATCACTTGGTTGCCACCCCGTACCACCATCAAACCAATGGCCTGGTGGAAAGGTTCAATGGAACTTTGGGGGCCATGATACGTAAATTCATCAACGAATTCTCCAATAATTGGGACCTAGTGTTGCAGCAGTTGCTGTTTGCCTACAGGGCTGTACCACATCCCAGTTTAGGGTTTTCACCATTTGAACTTGTGTATGGTCACGAGGTTAAGGGGCCATTACAGTTGGTAAAGCAGCAATGGGAGGGGTTTACGCCTTCTCCAGGAACTAACATTCTGGACTTTGTAAGCAACCTACAAAGCACCCTCCGACACTCTTTAGCCCTTGCTAGAGAGAATCTAAAGGATGCTCAGGAAGAGCAAAAGGCCTGGTATGACAGACATGCCAGAGATCGGTCCTTCAAGGTAGGAGACCAGGTTATGGTCTTGAAGGCGCAACAGGCCCATAAGATGGAAGCATCATGGGAAGGGCCCTTCACGGTCCAAGAGCGCCTGGGAGCTGTAAACTACCTCATAGCATTTCCCAATTCCTCACTAAAGCCTAAAGTGTACCATGTTAATTCTCTCAAGCCTTTCTATTCCAGAGACTTACAGGTTTGTCAGTTTACAGTCCAGGGAGATGATGCTGAGTGGCCTGACGGTGTCTACTACGACGGGAAAAAAGACGGTGGCGTGGAAGAGGTGAACCTCTCAACCACCCTGGAACGTCTGCAGCGGCAACAAATCAAGGAGCTGTGCACTAGCTTCGCCCCATTGTTCTCAGCCACCCCAGGACGGACTGAACGGGCATACCACTCCATTGATACAGGTAATGCTCACCCAATCAGAACCCCACCCTACCGAGTGTCTCCTCATGCCCAAGCTGCTATAGAACGGGAGATCCAGAACATGCTACAGATGGGTATAATCCGCTCATCTACCAGTGCATGGGCATCTCCAGTGGTTCTGGTACCCAAACCAGATGGGGAAATACGCTTTTGCGTGGACTACCGTAAGCTAAATGCTGTAACTCGTCCGGACAACTATCCAATGCCACGCACCGATGAGCTATTGGAGAAGTTGGGACGGGCCCAGTTCATCTCTACAATAGACTTAACCAAGGGGTACTGGCAAGTACCGCTAGATGAACCTGCCAAGGAGAGGTCAGCATTCGTCACCCATGCGGGGGTGTATGAATTCAATGTCCTTCCTTTCGGCCTTCGAAATGCACCCGCCACCTTCCAGAGGCTGGTAGATGGTCTACTAGCTGGACTGGGAGAATTTGCAGTTGCCTACCTCGATGATGTGGCCATTTTTTCAGACTCCTGGCCCGAACACCTACTACACCTGGAAAAGGTCTTTGAGCGCATCAGGCAGGCAGGACTAACTGTTAAGGCCAAAAAGTGTCAAATAGGCCAAAACAGAGTAACTTACCTGGGGCACCAGGTGGGTCGAGGAACCATAAACCCCCTACAGGCCAAGGTAGATGCTATCCAAAAGTGGCCTGTCCCACGGTCCAAGAAGCAGGTCCAATCCTTCTTAGGCTTGGCCGGATACTACAGGCGATTTGTACCCCACTACAGCCAAATCGCTGCCCCACTGACCGACCTGACCAAAAAGACCCAGCCAAATGCAGTTAAGTGGACTGATGAGTGTCAAAAGGCCTTTACCCAACTTAAGGCAACGCTCATGTCTGACCCTGTGCTCAGGGCCCCGGACTTTGACAAGCCATTCCTAGTAACCACGGATGCATCTGAGCGTGGTATAGGAGCAGTGCTCATGCAGGAAGCAACAGATCACAACTTCCATCCTGTCGTGTTTCTCAGTAAGAAACTGTCTGAGAGGGAAAGTCACTGGTCAGTCAGTGAAAAGGAATGCTATGCCATTGTGTACGCCCTGGAAAAGCTACGCCCATATGTTTGGGGACGGCGGTTCCAACTACAAACTGACCATGCTGCACTAAAGTGGCTTCATACTGCCAAGGGGAACAACAAGAAACTTCTTCGTTGGAGTTTAGCTCTCCAAGATTTTGATTTTGAAATTCAACACATCACAGGAGCTTCTAATAAAGTTGCTGATGCACTCTCCCGTGAGAGTTTCCCAGAATTCAGTAGTTAAAAAGTGTTCTTAAAATGTAGAAGTCTGTTAGTTATATACTTAGGAGTATATGTAAAGGTGTATGTGTTGTATTAATCTGTTTATTTTCAAGTTCTAGAAGGAAATCGCCGCCAGTGAGCTTCCCCACTGTCTGCAATTTGGGGGGCGTGTCATAAACAGATAGCTAAGGGTTAATGTCTCTTTCACCTGAAGCACCTGACCAGAGGACCAATCAGGAAACCGGATTTTTTCAACTTTGGGTGGAGGGAATTGAGTGTCTTTGTCTTTGTTTTCTGGCTGCCTGCTTTCTCTGAGCTTTGGAGAAGTAGTTTCTATTTTCTAGTCTTCTGTTTCCAAGTGTAAAGACAAAGAGATCAGATAGTAAGTTATATGGTTTCTTTTCTTTGGTATTTGCATGAATATAAGTGCTGGAGTGCTTTGATTTGTATTCTTTTTGAATAAGGCTGTTTATTCAATATTCTTTTAAGCAATTGACCCTGTGTTGTATCATCTTAATACAGAGAGAACATTTGTACTTATTTTTCTTTCTTTTTATATAAAGCTTTCTTTTAAGACCTGTTGGAGTTTTTCTTTACTTCAGGGAAATTGAGTCTGTACTCACCAGGGAATTGGTGGGAGGAAGAAATCAAGGGGAGATTTGTGTGTTGGATCGCTAGCCTGATTTTGCATTCCCTCTGGGGGAATAGGAAAGTACTTTTTGTTTCCAGGATTGGGAACGGAGAGGGGGAGTCCCTCTGTGTAGTTTCACAGAGCTTGTGTCTGTGTATCTCTCCAGGAGCACCTGGAGGGGGGAAGGGAAAAAGGATTATTTCCCTTGGTTGTGAGACTCAAGGGATTTGGGTCTTGGGGTCCCCAGGGAAGGTTTTTCAGAGGGACCAGAGTGCCCCAAAACACTCTAATTTTTTGGGTGGTGGCAGCAGGTACCAGGTCCAAGCTGGTAACTAAGCTTGGAGGTTTTCATGCTAACCCCCATATTTTGGACGCTAAGGTCCAAATCTGGGACTAAGGTTATGACAACCTGACCCACAGATTTTAATGTAAACAGCGAGTGAATAGTCACTATGAGAAAGTGACTCTGGGTGTATTTTCAAAGTGAGAACTTCTTAGTGTCCCGAAAGGAAGAGAAATAAATCACAATGAACAAACATTGCCTGACTCAGGATCTGGAGATCACAAGCTGTCCTGGGCATTTTTAAATGCACACCCTTAAATGCCAGGGCAAAGTAAAGAACTTTTAACCCCCCAAATCCTTCAAATGAAGGGTTAAATTCTGCCACCGGCTGCATGCAGCTGCCGGTGAAGTCAATGACAGTTGTGCATGTGTTGTGTAACTGAAGGCAGAATGTACAGCTTTGTAAGTAAGAAACTTAAGTAATAGTACAGAAATCTGACTTCTGCTTGGGCCTGTGGGCATCCTCAAAATTTCTTGTGGTGGGGAGGGATTGTGGTTAGTTACTACAGTGTTGAACTAAGGAAAGGAGAACTGGATTCCATTCCCAGTTGTACTGCAGCCTGTGACACTGAGCAAATCCTTTTCTCTTCTCCAGAGCCATATGTAAAAAGGGATAATCCTTATTCACCTTTAAGCTGTTTTTAAATCCCCAATGAAAGGCACTGGTGCCAAATGTTTGTTATTAATTCTCTGGGGTGCTTGTTATAAGAACATAAGAATGGCCATTCTCAGTAAGACCAAAGGGTCATCTAGCCCAGTATCCCATTGTCCAACAGCGGCCAATGACAGATGCTTCAGAGGGAATGAACAGAACAAGTAATCATCAAGTGATCCATCCCCCTGTCATCCACTCCCAACTTCTGGCATTCAGAGCATGGCGTTGCATTCCTGCCCATCTTGGCTAATAGCCATTAATAGATCTATCCTCCATGAACTCTAGTTCTTTTTTGAACTACTTTTGGCCTTCACAACATCCCCTGGCAAGGAGTTCCACCAGTTGACTATTTGTTGTGTGAAGAAGTACTTCCTTTTGTTTTAAACCTGCTGTCTATTAATTTCATTGGGTGACCGCTGTTCATGTGTTACATGAAGGTGTAAATAACATTTCCTTATTCACTTTCTCCGCATCAGTCAAGATTTTATAGAAGTCTATCATGTTCCCCCTTAGTTGTCTCTTTCCCACTCTGAAAAATCCAAGTCTTTTTAATCTCTCCTCATACAGAAGCTGTTCCATACCCCTAATCATTTTTGTTGCCTTCCTCTGTACCTTTTCCAGTTCCAATATATCTTTTCTGAGATAGAGTGACCAAATCTGCAAGCAGTATTCAAGATGTGGGCGTACCATGGATTTATATAGAGGCATTATTATATTTTATGTTTTATTATCTATGCCCTTATTAAAGGTTCTTAACATTCTGTTAGCTTTTTTGACTGCCGCTGCACATTCAGTGGATGTTTCAGAGAACTATCTACAATGACTCCAAGATCTCTTTCCTGAGTGCTAACAGCTAATTTAGACCCCATCATTTTGTATGGTACAGTTGGGATTATGTTTTCCAATGTGCATTATCATTTATCAATATTGAATATATGTTATATTACTACTTTATTTATAAAGACGGATAGTGCAGAGTGCTTTATAGGTGCATAAAAATGCGGGGTTCATAATCTAAATTCAGGAAAGAACCCAAGCAAATTGCAAAGCAGGTTATTGTGCATGGAGAGTACTTTCCCACCTCAAGCAGTTATAACACGTCACAAGTAGCGTATGTATCTGCTTAGTGTTGTAACACAAATATGGTAACTCTGTGAATGCTATCACAGCAGCAACCCACCAGGACCTAATAAACAGAAGTCCAAGCAAAACAAGAGACTCTAGGATATGCCACGTTACTGCGAAGGTCTCTAGGTACCAGCTGATGATTGCTTGTGAGATGTGGACAGTGATCATTGGGAGAAGACAGAGAATAATTGCACAGAAGACCATCTGAAAGAGTTTACACAGATATGAAAATGTTAGAGATGAGGCCTAAACCAGATGTCCTGTTCAAAGCACTCCCAAACTTTAGACCAGTTCTGGACTGGATCACCACAACTATTTATCCATGACACACAAGGTCTTGAATGTTTGTATATATTTGAGTGCTCCAAACCCACAGCATCTTTCAAGGAAGGAGGTGCGGAGTCTGAGAAATATATGAAGATGTAGACTACCCACAGAAAACAGAGGTAAAGTTTAGATCTTCTGTTTTGACTAGTAACAGGTCAGCCTCAAGGATTCATCATCATGGACTGGATAAGCAACCAGACATTTGGCAATAGAGCTGAACTATCCAAGCCCTGACTTTGCAAAATAAGCCTGGCACTCTCACAAACAGACTTTCTTGTGAGACTTCTGGCACTGCTGCTTATGATCCTGGCTGGAAATGCTATATGTAAAACCTCTCTTGTATTAGTCTAGCAACTGTGTTGCAGTCCCAGCTAGCAGTACAGGCAGACAAAACTGAAATGCAAATCTTACCTATTTCAGAGCTTCAAAAGCATGTTGGAGTTAAGCTGTGAAGTCCAGATTCAGCTCTCTACTGAAGAATGGCTATGGTTCCAAAGACAGGGTGGAGAAGTTGGTTGTGTTCCTGTCCCTATTGCTGAACACGTAAAGAACAGGCAGCATTAAAGGAGAGGCACAATTGTGTAGGTTGCCAAGTGAGGACGGGAAAGATGATGGTCCCTAACAAGGACTGAACATCTGAAGTGCTTCAGCAACAATGGTCCCAGGAGACAGCAGACAGGTTTGACGTTTAGGATCACCTTAAATAACGCCTGATTTCTGACATCAAAACTGAAAGTGTTGCAAAGTACTGAGGCCCACGCTTTAAGGCAGTGTGTGGTCCATCAGATGTACTGTAGTAGAACAGAGTGACATATACGCATTCAGTTATAAGCAATTCCCTATGCATCTCATCATATGATGTTCATCTAACAATCTACCCATTTTACGTGACTATAAATTACTGAAGATGATATAATGAGAAGGGGCCTAGATTCAAAGATTCATATATGGAGGATGTGCATGCAAATGATAACATGGGGTTCCGAACTAAATTTAATTATGGGATCTTTTCATCCACCCACAGTGGCTTTCCCACAAACTGTCATTCTGAAATTCCCAGACTGGGAAACCTTAATTAACAAACCTTGCTAATTAAGCCAAGCCGAGACTTTTTAAAAAGTCATTGCTGCCTGGTAGGTGATATGATGGTACTATGCTGTGCTGTACTTCTAAAGACATGCAACTGGTTTTGGCAGCATAAGTAACAGACATTCTGAATTCCAGCAGCTAGGCTTTCTTTTGCAGCTTCCCATGGCAACAAAGGTTACTAATCGAATGTACCTACAGTTATTATACCTAGGAAAAGCAGCAAAGCTGATTTTATGTGTTCAGCGTTTTCCATGTGGATTTAGAGCTGCTGCAAGATGCCATTTGGACAGCCTCCATCCTTCATGAAGTCATTCTGCCCTGACTTTGAGGGTATCACTTCTAGGGATCAGATGCCTGTGTCTATTCAGTCCTTGATCTCTCTGCTGAGGCTGAAAACAAAGGGACCAGTTGGGCTGGTAGCACCTGTTCATTGGCAACTGGTCTGATCACCAAATATAGAGCCATGAACAATCCTCAGGTGGTTATGACTTTTGGAAATGAGTCTAGGTTCCATCACCACGCCCCTAAACCAACCAGTCCCCTTATTCAGGCCCAATAGTTTTAGTAATGATCATAGAGTACAGCTTCCTTGTTCCACAGAGAGTTGGTTCTGTAACAAGCAGGCCTTTGAAAGCTCCTTTGAGCCCACTTTATTTGGGAATTTGCTCAGTGAACTATTATGAAAAAGCTACTATCTAGGATGAGACTATTTCAGGCAGAGCAGGGCAGCACAGCTTCAGCAGGGTTGGGCAGTCAGAGCTCCTACAAAGCAAATTGTGACGTCTGTGGATATGTCTACACTGCATCTGGGACAAAGCCTTCTAGCCTGGGTCCACAGACTTGCAGGAGCAGGGCTTATGCTAGCACACTAAAAATGGCAGTGTAGATGATGCAGCTAGGCTTCAGAGCCCAAGCTCCAGCCGCAGTGTCTACACAGCTATTTCTAGTGTGTTGCCATAAGGCCTGTAGCACAAATCTGTGGACACAGGCTGGGAGGTTCACTCCCAGATATGGTATAGACATACTCTAAAGTCCCAAAAATTCTTTTTAAACAAGATCCATGCTACAGTAGTAGTTTTCACACAGGAAAGACTGAACCACGTGCTAGCTAAGCCCACTGCAATAGACAAAATTCTGCCCTCACATATACCCATGTTGCTACTATTTAATTTAATGAAAGTTTGTGTATCCAAGAGCAGAGATTTGCACAAACACTGATAAGCCTCTGAAAGAGAGGCTATATATCTTCTCCCCATTAAATATCTGGAACTTCATGGCTTTACCATGGATAATAATAGCATTTTTGTCATAGTGCTCTTTACTTTTTTATCACAATAGGTAAAATTAATGTAGTATGGGGAAGTGGGGGGTATTAATATTACTATGCTGATGATTGCTGTAAGGTAGAGATGTGTGAATCATGCATTTTTTAGTTCACAGACAATTCAAATAAAATTTAAAAAGTTATTTTGGGTTAAACAGAAAACATTTTCTGGTGAATCAAAAAGTCATGGAATCATGGATTTCAAAGCCAGAAGGGACCATTGTGATCATCTAGTTAGATCTCCTGTATCACAGGCCATAGAACTTCCCCAAAATAATTCCTAGAGCAGATTTTTTAGAAAAACAGTCCATCTTGATTTTAAAATTGTCAGTAATGAAGAATCCACCATGACCCTTGATGAATGCTCTAAAATGAAATATTTCTTTTCTATTTCAAGCCTTTTGTACCTTTTTAATTTTAAAAAAATAAAATTAAAGGAAATTTCAAAACAAAACTCCATCCTAACCAAAAAATCTAAACATTTTGTTTCAAAATGTCTAAACAAAACATTTTGATTTTTCTGGATTTTTTGGGAGGAGGAAGGTGTTCAGCTGAACCAATGCAGCAGAACCAATTCATGAAATGTTTCAGTGTTGCCAAATCTGCACTCTTCATCAAAAAAAATTTCAGCTGAAATATTCTGCCCACTTCTACTGGCCAGTCACATCATACAGGCTGTTCACGTTAAAGGGTATGTGTGTAGCGTTCCACCAGAACATTTTATGATGTCACACAGCAGTTTTTAAAAAGATAAGGCTGAAACAGTGGTGAGTCTTAACGTGGTAAAGAGATGCCAAGAGAAATGAAAACAAGATCTTTGGAGTTCTGTGAGGACATTTGAAGGAAAGGGCACATTTCATGGGGCCTGCCAGGAGAAAGTGCTTCTTTAGTTTCACCTAGATTCTGACTTAAAGGAAGATTCGCCATATGGAACTGAGAAGGCATGGCAGGGTCTCACCCTTGTCATTGACTTCGGTGTAAAGATTGCAGCCCTAGCTGTTCATTCACTAAACTTCAAAAACTGGATCAAGGTCACTCAGCAAGTCCTGGGAAGCACCTGAGCACACTCAAGTAAATCAGCAACCATGTTAAAGAGGCAAAACTGTTTTAAAAACACACACACCCCCTTCATGAATTCTTCTGAATATACTGAAATGACTCCGAAGGAAAAAGAAAACCCTTTGTGAAAGAAAGCAAACAGAACAATGACTGGCACAGGCAGCAGGCCAGCCCTTGGCTATCAGTACCAGCTATGGGCTCCTAGTTAACAATAGAACATGCTCCAGAGGTCTGGCTGCCAGAGTCAAATCACTCTGAGCAGGAACATTTGCTCCAAGGGGAGGAAAATACACCACAATTAAATGTTAGCCCTCTACTATTGACTCTGTTCATGCTTCTGAGGCAGAGCTGACATCCACAGACAGGCATCTACTTCCTGAGCAAATGCAAGAAACAAAACATCATCCCCAGAGGTCTCACTATCCATAACTCTCTGACCACTGCATACAACTCCAAATAGGCTGAACACCTCTGCAGACAGACGCAGAAAACCTGAGGAAACACTTTCTGCACCTCACATGCTCCAGAAGGGATTACCACAAACAAGAAATCATCACAGACTCCCACACAATGGAAGAAAAAAAAACAGGAAAGTTACTGGGAAATCACACAAGGAATCCAAAACAACTCTTAAAAAAGAAACAAAAAAAACCTGATGACAACCCTCAAACCCAAAAACAAAAAGTGGAACCAACTAGAACTACTCCACCTCAAGGAGAAACCATGGCATCAATACCCACCACACAGACACTATATGACACCTGAACATCAATTTATCAGGACTGCCCCTAACTGGAGCTGTATTATCTGTGTTCTCTAAGACAGGAGTGGCTAACCTGAGCCTGCCACCAGCAACCCCCCATCAGCTTTCCCCTCCCTCCCAGGCACCTCTCACTCGCTGGCGGGACCCAACAATCAGCACTTCCTCCTCCCTCCCCACGCCTCCTGCCTGCTGCAATCAGCTGTTTCATGGTGTGCATAAGGCTGGAAGGGAGGGGGAAGGAGGAAGGAAACACCACTCACGAGAGAGAGTGGAATGGGGTAGGAAGAGGTGAGGCAGGAGTGGGGCAGAAGCGTGGCCTTGAGGGAAGGGGTGGAGTGGGAGTGGGGCCTCGGGCAGAGCCAGGAGTCGAACACCCTGAGGCACAATGGAAAGTCAGCACTTGTGCTCACCACACAAAGGGCCAGCTTCCTCCAGGACACAACCGACTTCCTCCACAAACTCTGCAACATTAACAACCTCCCTCAGAACCCCAAACTTGCCACCATGGATGTCACCAACCTATAAACCAACATCCCTCACAAAGCAGGCATAGCTGCCTGCCTCAAATATTTACAGGACAATGGACAATTCTCAGGTATTCACCCCAAACACATTGCCAAACTCATCCATTTCATCCTCACACATAATGATTTTACATTTAACAACAAACACTTTGTCCAAACCATGGGAACAACTATGGGTACTAGGATGAATCCCCAATATGCCAACCTCTTCATGGGCCAACTTGAAGAAGTTCTGGACAAATGTACCACAAAACCAATGATATACACCTCTACCCCAATATAACGGAGTCCTCAGGAGCCAAAAAATCTCATCATGTTATAGGTGAAACCGTGTTATATCAGGGTAGGGAGAGGAACCACTCCCAGTCCCAGCTCACCTCTGCTCTGCCTTTGCCTCCTCCCTGAGCACGCCGCTGCCACTCCGCTTCTCCCTCTCTCCCAGGCTTGCTGCACCAATCAGCTGTTTGGCCTGGCAAGCCTGGAAGGGGAGAAAGGGTGAGAAGCGAAGCAGCGGCGGTAGCAAGCTCAGGGGAAGAGGTGGAGATGAGCTGGAGCAGGGAGTGGTTTCTCTGCACGCCCCCACTACTTGCTGCAGTCCTTCCTGGGGCTCCCCCACCCAGGGCCACCCAGAGTGGGGGCAAGTGGGGCAATTTGCCCCAGGCCCTGGGCCCCGCAGGGGCCTCCATGAGAGTTTTTTGGGGCCCCAGGAGCAGGGTCCTTCACTCGCTCCAGGGGCCCCGGAAAACTCTCACGGGGCCGGGGCCCCCCGGTGCTTCTTCTGCTCTGGGTCTTTGGTGGCAGGGGGTCCTTCCGCCCGGGCGCCGCCGAATTACCGCTGAAGCAGGACCTGCCCCTGAAGCTCCAGGTCCCGCTTCGGTGGTAATTCAGCGCCGGGGGATCCCCGCCGGGGGTCTTCGGGGCACTTCGGCGGCGTGTCCCGGAGCCGAAGGACCCCCCACCGCCGAATTACCGCCGAAGCAGGCCCCTCTCCCACTGCCGAAGACCCCAGGCCCTCTGAATCCTCTGGGCGGCCCTGTCCCCACCCCAGCTCACCTCCATTCTGCCTCCTCCAATGAGCACTCCGCAGCTCCACTTCTCCCCTCTCCCTCCCAGGCTTGCTGCCCCAAACAGCTGATTGGTGCAGCAAGCCTGGGAAAGAGAAGCGGAGCTGCGGTGCACTTGTGGGAAGAGGTGGAGCAGAGGTGAGCTGGGGCTGGGGGGCCCCGAGGAGAGCCGCAGCAAGTAACAGGCAGGCACAGAGGAACTGCTTGCAGTAACACAAATTCGGATGCAACGAGGTAAAGCAGCCCTGTCCCCCAGAGCGCTGCTCTACTGCGTTATATCCGAATTTGCGTTATATCAGACTGCATTCTATTGGGGTAGAGGTGTACCTGAGATGATATTTTCATCCTCTGGGCAGACAACTTAAACTCCCTTGTAGATTTCCACCACAACTTCAGCAACCACCACCCATCCATGAAACTCTCTCTGGAACACTCTCACACCAGCATCAACATCCTGGACACCAAGATCAGCTTCAACAATAGAACCCTACAGACAATTATGTACAAGAAACTTACAGATCACCAACCTTAACTTGTATGGGAGAGTTTCTTCTTTGTTCAATTTTTCCATTTTTTTTAAAGACCACTATTCCAAAATCTCAAGTTATTCATAGATCCAGTAACCACTCCAAACACACCGAGAAGTCGGTTATCTACTGCCAGGCACTCAGATACCACAGAATATGCTCTGAGGAAAAAGTCCGAGATATAGACCTTAACACATTCAAAACTATCTTCACCTAACAAGGACATTCCATCAGAGAAGTAGATCATATCATGGAATAGGCCATCCAAATACCCCGAGAGAACTTGCTTCCAGACAGATACTCTCTTGTGAAAAAGTGTGCATATCCCGCACTGGACAAGAGAGGATCAATCCCACATTATGGGTGGCGGAAGTCCCACTCCTCAGACCATGCTGGGCATGCTTCAGCTGCTGCCTCATTGTAAAAAAGGAGCAGCCCAGCTCATTCTAGGTTGACCACTGCAGGGAGAAGATGGAGGCTCCAGGCCAGGAGTTGCTACAGACAGGCCATCCTTACCCAAACGCAAAGTATGCAGCTGCCTAGGGCACCAGGAAATTTTGGGCACCAAATTCCTGATGCCCTGCACAGCTGCGTGCTGCTCCAGCCCCCACTCTGGCTCTTCCACAGGGCCCCCACCCCTGCTCTGCCCCATCTCTTCCCCACCCACCCCCAACCCCACCCCTACTCCCCTAAAGACTCCAGAAGCAGTCAGGCCTGCACCCACCAGTAAGCAGACTGACTCGGCCCCAACCTGCTCCACTCCCCTGGCTCCCAGCCACACCGCTGGCAAGTGCTGCGGGGAGGTCCTCTCCACTCCCCAAGCCTGGGAGCCAGGGGAGCAGAGCAGGCTGGGGCCAGGTCACTCCACTTCCTGCAGGAAGTGGCCAGCCCCTCTCCCCCCCTGCCCCGGGGAGGCCTGGGGCAAGCCGCCCCCATCTCCCCCACGGAGGTCTGGGGCCCCACACAGCCCCCCCATGGGGGGGTTGTAGGGCACCAAAATAGCTAGGGACAGCCCTGGCTACAGCCACAGACTGCAGACTCAGATCCTCTGTGGGTCAGCACAGAAAGGGATCTGTAACATACACTCACCAGAGGGTTACACTAGGAAGATGGTGAAGGTTGTGGTTCCCAAGGAAAGTTGGTGGAGCCTAGAGTATGACACACTGTTGCTGAACACAAACCATAAATATGAGATGGGCTTGGGGTTAGGCCAGGCTGAGATGGCAAGCTGGGGGAGAGATCAAAGAAAACAAGGACTGTGAAAAATATCTCTTTGGATATATAACCTGCCTTCAATTTCCTCTCCTCCCCAGTCCTCTCCATGATGCACAATCACAGCTAATAATGCTCCTGCATTTACGGTACAATACACCCGGCTGTATCACCAAGCACATAACAAACTGTACTAACTCGATACAGAGATGGCTTTGCCCACCTCCAGTGTGTGCTTAGCCCTTGTTTAACAGGGCATGGTGAGACTTCAGAACAATGTGAGGTGGGGAAAGGATAGCATAGATAGGCAAGAAATAAGATTCACTTACCTAGCCTGGAATTTGGCTACCACAATGGAGTTAACTTCTCTGCTCTTAGAAAATTAGGACAACTCTGTGCAGGCTTAGCTGTGTTGGTTATTCTCCATTGCTCCCTATGCATTCCCTGTCCACCTGCTGGAGGGAGGGGATTTAGCAAGCATGCTATAATTGCTTACTCTTATGTGCCTACACTTAATGTCCAGATACCACATGTTCAAGTTTAAGGTGAGATCTTACTGTTGTGCGCTGCCACAGAGTCCGAGTAACAATTTGGGGGGAGGGATAGCTCAGGGGTTTGAGCATTGGCCTACTAAACCCAGGGTTGTGAGTTCAATCCCTGAGGGGGCCATTAAGGGAACTGGGTTAAAAATCTGGGGATTGGTCCTGCTTGGAGCAGGGGGTTGGACTAGATGACCTCCTGAGGTCCCTTCCAACCCTAATATTCTATGATTTACCCTATAACAGTATGATCCAGACCCCATTTCAGCAAAGTACTCAAGCCTAAATTAAGCACTGAAATCACGGGACTATTCAAATGCTTCAAGTTAGGCGCATGCCTAAACACCTTCCTAATTCAGATCTTATGTACATTAACAAGAAAAGACCTAAATAGACCCTGCAGCTCTTCATTTTTCCCATTCCATGAGCATTTTTATCAATAAACTGAAATCCAACTTGAGTCACCAACACTGCAAATTGGAATGTCAAGTAAAATAAAGATGGATAGGGTTATAATTCCTCAGGAAGTAAAAGGGGTTCTTCCATAAAACACTTCTGTCAGCTCCTTGGATATATTTCCAGCAAACTCAGCTTCTGAAGGGGGAATTTACTGGTGATTATTAAAAAACAGACTGGGAACGGCCAACAGCCTTTTCTTGAAAGACCTCCTCTGTACAATGCAATACGAGAAGTGCTAATGGTATGCCAGCAAGCATGCAACACTTAACTACATCACCTGTCAAACAACATGAGGCAATAATAAAATACTGGCTAGTTTATTCTTATCATATGCTGCAACTTTGTGTCAAAACTTAAAATACAATGTGCTCTTCTAGAAACATTCTGGACCATCAGAAGTGTATTTAAATGTAAGAAATGGACCTAAATCTGCAATTAAGAGCAGGTTCTACCAACTGTATTCACGCTGAGTAATCCCATTGAAACCAATGAGCATGAGGTCGGGTGGCAAAATCTGTCTCTAACAAGCCTCCTGAAGGGGCAGGAAGGGGGCCAATTGCCCAGGGGCACGGGTGCTGTCAAAGGGTCCTGGGTCCCTTTTAAATTGCCCTGGGTGGACCGCAGGGCTCCCGGGCACTCGCAGAGTAGTACCGGCGGTGGTGAAAGCTGCCAGGTGGGCATGTGGAAGCCCTGGCCATGCCCATTGACTGTTCTGCCCCGGGGCCCAGAATTGCTGTCAGCAGGCCTGGTTTCTAATGTGCTAGAACCAGAGCCGTAACAAGGAATTTTTGCGTCCAAGGCAAGAGCCGGCTCCAGGCTCTTCCACTGCAATTTGGCAGTGGGTCCCTGAGTCCCTCTCAGAGAGAAGGACCCACCACCGAATTGCTGCCAAAGAATGAATGACGTGCTGGTGGCAATTCGGCAGCAGATCCTTCCCTCTGAGAGGGACTCAGGGACCAGCCTTCAAATTGCTGCCAAAGAAGCGGCAGTGGTAGAGCTGCCGCTGAAGCACCACTGATCGTGGTAGAGCTGCGCCCCTCAGCTTTGCACGCCTGAGGCAAATGCCTCGCTCGCCTCGCCTTTGCTAGAGGCGAGCGCTGGCTAGAACGGTACACCTGCAGGGCGGCAGCCAGTACAGCAGAGGCTGAACTACATGTGCCCACCTCTGGCTACTTTCTCAACCAGCCAGGCAGTGCTCCCCAATTGGCAAATTCATCCCTTTTCACCTTTGTAGTCACTCTGTTTCTGCTATCCAGTGTTCAAAAGTCACCTTCCCTCCCTCCGAGGAGGCAGCAGCCTTATAAATATACTTGAGCAAGGTGCCTAAGCCATAATGAAATTCCAGTGTCAAACAGTGACAAACCTGGCAGTTCTTTGAGACCCCTTTAAAATTTGCCTTTACGGCTCCACAGTGCTACACGTGTACAGAGAGTAGTGAGTTGTCACTTTTTAATCTTCAATAGATGTGCTGTTTCTAAACGTCTGTTTGAAAATCAAGGCTATATTAGCTCATCATTATTTTAATGAGACATATGCCAGTAGAGTCTAGAGCCATGATACTCAGACCTCAGTGGCTCAGGAGCCAAATTAGTGATCAGCATTACCCAGAAGAGCCACATTAGTGTAAATTCTTTGTTTCATTTACTATCGTACAATATATTCATATTTAAACAGTATGACAGGGGAAGTATTTAGTTTATAATCTCACAGTAAAATGACTGCCCAAGTATTATTATTTTATCAACTACAATTGGTTAATAACATAGTAAAACCCTCCTAATTGGTTAATAACTTTGATTGGTTAATAATTAAATCATACAGTGTTTTAATATCATGTGCTGCAAAGAGCCGCAGGAGACATTAAAGAGCCACTTGCCGTTCACGAGCCTCAGTCTGAGTATCACTGGTCTAGAGGCTGCAGATAAGACCTGGGACCCATTGTGCCATGCATTGTACAAATACATTGTAAGAGACATGAGATTGGAAACCAAGGCACAGAGAGGTTACTTGGGGAGCCAGGATTAAAACCCAGGTCTTCTTATGCTCGCCAACGCACTATCCACTTGACCACAGCTACCTTCCAACTTCTTTTTAAATTTAAGTAATATCAGATTACAAAGAATATACACATTTGCACAGATTTAGTTATTGCTTAAAGCAACACCCTCAGCCTTGCCTACAGTTGGCAAATATCAGCCCTGAGTGAAAGTGTTACTGCTGAGATGAACATTAATTGGGGCTGCTACTATTTAGCCTCTTGTAATGCAAGAACCAGGGACACACAATGAAATGAAAAGGTAACATTTTAAAGGAAATTCCTTTGCACTGTGCATAGCTAGCCTGTGGAATTTACTACTACAAGATCACTGATATTAAGAATGTAGGCCTTGTCTACACACAAGAGTTGTACTGCTTTAACTACTCTGGTATAGTTAAAGCAGTACAAACCCCCTTGCAGAGATGCAGTTATATTGGTATAAAGGTGCTTTATACTGGTATGACTATTCCTGTATGGGAAGGGGAATAAGCTAGAACAGTGTAAGGCACTTTTGTACTGGTACAATGGCATCCACACTGGGGTTGTACCAAACCACTTACCCAAAACCTGACCAAAAAGAGTATGTAGACCAGGTCTCAGTAGAATTCTAAAAAGGGTTAGATATTCATGACTAATAAGGATATGAACCACATTTACACTTGTAATAATAAACAGTCACGAGGGATATTATCAACCTTCCTGCTTCAGGATAAAGAAACCACTGAGGAGAGGAACAAGCTTCCCTTGTGGAAAGGTTTTTGCAGAAATGTCCAAGCTCCATCACCTTTCTCAAATGCATCTGGCACTGGCCTCTCTCAGAGGGCCTGCTCCAATGCCCATTGGATGGGAAAGTTTTCCACAGGCCCCAACACATTACACTGTACTAGATGGACTGTCGGTCTGATCTAGCATGACAATTCCTATGTTTCTATAAGGCTAAGGGGGGGAAAAGGTGTTACGGCAAAAAATGCTGACAGACAGCAAACTATGGAACTGCTAACTGGGGTCATTCTAGAAGGAGTTTGCTCTGCATTTATTGTACGTGTTGGTGAATCCTGGGCATGCACCTTACAGAAAAAGTAAAGACATAGAAGGAAACAAGAAATGCTATAAAGAGGGTGGGACACAATCAAATGTAAGACAGGGAGTTGAGAGTCCAACAATCAGCTTGATCATCTAACAGCTTCCAGGCTGGTCATTTGATGCCATAAGGGCATCTGCTTTTGCAGCCTGTATGCTAGACCTTTCCATAAACAGCAGGCTCTTTGTTATCATCACAGTTGCAGGTGGAAAAGAAATGTCTGGAGGGAAAAAGGCCTTTAAGAAGACAGATATGAATGCATATGAGCGAAGGAAAGGAGAAGCAGGTGTGACAACTGGGACCCTCTTCTCATCATTGGTTTCTTCTTATTTCTGTAGTAGTAATTGCATAAATAAGAAAAACCAAGAGTTTCCTCAGCTAAACAGAAACACAAGTTGAGGACAAACATGGCAAAACCAACATCTGTAGCTAGATAAGAGCTGTACAATGATGCAGATAAAGATGCTCTTTCTTATCCAGTTATCAGGACTGGGAGTTTGGCAAAGGAGACATGTACTTAACGTGAAAGGAAAAGAATCCCCCACTCCTCCCCATATTCACTGTTCCGCTGGACAGCACAGCAGCGGCTGAGTGGAATTTCCCCATTCACTAAGGAATATTGCCATTTTGGAAAAAGGGTATGTGGAGAGAAGGCATAAATAAGCTGCAGATTGCAGCAGCCAGATTCATTGGACTCCATTCTTTCCCCTGAGGTAATGAACGAAGAGAGGGAGGGTTAGTCAAATATTTTGCCTCTGTAGTTCAGACATTCCAGTAAAACAGGATAACTAAGCCACATGGAGGCATTCAGCAGGCAGAGGAACCTAGACCCTCATGGGTATTTAGGCTCCAACTGCCCAAGGATTTCAATAGGAGTTAGGCACCTATATACATTGAGCACCTGGGCCCCAAGGCTGCAGCATTTTGCATTCCATTCCTTTATTTCTAACAGCCCAGTCCTAGCAATCTGCTTCACAGCCTGAAGCACATAAACTTCTAGGCAGTTACCGGAGCTACTAATCCTGGAACAGGCTCAAGCAAAAGGACAAGAAGTGCACGCGTTGCCTCAGCTGCGGAACAGAGCACTTACTTGACTCAGCAATGAAAAATCTTTGTCTCTCACTCCAGATTAAAAAATAATCCCCAAAACACAATGTTCTGGAACAGATCTAGAAGTGTACAGAGTAAAAAGGAACATACCTAACCTGCCCCTATTTTGGGATAGTTATAGGGTGACCAGATGTCCTGATTTTATAGGGACAGTCCTGATATTTGAGGCTTTGTCTTATACATGCACTTATTACTTCCCACCTTCTGTCCTGATTTTTCACACTTGCGATCTGGTCACCCTAGATAGTTAAGAGATTCCATGAATTTAAAATGATGTATGGAATGACAAACACCCGGAAGAACATCCTGTCCATTGAGTCCATCAGTTCTCAGTATATACACGCATCTGGTTTAGCCTTCTTGTGTAGCTGGCCAAGTGACTGAAAGTGGGAGAATTCAAATACTTCACTGCTAATTCTCTGAGGAGAAGGCTGTGGAAAGAGAGAGTTTGCAGCAGGGAGAAAAGAGATGAAGGAAGCAGGGAGTAATTTACATTGCCCTGTGCCAAAAACACTTAAGGTGAAAGGCTTGGGAAAGGAGTGGGGATAATCCAAACAAAAAGAGAACATTTGAATGCTGTTTTTAAAATAAAATAAAATAAATTGCTTTTATAAAAGACTTTCAGAGTTAATTGACTTTTGGAGTGAACTTGAAAAACAAGCCATCCCCTGCATATACACAATTTATTAAATCACCTAGGAAGAACCTTTTCATTATGCTCCCCAGTAAGACCCGAGTTCAATGAGGAAGCACACCTCAGACTTGACAGCAGAGTCTCAGAAAAGTAATGTGTTGATCCTACATGAAGCTGAGTTATTGCAGGGGTAGGAGGAATTACACTCCATAAGTGCAGTCTGGCTCCATCAGTCATAATCACTGACAGAAGTTTGCAGGCTTTCAATGCCATTATTCCTTCCTTGTTTAAAAAAAGAAAAAGAAAAGAAAAGAAAAAACCCCATTGCTCAGACAGCCCCCTAGTGCAATGGTTCTCAACCAGAGGCCCATAGGGAACTGAAAACAGGTTTCAGGGGGGCCACCAAGCAGGGCCAGCATTAGACTAATTGGGGCCCTGACCTGCCACCTGGGGTTGAAGCCAAAGCCTGAGCAATGTAGCTTCAAGCAGCCCCCTGTGGCATGAGGCTTCAAGCAACTGACCTGCTTGCTACCCCCTAATACTGGCCCTGGCTTTTGTATGCAGAAAACCAGTTATTGTGGCACAGGTGGGCCATGGAGTTTTTATAGCACGTTGTGGGGGCCTCAGAAAGAAAATGATTGAGAACTCCTGATCTAGTGATTTAGTGTACATTCTCACTGCAAAGCTGTTGGGTGACCAGCCTGAGTGAAAGCCTCACTCAGGATTTAGCCTGTAGCCCTGAATGGGCTGACTAGCTTTTATTAAAAGTACCATTAAACTTCAGTCAGAGAGTTTTGTGAGTGGACTAGAGAGGAGTTAGGTAAATACCTGAGTAAGGGTATGTCTCTACTACCCACCGGATCAGCAGTTAGTGTTCGATGTATCGGGAATCTATTTATCGCGTCTCGTCTGCACACGATAAATAGATCCCCGACTTGATGCCTGTACTCCACCTCGGCAGGAGGAGTAAGCGGAGTCGACGGGGGAGCCACGGCGGTCGACTCACCGCTGTGAGGACAGCCAGGTAAGTCAAACTAAGATACTTCGACTTCAGCTACGTGACTAGCGTAGCTGAAGTTGTGTATCTTAGTTTGACTTCCCCCTCCCTCAGTGTAGCCCAGGCCTAAGAGACCAAGATAACTCTGCAGTAAAGACATGCTCTAATGTGTCTGCCTCTTAGGTAGAGCTGGGCGGGAAATGGTTTTCCCATCCTTTGAAACTTTTTGAAGTTTCAGAAATGTTCCCATTCCACATCAGGGTGAACTTGAGACCTTTCAGTTTATTTGCAAAAAAAATGAGCACCCTAGAATAATCAATAGCATAGTGGTTAGGGCACTTACCTGGGATATGGGAGACCACAGTTCAAGACTCTAGCTCTGAATCAGATGGAGAAAAGATTTGAGCCTGCATCTCATGTCCCAAGTGAGTACCCTAACCACCAGATGACTGGCTACTCTGAAGTGAGACTCTCACCAGAAATTCCATGCTGAACCTAAGCCTTTCCCAATAAAAGTTCCATCAAAACTGGTACATTCCTGAAAAAAGTTTCAATGAATCAACATTTTCCAGTGAAAAACTGTTTTGCTGAAAAATATCCAGCCCACTTCTCTAATTTTAAGTGTTGCCTACACAGATGCTTATTGCGAAATGTGCCACTGTTAGTCTACCAATGGTGAAGCTCCACCAAGAACAGCAACAGTGGGAGACTGATGTCTCAGAAGTCTGTGGCTCGGGTGGTTTTACTAGTGTCTCATCTAGACTTGTTCTGGGCAGGGTTAGATGACATGGGTTAGATGACATCACAACCTGTTGTAGCATTAGCACTACCATTGGTGGAGCTGCACTATGAGGTGGCTTCCCAAAAAAGGCTGGTATACATACATCCTTAGTGCTAACCATGAGGTGGCTCTCTGTGCCCTCGGAACTAGATTAGGTTTGTTCCAGGTTCTGATAACCTGGTTCTACAGGGGCTATGAGGCAAGCTTGATTCATATACTGTGTATGAAATTGCTTTTAATAATTATAAGTAATGCCAATATAGCTGAAATGGAAGTAGGGAAACCTAAAACAACATGTAATATAAGTATTAATATTAATGTAGGCTTGACAATACCTTAGAATAACTAAGTACAAACAAGTTATCAATTGCCCACTTCTGGTAATATTGACTTTAGGAACCCTGTGTTAAACCCTCAGACAATTACACTGTGCAGAGAGGGACTGCATTTTGTGGAAAGGAGGCAAAACCTTAAGGCAGAGGCGCTGACTTTCTAATGTGCTGGAGGGGGGAGGTGCTTGACCCCCGCTGCACCCCAGGCTCTGCCCCCACTCTACCCCTTCCCCCAAGGCCCCACCCCTGCCTTTCCACTGAGCTCTGCCCCTGCACCACCTCTTCCCACCACTGCTCTGCCCCATCCTGCCTCTTCCTGCAGTACCTCCTGCACACTGCTGAACAGCTGATCCATGGCCTTCAGGAGCCGCTGTGGGGAAGGGAGGCACTGATCACTGGGGTCGCCGGCAGGCGATGATCATGGGGGAAGGGCTGCTATTGGATGCTGAGCAGCCACCATTTTTTTTCCTGGGTGCTCCAGCCCCGGAGCATCTATGGAGGTGCACCTCCTATGCACCTCCTATGCACTAAGGTCTTGTCTACACAGGAGATTTACCAGCATTACTATACCAATATAATTATAGCAGTATAGCTAAACTGAGAAAAGGCTACTGTCATTCACAGTAAGAATATCCACACAGGGAGTTACACTTCTGTGGCTATTGCGGTATAATTAGTATGGTGTACTAATGCTGGTAAATTTGACAAAACTAATTGTTGAAATGGAGATTGAGCTCATACTGTGGTGGCTGAGGTTGCATTGTAACGCTTCTCAGTTTCAGCTTTGCTGAGAATGCCAACAATTAAGATTTAGACAGACACAAAGTAGGACAGCACCCTCAGGGGTGAAATTACCCCTCTCCAAAAGGCCATCATGAGGCAAGTTGAATTTCATTTACATTCCTTATTCAGGGGAAGGTGCAGTCCAGGACTGAGTAAGGATCCAAGTATCTGATCTTTAATTATCTAGATTTTTAAAGATCTGAAGTATTCAGATTTACTGGGCATTTCTTGATGCCCAGTTCCTAAAACATTCCCTGTTTTGAACAGCTGAACTACAGCTTTGATGTTGCTTAAAGGGATGCTGTCAAACTGGCCCAGGTTTAATTCTGTAAAAAAGCTGTTGAAAAACATCAAAGAAAAATAGATGCATGTCTATGTTTAATTTGCTGGGGAATTAGTGGGTTTACTTTAAAAAGCTGACCATAAAAAAAATATGCAGTGTTTGCAAACCATAAATTGCAGCATTGTGCTATTGCAGGGGTGTTTAAAGGTTAATTGGACCAGACACTGAAGCCCACTAAATTTAAGGTTGTAACTGGATTGCCACACAATTTTCACATGTGTAGATTTCTGTTAGCCCTAACTTAAATCGCTCTGTGCATGATCTTAACTTGTTGTCATGCCTACAAGTTTTGAACTGAAAATTTCATGGTGGCTTTGTAGTCTGTTTGCTATGCACAAAGCAACTGTAAGCCCAGTCCTCTGTCCTCAGCTCATTTAAAATATGCTGTTTTCTTCCTGTGTAGATAGGATCTAGACCAGTGGTTCTCAAACTTTTGCTCTGGTGACCCTTTTCACGTAGCAAGCCTCTGAGTGCGACCCCCCCCCCGTCTTATAAATTAAAACCGCTTTTTTTGTATATTTAACACCATTATAAATGCTGTCGGCAAAACAGGCTTTAGGGTGGAGGCTGACAGCTCACGACCCCCATGTAATAACCTCATGACCCCCTGAGGGGTCCCGCAGTTTGAGAATCCCTGATCTAGCCATATTTAAACTGTGTCTCCAAGTCACGATAAAGTCCTGGTACAGATCTGAGACACACCAGAACCTACGTATTCTGGACAAATAAAGCCCTGTCCATATTGTTTTTGGAGGCATGCTAGTAATTACTGTGGACAGCACAGTTAGACTATCACTGTTCTAGAGAAAAGCTAGGAGTTGGCTTTAAGGCACCTTTGTGACCTCCCTCTTCTGAGCTTCTCCAGGGCTCGGTGAGAAAATTAGAGCAACCTATTTACATCGAAGCATAGTGGCTGGAGTCCGCCAAAGCAACAAAAGGCCTGTCCCACAGATAGAGGTGCCCCAGAATCCAGAACTTAACTGAATATGGGGGACAAAAAATGAACAAACAGAGACAAGGCTGCAGGCTGACAAACCTCCTCTCAACCCAGCATGTCCCATATGACAGAGCTAGCTACAGGCTCTGAGCATGGTGGCTTATGGCTGTCCTGTACAGTGCCTAAATTGGGGAAACTCTTTCCCCAACCAGGTAAGGGGATTTAAGGGACCATACCAAGCGAGAGAAACCATTGCAGAATGTTTATTGCTGATTCCAGATTAACTCAAACTCAGAAAAAAGTGCCCTGCTACAACAGCAAAAGTACAGTCTCTCGACTGTTATAACATGGTTTGATGTTGTCTGCAGAGTCCAGCATATAGTGCATTACTGGAGATGTCTCATAATCTAGATTATTGTTAGGTACCATGGTTACAGCAGTATCACGCAGTCACAGGGCCAGTGCTCTGGAACTACTCCATATTAAGCCAGTCAGGACTCTGGGGTAACATGCCTCCTCTCTCTGAGCATACTGTCACCAGGCCAAGAAGCTTACACAGCTTCGACTTTCCTTGGTCTGACCTCGGATCATCCCCTTCCTCACCATGCACTTCCCGCAGTGAGTTTGCCCATGAAGGGTGTTCTGAGGGAAGCCAGAGGGCCCTGCACCCCAACTCTGTAGTCAACAGTCACTCTCTGCCAGAGTGAAACAGAAGCTTTATTAGTCGACAGGAACACAGTATAGAAGAGAACTTGTTAGCACAGAAATCAGTGACTTTCGGCCAAGTCCATCTTGGGGGAATCCCGGGCCAGATGCCCTACTTCTCCCAAGCAGACTGTTCAGCTACCAGCAACCCGACCTCAAACCCCACCACCACCCCATTGCACCTCCTTCTGGCCTTTGTCTTGCTTCCCAGGCAAAGTGTCACCTTGTCATCACCTGGTCATATCCCCCTCCTGGGTCTCAGGTTATGAAGGGCACTGGCCATAGCCTACATGCAGGCACCTGGAGCAACCTCACCTGTCCCCAAGGGTCTCAGCCAAAATTACACACTCTTATTCCCACTTCTCTTTCTGAATGAGACACCATTGACAATATCCTGATTGCCACAAACATTTGAGCAGGAAAACCACTCACCATAACTACTAAAGGGGTCCATATTCATACATTATGCACTCGCAATTTCAAAATGTGGTTATGCCTTATAACACACAACCTGTCACACTACAGTTAAGGTATCACTATCTGTGGGGGCATTCTAGATTTTTTTTATTGTTGTGGGCCACATCACCCCTTCTGCAGTAAAGCTCATGAGATGGGCTAAGGCTGAGGAACTTCCACAGGTTCTCCTCATGGAATTTCCCTTACATTGTTCTGTGTGGGTGTGTGTGGTTTACCCGACATTTTTCCCATATAGAACAGACCACAGGGCTGGTCCCTAAACAGGGATCCCCTGGGATACACAGCGTATGTCTACACTGCAGCTGGGATCCAGGTTGGCTTGAGCTAGTATGCTAAATATATCAGTGAGGATGTTGCAGCACCGGTCAAGGCTCAGACGAGTCACTCAAATTTGGAGCCACTTGACCCCCTGCGTCTGAGCTCAGATGACTAGCCCAAGCCTCCACTGGGGCTGCTATCTTGAGCTAGCACAAGTCTGTCTACCTAGGGTGGGAGGCGTGCTCCCATAGGGGATAAGGAGACTCCGTGCTTCTGTACTGGCACTAGGGGAAGCACACCCATCATCTGCTCCCTAGCCACTGAGGTCCCCCCGTCTTGCTGTTCCATCCATCCCTGGCATGTCCCCAATGCACTGCAATCCTCACCCACATGGATCCCAGCAGAACAGTCCTTTTGGGGGTTCCAGGAACAGGGGCAAGTGCCACAGAAGTAGCTGACCCCACCACACTCCTTCCAAGTGGGAGACTTGAGATCCATATATAGATCCATGCATGGATCACAGGAGTATAAGCAGGCCCTTTATCATTTTTCATTCATTATTTATAGGATGTTGTATATATGTGTGGCGCTTTACAAATAAAACACGGTTTAGGAACAGGAATTTTCCAGGAAAACAAACAAAAAAAGGAATATATAAAGTTATTTTTGTTGGCACCCCCTCACCTTGAAATCCAGTTAGTTTCAAAAGATTAGTTAAAAGTCTACATCTATCCCTAGGGTCCCCTGACAATGTTTGTGGCTTTACAAGCATATTTTCCTATTGACTTCAATGGTACATCCATCTTTGTGGATCTGATTGCAGGATCACGGCCAATGGTGCCAGCTCTCATGATTTTATCAGAGACTCACACTACGGTGTTTTTCTGAAAGTGCCAGCTCCTGGAGTTGTTTTTTCTGTGTTTGTGCAAGAATCTCGGCTCTCATTTAAAAAAAAAAAAGTCGGTTTCAAGCCCTGATAATTGTGAAGAAAAGCTTGAAAATGTAAAACCTAAAGGCTCAAAAACCAACAGGCAAATAAAAAGCCTAAAGTTTGTTTGGTTTAAAAATCATGAGTTAAAAACCATCTCCTGAATTTTTAGGGAGCCTGGCTCATATATTTTGAATGACTGAAGTCTGGGACAGGTTTCCACTCTCATAATGATTTAAATTACATTTTTCATGGGTTATTCCATAATTTCACTAATAATTATAGCTCTCGGGGAAAGAAACAACACAGAGGAATGTAAAAATGGACGTGTTTATTTACAAAAGTAGCCACTGTGCCAGGATAGAAAATACACTTCATGAAACATTTCAAAGGAGCTTGTCAATACACAGAGTTACTGGACATACATCTCAGCTACACAGATATGAGACATTGCAGTAGTTCCAAACAAAACATTACTGTCTGCTATTTCAATCACGTTCTAATTAAAGAATCCTTAACTTTACTTTAAAGGTGACCTGCAAAGGAAAAATATGGATTTATGCCATTTTTTTTCCCTTTTCTCATGCTGTATAAGAAGACTTAGACACGTTCTTTTAGGCTTTGTCTACACTAGCCCTTTTGTCAGCAAAACTTTTGTCGGTCAGGGGTGTGTTTTTTGACATAAGTTTCACCAACAAAAGCACCAGGGTGAACAGCGCTATGTCGGCAGGAGACGCTCTCCTGTTGACACAGCTACCATCACTTGTTGGGGGTGGTTTAATTATTCTGGCAGGAGAGCTCTCTCCTGCCAGCATAGAGTGGCTACACAGGAAACCTTACAGAGGCGCAGCTGCAGCAGTACAGCTGTGCCACTGTACGGTCTGTAGTGCAGATATAGCCTTAACGTGGTGGGGGGGATTTCATTAGTTGGTTCATGAAAAAATTTTGAGATGTTGCCTTCTTGTCCCAATTTGGAATTGGAACATTTTTCAAAATCTTGAAAATTTTCCTGGGGTAGGAAAAGTGTTCCCTACCCAGCTCTAATGACAATTTCTTTAGGAGTCCACTATATACAGCCCAAGAGCAGGGGAAATCTCTGAAGAAGAAATCCCAACCCACCCCACTCCCTCCTAAGACCATGGAATGGCCATAAAGAGTCCCTGGGGACACCACAGGGATTTCATTTGTTGTTATCTCTAAATAGTTAAACTACTGAATTAACGTATTTCCTGCCTACCCTTAGTTAAATGAGCTATCCGATTAAACCAATCTGAACATCCCGAATTACCACCAAAGCTCCAGTTCCACTTTAGGGGAGGGGATGGAATCTTCCAGTGGCTTTTATCTTCCCTCTGCCTAGGTTAGACTGAATAGCATCTAGCTGTGCTGGTGACACTGAGCATTTCAGATTAATCCTATGTTTACAGATAAATGAATTATCTACAACTGTAGGATATCTGCATTGATCTCAGTGGGACAACCTTGTGCCCGAGGACACAATTTGACCTTTAAACTGCTGTATACACCAAGCTATAGCTAGCTATTGCCTTGAAGAAATCTCTGCAGAATTCTCCCTTTGGCTGGCATTGTGATGTGGTTAAGCTCAGCAGTTCATGTTTTAAACACTTATATTAAATACTTCAAGAAAAAAATATGCACTGAGCCTCAGTATCTCAGTGCTTCAAGTACTACATACACCTTTGATAAAGTTCAAATTGCAAGCTAATGATCATATATGGCATGTTTTGTTTTTATCGCTTCTTGGGTTTTGGCAGGGTCTCTTCATGGCTTATTATCATGTGTGTTTTGTCCAAGATCCTGGAATCATCACCAGTAAAATGTGTAGCCATGGATCTCTCCTTTAGGAGGAATTCAGATACCTAAATCTTTTCCACATCTTCCTGGTTGATGGGAAAAGCAAAACATGCATGGTGCTGACAAGTCTCTTAACTATCAGCTTTGAAGAAAGCTGAGAGGCACAGCACTGAGATCGTGAGCTTGTCTACGCTTGAAATGCTACACTGGCAAAGCTGCAGCTGCATTGCTGTAGGTGTAGGTAGTGGGCTCCTCAGTGACAAAGACTGTGGTGATTTTAGCAGCAATCTATGCCAATACCCGCTCCAGTGTCAGGGAGAGTCCTAGGGTAAGAAAACCCATCCTGAACAATTATGAAGTGACCTGGACCTAGGGGAAGTTTCTTCCTAACCTCAATCAGTTAGTGGTTTGCTTAAGACCTGAAGAATGAAAATTATTCCCAGCTGATGGTAAGAAAAACCAAGTATGTTTCCAAGGCAGCAGCATGATTCTCATTACTGCTAATGCAAATTACATATGCAGAAAGAGCACGTGTATGGTAAGGTTGTGGAGGTAGGTGTATTATGCATATATAATACAGAAGGATCTGTATAGTACTACAGATATTTGCTATAATCTTCTCTAGAGGAAAAAGTAAGAGATGTTCAGGGCTGGCGCTCCCATTTAGGCAGCCTAGGCAATTGCCTAGGGCGCCAGAATAATTGGTGGGCGCCGTTTTGTCGGAGGGGGCGGCAGGCGGCTCTGGTGGAGCTGCCGCAGTGGTGCCTGCCGAGGGTCTGCTGGTCCACGGCTCCGGTGGAGCTGCCGCAGTGGTGCCTGCGGCGGTCACCTGCTCACGCAGCTCCAGTGGACCACCCGCAGGCATGACTGCGGCAGCTCCACCAGAGCCGCGGAGCACCAGACCCTCCGCAGGCACCACTGCGGCAGCTCCACCGGAGCCGGGGGACCAGCGCGCGGGGCAGCAAAATTGCCATCCGCCTAGGGCGCTCAAACCCCTAGCGCCGGTCCTGGAGATGTTTGGATTGAATGCTATTGGACCAGTGCTGAGACCCTCCGGTAAGGTGCTGAGTGCCCTCATCTCCCATGAAAGTCCATGAAACATAAGGCCAGATTCTGCATTCCTGGAACTATAGCAAAGAAAAAAGTGCAGGTCTGGATCCCAGTATGTATTAAAGAAAAAATAACTGTATGAAAGCTTAAAATGAGGAGACAAGCTTCTTCTGCAATTCTGGCTTGTAAACACAGGGTTTGGCTACACTTGCAGGTGTGCAGCGCTGGGAGTTACAGCTGTCTTCGTACAGCTGTGTAGGGAAAGCGCTGCAGTGTGGCCACACTGACAGCTACCAGCGCTGCAGTGTGGCCACATTTGCAGCATTTGCAGCGGTGTTGGGAGTGGTGCATTATGGGCAGCTATCCAACAGAGCACCTCTTCCCATTCTGGCGCCATGGGTTGTGGGAAGGGGGCGGAGGGGGCGGGTCATTCCGCTTCCTGTCCCAACGCCCCGTGGTGCATCGCTTCAGATCCCAGCAGTCACTGTTTTTCCGTCTACGTTTGGTGCCATCTTGACTCTCTCAACGGTTTCTGTGTAGCGCGATTTCTGTGGGAAATGGAGCCTGAACTGCTGAGGAGTATGCTGGCGAGTCTCGCCAGCACATCATGTTTGGCAGTTGAGCTATTCCATAAGACCCAAAGTGATGAGGAGTCTGACGATGATAGTGAGTCGCGTGACACATACGACACAAAATTGCTTGTGGCATTCACGGAAATGCTCAGTACCGTGGAACGACGCTTTTGGGCTCGGGAAACAAACACTGAGTGGTGGGATCACATCGTCATAGAAGTCTGGGATGACGAGCAGTGGCTGCAGAATTTTCGGATGAGAAAAGCCATTTTCATGGGATTGCATGAGGAGTTCGCCCCAACCCTGCGGCGCAAGGACACGAGATTGAGAGCTGCCCTGCCAGTGGAGAAGCGGGTGGCTATTGCAATCTGGAAGCTGGCAACTCCAGACAGCTACCGATCGGTCGGGAATCAGTTTGGAGTGGAAAGTCAACTGTTGGAATAGTGTTGATGCAAGTTTGCAGGGCCATTAATCGCATCCTGCTAAGAAGAACCGTGACTCTGGGGAATGTGCAGGACATTGTGGATGGCTTTGCACAAATAGGTTTCCCTAATTGTGGAGGGGCGATAGATGGGACGCATATTCCTATTCTGGCACCACCCCACCTAGCATCTGAGTACTTTAATTGGAAGAGGTATTTCTCCATGGTTCTTCAGGTGCTTGTGGATCACCGTGGGCGTTTCATTGACATTAACACAGGCTGGCCCGGAAAGGTGCATGATGCACGTATCTTTCGGAACAGTGGCCTGTTCAGAAAGCTGCAGGCCGGGACTTTTTTCCCAGACCGGAAGATCACAGTAGGGGACGTCAAAATGCTCATTGTGATACTTGGAGACCCCGCTTACCCATTAATGCCATGGCTCATGAAACCGTATACAGGGAAGCTTGACAGAAGCAAGGACCGTTTCAACTACAGGCTGAGCCGGTGCCGAATGCCTGTGGAGTGTGCTTTTGGCCATTTAAAGGGGTGCTGGAGATCTCTGTATGGGAAGCTAGACTTGGGGGAAAGCAGCATCCCCGCGGTTATATCCACGTGCTGTACCCTCCATAATATTTGTGAAGGGAAGGGTGAAAGATTCAGTCAGGAATGGACCTCCAAGGTTCAATGCCTGGAGGCTGAATTTGCACAGCCAGAGAGCAGGGCTACTAGAGAGGCCCAGCATAGGGCTGCAAGGATTAGGGATGCCTTGAGGGAGGAATTTGAGGCTGAAAACCAACAGTAATGTTTGGTGCCTTGCACGGGAGTGAAGTGCAGTGGTTACAATGTTAGTAGGGATCTGTGTTTTCTAAGCTGATTTGCAGTGCCTGTTTCTTTCCTGGGCTAAGGTATCTTTCTTTCCTGGAACTCTGGGGTGTCTCCCCCCACCCCAGTACCCTCACTCTCGCTTTCCTCCTCCTCCTCACCCTACTCTGAAGTGTCCATCGTGGTCCTCGGAGTGGTGGTGGGGTCACCCCCAAGTATCGCGTCCAGCTCTTTGTAAAAACAGCAGGTCGTGAGGGCAGCACCGGAGCGGCGGTTTCCCTCATGGGCTTTGCAGTAGGCACTCTGCAGCTCCTTCACTTTAACCCTGCACTGCAGCGTGTCCCAGTCATGGCCCCTTCCCAGCATGGCCCTTGACACCTGCCCATAGGTATCGGAATTCCTACGGCTGGAGCGCAGCTGGGACTGCACAGCTTCCTCCCCCCAAACACTGATGAGGTCCAGCAACTCACCAGTGCTCCATGCTGGGGCTCATTTGCCATGGTCGTGGAGCCATGGTCACCTGCTCTCCACACCTGGCTGAGCAAACAGGAAGGGGATTTTTAAAATTCCCGGGGCATTTAAAGGGCAGGTCACCTGAGGCCAGGGCAGTAGAGTTCAAACTGATGAACAGAGTGGCTGAACAGGCATTCTGGGATACCTCCGAATACCTCTAGAGGCCAATAACAGCGCTTTTGGTGGCCACACTGGCGGAGCAGCGCTGCATCAGCAGCGCTACAGTCGTTATTCCCCAGGCCGAGGTGGAGTACAGCCAGCGCTGTAGCCAGGGAGATACAGCGCTGTATGTGCCTTGCAAGTGTGGATGGTGAGTGAGTTGCAGCACTGTAAAGCCACCATCAGCACTGCAACTCTCCAGTGTAGCCAAGCCCACACACATCCCCCTGCATTGCCGCCACATGCATCTGCAGCAGCGCTTTCAGTTGGTTCCCAGAGCAGGGGCACCAGCATTGTTAGGAAAGGGCTGTGAACTGGAAGAGACTTGTGGCTATTATCATGCAAATGAGCCCACCAAGCAACCCACTTTGTTTTCAAATTCTGAATCCCCCCCAACACACACCCACATCAAGTTTTGAATGAGTGAGTAAATGAATAGTGTCAAACCATGTAATAAACATTTAGTACTAAATCCAATCCATCAAAGGTACTTCACATGGAACCAGGATTTAGCTCAAAAAATAGACAGTCAAGCTTAAAATGTATAAAAATACTGTTAGTTAAACATGTGCTGTAAGCTCCCAGCTAATATCCAAACCATACTGTGTACTGTCAGCATTAGACCCCTGACAATCCATCAGTCCCTCTAGTTCTAAAATTTCTTACTATTTACACACTCTTTTTAGCACTAGTTTGATATGCCACTCATGTAAGTGAAGCAGATTTGTCAGTGCTTATTATAGCAAATGGTTACTTGCTTTTGAATTATGTATCAGAGGGGTAGCCGGGTTAGTCTGGATCTGTAAAAGCAGCAAAGAATCCTGTGGCACCTTATAGACTAACAGACGTTTTGGAGCATGAGCTTTCATGGGTGAATACCCACTTCGTCAGACATGCATCTGAGGAAGTGGGTATTCACCCACGAAAGCTCATGCTCCAAAACATCTGTTAGTCTATAAGGTGCCACAGGATTCTTTGCTGAATTATGTATGAACAATAAACTGTACACACTTATGCACCCCATGAAGTGAACCGCAAAGAGAGAAAGGACCTGACAAAAGAAGGGATGAGGTCTCCTTTTCTGAACAGTCTGCAATCATCTGGCTGTCACCAGAAAAGGCATTAGATCTGTCTGCCGCTTTTCACAGGCTGTGGCTTCCCACTATAGCATTAGATGTTAATGTGAAAGAAAATTCCTCCTTCTCAACATGAGCTATGATAAACTTGAAAAAAAATCTTATTCCCTTCCTCTTGTGTGTTCTCTACAAGTGTACGTACAGTATTGCTTAAAGTTATGCTTTAGGGGGTTGACCCAGGCCCCACTGAAGTCTATGGAAAAACATCCGCTAATTACACTGAACTTTGAATCAAGCTCTTATGGACATATAGATGGTGAGAAAGATACATACACACTGCAGACCAAATCCTGGTCCTGGTAACGTCTGTCCATACTCACCCACTGTAGATGTATAGATTCTAACATTCACATGGTTTAACTTCCTTGAGTGGTGGTCGACCCATGGTAGTAAAGCGAAGGATTACAGAAGTGAGACCTCTTCTGGCTCCTGAAGGAGAAGCATCGCCTCTTTCAGGTAGCCATGTAACCTGCGTCTCTACCTAGTAGTCTCTTATGTCTGTGTAAACTTTTTATCTCCCTGCAAAAATTGTATAAGAATCTTTTCAATGCACAGAAAAGCAAAACAAACTAAATTAAACTCTTCTTGAGGGAAAAAGCCAATAAAGACATTGGGCCAAATTCCGTTCCCAGTTACACTCAGGCAATCCCAGTGCAGTAAATGGGGTTATACCAGGGTAAGAAGTGAAAAAAGAATTTGGGCAAAATACATAGTTTAATTTCAATGAATAATAATGAACAAATTATTTAAAATACATGTTTTTACCCAAACTTATTAGTGATTCACCAAATTCTATCTCCCCAAAAGGTCATCTCTATCTTTTGCTTGTGTTGGTGAAAACACATTCTAATAATGGAATATCAAAATTAATACTTTTAAAAATCCTTATTCTTTTAGTGCTGTATCTACTACCAGGTTTTGGGTGGGGGAGGAGGGAAGGAAAGGGGAGGTTTTGTTACTTTCCTTAGGCTACTTCAGGTTCAGTATACCCAAATCATAGACATTTTTGGATTCAAGAGACTTCTAGCTGGAGTCTCGGGCCTGAAACTGCACCGGTTACTCAAGCAAACTTCCCACTGACATCTCAAGGTGAAATCAACAGGACTTCTTGCTATGTAAAGGAAGATATGATTAGCTTTATACTCTGTTCTGCTTAAATCAAGAGTATTAACGTTAATGAATATATGCAGTGTACAGCACAAGACAAAGCAAACTAAGGCTCTGATCCTGATCTGATCCACACAGCTCTCTTAATATGATCTCACTATAGTCTTATTCATAAGTTAACAGATGGTATAAGAAGGTGATGCTCAGTTAAAACATTCTCTCTTACAGGATTTATTTTTCCCCTTGAGCCAGATACTACAGCCCTTACTCAGGCAAAACACAATTGATGTCCAGCATGAATGTTCTTGCTTCTAAGCACCTCAGGAGTAAATACTGAGACTGTATAAGGATACAGTAGTAAATTCCCCTGCCTCAGTTTCCCAATGCATAAGCTGAAAACATTCTTACCTCACTGGGACACTGGAGATTATAGCTTTTTTGTACAGCTTGATAAAACTGTAAAGTGCTACCGTAAGTACAAAGTATCAATATTATTATAATCAGATTAAAAGAAAAAGGTCACATGTTGGGTTTAGCAACTTTGACTCAAAACTATACAGAGGACCTCTAGGCTAGAGAAAGGGTTTGAGTTTGTAGTTCCTTTTGCAGAAATAGTGTCTCTGACAATAACCCCTTAAGCACAATGCAGGAAATTTTCAAAAGGGACTAGTGATTTTTTGGGTACCTCAGGTTTTGGGTGCTCAAATTAACATTCTTTAAAAGGGCCTGATTTTCAGAAAGTAGCGATCATTCTCCCATAAAAGTGACCCCTCCCTCCTTAGTGTCTAAAGTTTGAACCCCAAAAAATGAAGCATCTAAAATTTGTTATTTCTGAAAAATCCTGGCCAATTATTGCCTGAATTAAAAATGCCAGTATTTTCCACTGAAAATCATTAGAAGCAATTACATTCACTAAGGACATTTATTGATTTTTTTTTAAACTAGTTTAAATATAGTATGAGGTATTTTTCCTGTCTACTGATTGAATTCCCAATCTGCAGAACAAAGAGCCCAACCCTACTCCTATTTAAATCAATGGGAAAACTCCCATTGAGTTCCATGGGATGCGGCCTTCTCTGCTGAAACAAAGCAAGTGCTACAAAAAGGTGTTTTGACAATTGTCATTTACTTTGTTTATAATCCAGAAGGTACTAGCAAATGTTCAGATTCTGTATAAGTGAAGGGCTTGATTCTCCAGTCACTTATGTTACTCGTGATTTACACTAACTCTGCAGAAGTCAATGGGGTTACACTGGTATAAAACTGGTTTAAGAAGAAAATGAGATCAATATAGTGAGACATCTTCAGGACTCAAAGTTTTTGCTAAAATGAGAAGAGGGATCATAATTTTGTGCATGAATCAGCAAGGCATGTACTGCATTGCATTACGATGAATAGACATTTTGTACCTACCGAATTATCACTCAGAAAGGATTCCCCTAAAATAAATGACATTTGAATATGTTCTATAATTGCAGGTGTTGTCACCCCACCTAGTGACATTTTTATTTGAACATCCAACAGTAGAACATGGTACCTGTCAAAGAAAAATACCAGGTGAACCAAGCCAAGAGGGGAAGAAAAGAAAGATGGGCATTTATTAGCAGAAAGTTAATTAGGTCCACCCCCTCAACCGTAAGTGAGGATCAGTGACTAAACTTGATGCTTTGGGGGAAAAAAATAAATAGGGCAACCTATGGGAAACATTAGGAGGTAAGTGGGGAGTGTCACTGACCCCACCCTGCTGCAGGACAAAGGAGTTTTGTGCTTCTGAACTGGTTACTTACTGAGGAAATGAAGATGACATCATGTCAGACAAAACAAAAACAAACACTCCATATAGGAACACCACTTCCCTCCCCCAGCCCGACCTCTGAGAATTTGCAATTGTCTCCTTGCTGCAGAAGCTGATTTCTCCAGAAAGCTCCCCTGAAAAGGACACCTAATGTTGCAGAAAATACACTTGTTACAGAACTCTTCTTCAAAAGATGTGCAATCCAGAGAACACACATATCAAACCCCACCCATCCTAAATTTTATCTGTGAAGTCAATCACTGCATGCAGATAGTAGCTTCAGTGTTGTTCAGGCAACTCATTATTGAACCACAAGAAACTTCTCATGAATGTCATCACAGAGTCTTTTAATACTTTACATAAAAAACTGCATACACAGCTTATATAACTTTATGTAAACATCATATAAGTCTCATTGCTTTTGCCATGTCAGTTCATTAAAAAACAAAAACCCTAAACAAACTGTCAGTACCACTGTCAAAAAAGGGAAACCAAAATACCTCATAAAGAACCAAAAAAAAAAAAAAAAATAGATGGATAAGTTTGTTCTCTGAACTAGAGAAGCACAGGTGTAAATGGCTGCCCTGTAAAAATAAATTTTAAATAAACCCAAATACTTTAAACTGTTCTGGGAAGGGACAGGAAGGAGCCAGTGTTTCCACTCACTTTTCAAAGAAATACAGTGGTTTTATTTCTTTTGACATTTTTAAAAGAAATCCAAAAACAGATGAGGTTACTATGTCAAAAGTGTTCATAATGCTACAGTGTTATATGCATTTGACAAGTGTTAAAATTAAGGAGTTAACACCTAGCTGTGCAAAGTAAGTTCTCACTGGAAAATAATATTTTTTAAATTAACCAACGCAACAATTGCAGAAGACAACTGTAACTGAAGGAGCAGGCACCGAGATAATACATGGCAACATTGGGCTTCCCCCCACCCTTTCCCATCCTGCTGTGACTGCCATCAGGAGATTGATGTCTAGGGAAGAAAGACAGTAGATCAATCTTTTCCAATTCAGCTGGGTGACAACTGGAGTCAGTTCAGCTCTTTAAACAGCAGGGTGTGGGGAAGGGTGTCTGTTCCTTTCAATGTCTGAAATTAAACCTGGGCTGAGTAGTGTGGCACCCACTCCCCAGTTTACTTTAAATAATAAACACACTTTTCAGTATCCCAGATCAAACAAAAATAATATTTAGGTAAATACACACTGGATAACCCATCCCTCCCTGATGCCCCTTTTGATCCAAAGAACTATGTTACACAGCAGGTACATCAGAGGTCAGCTCAGTCCAGGAAATCTGCCCAATGGGAGGTGTTTGCTGCTGGTAGTCTGCAGGAAGTCAGAGAAATGCAGTCCCCACCCCAAAGCGCTCAGGGCCTGGGGTAGGAAGAGCACACACACAGGAAGGAGAAAGTCTTTTCCAAGTGTCTCATGTGCATTGATCCCCTCTCACAAAGGAGACTTTCTTGGTGCAGTAGATGCTGGGTTAATAACCCCAGCTGGAGAGAAGAGAGGAGCTGGATCCATTTCTTTCCCCCCTCAAGTCTCAGCAGCCGCTTGTTGGCTGCGTTTCACAGTCCACGAGCGATTGGTTTGCAGGGGATGGGAGCAGCCTTGGTCTCTGGACGAGGGGCGCCTCCCCCAAGGCTCAGGGCATGCAGGCGCCCTCCAGCTCCGCAGCTGCTTCTCCCCCGCCCGCTCCCCGGGCTAAGCGCGTGGGTCTCCCCGCTTCACCTCCAGTGCGCGGCTCCTAGCCGGGGCAACCCCCCCCCCGTGCAGCGTCCCCCCCGGTCCCGGCGGGCGAGTGACCCCAAGGCAGCCCCACGGCGCGCCCTATAGCACCTTGCAGCAGTTGAGGCAGCCGCTCGGGGCGCCGTAGCGCTTCTGCAGGGCGGCGCGGGTGGCCGTCTCGAAGACCTCGCGGACCCCCTCCTTGGTCTTGGCCGAGCACTCCAGGTAGTCGTAGGCCTGGATGCGGACGGCCATGGCCCGGCCGTCCTCGGTGCGCACGGGCTCCTGCTTCATGCGGGCCAGCTCGTTGCGGACGTGCTCGTCGTTGCGCAGGTCCTTCTTGTTGGCCACCAGGATGATGGGCACGTTGGGGCAGAAGTGCTTGACCTCGGGCACCCACTTCTCCGGGATGTTCTCCAGCGAGTCCGGGCTGTCCACCGAGAAGCACATGAGGATCACGTCGGTGTCCGGGTAGGAGAGGGGCCGCAGGCGGTCGTAGTCCTCCTGGCCGGCCGTGTCCCACAGGGCCAGCTCCACCTGCTTGCTGTCCACCTCGATGTCCGCCACGTAGTTCTCGAAGACGGTGGGCACGTAGACCTCGGGGAACTCGTCCTTGCTGAAGACGATCAGCAGGCAGGTCTTGCCGCACGCCCCGTCCCCCACCACCACCAGCTTCTTGCGGATCGCGGCCATGGCCAGGCTCGCCAAGCTCGCCTTGTGGTGCAGCAGGATGCTGGAGGGGCCTTCTTCGCCGCCGCCCGCCCCGCTTCCTCCGCCTCCCTCTCGCTGTCTACAGGGCACCGTGGCGAGCTGGGATGGACGGGGCGAGGCGAGCCGGGGGGTTCTCTCTCGCACCACGCGAGCTGGGGGTGACGCGGGATCGCTGCACACCCGCGGTCTCCGCCCCGGGGCTTTGTTACTGCGGCGCTCTCCCGTGCCGGGCTGCGATGAAGGAGGGAGATTGCTGCACCGCCCCGCTCTGCAGGCTGCCGGGCTCGCCCTCCTCCCGCAGCCTGGGCTCTCCGCACGGCTTGCTCCTCTCGCCTGCCCCCGCTGCTGCGGATCCGCCGCGCGCCTGAAGCAGCCCGGGGTATATTTTGTGGGGGTAGGGGCTTGAGCAACGCGCACAGCGAGCACCCAACGCTTCTGCCGCTTTCAGTCCGGCTCCACCAGTGCTGTAGGCTGCTGCTGGGCGCTGCTATTTAAAGGGGCCGGCTACTTTCTTAATATAGCCGACCAATAGCAAGGCAAAGAGTGAGGTCATCTTTTTGAAGGCGCTCAGTCATTGGTGGGGAGCTGCAGGCACTGCAGGCGGGGCCGGGTCGGAGTGACTGGCAGGCTGCAATGAGGGAGGCGGCTGGCTTGCTGCAAGCTGCTGTTTGGAGCTGAGCGTTAAAGGGGTCGTCTCTGCTTTTCTCCCCAGGGCCAAGTGCGGCCAGTGGTCTTCCCAGGAGGCGTCCAGCTTCGTGGGTGCTGGAGGATTGATTCCCCTTAAACTTCCCTGAATGGCACAGATATTTCCCTGCCTCCCTCTCTTCACTGCAGTGTCTCCACATCAGTGTTTCTCAGAGCTTCACAAGCAGCTGTGTGCAGTAGATCGCTCGGATAGCTCCTTCCCAGCCCCATCTCCCCTCACTCAGGGGCCACAGTTAGTTATTGATACCAAACGTCACATTTTCCACATGCTAAACACTTACTTACCAGGCTGCAAGTGATGTGGAAGCAGATAAAGATACTTAGAGGGATTATTGCCCTTCCATCATGCCCCACAACCTGCCTAGGAATAAGTAACGAACTTCATATGCCCAGTTTTGCCGCCTTAACCTGTGCAAACATTGACCTGCAATGAAATGCTCCATCTGTGACAGAATTGCACATGGTTAATTGATGTGCAGTGCACACAGCTTCCATCATTTAGAGCCCTGACTAGTTAAAATATTTTTCATTCTTCTCTGTGTGTGAACAGTGAAACCTGTCTTAAAAGGCCACTGCAGGGACCAGCAAATAATAATAATAATACTTAGCAATCACACTGCCTAGCAAAGAAAGTCTTTAAAGGCAGGACAAAATGGAACTGGAGTCCTCAGGGATTATTTAGAGTGGTTAGTTTAAAAAGTTACATTTAGATCACTGACTAATAAAAACAGGACCCATCCACTTCCCCCCTTCAAATACAGTGATACATTTTTTCTTTAGTCTAAAATCCTCATCTGCCAAGTTTCAATCCGAAAGGAATATTTGTATGTAGGGATTATAAAACCCTAGAACTAGTAGACTTTAATTGAACTGCCCTCTGAATCTTAATTTATAGTAATATTAGTAAGTCTACAAAATGACGTGGCTTATGAGTGGTAAACAGCAGACACCAACAAACACTCTCAGCAGGGATAAACACCTATTAACAACCGAAAAAGAACAAGATGTACAGTGGACAGAACATTTCAAAGAATTGCTGAACAGTGAGCCACCTAAAGAGGAAATAAACATCTAGAAAGCAGAAGAAGATCTTGATGTCAACACAGACACTGCAACTAAGGAAGAGATCATTCGAGCCATCAAATCCTTAAAAAATAACTTAGCAGCATCTATCCTGGCCACTCTATTTACATCAATCTGGGAAGGGAAAAAAGTGCCAGATGAGTGGACCTATGGAGTTGTAGTGAAGATACCAAAGAAAGGAACTCTCAGTGATTGTAATAACTGGTGTGGTGTCACACTTTTATCTGTGCCAAGTAAAGTATTGTGAAAGATCATAGTCCAGCATATATCAGAGGCAGTTGATAGCATTCCCAGAAAAGAGCAAGCCATTTTTCGGAAAGGCCGTGGATACACAGACCAGATCTTCATTCTATGAAACATAATAGAACAGTGCTTAGAATGGCAATGACAACTCAACATAAATTTCATAGACTTTGAGAAGGCTTTTGATAGCATTCACAGGACCAGCTTATGGAGCATACTGCAGGCATATGGAATTCCTTTCCATATAATCAACATAATCAAAAGCTTCTATTTCAGCTTTACATGCAGTGTTAATCACAGTGAGCTCAGTTTTGAAGTCAAAAACAGGAGTATGTCGGGGTGCGTCATGTCTGCAATCCTCTTCAGCATTGCCATCCACTAGGTAATGTGGTGTACAATGGAAGACATGCCAAGAGGCATTGAATGGACACTTTTCTCATCCCTTGAAGACCTGGACTTTGCAGATGATGTTGCTCTCCTATCATGTATCCAGCATCACATACTAGAAAAAACAACTCAACTCAATGCATTCAGCCAGCAAATTGGACTGAAAATCAACCGCAATAAGACGGATATCATGACCTTTAATATTGCCTCACTATCACCAATATGGATAGAGGGTTATGTTCTCATCAATGTAGAAACATTTACATACTTGGGCACCACCATCAGCCAGAACAAGTCAGGATATCTGGAACAAAATCAATAAAGCCAAGAACACCTTCAGGAGCTTAAATACTGTCTGGAAATCAAAATGCAACACCAAAACCAAACTCAATATTTATCGGACCTGCATATTTTCAATGCTACTTTATAGTGGGGAATGAAAGTATGATATGTCCAAACTATCTTTATTCCATACAACCTGCCTCAGAAAAATCCTCCATATCTTTTGGCCCAGAACACTCTCATACCAAGATCTATTGACACAGTACAGCGAAGAAGATCTGAACATCATTGCCAGGAGGTGTTGGAGCGGGATCGGTCATGTGGTTCGGATGGAAACTGATTCCATCACCAGAGTAGCAATAAGATGGACACCTGAAGGCAAGTGAAAATGAGGCCGCCCGAAAACAACTTGGCAAAGAGCTGTGCTGAGCTGAAAAACCTGGGGCACAGCTGGGAAACTATTGAAAGACTTACCAGAAACAGACAGGGGTGGAGGAGCTTCATCACTGCCCTAAATGCCAGAGGTGTAATAGGAACATGATGATGATGATGATTAGTAAAGCACGTTAATCAATAAATTAATATGGAAGTTAAACAAAAGGAAGGAACGAGTGATTCGGTTCATCAATATTTTGATGATGGGAGCTATTGAAAACCCTAAAATAGATAGCTACGCTGGGCGCATTGAAACAATGCATTTTAAAATCTTACAACATGATGGGTATCCTGCTGCCATCTACTGTGCTGTACCTCTGCTGCTATTATTGCTGCTCATTGAGTATCTCCATAAGGTCTTGTTCCTGCAAACACTGGCACACGTGCTTAACTTATTCTATGGACTAATGACTGGAATTGGGCTACTCATGAGCACTGCCACTGCAGGACTGGGTCCAAAGTATACCCTTTTGCTAGCCTGTACAGACCTTAGTAAGTAGAACATAACTCCTAAGCCATAATTCCATATACACTGACCTCACATCACACTTTAAAAAAATATGTAGCCACTTGCATATATAGGGTGGTTTGACAGGGTACTTCCCTTAGACTATTACAGCAGTGTATTGCCAGTAGGCCAAAGATGTGGTTATGGTTCACTTAATCTTATAGATTTGAATAAAAGTAATCTTCTATAAGGATCTTTCTCTTTCCCATTTCTCCCCGCTGTCAGAGGACAATGTTTTGCCTTTGCAAGGTGATGGATTTGATGACTTAGTAGATCATTTCCACCTCTGATTTATGCAATCCTATTTTGTAACTGGCTGTAAATCCTCTTGTGGTGATTGGTGCAGTATCTTTCACGTTAAAGCTATTAAAACTATACAGAGCACAATCATGTACTCACTTAGACTGATGTTGGGGTCATGCTGGTATTAAACGGACATCACCACTTCAAAATCCCATTTCTATTTGAAAGTGCCCCCCCCCCCAATATGATTGTAAAGCTCAAAAACTTGACAGGGGGATACAATAGCTGATACACTTTTAATTTTTAATTGGTTAGATTTCAAGGTGTTGGTGTCCCTGTGAATCCACTCACTGCTAACTCTTTCTCCATCATGAGCCCATAACAAGAGGTAAGCCATCTCCGTAGAAAGAAGATCTCATTTCCCATGAGGACAGATCCTTCTAACAGTTGAGCATTTGTATCTTGTACTGTAAGGAGATAGTTGTTTTTGTTGTTGTTGTAACAAGTACTTTATGTATCATTTTAAAAGCTAATCTGAGTTCATTTGCTGTATAATTTAAACCATATTATCTACCTTTACTGTTTTCAAGTTATTTGAACCTCTTTGAACATGTGAAAAAAAACTGTGTTTGTTTTTTTCATTGGAGGTTAGTGCCACCATGTGGCAAGCCTAACGGTCTGTTCTGGTAAGTCAGAACTTTTGCATCTGGGGAGGCAGAAAGAAATAAACTTACAAGATAGTCACAAATTCTATGTATTCAGTTTAAGTTTTATTGTTGTTGATGATGATTTTGAACTCACTTTTGGACTCCATGAAGAAACATAGCTCAAATTAGATTTTATCATTTTGTAAAAAAAAAAAAGAAAGAAAGAAAGAAAAAGAAAAAATAAAAGAAATGAATTAACTAGGGTGAAGGAAGCAGCTGACTGGTTAGTTATATTTAACATAACAACTTTGCTCTGAAATGAGGAATATGAACACTGGTCCGTTCTTCTCCCAAAATGCCAGTGAGAGTTATCTGTGTTCATCTGAGTCCAGTTCCTGCTCTCCTAACTCACATGAGTAGTCCCGTTGAAGTCAGTGAGCCTGATTCTGATTTCATTTGCTTTTCAAGAGAAAGTCTATAGAAGTCAACAGAGTTACTCACCAGTAACCAATGATTCAAGTGAATAGGATCTACTCGGGTAAAATTCTCACTGAGCACTGAGACTTTTGCCCAAGAATTTTGTCCAAGAATTGGAGCTTCCTTCTCCAATTAAAACGTCAGTATCAGTGCAATTTCTATCAAGGTACTGTACCTTTAAAAATGCAAATTTAACATAAGGCCAGTGGGCCACATTCAATGAAATGTGCTCACTTACACCAGCAGTGACAACCTTAAAGTAGGGTGACCAGATTTTATAGGGACAGTCCTGATTTTGGGGTCTTTTTCTTATATAGGCTTCTATTACCTCCCCCCCTCCCGATTTTTCACACTTGCTGTCTGGTCACCCTACCTTAAAGTCAAGACATAGACTCAGAAAAGCAATTAGATTCTGAGCTGAGGCTGCTGGAACAGCTATGTGGTACCTGCAATGAATTGTCTCCCTTGGTGCTTAATATATTCAGCTGATCCAGGAAAATGTGAGGTGGACCTGTTTCAGGAAGGCAGTGATTGGGAGTGGAAATCTATGTATGTCCTTTTGATTTCCTGTTTGAGCAACACATCAGGGTGAGTGATAGAGAAGGGGTGGTCAGCCCCAGATTTCTGTGTGTGTCGGAGTTGGATGACTGCAGTGGTGTCTGTAAATTGAGCTAAATGGATAATAACATATATTAGTGCCTGGGCTTCCTTCTCAAGAAGGTGAGTGAGGGCAATGGTGGAAAAGCAGGGAAGTAAAATTAAAATAGGCATCTGGGACCAGATGGCTTTTTCTCCTTCCCAAGGTATTTTATGCTATTAAAGGGCCAGTTCTGCCTTTAGGTGTGTACTAATGGGTCCCACTGAGGTCCATACACATTTTTCAGGGCTGAGTTTGGCCAGGAGTATCTAGTTCTTATGTTCTTTGCATTTCAGATATTGATGCTTTGGAAGACAACCTAATTGTTTAAAAATTAAGCAAGTGAAAAATAAAGGTGAGGTGGGAAAATCCCAGTGGATAATGGTGTTTGTTTCATTTCACTCCCTTCTACCCTTGATGAAATTGGTAGTATTTATTTAACCCAGACAATTTATGTTCAAGTACAAACATACACTAAAAATGCAAAAACCTAGCCAGGAAGCAATCACTTCTCACTTTGTAAATGATTAGGCAAGTAAGCTTATTTCCTGCTGTGGAGTAACACTTATTGAGGAACTCCTACCTGCTAATAACATTATCTGTTCACTTGGATATTGAGTACTCCATGCTTTCTCTTCCCATGATGCTAAGACCCCTACCCTACAGTCCTGATGCAGGCAAAAATCCCAGTGAAGTAAGAAAAGCAGGATTTGGCCTAATATGGTTATTTTGCAATCTTATGCTAAGAAGCCTCTGAGTAGATGTGTGAAGAAAGGCTCAAATAATTAGTATGGGGCTATTTGATGGAAGAGGAGAGCCTATGGCATTTAGAACAATTGGGATATTAATTTCATGATGTGGCAGGCTTATTACTGTCACAGGTCCATGAGAAACGCTGAATTTAACACTCAAATACTGAAAATGGAGGAATAAAGGAGATACATTCCTGGAATGCAAATGCACAAAACAGGAATTGAACAAGAATAGTGTATTTTTGTATAAAAAGCACACAAACAGTAGGTGCGGTACATGTAAGATTATATCCTGAACTAAGAGGAATTAGCCCAATAATATGTTAACTAAGTGTGTAAACAATCAAAGTGCGATCCTACAAAGCACTTAGCACCATGCAGAATCGAACCCCAATGGGTTCACAGTCTAAATACTTTTACTTTGGGAAGTTACCTTACACTGTGAACTAGAATATCCTGCCAGAAATATCCTTGAATGACACCCATAAGGACTTGTACAATCAACCATAAACATATTTAATCATAGTAAAGTAAATGGCCTCAGAACATCCTCCGGCCTCCAACTTTAAAAAAAAAAAGTAAGTCATGAATTCCATGTTCCTATGCTAAAACTATTTTAAACGTAAAACCTTGTTACAAAGATAGCTATGATTAAGTATGTTTATGGTTGATTGTACAAGTCCTCATGGGTGTCATTCAAGGATATTTCTGGTAGCTTCTCTTCTATCCAGGCATTAGCAGATAAGGCCTGCATGCACAAAAGGAGTTAGGCCAGAAGTCCCCAAACTGTGGGGTGTGCCCTCCTGGGGGCACAGACGAACATTTGGGGGGTCATGATGGGGGCCTGGGTCAGCCCCCTTGCAGAATGGGGAGGGAGAGAGGTCACCCAGTTCTGCTTCTGGCCCCAGTCTGTGTCCCACCCGCCCAGAGCTGTGGGCCTGACCCCATCTCTTGAGGGGGAGGGCATGGGTAGAGGTAAGGGGGGGAGGGAGGTAAAAAGTTTGGGGACCACTGAGTTAGGCAGTCTGTGACACTGAGCGCCACAGTGCCTCACTTTTAGGCACCCAGAATATCACTGCAGTTCACAAAGTGTGAGTTCGACACCTAAGTTCCTATACAATGAATGGGGGAGATAGGCACCTTAGACTGTAAAAGCAGCAAAGAATCCTGTGGCACCTTATAGACTAACAGACGTTTTGGAGCATGAGCTTTCGTGGGTGAATACCCACTTCCTCAGATGACATGCTCCAAAACGTCTGTTAGTCTATAAGGTGCCACAGGATTCTTTGCTGCTTTTACAGATCCAGACTAACACGGCTACCCTCTGATACTTGGCACCTTAGACTGCGGTTCACAAGAGCCAGTGTGCTAGGTAGGAAGCCACCTAAGCTAGCCAGCTGGGGATGCTGACCACTGGGGTGCATGCTAAGCACCACTCCTCTCATGGAGTAAGGAGGCTAAGTCCAGGCTGCAGGGACGGTGCCTATCTCTGCTTGCAGTTCTCAGCTGGGAACCCTCGTTGGAGTCAGGCACCTATGCTATTTTTTGCAAGAAGCCAGGGAGGGTATTTGGGCCAGAGAGACAGAGAAAAGTAAGTGTATGTGTGTGTGTGTGTGAGTGTGTGTGAGAGAGAGAGAGAAAGCACAAGCATGAGAATGACTCGATAGCCTGAGACCTCTCACCCAGAATGTGCGAGACTCAGAATGCAGTTTCCCAACTCCAGTTACTCTTTGATTATTTATTCACAGAGCAACAACTTCAACAGGAGAGAGCGAGGGAGGCCTGCGTTAGAGTATCCCATAGCCCACTAGTTAGGGCATTCCCCTGAGAGGTGGCAGATCCCTGTTCAAGTCCCTTCTCCCCCTCAAGCAGAGCAAGTACTTGAACTGGAAATCTCCCACACATCCCAGGTTGAGTTCCCTAACCACTGGGCAAAAAGTTATGAGGGAGTTCTGTCACGCACCTTCGCTGCCCTCAGCTGGCATGCTCAGAGGGTGCCAACTGGATTGGGCCTCACAGGCAACATAAGTCTCAAAATGCCTGTCTTTCCAGGTGCATGAATTGCTCTGAGGCTTTGGTGGGAGACAGCTGGATGCCTAGCGTAAGGTAACAGTGCGCATGCTTGGAGGCACCAACTTGGGTGCCTAGGGAGCTTTTACTGCAAAAACTTAGGTGCAGAGTGAGGTGCCTAAAAGGTTCAGCAGCAGTTTTATGCATCACAGTAATGCCAAAACTGGGACTTAGGCACCTAATTCCTTTTGTGTATCCAGGCTTAAGTGTCTGCATTACAAATAACCCCTACAACTGATACTCTCAGTAGATGCCAAATCTACCTACCGTAGCTGTTAATGTAACCCACACACCACCTGGGTGTGGTGTTCTGTCCCATCTAGTGGCACTGACACCACTTAGAGAGAGAGTAATAAATCTGCTTTACAGCCTTAGCTAAGGGCCATATAGCTTTTAGCTCATGCAGTAAAGGCTCATGCATTTAGCTCCAGAAGTCCCATGGTTCGATCCCACCTGCTGACAACCGGGACCTGTCGGTGTTACACTTATATAACCCTCGTTACCACAGTATCTGAGTGCCTCACAATCTCTAGCATATTTATCCTCCAAACACCCCTGTGAGGTAGGGAAGTGCTGTTTTACAGATGAGGAGTTGAAGCACAGACAGGCTAAATAACTTGCTCAAGGCCATACAGGAAGTCTGTGGCAGAGTAGGGCATTGACGCCAAGTCTCTGAAGTCTCAGGTTAGCACCCAAACCATTGAACCATCCTTCCTCTCTAGATTGACTGGGTCGTGGAGACGGGACTAACCTCACTTCTCTGAGTTGTCTCCCCAGATCAGAAAAAAGGTATATTGGTGTGATGGCATGAGGAAGTTTCATCTGCTACTGTCCCCCATGCTCTGCTGGCTACATAGCTTACTAAAGAGCTTCAGTCTCCTGGACTGACAGTTCCACAGCACTACATTAGTTGGAACTCTTAGTAATACAAACATAATTTACTCTGGGAGGCAATTTTGAGCAGCAGTCTTGTACTTCCTCATTTCTATTGTACAGGAAGCAACCAGTATATGCATTGCGTAATTGATGTTGTAATCCTCTCCAGGATTGTGGAATTGATATTTTCACCCTCTTTACATTATTACAAGTAAAGTAGATTGCTTTTAAAAGCAATGATCTCATTCATTGCTCTTTGCTGATTGGCTGGCTAAATTAAGAAACACAAACATTTATTTAAAAAGAGCGGTTGTCATGAGTGTCCTACAAGAATGGTGGAGAACTGTCTTCATAGGTGAATTAGTGTTCCAAAGAAAACTGGAGAGATAAAATTAGAGAAAAGCAAATGTCCTGCTGATCTTCAAGAAAGGGAAGAAAAATGATCCTGGAAGTTACTACCTGTAAGTCTAACTCCTATTCCTAGTAATAAAATAATTGTACATGTATGAAATTGGAGGGAGGGTCGACTCTCTTAACTCCTACATGATAACAGACCCCTGAGCAATAAGTAACATGGGTTTATAAAGGATAGATGGTGCCAGCTAAGCTTGGGGTTTTTTGGTGATAAAAATTATACTGTTGGTGGATGATGGGAAAGCAGGAGATGTAATCTGTTTGGCTATTAGTAAAACATTGACTGCAGTGTCTCACACACAATCACACTTTGAAAATGAAATCAAATTGCCTTGAAAATGACCACTGTCCTGGGAGTGAGAATCAGCTGAATGCAAACGAAATATAAAATGAGAAACACCAATAGTCTGAACTAGGAGAGCTATCTAATGGGGCACTGCAGGGATCTATCTTAGGTCCATCTTCTTTCTGTGATCTAGAAGAGAGAGTAAATAGCATGTCAGTGAAAACTGTGGACGATGCTAATCATGAAAGACTTGAGAGGACATATAAAATGACAGAGTATAAATTAGCTATTACCACTCAAGAAAGAGCTCTTGGAGTCATTGTAGATAGTGCTCTGAAATCATTAAAAAACTGAACAGAATGTTGGGAATCATTAAGAAAGGGATAGATAATAAGACACAAAGTATTATGTTGCCTCTATATAAATCCATGGTACACCCACATCTTGAATGCTGCATGCAGATATGGTCGCCCCATCTCAAAAAAATATATTGGAATTGGAAAAGGTTCAGAAAAAAGCAACAAAAATTATAAGGGGTATGGAACGGCTGCCATACGAGGAGAGATTAATAAGACTGGGACTTTTCAGCTTGGAAAAGAGATGACTAAAGGGAGATATGATTGAGGTCTATAAAATCATGACTGATGTGGAGAAAGTAAATAAGGAAGTGTTATTTACTGCTTCTCATAACACAAGAACTAGGGGTCACCAAATGAAATTAATAGGCAGCAAGTTTAAAACAAACAAAAGGAAATATTTTTTCACACAACACACTGTCACTCTCTGGAACTCTTTGCCAGAGGATGTTGTGAAGGACAAGACTATAACAGGGTTCAAAAAAGAACTAGATAAGTTCAGGGAGGATAGGTCCATCAATGGCTATTAGCCAGGATGGGCAGGGATGGTGTCCCTAGAGTATGTTTGCCAGAAGCTGGGAATGGGTGACAGAGGATGGATCACTTGATGATTACCTGTTCTGTTCATTCCCTCTGAGGCACCTGGCATTGGCCAGTGTCAGAAGACAGGATACTGGGCTAGATGGACATTTGGTCTGACCCAATATGACCGTTTTTATGTTCTTATCACAGATAAACAATACAAAGATCAAGAAATCATAAATATGGGCAGAAAGGAATAATACAAAGGGACAGATTCTAATCTAGTGTGATTTGCCACCTCCTCCTCTCCCTCTCTCCTCAAAGAGCATTTACAAAGCATTGGAAGCTTGAAGCTGGAGAGGTTCATTCTGCATCACATCCTATTTTTCAGAAGATGGCTGCTGTTTGGAAAAAGGTAACTGTCGTGGGAGATGTTGCCTGTGGCAAAACATGCCTCTTGCTTGCCTTCTGCAAGGAACAGTTTCCCAAATGCTATGAGCCAACAGTGTTTGAAACCTACATCAAAGACTCTGAGGTTGATGGGAAGTCAATGAAGCTGATGCCCTTCGATGTAGCAGGGCAGCGCCAAGGTAATTATCAGCACTTCCATTCGTTGTTCTATCAAGGCACAAGTGTCATCTTAATGTGCTTCTCAGTGGACAGGACAAATGCCCTGCAGAACATCCTTGACATTTGGATTCCGGAGGTCAAACAGTTCTGCCCTACAGCTCCCATTGTTCTGGTGGCTACCAAGAAAGAACTGAGGAATGATGAGGGTGTGCTGGAAAGACTTGCTACACTGGAACAAGAGCCAATAAAGATGGAAGAAGGAAAAGCCTGGGCTGCTAGTATTGGGGCATATGCCTACCTGGAGTGCTCTGCGAAGACGAAAGATGGCATTGAGAGAGCCTTGCAGATTATTGGTCAAGCTGCAATAAGAGATGGAACAAAGAAGAAAAGAAAGCATCATGTGTTCTTCAGATTGTTGTAAGAAAAGCAAAAAGTTTTTTTTAAATGTATAAGTACATATATAATTTATTGAGAAGTTAGATGATATGAGGGAGTTTTATGAGTATTGCATGAATACTTTCATGGGGCCAGATTGTCCTCCTCTGTGGAAAAAACTGGGTAGAGGAGAGGAACATGCAACATTTCTCTTGAAGAATTTCTACTAGGTCATTCTGCTGGGGTTGGGTGGGGTTTGCCTCCTCCCACCCCCTCAGAAATGGGGCATGGGTACAAACTCCAGAACTGTAGCAGACCCAGCACTCACTGGCACAGCACCTCCTGCTGATTGTCCAGGAACTGGCTCTTTTCCAGCCCCAGAGCACCCCCTGCTGGCCAGTGTCTCTTCTGCCTCAGGCCCCCATGTCCCTCACAGACCCCGGTGCTGCTTTTCCTTGGGTCTCCTCTCTCAGGGGAATTCCCAACCCTCTAAGCCCACCTTGCCTCAGTGGCTGCTAGCAGTCGTCATCTAGCCTCCGTTCTCTGGGGCAAATTGCAGTCTGTAATGGCCACTCATCACTGGCAAGCGGGGTTGGACCAGCTGCTTCTGCCTATCCTCGGGCTGCACCTCTGCAGCCCCAGGACCTGCCTTGGGCCTTTAACAAGGCCTCAGCCTGGGAGTTGCCAGGTTGGAGCTCCCCAGCGCCTCTTGCCCTTCCCCAGCACTGCTCTGCTCCCAGTACCCTGTGCTCCCAGGCAGTTAGGTCCTTCCTACTCCAAGGCTGGAGTGAGACTGACCCAGTTCCTCCCTTAGCCCTTCTTATACTGGCCCAGCTGGGCCCTGATTGGCTACCTCAAGCCTGCTCATGGTTCGCTCCCCAGGGCAGCCCTTTCCCAAGGCTGTTTTTGACCCCTTCCAACTCAGAGTGGGGTGATCACCCTGCTACAAGAACCCATAGATGAACTGAGATTTGCACAGATCTTGAGAGATGAAAGTGAGGCCAAAGCCATAATTCTCCACAGAAGTATCGTGATTCTGCATTACCTCCTAGATCTCAAGGCTCTCATTGCAGCTCCCTGTTAGCACAGCTTTAGTGGCAAGGCACTGTGCTGGCTAGGCTTCCCCCTGTTCCCCTCCAGCTTCCTTACACATACTGACATGGAGCTTATCTTTAGGGCAAAGAGGCTCCATGCACAAGTACATACAATCACGGGCTATATTAACTTGATTGTTGATTACCCACTGCTTTCCTGCGAGGACAATTCTTGTAGCACACCAAAGCCCAGCCTTCTCCATGTTTAGATTCCCCATGCCACAGGTCTGGAGATGGAGGGTAGGCTGCTGTGAAGGCAACCCCCCACCCTTTCCACATACACGGATGGACAATCTGGTCTTTAACAGGATTCTTACCTTTAGCATGTATTCAAACAGAATCTGATAGATACATGATAAGAGAGGTCTGAGAGCTTTACTGAAATAGAGCTTTCGTGACATCTAATCCTCACCCTCTTTACTTTTTTGGAGACCTCTTACATATTTTTCTCCTTCTCTAGCACTTGTGAACAGAAGCAATGAAGTAAAAAAGAATGCCAGAGATGCGGCCAACAGTTGAGAGAGATTTTCAACCTAGGGTGAGATGGGGACATCCCATCAGCAGCAGTTGTGAGTCTCCAGAAGCCGTATGAGATGTAGTTGAACTTGGATGCATATATGTACACCTCCTTTCTTTCAAGCACCGATATTAAGAGCGTTGTTGGCAGTCCTGGAAAAGAGATTTGAATTCTGGCTATAGGTGCAAAGATGGCTGGTAAATAACATGACTGGCATTTATTAAAGACATACTCTACAGATCAGAAGGTGGATAAAAAAAACAATCCTGTAGTGAATAATCTTAGGATCCTGGTATGAAGGGACAAAGAGATAATTTATTGAGCCTAGCTCATTGTACAGAAGGACAACATCCTTTGGTATCTTTCTCAATGGCAGTTCCATCATTGAAGCATCTTGGTTATTGTCCCTCTAGAGGAAACAAAATCAGAGTAACCAAAATCTTCATCTTGATATTTTAACAGAATAACAAATCCAAAAGAAGGATAAATAAGTTCCAACTGCATTAAAAAAATTTCTTACCCATTCTTCCCAACTGATAAGAGTTCCACTGGCTGTAGCACTAGTAGAAGTCCGAGTGTAGGCATTGGTTGTTGTACCACCATGGCTATGAGTAGAGTCCCCTTCTTCCCTGTAGTTGCTGCTAGTGGTCCTTCTTGAAGTGTTTGGTGCTAATAATTTGACTTCCATTCTGTTCTTCCAATACATGCACCAACTGATCTTCAGCAGGAGCCAGCTATTCATCCCCTGACTTTTTCTTCAGTCTATCTCTGGATGGATGTAGTCTCCAGCAGGTTTGTCGGTGGAAGCAGTTTGTCTGCCCCGGATCCTGCTTTTAATTATTATTTAGGTCTCTCAAAGTTCTTGGTGCCACACCTTATCCTGTGATTGGTCTTCCCTTTGTTACATTCTTATTGCTGCTTCGAACACTGAGGGTTAAACTTAAGTAATTAAACAAATTAGTAATTTATAGCACCCTGTAGACTCACATGCAAAAATATTCAAATGACAAGTGGGCTGATTTACTTGAAAGACCAAGGCATGGAATTTATAACAAAAAAAAAAGTTCAGCCCTATTAATGAGAAAATTAACTGAGGTGCTTGGAAAAGATCTTACAGTGTAAAGCGAGATACAAAATATTTGGGGGATGACACCCTTTTCTGGGTAGCATGGGACATGCTACATCGCTTTCTACTAGCAGCGGTAAAATCCCCTCTACTTCAACGTGCAATTACGTCAAAATGTTTTAAGGATAACACTTCACGTTTCTAAAGCACTTTTCTTCCAAGGATCTCAAAGCCATTTTAAACATGATTTACTAAGCCACATTCCAGATCTCTGTGATAGGCAGGTAATATCTCCATTTTGCAGATGGGGATACTGAGCAACACCAAGAGTAAATGAGTTGCCCAAGGTCATCCACATCCATAGACCTTTCCTCTGCTTTGACTCTTCTTTCTGTACTTATCTTGTCCCTGCTCTTTTCTCTTCTAGTCTGTTCAGTTCCTCATCTACTTCGCTTGCTACTCCCCTGCCTTTCAAATAATATTTACTTGATATAGGTCCCAAGAAGGAAAGGATTCTCTGGAGGGCTCTTCAGCTTAAGTGCCTACTGGATTGAAATCACATGCTTATGCGCTTTCCTGAATCAGGGCCTTAATCCTTTTTTTTTTTTTACATCGTAAAGATCTTTATTTATTTGGGTGGGTAAGCATTGTTATTCCCATTTTACAGCTTGACGTGAGGGGAACAGGGGAGCAGAGAGGCTAAGGAACACATTTTCCAAAGTGATCTCTACTTTTTGGCTCTTCGGTCTTTGGATGTCCAATGTGAGACACTTGGGGCCTCATTTTCAAAGGTGCTGAGTGCCCACCACCCCATAACATTCAAAACACAAGGGCACCCAAATTTGGAGGCCACTTTTGAAAATGTGGACCCAAGTGACTTGTCCAAAGTCATGCATTGTCAATTGGTTTCTCACTTGAATATATTTAACAACCCACAGACAGGCATTTGTTTTCAGTGCGAATCTTTAGGTATTTTGCCTTAAAGTAACAGTGAATTCACTTTTGTATCTGTCAATATTTGCCTCTGTATTAATCAGTCCTTGCCTTGACCTCTGTGTTGGCATCTTGCTGGTCAGTTATTGATTAACACCAGGCCTTCAGCCTGCTAGCATTTTACGCACACAGCCTCTTCTTACTGAACACACTTACAGAACTGAACAAGGGAAACAATGCGTTTTTTGCTAAAAAAACACAGGCTATTGTCACATTTCACAGCAGAAATCTAATCCTCCCCTTTTTAGCCACAAGCTGTTCACTAGGCTCTTAAAGATGGTCAGAGTATTGATGCTGAGCAAATATTTTTTCCCCAAAACCGTGCAAAACTTTACTATAAAGTTGAGGTCAGCAAAGCTTAATTTGAATGCTGTGTCAAAACTCGAAACAATTTTTTCCTAAGGCTGTGTCTACACTACAGGGACTGTGCTGGTATAAGTTTGCAGTGTAGACACAGCCTACCCTGGCAGAGGGAGTTTTTCCATTGGTGTAGGAACACCACCTCCAGGAGCGAAGTTAACTATGTCGACATAGCTGCATCTGCACTGAGGGTTAGGTTGCTCTAGCTATGTCGGTCAGGCATGTGGTTTTTCACATCCCTGATCAACGTAGCTATGTGCATCTAACTTTCAAGGGTAGAGCAAACCTAAATCTCTGGCTCAGCACACTTTTTCAAGAGTAGGTTTCAGCCTGGCTATACAACAAAACTTGTGTAACAGTTGCCCACACATCGGACCTCTGGACCCCATAAGCAATGCACGGATTAAAACAAAATTAACCTGTCTTGTTTTGAGATTTAGCTTTGACCTATGAGCTAAACAAGAGGAAGGATCATCCAGTGAATAGGATGCTGGTGTGAGATTTGGGAGGCCCAGGTTCAATTCCTTGTTCTACTACAGGCTTCCTATATGCCTTGGGAAAAGTTTCCTTGTCTTTCTGTATGGAGGCTCATAATACTTTCCTCTCTCACAGAGTGTTGTGATGCTAAATGCATTAAGGATTGTGCGATGCTCAGATATGGGGGCCATAGAAGTATATATAAGATAAATAGACAATAGTGAAATCTGAAATAAAAATCAAGAGTTATTGTGAATTCAAACTACCAAAGTTCAGAATCTGTGTTGCCAAACCAACAACGGAGCCCAGCTCTGCAATCCATAAATCCAGGGTAGCTGGTTATCAAATAGTCTTTTTGTTTTGTCTTTTTTAAAATGTGTTTTGTCCCAGTGGCACTCTAATTCTGTGTTTACATAAATACAAGATACAGCACTTTTCGTTTGACAGAATTGCCTCCCAGTGAAGGAGAGAACAAGAGAAACGAATGGAGCACTTTACTTACCACTGAAATAGAGCAACTTTTGGGATAAATGTAATGTGCTTTTTTTTTTACCAGCTCCTACAACACCTTAGAACAGATGTCCAATTGAAATAGCAAAGGAAATTTATAGTACTGAATGTCAGATGAATGTGACTGAGTTGCAACTAGGCCAGGATTTCTTCGCAATTTCAATAATGCAATTATGTAATTAAATGATGTTGATGTTTTTAACACTTAACACTTACATGACAGAGAAAAAACAACATAGTACATAGCAATAATGAGATACTGTGCCGGAGCAGATTTTCAATTTCAGACCAAGGTCTCTATATATTTCATGGGGAACCTAGGGTAAAATAACACACATTTTGTTTAGAGATTTTGGAAGACATGGTACTTTTTATATCAGCTACAAAAAGCGCATTTTAGTAAACGTTCAAGTTATGGAGAAAAGTTCCTGAATAGCGCCCAACTCAGAGCTTGAGAAGAGGGGAAAGTATTTCTTTCAGTGTGAAATAAAAAGACCCCCATAAATTATTTCACATTTTCAGGATGCTCTGCATGTACACTGAGCTTTATGTGAACTCTGGATTATGTGTGGGGAGAGAGACATGTTTTGTGCTTTTCAACATTGACCTGTAATGTTGAATCCATTTTCTCTATGTAACTCGTTTCCGTTGCATTCTTGGAACAATATTGGCTCCCTCTTGTGGCCAATTTATCACCTGCTAATTCTCATACAGAAGATTAGCACTGTCAATAATGTGTCGTGTTGAAAATACATTTTCTTATGTTTTTGTAGCTTTATTTTTTTCATAATGTCTTGCTGCTTCATTATCCAAACTACTGCAGCTGATGAAAGCATTTTACAGTGTATAGAAACAAACACTCGTGCAGTATCAGACTAGGGTAAGAGCACAGGACTTGCCATTATAGTTTGAAGGAAATGAAGGGCCCAATCAAAGCACTCCACACTTGGGATGACCATAGTAGCCTTCTGTGCATAGAAGGATGGAAGGATTGGGCTTAAAGTTTGCAATGAACAAAGCCCAGACAAGCCCAGAATGGGTAGCAAATAACTCTGTGCTCCACTCACTCAACACATGTAGGGAAACTAATTATCATTTTTAAAATCATGTCTGATAATTTATTCTAAAGTTGTTATGGGCCTAAGTGGCTAGTTCAGGAGACTAGTAGAAATCAGAGTCTGTTGCTTCTCGGGAACAGATTGCCCCCTCCTGGAGTGTCCTCTGAATTCTTTACTTGTGGAATTTGGGTTTCTCTAATACATAGGAGAAAAAGCCTGAGGTTTGGCTCCCAAGCCCTAGGGAGTCTCCTGAGATTGGTGCAGCTCTTGGTGAGGAGACACAAGACCATATGTGCAGAGATCTGCACCACCTCCAGGGCACTCTGCACGTCCTCCTGTACCTTGCCTGGGTCCCCCTGGAGGACCTTGCCCCTCTAGAGTATTTCTGGAATTCCCCTTTTCAGTGAGGATTCACATCATGGATCTGTGGAAAAGCAAATACAGCTCCAAGTTGTACAGTGTGTACCCCCACAACCAACAGGGGCCAGAATAATCACTTGGGGTGAAATTCACCCTGGATAGAGGTCAGCTTAAGTTCTATGCATTACTTTAGTTCCATTTAAGCCCTAAGTGGTGCATAAATTTTGTGTTGCCCTCTCCAGAGTATATTGGGCCCTTAGTTTAACTGCTATTGTGGACATGAATCACAACTGCTATTGTGGACATGAATTTTTTATTTGGGTGTGTTAGAAAGCTGTTTCAGCTGTGGTTCCAAGCACAAGCATGAGTTACACGTTCCCAGATGCAGAGAGAAGGCAGATACTTTCAGTCTCAATTATCTTTATGTTAGACTCAGATAGGGTGAGCAGATAGAAAGTGTGAAAAATCTGGACAGGAGGTGGGGGGTAATAGGCACTATATAAGAAAAAGCCCCAAATATTGGGACTGTCCCTATAAAATCAGGACATCTGGTCACCCTAGACTCAGAACAATAGAGAAAGAAAGAACAACAGTGAAATGTGCAGACAAGAGCACAGTGTGTGTCTCCTCTCTAGCAGTCTGCACTGAACGCACAATACTTTCCTATTCCGACCTCAGAGTCTTTTCAGGTGACAAATACAAATGCAGAAACAGAGTCAAAGCAGTTGGCTAGCTACATGTACCACATGCAGTCACCACATTCAATTAACAACAGCATGATCCCAGTCAATTTGTATTTGAAGAACAGTCACACCAGATACACGCTTCCTCATTCCCAACTTATGTACACTAATGCAGCATGCGTTTTTGCCCCTCGCTAGTGGCTAGTCTATATAAGAGGTTAAGGACTCTGCTTCATCTAACTACTAGTGGCCATAGTGCTCTAGTTCAGACAGTGGTTAATGCTTTTAGTGCTGACCATCATTGCTTCAAACCCCAGTGTTGTCCCAAATGGACTTGGATACACTAACTTGCCATAAAAAGCTCTCTTTAATGTTTACTTCTGAATAGTCTCCCCAAATTGCGAAGTATCAGAGGGGTAGCCGTATTAGTCTGTATCTATAAAAGCAGCAAAGAGTCCTGTGGCACCTTATAGACTAACAGACATATTGGAGCATGAGCTTTCGTGGGTGAATACTCACTTCATTGGATAGATTGCTAGCCATCATTGACCCACAATCACCAGTACCTAAACCTGAAGAGAATGAATGATGTGTCTGTTCTCTAGATCTTTTCAATGGAAAATCTAAATAAATTATTTATCACTAACCATATGTAGGAAAAGACAGATACTAAAAAATTAATGTTCTTGGAAGGGTCTCTCACCACTGGTAAATAGTTTAATCAGCTTATCTGGTGGAGGCTAACTTTAAATTAATGTTCCATTTAAAGCACTTTTTTTTTATTCTTTAAAAACGATTCAGGGATCCAGCTACATTTTAATAGCCTACTGTAAACATCTTACATGGCGCATTAGTAATAAATTGTTAACAGATGGCAATGTTCTAAAGCACACTGCAGGCAGCACAGCCTGGTGCTTTTCATTCACTCTGACTTCACGATGAGGGGTAGATGGGCACTTTTTTGAGCTACTGGGGGCTCAATGCTGTTAAGCCATGGTGTCAAGGTTCCTTCCCCACTCTGAACTTTAGGGCACAAATGTGGGGACCTGCATGGACACTTCTAAGCTTAATTACTAGCTTAGATCTGGTAACTTTGCCACCATCCAGAAATTTCAGTGTCTGGAGCACTTTCTGTCCCCCAAAAACTTTCCCCTCCCTGGGTTGCCTTGAGGGACTTTATCAATTCCCTGGTGAACACAGCTCCAAACCCCTTGGATCTTAAAACAAGGAAAAATCAATCAGGTTCTTAAAAGAAAATTTTTAATGAAAGAAGAAAGGTAAAAATTTTCTCTGTAAAATCAGGATGGAAAATACTTTACAGGGTAATTAAATTTATATAGCCCAGGGGAACCCCCTCTAGACTTAGGTTCAAAGTTACAGCAAGCAGAGGTAAAATCCTCTCAGCAAAAAAGGGACATTTACAAGTTGAGAAAACAAAAATAAGACTAATCCGCCTTGCCTGGCTATTACTTACAATTTTGAAACTTGAGAGACTGATTTAGAAAGATTAGGAGATCCTGGATTGACGTCTGGTCCCTCTTAGTCCCAAGAGCGAACAACCCCCAAAACAAAGAGCACCAACAAAGATTTCCCTCCACCAAGATTTGAAAGTATCTTGTCCCCTTATTGGACCTCTGGTCAGGTGTCAGCCGTCAGCCAGGTTTAATGAGCTTCTTAACCCTTTATAGGTAAAAGAGGCATTAACCCTTAACTATCTGTTTATAACACATGGCCAACTTCCACCTGGGATTATTAGATCCACTCTACCCTGCTTTGCGTTGACCCAGTGCTTCAGACAGCATGGCTGAGAGTGCTGGGCGAGGAGATGGCTCGTGAGGAAGTGGTGTCCAATGTTTGTAAAATGCATTTGTTATTATTTCCTTCTCCTAAGATTCAGGTGCTTGGTCTCATGGTAAGAAGACGCCCTGGCTTTACAACTGAAAGGATATGAAAAATAGTATGATGGTAACAATTTTCAGAATTTACTGTGATGGTTCTAAAATGGTTTTACTGTATAATGTGGGACAAGTGGATTTTAACTCTTCAGTGCGGGGGCCATCTTTTTGTCATGTGTTTGTACATCATCCAGCATCATGGGGCCCTTTAGGCCTGTGGGTAGCAGCACCATGAGAGGAAGATGAGTAGCTCTCACCAGTGGCAGCCTTTCACTCCCTTCCCTCTGGGCTTTCTCTGACTGATTTATAAACAAATGATTCCAGACAAAAACACTAAGTCCCAATTACCTTTCCAACTTCTTAGTTTTCTGGGAGGATGTGACATACCTGGGTACAATCCAGACTAATGAGCAGCTGTGCCACCCTTGCCCTGCAACCTTGGGTGCCTTATGATGCTTTGCTGAAGGACTTGCTACCTGGGCCACTCACAAATAGCCTTCCAGCATGCAAGCCACACCCTGAGTGTTTGTGTATAACTGCAGCCTGCCAGCCACTTGGGTTCTTACCAGCCTGGATTATGCTGCATGATGACTCCAATGCACTCCCAGTCTTAGATTTCGCCCCAGGAAATGTATGTCCTGTACTATCCACCCATTCCTGGACAACACAATTTTATATAAAGTCTGTTATTTCTTTAACAGAAATAATATACGTACAACTTGCCACTCAAAATGGAGTTTCCCAAACACTCCAGTTTAAACAGATTGTATTAGATCAAACAATAAAACAAGTTTATTATCTACATAGAGATAGATTTTAAGTCAGTATAAGTAATAAGGCATAAAAGTCTGAAATGGTTAAAAGACAAATAAAGATAAAAAGCAACTGGTGCCTAAAGTTAACAAACCATGTTAAATTCAAAGCAAAGTTTTCTCACTACGTGCTTTCAGCAGTCTTACTGACCAAACTTCTTAGGTCAGGTTCCCCTCCTCCCAGAAACCAGTGAATGCTTCTTTTTTTGCTTTGGGAGCTGTGAATGCGATCAGCAGGGAGAGAAAGAGGGGTGCCTTCAGGGGAAGGTGTCCATCCTTTTTATAATTTCAGTCCCTCTCTTGAAAAACATTTGGGTACCAGGATACAAAAAGTCCTTGGGGAAGGATGGACCCGTCTGCTTTTTCCTCATCTATTTGAGCTTCATTTGTTTCCTTTCCTACTTGATGACTCTGTTTAGTGCTTAAGCACAAATTAAAGAGAACACGCATTCCTTTGTCTGAGACAGACCTGTTTGCCCATCTCAGTTTGGAACATGTGTTAATAACACCATATAGGGGAATCTTATAACTGCACAAACTATGTTGCCACACACACTTTAACAAGATGATACTCACTAGCAAATTATGAGTTTTCGGATGATGACTTACAAGGCATATCTTGTACAAAGATTATTACAATAGTGTGTAGGGTGTGAATACAGGGGAACATTCTGCCACAGAGGAAAAAGGGCACACTCTTCCCCCCGATAGCTGGCACCACTGCCACTTCCCCTCTATCTTTATATCCCCACCTACCATCTCTTTTGCAATAGGCAGGTCTCTATGTTAACTTGGATTTATGGAGCACCTTTTTATTTGTCACAGGGTCTGATTCCTGTCTGGGCCCCTCGGTGCTACTGGAAAACAAACTATCATTAATGTTATTATTTATTAATAATAATTTACCGAACACAATACATGATGCTGAGATATACAGATTTTATCGGTACTTGTTTGGGTTTATAAGACATGCAGCCCTCCTAAAAAAATCATATCATTAGCTGATTTCTCTCATGCTGTATGGAATATTACTCCAGAGTCTCAGATGCTTCTACTGTTTTCAGATTAAATATGTCAGCCTTCCTGAAAATAATGTGGCTTCCTGGCAAATCAAGCTCATTATCGTTATTTGTTTCTATAGTATCATCTGTTTGCATCTGTGTATACAACACTGCATAATAGGAGAACTGTCCTGTAATCAGTAACAGGTCCCGGCCACAAAGAACTTGCAGTCTAAAGGCCCAGGAGTTACAGTGTACAACAGCACAGCACAAAACACAGGCTAGCTCACACTATTGAAACATCGTTGGAGCTGAAACGCTTCATGGACTAGGGGTAGTTCCAGGATTTTTGTCATATATTTAAGTGGTGCAAGACAAAATTTCCATTGAAATCCTCCAGGCGCTGACTGAAACCTCCCACTGAAATCTTCCTTGAGTTGCACTGTTAACTCTGAAAATGTATCTACAGCCCACTTCAAAAAGATGCTCACACTGAAATACCTGCAGTAGCAACAGGGGAAGCCCAAAGATGCTGAAAGAAAATAATCAGCCAGCCATCTGGTCTTTCCTCCCCAGTGATCACTATGGTTGTGGGTTCACTATGTTAACATGGGATTCTGCCTCTCGCTTCTGTGTGCCACTCCAGCAGTGTGCAGAGGCATACAGCCCAGAAGCCAGCCAAGGCAGAATTACCCTGGTGTAGGCAATGCACATGGTTCCCATAAGAGGCAGTACACAGGTCCCCTTCTAAGCCCCAGCAAGGGGGGGGCTGTTAGTGGGAAGGGAGTTCCTGCAGCATGTGCCACTATAACGCCAACAGACCCCGTCAGCAGCTTGCTACAGGAAACATTGAGCTGGCTTCATCCCAGGTTTGTGTATGCTAAATCCAGGCACCCATTGCCAAAAGTCCCTCAAGGGAGGAGGTTGCAGTGAGACCAGCACATCCACAGAAGTGTGCTGCCCTGGCTGGGAAGGGGATGGAGCCAGGCTGATTAGGAAGACTTAGGCCTGGGCTAAAAGCAGAAGTTGCCCTGGTTTAACTGGCGGTGTTATTTTTAAATTGATTTAGTTAAACTGGTGTATCTTTGTGTGTGACTTCTTTCTGTTGGGTTAGACTTGGTTTATATGGGTCAAGCAAGCTTGCCCCTTTGCTTTACAAACCAGTGCAAGCCAGGTCTAAACCCAGAGGGGGTGTTCACACCAGGGTTTGCACTGGTTGAAGTTAAGCAGGTGCAACTTCTGTGGGTAGACAAGCCCTTAGATTCAGCACCTGCTCTCAGTAGTCTCCACTATCAGCCTGTTGGGCCCAGACACAAGCAAGGCACATGAGGCCAGCAGAACAAAGTGAAGGGGACAGGTATGAAGCCACCTGTTTCTCTTAAGATGAATCTCTCTAGGTCTGTTGCTGGGACAAAGAAATATAATTTACTTCTCTTGACCCAGAATGACTGAGTCTAGCCCAGGGATTTGAGAGAAGCACATTGAATCCTGCACAGCGATAATCACCTTTCTTCCTCTGTTAATCCTTTCCATTTAGCTTAGCTCATCTAGTCAGATTGCACACTCTTCCCATCCTCTCAGGATCTTAGGAAGATACTGGGTGGCCATTTCCTCGATCATCCCTCTTTCCAAGAAGTCACCTTGTCAACTCATGGACTCCTAAACCCAGAAAAAGTCCTCTGAAGAGTGAGAGAGTCTCATAAGTCCACCCTCTCCTGCAGGAGGAAACAGCCCCACCCCTGGTTCTGTAGGGTCTGAGGAAACTCCAGAGCCCTAACTATATCAGTTCTGACTTATAGCTCATTGTACTGCACAGACCTCCAGATACCACCACCCACCAAAGGAAGGTTGGTCTTGTGATTAAGAGACTCAGGCACACTTGATTAAATTAATGGCTCTGCCGCAGATTCTCCTGTGTGACTTTTCCCATGGCATTTAATCCCATTGCGCCTCAGTTCCCCATCAGTGAAACTGATATAATAATACTTCCTTTGTCTGTCTTGTCTCTTATGAAACTATAAGATCTTCAGGGAAGGAACTCTCTCTCACTATGTGTTTGTACAGCACCTTACACATTGGGGCCCGAATCTCGGTTGAGGCCTCAACACACTACTGTAATACAGACAACAAACAATGAAAAACAGAGTGGTGTTGAATGGAAAGACTATGAATAATTTTCAGGGGAAGCCATTTAAAAATCTTCCAAACATTTGTACATTGCTTTTAACTTCCTCCTTTCCTAATCTCTCCACAGCCAGGCCCCCCACCAAATTCTGCCACTTCTTTCTCTACAGTAGCTCCAAAATCCATCCTTTTCTCTCTTCTCCTGCTGCTGAGATACTAGCTCGTGCTGGGACCCCTGCCTCAACTCCATTCTATCCTTCTCTGGCCTCTTGCCTCTTTCCCTCCTCCAGTGCATCCAAAATGCTGTGCTATGTTCATTTGCTGCTCTGGTTTTGTTTCTCTCCTCTGTGGATCTCTACAAAGGCTTCTCCTCTTCTCCTTAGTGAAACTCAAGCTGTTCCTGCACTTCCAAAGGTCTCAATTATGCTGCCCTTGTCTTCTCCTACACATCTGCCTGCTTTCTGTGCTCCACCCTCGCTTTCCTTCTGACTAGTCTCTTTGAGCCATATGCTTCTGTGGCTTGTATACTGAAAAGCCTAGCAACTGTACAACAAAACCCAATGGCAGACTTAAGCATAAGCCAAAGCCACCCACATGGTGTGATGCCATACCAGCCTTCCCGATAAGAACTCTGCCACAGAGAGGATCCTCAGACACACGGATGGTGGGGTGTGTGCTGTGGCAGGAGATAGGGAAAAGCCAAATGGAGCATCATATTCTGGAGAGCCACCAAGGCTTATCCCAGAGTGGGCAGTGTCAGTTACTTGGCAGCAGTAACTTGCTAATGTCAGAAAAGCTTTAGCTAATGTTTCTCATGGCTGGCTGTGTGAACCTGCTTTGCACATTTTCAGAGGAGACTGTTTGATGAAGACTTTGCCCTGTCTGCACCATTTATTTTAACTGCAAAGGGTAAAAGACAGATGGCTCTTTGTCTCCGCTTACTCCTGACTTTGTGGTCTTTGTGACACCATACCTGCAGACTCCCTGGATTTCCATGCAGAAATCCAGACAAGTGCTAATACCACTTTGGGCTGTGTTAACTCCTTCTGGGACACCTCTGTAGCTGCTATTGTGCAGTGCCCCAAACATTTGTACATTGCTTTCAGCTCCCTCCGCGTCTCTCCACAGCCAGGCTGTGACGTTATTGACATGAACTGTGATCATATAGATCATTGTTGCAACCAAGGTCCCATAGTGGCACCAAATCTTGTACAAAGGAGGTCAAATGAGATGTTTGTGACAAGGTTATGATTTGCCGGTCATGATTATGCAATTTGAATGTATGTATCATTTTTCTATTTAAAGTTATAAGTATTGGCTCTATACCGTCTGTATATTAAATTTGTGCTATGCTTCTGGGTGACGCCCCAGATAATTTGGCATCAGCACTGCCTAGCCTTCTTGATGGCCCATTAAGGACCATCAACTATATAATTGACCCAGTGAGAGAAGGCAGATACACCTAGTGACTCAGCAAGGCCTGCAGGGACATGCCTATGGATAGAATTCTAAGGTTTTTCCATGCCATGTGCTGGGTGGCTTGTGTTTGGAACAAAGGAAGCACAAGCCACATGACAAAAGGACTATAAAAGGCAGCTGAATCTTCTCCATCTTGGTCTTCAATCCTGCTTCTTACCTCTGGAGGAACTTTACTACAGACTGAAGCTCTGAACAAAGGATTGAATGACCCATTCAAGCTGTGGATATACTCCTGAGACTTGATTTGAACCTGCAGTTTATTCCATCACTGCTTTTTCTTTCACTGAGGTATTGGTTTTCATAACCAGTCATCCCCATAAGGAGTGGCGCTGGTCGTGATACTGGGAAACTGAAGTATCTGAGGAAATTGCTTGTATGACTTCTGGTTAGCCAGTGGGGCAAAATCGAAGTCCTCTCTGTTTGGCTAGTTTGGTGTGCCTTAGTAATAAAGGACACCCAGCCTTGGGCTATGAGTGCCCTGCTCTAAGCAATTTGTCCTGAATTGATACTGTCAGTTTTGTCCCACCAGATGCTGCATCGTTACACTGGCTGCCACCAAATTCTGCCTCTTCTTTCTCTACAGTCTGTACAGCACTTAGCACAATGGGGTCTCAATCCACGAGGACTCTTTGGCACTATGGGAACAACAACAATAATGTTATTGACTAATTTGTTGAACTTCATAAAAACTCCCCGTGGGTTCGGGTTTATAAATCTTGTTTGTTTTGTTTTAGTTGTAAGCAAAACACAGATTTGGGGCTAAATTACCTGGTGGTGTCCACTAATTAGAACCCTTTTTATTGGTATGGATAGGTCGGGGATACTTTCGGGTATGGGGTAGAAGACTGTTGTTACAAAATATTTCTTTGGAGTATGGGGCGAGGAGACTATTTTTTCACTTTAAAAGACTCAACTCAACAGTCTGTTAAAAATGAAGTAAAACAAAAATCAGTGAAAAGCTGAGAACAAGGGAACCTGAGGAAGGATGCAGGAGAAAGGTCTGCTGAGTGTGGGCTACAGATGGACGCCACTGCCCATTATTGGACTATGTTTCCTCATAGTTGTTGAGCTAGCTAAGATGCTTCTTTCATCTCTGTGGTTTTAGGGCAGTTCTTAGTTCAAATTGCTGTGCATTCTCTTGCACTGCTATACCTACAGAGGCAGGGGTCATTACAGAATGGCACTTGGCTTTTGGCTTAAAATAGGGTGATGTACATGGTTGTGTATGTGTGCATTGGTCCCCTTCGAGAGTACCCTAGCCCATTTTGTGTGGTGAGCAGAGTCTTTTACACACTGAGCTAGTGAAGCTGCAATTTTAGCACACTGGTCTTTTTGGAACTGAAGGTCAGACATTGAATCCCTCCCTCCCCCCATGTCACATGTATGGAAATAAGACCTCATAACGGACAAGAAGGGATATTTCTGCATGTCTGCAACTGCAATGACCCTACATACAATCCCCCAAATTGCACCCTCACTCATATTTCCTATTCTGATGAACAATTTTCTAAATTTGACAAATGTAATGACAAAACAATTTCCTTGATTGAATAAAAGTATGAATCCTTCATGAGAATTCCTCTCCCTCTTTGCCAGGATAGAAATATACATCATGCACTGTGGAATCTTCAGCAATGGTAGGGGGTCCAGAATGTGTGTGTGGAAGGGAGAATGTATCCCCAGAAAATACACAAGGAATCTTCCATTGGCTCATGTCTATCTACCAGATGTTTTTGTTCCATTTTCTTCCAATCTACTTAATGTAGTTATTCTGCTTCCCCTATGAACAAGCTATTTTGCACATATATCTCAAACAAATATGGTCTTCAGTATTGGAATAAATAAGTAGGAGCAGCCAACAGTGTAGTACAGTGAATGTTAAATCAGTTCGTGTTCTTATCAGTCGGGGCAACTTCCAGGAGCAGCTGGAGATGCAAAGTGACTCTCTGTAAAAACTGGGGATGGCGTTTGTAATGAACTAATGGGAAGTAAACAATGATACCACTAAGGATGAATAGGATGACATAGAGGAACTTCATCTGCGGTTGGTCGATGACTGGAGCCAGCACCAGGTACACAGATGCAATCAGCACAATTATTGGTATAATAATTGGAACCTGTGAAAGCAAAACATCTCTGTAAAGGACCATATATATCCTGGGCCTGACCCTGTGAAGTTCTGAATGCCCTCCCCCTTCCTGGAATAGCACTTTCCAGGAGGCACTCAGCACCGTGCAAAACTGGGCCTTTGGGCCCAAACTCTTCAGCCAGCCATTAAACCTGTGTGCGCATGTTCTAGGTACACTGAGGATTATGAACACAGAACCACAAATCCTCTAATGGTGTCTGACTGATCACTTGTACTTGTGTAATGCCGACAGACCTGGTCATCGGCAGGCAGGATTGAACCTGGGACAGCTGAAGCTTGGTGTACAGCCTAAGGCTGTAGCAGACTCATTAATCTCTAGATCAAGGGTAGGCAACCTACGGCACACATTCCAAAGGCACACTCAAGCTGATTTTCAGTGGCACTCACATTGCCTGGATCTTGGTCTGGGAGACTCTGCATTTTAATTTAATTTTAAATGAAGGTTCTTAAACATTTTAAAAACCTTATTTACTTTACATACAACAATAGTTTAGTTATATATTATAGACTTATAGAAAGAGACCTTCTAAAAATGTTAAAATGTATTACTGACACGCGAAACCTTAAATTACAGTGAATAAATGAAGACTTGGCACACCACTTCTGAGAGGTTGCCAACCCCTGCTCTAGATGGTCTAGATGCCAGTAGAGGGGGACTGAGTGCCACACCAAGCAGATATGGGTTACACATGCACCGATGGGTGGGTGCCCAAGTAGCCTATTTCTGTAAGTTTGGCCTTAAAAATATTTAATCCAAAATTTAACTTTAAATTAAGTTTAAATTAAGTTTAAATTTAATTTAATTTAATTTAAAATTTCATCAAAGACCTGTAAATAAACAAGAGGGAATAATCCTGCACTGACAGAGAGATAGGTTAGATGCCCCAATTGTTCTTTTCCATCTCTAACTGCGTGATTCCTTCCTGAAAGTAGGGTATCGAACTGCCGAGGGCAATGGTGTTGTTCTTGTTTAATAGGGAAAGCATGGATGGGATCCTCCACAGATCTCCCTAGCCTTACTGCTCAGCAGCACAGCTCTGCCTGCCTCAGCCCCTGCTCACTCCCAACTGGGCCCCAACCCTTCTGGCAAAATTCTAATAAAAACTCTAGTTTTACTTGGGGTATGAAAATGTTTCTCTTGCAGACAATGGTGTGTCACAAGGACAGATCCTTCTATGGCCACTGCCATGTTAGCCAAGGTCAGGGGACCTCAGGAATTAGTGACATGAGTTGCTACAGATTGAGCTAAAGAGACAAAACTATCAAGCTAAAAATTGTAACAGGCCCATTACCTGTGTGAACTGAGAACCGGGAGGCACATAAAACACACTGAACAGGGGGTTGCACTTCCACTGTTTCATTCTTTAGCCAACAACATGGAGTTCGCTGTCTTAGTTTCAGGACAGAATCACAGGTAATAGGTGCCTTACTGGGACTTTTCCATCACCCTGCCAGTGCAGGGCCATGCTCTACTGTACCGTCACTAGTGCTTTGTCAAGTCTAGCTTTAAATATTAAACCTGCTCGATGCCTCACGGAGAACCCCAAAAATCTACACATTGCCCCTATCCCAAAGAAAAGCCAATGGATTGTGAATGGAGCCTGCTCTGTGCTCTCTTTTTCAGTTAACTCCTCTATGCCTAGGAACTCTCCTTTCTAATGAGTTCCTCACCTAACAGGAGAAGCCCTGAAGCACATCTTCTCTGGAGCTGTGCAGTCCATCGGGGCACTGGTGAGAGGAACAAGTGACTCCAGAATAGGACCTCATATGGATCCAATGAGCTAAGCTGTATTTGGGAACCAGTACCCTAGGAAGCAAACATGTGCCCCAGCCATGGCAAAATGACTCAGGAGCTCCTTTTTAGAGCACTCCTTTTCCTAGATCCTCTTCTCACATGTTTACCTGCAGAAGGAGGTGACCCATCCCAGGAGTAGCCAGAAGTAGCTTTTGAGATCAGAATCTGATTTTATTTTCCTCTCTCATCCTTAAGAAGAAGCAAGGTCTGAGATCCAGGCCCAAAGATAAACCTTCCCTGGTGTGAAGGGCAGTGTTTTTTTTTTATTTTTTTACATACAATACATGTTTAATGAGCTTTAGAGCAGTTTCCTCGCAGGTAGCTATCTGTCTCCATAGTATACTAATGTTCAGTCCTTCCAGACGAGATTAAAGAGAATATTTGGTAAAGTCTATCAAGCATGCAACATCATTCTCACTTCCATGGGCAACAATTTTTTTTTTAAATTTTACCTTATATGATCTTGGCAGTTCCGGTTTCTTAATCTTTAAGTACAGGAGACCAGCAATAGTTGTGCCATAGAAAAGCCAAGCTGTAAAACTGCAACAAAAAAAAAAAAGTTACTACCATTGAGTTCAGGAATTAGATCAGCTGACTATAAAAGCATTGTTTTTCAGATAGCAACTGTATGTATCTTTAAGAAAGTGCACTGCTTAAAAAGGAAAGGAATAATTAACTTTAGTACACAAGAACCCCTTTTAATTGTCCTAAATCCAACACTTATCAACAAACACTCCATTTTTCTCACCTACAGTGATCAAAACTTTAAAATGGAGAAAATATCATTAGCTATTGGAATAATTTACAAAGTTTGTGGTAGATTCTCCATCACTAGCAATTTTTAAATAAAAGATTAGATGCTTTTCTATATATGCTCTAGTTCAAACAGGAATTGATTCTGAAAAATCCTATGCTTGTATTATATAGTGTCAGACGAGAGGATCAAAGTGGCTTCTTCTTATAATCTATGAAAACAACAGATATGGATCTGTTTGTAAATTACTATGAATCACAGCAGCATTCACATGTTACAAATTTGTTAGTCACACACTTACCCTTCTTCTCTCCCCCGGCAATTGTTAGCTAGAAAATGATAACCCGAGCTAACGAAGGCAGCAGGTAGAGAGATTGTATTAAAAATGTAAAAACAGATTCTGGGAAAGGGAGGGGAAATGGAAATATTAACCATACCTGAAGAAGTTTACTATGCTGCTGAAGTTTCCTGGTATTATCATTATCAAAGCAATGGCTGATGTAAATATCAGAGCAGGGGAAGGCGTGAGGCATCTCACATGAGCCATGGACAGAATATCTGGCTGAAAGTCAAAGCAAAGGGTAACAGACAGACAATTCTGAAACGCATACTCATGTTCCCATAGGCTGCAATGGGAGTTTTGTCTGAAGCAAGCGTTCAGGATTGGGACCTTAACCAGCAGCTAAGCACTGTAATTAAAAAGCAGTTCTACTCTGAAGAGTGTAAGCATGGAAGCCTCAAGGTTATTTTTATCATGGCTCAATGATTTCCTATCAGATTTGCTCAGGCTGCAAATAAAAGAGGGGATTCTGTCAGTCTTTAGCCTCTAGCTGGTACCTGAAAGCCAAGTTAGATTCTTTCTGGATCATTATCATCATTAATAATTAAGATTCTGAAAGCAAATTCTGCCTTGTTCCATCTGGGCAGCCTCATTGTTCTCCAGCTCTGCTACTTTCAGTTACTTTCCAATGGGACTTGACATCAGTGGGACCATTTGGGGAATTAAGCATCTAGAAACGAAAGACTGTTGCAACCAGCCCCCAAACAAACTCTGATTTGTTACAGAATGTGGGGTAACTTGCTAGCCTTTCCCTTGCTTGGTTCTGAATGGGAGGGTTTAAAGAGAGCACTTTGTCTAATTTCTGAAATGAGTATAGGTGCTCAGTTATAATACTACTCTACTGCCTGAAAAGCGGGGTAATGGCATACATTCTGAACTACCTGTTAATGCACATGCTCAGAACTTTCAGATCCCAAACTGCCCAGAGCATCATATGCAGTCCAGAACTTTCTATGTATGGATGACACCATCTTTCATTTCTAAAAGGAGCCATGCGACACATAACCCCCTGAGTTGTTTGCATGGGCCCAGGCATTTATACACACTGAAGAGTCCATGAGCTGAGGCCGTAGGGGACACAGAGTCTTACACTTATGCAGGTGGGAGGAGAAATGAGGGAGAGCAAGAACTATAATAGAGGGGTGCTAGAAGAAACACAGCTTCCCTGCTAAGTGCAGAGAAAGAGCTCCCCTTCTTCTCCTTGGCATAGGCATCAGCACGCCCTCACAGCTCCCCTCCCCTCCACCCCACCCTGTTTCAATTTACTTTAACCATTGAGAGAGACCCTTAAGCGTGAAAGACTTTGAGACTATGTCTACACTCAACGTTTTTGATAGTTCCCCTCGACCCCACCCCACCATTGATCTAATACATGTGCAGCTTCAGCTCCAGCAATGGTGTGAGCACAAATGTAGCCAATGTGCAGGCATTTCCACTACAGTAGATGACCTGAGGGTAAAAAAAAGCCCACATCTCGTCTGCACGCTCTGTTGCTGGTGCTCAGAGCCGCACCTTTCCACATGCAGACAAGCCCGAATGGGTAGAGTTTATGAACAATGTCTGATTCCGCATCACCTCCCACTTCAGCTGTGGCTGGGCCAGCAGCAACTGAAGAGTCAATCCACAGAGTTTTCTAAAATCCTGCAGCAAAAAGGGAGCTAGGAGCTAATATTTCTAATGTGTGTGTTTTTAAAAATACAAAACAGACTGGGGGGGTCAAACAATGAGGATGTCTTTATATATCAGTAAATGGCTCAAAGCAGCTTTTTCCCCTTTTTGCTTCATGTGCCACCATTAAGGGGGAAATAGCACGAACCTTAAATAGACATTTTCCACTCCCTTACCATATGGCCTTCCCTTGAAGCAATATAGCACACACGGCCTCCACTGAAAAACGTTCCGTTTGCTGACCCAAATGAAGACAGTGCAACTGACAATGAAATCACCCAGACCCAGCTGCCCAGGACTTTATTCCTAAGTGACAGGGAAATAAAACAGCAAAGCCATAGATCATGCAAAAGCAAATGGTTTTAAACATGACAGAGGAAGACCATCAGTCTCTCTTCCTTAATTCATCTTTAACTAGTTGCGCAATGCTGTGGCCAGCAGAGGTGGTCATCCTGACCAACTAGAAAAATGCCCTTAAGGAATGGTAGTTCATGTTTTTTTATGCCAAGGATTGAACTCTGGATTGCATTCATTCAAAGAATGCAGTATGACTGTCACACCATGGGCTGTGTTCGTTGTCACTGAAGTTAATAGCAAAAGTCCTATTGATTTTAATAGGAGTAAAGGATTGGGGCCTCTTGTTTAATTATCTAAAGAGGCAGGAGAGAAATCCTGGGAAGAATGCTAAAGTGAAACCGAAGGGTTGTCAGAGGTTTTTTTAAATTATTACTATGACCAAAAAATGAACAAAGAAACAATGAAACAACAACTCCCTCAAACATGCATTAAAAGCATAGTTCTTTAAATCCACGTGTACATTTCTCAACACCTCAGCATTAGTTACTGCCCTGTTGCTTTATGATTCCAGAGTACATTCTCAGAGACATGCTAGAATTGCATTTCTTTGAGTCCAAAAAACAGTTTATGGATTGTCCAATGAAGGTTGCTAAACACAGGGGATCTGATTCTCCTCTCTCACTGGAGTAAATCAGGCATGACACCGTATCAGTCAATAGAGTTACACTGGTTTAAAATCAGTAAAAGGATAATCAGAACCATAAAAACTTGAGAGGCAGGCTCCATCCAGCTTGGTGTTCCCCTAACAAACCAAACATAAGATTGCAGAGGTCTCTGGAGGCAGATGCTGAGATGATAGCCTCTTGTTCCTGCGTATAAACTGGTACTTAAAACAAAACTAAATTCTACCTTTGGGGATGATGGAGGGTGAAATTAACAATAGTAAATGTATTACAACAGCATTGGCCTGTCAAAGAAATCACCATTTGTGTGCATTTAATGGACCAAAATCCCAGATCCAAACATCTTTAGGGGGTTAAACGAGATGACCCTTGTGATCCTTTCTAACCCAATCATTTTATGCTTGAAATCTCAATCTGAATTTTGTGGCTTGAACTCATCTGTACCACTGTAAAGAAAAAGGAAGAGAGAAAACAATGTGTGTGAGGGGGTGCGGGGGGTGGGAGACGGGGACATGGCAGCACTTGCGGCAGATTGTATTGGAAGCCACCAGATTTGGATTATACTTTCAGCCTGGCTAAGGCTCGGCCACCCTGTTTCAGTCTTGTCAATCTCAGGAGTTCAAAAATCATGAGTTAGGTCCCTTCCAAAATACAAGATGAGCTTACAAATCATGATATAAAAAATATTAAAAGGGAGAAGGGTGTTTGCCTTCTGTGTTTTGAGCTTTTATTGTTCATGATTTCAAGCTTGTCTCTGAATCTAGGAGGGCTCCACCTTTAAAAAAAATGAAGGTGAGGACCTCACATAATCACATGACTCCAGAAGGTGGGGCTTTCAGAAAAAACTCCAAATATCACCAGGCATGCAATAAAGTCACAAGAGTTGGCAACCCTGCTGTTTTGCACCTACAAAATTGGCAGCTGCACTTTTGGGGCCCTGAAAATGAACTTCAGGTGCAAATCTGAGACGCTTTCTCAAGGTGCAACCATTTAGATTTGCATTTGCTACCCAATTGCTGACTCAAAAGAAATGCTGAGGCAGTTTTGTGGATGCAAATTATGCCCAAAGGGAGACCATGCTTCTGAAATTTCAGCCATAATTATCTGAGCGAGGACAAGAGTTCAGGAACTCCTAGCTCCCTGTCCTGTGCTCTAGCCACTAGATAATGCATTTCTCTAGCAGCTTTTTTTACTTTAACCAGCAGTTAACACGTGACTTTCAGAGTTCTTGCACTGCTGCTGGAACCTTCACTCATGCTCCATAAGCATCTTGCCCTACCCACTTCCTGGTCACCATGGGCCTCCCTCTTCTCCCTCAGACATGCACTGCACTGCACACTGGCCCACCTCCTGGTTTCTGGGGCCATGTTTCTTCCAAAGCTGTGCTCTCAGAGTGAAAAGGTTAGTCAAGTAGGAGAAGGAGGCAGGTTATAAAACAGAGAACTCACAAATAACACGCTAATCAGGAATGACAGGAAAGGAAGTGCAGAGAAAGTTCATGCCCCCAGAACTTAATGGGGTTTTGTAACTGGTTAGAGCAGAACACTGGTCCTTTGACCTCCTGTTTTCAATTATATTAAGGGTTATTAACAATGCAGTAAGAGCATAAATGAGTTCTTAAAACCTGAGATGTTGTCTCATACCCCTAGAAACAAAGGTCCTGTTGAATTTTAATAAGAATAGAGATTGCCTCAGTGTTTGTGGCCAAAATTTGTCCTCCCATCCCATAAACAACTTATTTAGAAGTGTGGTGGATTCTCTGTCATTTGAAGTCTTAAAATCTGAGTTGTATGGCTTTCTAAAATATATGCTATATCTCACCCAGAAGCCAGGAGCTTGATGCAGGAATCACTTGATGAAATTCTATGGTCTGTGTATGCAGGGTGTGGAGAATGAGGGAGTGATGTGTTGGCTTTTTATAAATATCTTTTGTACCTCAGATTATCTGTTTAATATTATCCTTCCTAACAGCAAGGAGTTCAATTTAAGGAAGCTGTTAGAGTGGTGACAAACAGGAAATGAAACAGTGGCACTATCATGGAGAATGCTAGGGGTCCTTGAGGAAACAATGGGGAAATGTTAATGGAGGGATACCCCCTGGTTGGCTCCAGCCAAGCTAGAATGGTTTACTTTTCCCAAGGCAAAGCCTAGGATCAAAGAAGAATACTAAATCATCGCAGGACACGGGCCTTGAAAAGAGGCACGGAGTGATCAAGTTGGAGAGGCTGCCCAGGGAATGTCAGTGAGCAGCAATAAAAGGAGACACATAGAAAAAGACACACAAGTTGCGCAAACAGGCCATCTGCTTCTCCTGTCCTAGAGGTGGATGTAACTGAGAGCTTGCAATGTACAGGTAAAGGTGTTACGGAGTGTGGGGGAGACAAGGCCCTGCTTTGAACAGGGGGTTGGACTAGATGATCTCCTGAGGTCCCTTCCAACCCTGATATTCTGTGATTCTATGATTCACCTCTGGCTTCCTGCGATCCACCGTGACTTTCAGCCGGCCAGTAACACAGAAGGTTTATTTAGACGACAGGAACACAGTCCAGGACAGGTCTTGCAGACAACAGGACCTCCACAGTTAGGTCAATCTGCGGGGGGGCAGGGAGGCCAGAGCCCCATCTGGACTCCCCTCCATTTTCCCAGCCAGCTCCAAACTGAAACTCCCTCCAGCCATCTCACTTAGCCTCCCCCTGGCTCCTCCCCGCAGCCTTTGTCCAGTTTCCCAGACAGAGGTGTCATCTGGCCTCCAACCCCCTTCCTGGGTTCTCATGTTACGTGCTCAGGTATCCTCCCTCAAGGAAAGTCTCCCAGCCTCAATGCAGCCAGTCCCAGCAAAACTCCCCTGCAACCTTCCCAGGTCAATACTCCCCACTTACTATTCAAAGAACACATTAAGAACATTCCCCCTTCATCACAAAAGGTAAGGGGATTTATTATTTTTATGAATATTGTGCATACTCTGTGTGTTTATTTATATGGAGTTAGATCCGAAAGGGGGATGATAGGGGAATCTAGCTGGAAAGGTAACACAATGGCCTGGACAGCGCACATCCCAACAAACACTCAAACACAGTGGCCAAGTTAACAGCTGTGGCGAGGCAATTCTTGTACCCGACCCTGGTGACATAGCCATGTCTACACTACAGGGACTATAGTGGCATACCTACAGCATAGAAGCTATGCCAGTGTAACCCTATAATGTAGACACAGACAGAAGGGGGTTTTCTGTCGCTGGAGGAACACCACCTCCCTAAGTGATGGCAAATGGGTCGATGGAAGCATTCTTCCATCAGCTTAGCTGCATCTACACCAAGGATTAGGTTGGCGTAACTACAGTGCTGATTGGGATGGATTTTTCACATCCCTGAGCGCCAAGGTTTGTCGAGCTAGACCACCCTTATGCAGTTTTGTCAAGGTTGGGAACCTGGAGATCAAAAGATGCTGATCAGTTACAAGATCCGCCCTCCAGGGAGTTGTCAGCTGGCGCAGGCTGACACAGACTGACTGAAAGTCAGGGTCTGCAGCAAGCAGGCTGTCGCTTGGTCCCCAAGTGAATGGGGGACAGCAAGGCTAAGTCATGGCTATCTGGGGGCTTGAGAGAATGCCAAGAGTAGGTAAGACAGTACGAGGATAGTTGTATTTGTTGTCCGAAATCCATTTCTCTGCATGCTGAGAGCCTGTTGGCAAATGAATCACACTTTGTTCTCCAGAAGCTGCTTCTATGTTACTGCACACTGTTAATCTCCACAGGCTTCCAAAGGGAAACTCTTGAAGGTGCCCAGCCCTTTGGGCCTACTTGGTAACACAGCTGATGACAACCAGGGTTTGTAATCCAGAGATCCAGTTGGAAAGTGTTTGAATTGTGGGTCTGTAGCAGGGCGACAACGCACCCCTGCGGCACCTCCGGATGATCGTCCAGGGAATTAGCTCACCGGCCTCCAGAGCACCCTCTGCAGGCCAGCGTCTTGCCTTGCCGCTGGCCCCGTGTCCCTCCCGGACCCCGGTGTCCCTTCACTCAGGGTTCTGCCCCCTGCAGTACCCCACAGTGTCACTAGGTCTCCCCTCCCCGGGGAACCCCCAACCCCTATCCCCATCTCACCTCAGTCTTTGGCTACTGCCAGTCACCGTTTAGCCCCCACTCACTGGGGCAGACTGCAGTGTAAAAGCCACTCATCACTGGCAAGGGGGGTTTGGACCTGCTGCCTCTGCCTACCCTTGGGCTGCCCCTCTGCAACCCCAGTACTCCTTCCGGCCTTTGTCAAGGCCTGCAGCCTGGGGCTTTCCAGGCCAGAGCTCCTCAGCTCCTCTGCCAGCCCTGCTCCAGTCTAGGTACCCTGCTCAGCTCCCAGCAGCCAGGCCCATCCCTCTCAACTCAAGAGAGAGACTGTGCCTGAGTGCCAGCCTAGCAGCCCCTTTATAGGGCCAGCTGCAGCCTGATTGGGGTGTGGCCCCAGCCGTGGCTACTTCCTCAATCAGTCCAGGCTTTGCTTAGCAGCCTGAGCCCTATCCCAGGGCTGGCTTTGACCCTTCCAGGGCCGGAGCAGGCTACCACCCCGCTACAGGGTCCCATTCCCAAGAGAAGTGGAGGCACAGACCTGTTACTTGAAAGGGGTGCACTAAGGGGGTTGAAAAAGGGTCTAAGAAGACACAGTTTACCCAAGGTCTGAGCCAGAGTCCAGAATAGATCAGACTAGCCCTTTCTGGCCTGTGAGCCTTTGTGTGGCACTATCCCATTCTATGGGTCCATCTCGGTGGTACTGTGTTTATATGGCTTGGGAGGTGCTCTGGAAATCTTTGGGCTGACAAAAATATAAAAAATAATCCAGTTCTCTAATAATAATATAGCACTTTTCCATCCGTGGAACTCAAAGCCTCTTACAAAAGAAGTTAGTGTCATTATCCCTATCTTACAGGTGGGGAAACAGGTGAAGTGACCTACCCGAGGTCACTCAGCAGGCCAGTGGCAGGGCTGCAAGTAGCACTTAGTTCTCCTGAATGCCAGTCTGGTGCCCTAGCCACTGGGCCGCAGTGACACTGTTAGTACACACATAACTCACCCCCAGCTGATAGCCACAGCGCCCGAAGACAGAAGTTCGGCTGGAGTCAGGGCTGCGAAGTAGCTCACGTTTACCAGCAAATATAGGCATGTCACCAAAGGAATGGCAATCATCATCGCTTTTGGAAGGTTCACCTAGGGAAGAGATAAAGAAGGATGAGCTAAGGGCTCCAACACAGCGATGGATATTTACAGCGGCTTCTTGCTGATGGCCAGCTCACTCTGGAATTGAAATCTTCATTGACAATTAATGCACAGTGAAACCTTTGATAGGGTGAGTGTGGACATGGTCACATGTACATTCTTGTGCCATAACCTATTTTATTGAATTCCCATGAACCACTGTAAAGCATTTAGCAGCGGCTATAACAGAGTTCCTGTGTCTCTGTGTGCCTGAGCCTTTGTTGTCCAGCACGCTGAACAGAGATAGAGACCGGAGGGACAGGGATGCAGGTTCTGATAGGGCCCGGCTGGGAAAAGAACAATTTTATGATACTTATGGTTACGGTTACTTAAAGACTGAAATTCGCCCCACTTCCCTCTCTTCCACTTCCTGCCCTTTGCAAATGGGAGTTGCATGGAGGGGGAGGAGAGGTGGTGGCTTAGATGTGGGTCCGGGAAGGGAATCATTTGTTGGTCCAAGGAAAGGCAGAGCACTCTATTCTCCCTGTGACCATTGCAAATGTTTATTACCATTCCCAGTCCATGTGGCCTCTCTCTACACTGAGTCACTTTGCAGAAGCGGGGAGAAGTGGGGTGAGTGAGGCATCCTCTCTGGCAGTTCCGACACAATGCTGTGTCCCTTAGCAGTGGAGAGGTGTTAATCCAAAGGTGCAGTGAAGAAAAGGCACTTCTGTGGTTTCCCTGTCCCTTTCAGTGCTGCTCACTGAACACAGGGGTTGGACTTTCTGGTGATGCAGGGGGCGGGGGGATGAGTTCAGGGGCGAGTGGATGTTTTCTGTTGTTCTTTGTTCCTTTACCATGGGAAGGAAACTCTGTCTGCTAGCTGGTCAATTTCCTCTCAAATTTCCACCCAGCCCTGAGGGCATAATTCAGCAAATATTTGGTGCAGCAGAAATTCAAGCTGGTTCCCCAGGTTTAACAGCAGAGCAAATGGGTGTGGTCCAGCTCCCTAGTTCACCAAACTCCTCCACTCAGCAATAGAGGGGTCACCCTTATTAGAAACATCTCTCTAGCATAGGTGACCGGGTGCCCTCCACAGTCTTTTCCATTCTGGTATATTCAGAACTGCTATGTTCTCCAAGCAATGGGCAGCCTTTAAAGAACAGAACGGTGACTTGTACCATGACCCCTGAAAGAACCGAACCCACCCCACACACTGTAAACATTGCGTTTTAATAAAAGTAAGGCAGGTATCTTACCATTTTAAATCTCGGCTGCTTCCTTATGGGCTGCCAAAGCAGTGTGAAAGAAGGGGGCTGTAACAGCTGCATTGCCTGGATTCTAAAAAGTAGCAATACTGTGGCCTTCAGCAGTACAGTTGTGTTATGTGAGGGGATTTAGGTTCCTTCCAAGATAAAAATGAAATATAATTCTACCTGAGTCTTTGTCATGGCAAGACATTCTGCTGAGAGGGAACCCATCCTGGTGGTAGGGCAGAGGGACACCCCAGCCATGTCAAGGACTCTGGAGGACCTGCCTGTTGGTGCAGACAGGAGTCAGGGGCAGTTGGACTTTCCTAGGATAAGAGAGGATCAGGCTCTTAGGCAGGATGAGGCATTCCTGAAAATGGAGAGACAGCACGGGCAATGGGATGTGCACAGAGGGAATAGACTCACGCACTCATACAGCCCCTAGTTCAACTGGTAATGTAATGTTTTCAGGGCCTGCCCACTGCTGGGGACACTGATCCTTTACGGGAACAGGCAACACCACCTCTTCCTTCTCCAGCAGCAGTGAATCCCAACTCCCTCCCTGCTGGGGAGGGGCATGCTGGATGCCCAGCACTATGTCCTCCTCAGTCGCCAAAATCCCCTCTCGAGGGAGCCTGGTCCAGTCCTAGTACAGCCTGTGTTCGGCCTCCAGATGCCACACAGGAGATGTCTCCATTTGTCACAACACACAATAGTCCACAGGCATTCTCCCTCTTCTCAAGGAGAAGAGAAGGTTGTGGAGATGTCTTTGCATAAAGTAATTTTTTCCCACTTGTAAAAGAATTTGGCTGTGGGGGGAGGGTCATTTGTTCCTGTTACAAACCGTTCTTGTTCCACGTATATATGTTAATACAGGGGTCTCAAAGTCCCGGCCCATGGCCATCTGCGGCCCAAGAACCTCCCCACTGCGGCCCGTGGAAACTTTTAAAAAAGTTCTTTCATCTGGCCTTTGTAGCTGCCGGCTGGGAGGAGGGAGGGTGGCAAGGGAGCGGGCAGGAGAGATTCACATGCCTCTCCCCCCAACATTGCTCCATCCTGCTCCATCCGACCGCTCTCAGGGGTTGCACTAGGCAATATGTCATTCATAAAACTTTTGAGGTCTGTTGCCTGGGGGACATTCACCGCGGGCAGCTTGGCTACCTGCAAGCAGTTCCCTATCCCTGCTGTTGCTAGTGGAGCCGTGACCCATGCAGCCACGCTGCCAGCTCAGTCTGTTGCAGGCACTGCCCCCAGCAGCTCCCATTGGCTGGGGGAGAGTGACAGAGATACCATTACTAGTCGCCAGGCACAGTCAGCTAGGGCGGCATGAGGCCAAGGGAGCAAGAGAAAAGAGTGGGAAATGGGCTAGGAGATGGCGTGACTCATGAGGCTCCAATAACAGCTTGAGGGGGCATGTTGCCTCCGTCCCCCCTCCCTGAGCGCCACGGAAGCTTCAGAAGCGGTGCCTGCATGGAGGCAATGTGCCTGGTGCTGACAGATAAGATAAGGTGAAGATAAGAAGAAAAGAAAGGTTCTTTCTAGCTGTCGGCACTGCAGGTCTGTGTAATGAAATGGGGCCTTTTATTTACTTTTTTACTCATTGTCCCATGTCATGTTGGTAGGTTGTGTAGGAGGAGGCCATCTCAGCAGGAGCATCAGGAGGCACTGAACCTGATGGGAGCATAATCCCAGACACACAACACAGGGAGGGTTAAAATCACCCACCGCCCCATCTCTTTAGGGTAGTAGCCATGCTCCTCACCACCTGCATCTGACCAGTGGGCAGACCATGACTGTGTCTCCTCAGCCGCTTTTGTGCCCAGCAAGGTCCTGCTGTCAGCAGAGCATGGAGTGTGGGAAAGTGGAGCAGGAACTGCCTCATGGTAGGATGGTCTTGGTGAAGGTGCTTGGTGGTCCCAGAGACTTTATCACTGAGTACAAACAGACTAACTCATGCGTGAACTGCAAAGATAAAGTTGCTGTTTTAAAAGACTACAATATCAAACACCATTACACAATGAAACATGTGCAGCAATATGATAAATGTCAGGGAGAACACAGAGAGAAGATGGTTTTACTATTGAAAAAAGAATTAGAGAAGCAGCAGCAGCTTTTTCAGACAGCGAGAAAAAGGTCAGAGTCAGCAGTTTTGGCAAGTTATGTCATGAGTGAAACGATTGCTAAGTGTGGGAAGCCATTTACTGATGGTGAATTTATTAAACAATGCTTTATTAAAGTCAGTGAGGTCATATGTTCTGATAGGAGAGAGGTTTTCAGCAATATCAGCCTAGCAGAGCATATTCTTGAGCTCTCTAAAGATATCGATGGGCAGCTCATTGAGAAAAGCACAACTTTCCACGCATATTCAATCACAATTGATGAGTACCGATTTGGTTGACAGTATGCAGCTTGCCATATTTGGGAGAGGCGTTGATGAAAACTTGGCAGTAACTGAAGAATTGCTCAGCTTTTCCACAATGCATGGTAGAACAATGGCCAGTGAAATTTTTCACTGCCTCACAGAAGCACTGGAACAATACAGTCTGCCATAGCACTTGTTAGCAAGCTTAACCACTGATGGGGCCTCAGAAATAATTGATCAAAAACATGGCCACCCAGAGGATTCCAGGGGGCCTGGGGTCTTCGGCAGCAGGTCCCGCTTCGGTGGTAATTCGGCGGCGGGGGGTCCTTCCATCCTGGAGCTGAAGAACCTTCCCACCAGTGAAGATCGGGAGCAGAAGAAGCTCCGGGGGCCCGAGCCCATCGAGAGTTTTCCGGGGCCCCCAGAGCGAGTGAAGGATCCCATTCCAGGGGCCCCAAAAAACTCTCGTGGGGGCCCCAGAGGGGCCCAGGGCCTGGGGCAAATTGCCCCTCTTGCCCCCCCACTCTGGGCAGCCCTGGTCAAAAAAAATGTATTGGTAACACTAGTACAAAGAAAACTGGCTGAGCAAAACGCTGAGCAACCAATAGCATTACACTGCATCATTCACCAACAAGCACTGTGTGGTCAATCTTTGAAATCTAACAATGTCATGTCAGTTGTTGTCAAATATATGAATTACGTTTGCTCCAGGGGCTTGCAACACAGACAGTTTCATGCTTTCTTGGAGGAAATTGAATCTAAATACGGTGATTTGCTCTACTTCACTGAGTTGCGCTGGCTAAGCAGGAGTTCTACTTTAAAGAGATTCTTTGAATTGAAAACAGAGGTGAAAAGATTCATGGAAGAAATTAAAATGCCTGTATCAGAATTTGAAGATCACAAATGGATGACAGATCTTGCTTTCCTTGGTGACGTAACACAAGAGCTGAATATCCTAAACCTGAAGCTGCAAGGTCCAGGTCAGCTGGTTACAGCAGTGTCTGATAATATGAGAGCATTCACAACTAAACTAAAATTGTGGGAAAATCAGATTTCTCAGGGGAATCTCACTCATTTCCCAGCATGCAAGTCACTTGTGGAAGAGCTCGGCTCTGAAATACAGTTCAGTGGTTCTGAATACACTACTAAACTCGACTTGATTTTGTAAAAATTTGATCAGCCATTTTCAGATTTCAGAAAGCACAAAGAAAGCTTCAATATGTTTGCTAATCCGTTTTCTGTTGATGTGGAAACAGAACCATATGATTTACAAATTGAACTCATTGATATACAGTGCAACACATCTTTAAAGACTAAATTCAGAGAAACCAAGGATGTCACAGAGTTCTTCAGACAGCCACCACCATCTTTCCCAAAGCTTTGCAAAACCATCAAAAAAATCATGTCCTTGTTTGGTAGTATTTACATTTGTGAGAAAAAATTTTCCACAATGAATATAAACAAGTCAAAATACCAAACACAACCTTCTGATGCACACCTTGCTGCAATCCTGAAGGTTTCAACTGCTCAGTCACCAAGGCCAAACATCAACAAACTGACAGAACTGAAGCATTGTCAGGTGTTTGGCAAACACTAAAAACTCTGTGGCAGGTGAAGAATTGTATAAAGTCACATGACAGTTTTATTATTTCTAAAAAATTCAAAATAAAAAATACAATAAACGTTTTCTTTTCTGAACACCATCTTCAGTGACATTATTGGCCCACTGGGAGGATTTGAGGACTGGTACTGGCCCTAAGGTAAATTGAGTTTGAGACCCCTGCACTGCTTCCCCAGTGAGTGGTAAGGGAACCTGGGCCCATCCATGCTCCGGGTACCAGTCCAGGCACTCTCAAATCAGCAGCCAAGGTCTGCACCATCCTAAACCTTGCTGCCATTTTCCTGAGCCTTTTCCTACTCCACCCCATCAGGCTTCTGCTCCACCACCCTTGTGGTTAAACCTTTCTTTCAGGGCCAGGATCCTAAGGCTTCTACTCTTCCCCTGGGTCTCCTCCTTTCCCTCTCTAAGCCCAGAGTGTAACCACAGACTTCCACAGCACTGCCTCCTTCTGCCCTCTCTTCCTGCCCTTATACCAGCCCTGCCTGCTCCTGCCCAACTGGGCTTCTTCCTCAATCAGTGCTTGCTCATCAAGCCTAACTCTCCCTCAGGTGCGGCCTACCAGGTTACTTAACCCTTCTTGGGCCACATTAATCATTTCCAGGCTTGTGTGGGATGAATCACACTCCCCATAAACCAACCCCAAACAGAGCAGTTAACATGAAACAAAAACATTGCTCCATTAAAACTCTCCACAATGCAAAACCATGACCAGAGGTGTTAACCCTGAGGGTCCTCCCCCAATTGTCTGCTTTCAGTTAGAACATTCACTGCAGGGGATCAAAACCTATCAAGGTATCCCTTGAAGTGTGTGGCAAAGCTCTGCTGCGCTCGTCAAACAGTGTTAAGTTGTCATAATAGTGTACCCCGACACAGTCCCAATTCACCGTCTGGCTCCTCATTTTGCCATTATGTGTCAGCTCACAGCATCATGAATTTTGCTGGCCCTCCAGGACCGAGGACCAGTGTGCACATGGGTGGGGGTTGCCTGCATAAGCTTGGGAAAGCAGTTCTGTCTTGTGCCCACTGGCTGTGGCAGTATTCCCATTGAGCCCCACATAGTTTATACAAAGCAAGCTCACCATGATAATCCAAACCCCATGGGCCATGCTGGCATCCAGATGGGTCCAGAGGTACTGCCCAAAGGCGCACTTCACTACCGTTCTGTAGCTACTCGGTCTGTAGTTTAATTCCCTTTTTCTTGGGTCAGAGATGTCGGGGTGAGGCTTCATGAGCCGTGGTAGGAGTGGGTACGCAGAGTCCCCAGAATAAATGTCTGCACAGAAGCACCATACGTAGTTACATTGTTTTGGAAGAATAAATTCCCGTTTTTCCCTTGAAGTACAACCCCAATCTCCGGAGCACCCTGGCATCATGGACCTTCCCTGTGTGTCCAGAGTTTAAATTCATGAACTAACCCCTGCAGTTCACCAAGCCTTGAAGAACTAGTGAATAGTAACCTTTGCAGTTCACATACTTACTGGCCCCTTTTAGTGGGAAAAGTGTAGGGATGTGTGTTCTGTCCATGGCCCCGCACAATTAGGAAAAATCATCCTCTGAAATGCTACTATAATTTCAGAGACTTGCATTATGCCAGTCACGCATCGGTAGATTACAGCATTGACAGCATGGCATATCTGTACAACCACCGTCTCAACAGTTGACTTCCCAACCCTGAACTGGTTGGCAACTGACTGATGCTGTCCAGGTGTTGCCTGATTTCCCTGAAAGGGAAATAGCCATCCGCTTCTGCACTGGTATGGGTTTCTGAGATCGAGTGGTCTAGCCGTGGGGGCTTGGTGCAAGCTCCTGGCACAACTGAATGGAGGTCTGCTTCCTCATTCTGAAGTTCTGAGGCACTGGTCATCATCCCAAGATTCCAGCATGATGTCATCCCACCACACTGTGCCACTTCTCTGGGACCAGAAGTGGTGGTCCACTCATGGCATACCATCATGATCCCAGCATTCAAACCATCCATTCTAGGGCACCTGAGTGGATTTTCATTCCCCCTCTGGGTCAGCCATCTTCATCACCTGACAACTCTCTGGACTAACCATCCACTGTCCAGTACTGCACCCCATGAACATTTGTCCTGCGAGCAGTAGCAGAAGCAGAACCACATCTTCCTGGACCTGTTCCATACCCCCAACAGAGTTTGGCAGAAGGGAAAGACGAGTGGGAGCTAACGTTGTCAAGTGCATGGAGGCAGGGTACAGTACCAGCAACATGCAGCAAGGTGGTTCTCAGAGTGTGTCCAGCTCTGGGATACCACTAATGTCACATACCAAAAAGGGGCAGTGCAGACGCAGATATATGCCTTTGCACAGCATATACCAGTGCCCAGCATGGCATATGTAGACACATGTCATGGATACGGAATACACAGTATATGCACATGTAACCCTGTACACTCTTAAGAGCAGATGTAGCCAAAGTGAAATCATGTTTTTCACACAATACCTTCACAATGGACTCAGTCCCAAGGTCGTCACTCAGGCAACAATTCTATTGACTTGAGTGAGTTTTGCCTGAATAAGGACTGAAAGACCAGGCCTTGAATGCAGAAGTTCACTATAACTGTCCATAGCCAAGGTCCTTCACTGGGACATTCATGTATAATTGTTTGCTTCCTCAACCATGTGCTTACAAACTCTCTTTACAATTGTGACTGCCAGGGGTGGAGAGGAAGGGATCAGGAGTAGAAGTGAGCGGAGCAGAGGAAGACCATGGTCAGAAGCAGCCTTGTGTGTACCATCAGTGCCCTCACACTCACTCTTATCTATCTAGGTATTTAGACAAATCCAGCGGTGAAAGGAAGCCTGTCTGGTCTGGTCCAAGGTGCCAGCAAAAGCCAGTACACTGCCAACCGTACCAGCTTCCCCAGGCCAGCAATTTAAAGGGTCTGGGGCTTCCGGCAGCAGCCGGAGCCCATGGCCCTTTAAATCTCCACCCAAGCCCCAGACCACTGCCGCTGCTGCTACCCCAAGGCTCCGGCAGCGGGGCTAGGGTGGCGATTTAAAGGGCCCGGGGCTTCGCTGTGGTAGCAGAGGCTGGAGCCCCGGGCCCTTTAAATAGCCACCCGAGCCCCAGGGCTCCCGAATGCCTCTGGAGCTGGTAGCTCCGGCAGTAATTTAAAGGGCTCGGGGCTCCCAGCCACCACTACTGCAGCTGGAGCCCCAGGCCCTTTAAATCTGGATTTCAAGGGCCTGGGGGATTTAAAGGCCCAGCCTCTTCCAGTTGAGGCCCCAACCACCCCCACTCAGGACTCCGGCGTACCAGTAAGTCCTTTAAGACAAGTTACTTTCACCCCTGGATAGATCTATAATCAGAGTAGCTGGCACCACTAAGTGTTTAAAGTACAAATAACAATATCAGTCTCGCCCTTCCTTCCCATCCTGGAGAATTAGCTTAATTTGTTTAGAATTGTTTCATTTTGTGTGTGTGTGAGAGAGAGAGAGAGAGAGACTGTGTGTGTGTAAGAGACAGAGAGACCAGGGGGTGCAGCAGGTGCTGGTACAGAATTAAAGTCTGCAGGAGCAGGGCTGTATCATGGGGAGACTCCTGCTAGAGAGACTGCATGCTGAGGAACAAAAGGGAAAGACATCTGCACCACAGATAGTCCCAGTTTTGGAAATGCCTCTGTGATTCCTCCAAAGGACCACACAGATGCATGCCATTTTGTCCTGGTCTGAACCAAAGAGTTGGTGTGACCAGTAGCTAGTTCAGGATTTGCTAGCTGTGTTATACCCTAATGACATGTATTGTTTAGTGTAACATTCTCACTAATTTATGACTTTCATTCTATCCCTGCCCTGGGAATAAAGATCTCTTTTGTTTCCAGAGCGCCTGTCATTCTTGGAATGACATCAAATGTTAAATGCCTATATGGCTCTTATAGCTGCACAGACAACACTTGCTTCAAAGCTTGTGTTTGTATGTGCCGACACCTTTGCCATTGCACAGGCCTATCTGAGACAAGATGGGGGGTCAGTTACACTTATAATTATTACATGTATGGCAATAGTGCCTAAAAACACCAGCTGAGATCAGGGTCCCTTTTGGCTAGACATCGTACAAACCCATAGACAGCTCCTGCCTTGATTGATTTACAATCTAAATAGACAAGACCGACAAAGGGTGGGCGGGAAACAGAGACATAGGGAGGTGGAATTACTTGCCCACGGTTATACAGTAAGTCAGTAGCAGAGCCAGGAATAGAATCCAGAATCTTTGAGCTCCAGGCCAATGCCCTACCCACTAGACATACTATCGCCCAACATGTTCTCATAAAATGTCCCTTATTTATTGATTAGTTTCTGAGGGTCCAATTATGACTGAATAAAGATTTTCCAAGGGTGCCATCTGTTTAGCCACAACTCTTTAAGATTACAAGCTATCATTTCCCACCAGAAAGTACTCCTTTCCTAACGGAGAAAAAATATATAATTATGTTGTCAAGTGAATAATTAAACCAGGCATTTACAAAGATGTATTGTACTTCAATCTGCTGCATGACTCTTGATCATTTTAACGTTAGCTTATTTGCTGCCAATCCTGAAGACCACCTGTTTTGTTGCATCATCCAATGAATGTTTCCCTGAAATTGATGAAATATCAGTGTGTATTGCTGAACATTCAACACGTCAAAGGGTTAGATCAGATTTAGATCACAGCTCATAGGTGACAATTAGCCCTAACTGTCCTATGGAGTTTTGTGATATGAATACTTGTCCATTGAGAACTGGACTGAGAGCACAGTGAGGATTTTTGGCCTGTGTTATGCAGCAAATCAGATTAGGTGATTGCAATGGTTCCTACTGGCCTTAACATCTGTGAACTGTCAAATACTAAACACAGGGGTTTTTACTGAAGATATCAGAAGTGGAGAGTACCTGACCAAAATTCTTCCTGTTCCCACCTGTGCTGTGGAACAGTGTGCTGTATTTCCATAGATTGTCTTCCTCCACCCTAAAGGTGTCTGCCTTTCAGTGTTTAAAATTCTTTGGGTAGAAGTGCTGTGTAATGAAAGATATTCATTGTAATTTAAATTACTATTGAATTGTGCACCTTCTATTAGATCTGTACATTTGTTTGGTGCTGCACTGGTATGAAATATGTTCTGTATAGTTTTGCACTCACATGGCTCCATTCAACCAAAGATTGGTGACTATTTTAATCCCCAATTTATGGAGAGAGAAAATAAGAACATAAGAATGGCCATACTGGGTCAGACCAAAGGCCCATTGAGCCTAGTATCCTGTCCTCTGACAGTGGCCAATGGCAGGTGCCCCAAAGGGAATGAACAGACAGGTTATCATCATGCCTTGTCACCCAATCCCAGCTTCTGGCAAACAGAGGCTAGGGACACCATCCCTGCCCATCCTAGCTAATAGCCATTGATGGACCTATCTTCCATGAATCTGTCTAGCTCCGTTTTGAACCCAGTTATAATATTGGGCTTCACAACATCCTCTGGCAAGGAGTTCCAGAGGTTGCCAGTGCGTTGTGTGAAAAAATACTTTCTTGTGTTTGTTTTAAACCTGCTACGTATTAATTTAATTTGGTGGCCCCTTATTCTTGTTTTATGAGAAGGAATAAATAACAATTCCATATTTACTTTCTCTATACCACTCATGATTTTATAGGCCTCCGTCATATCCCCCCTTCGTTGCCTCTTTTCCAGGCTGAAAAGTCCCAGTTTTATTAATCTCTCCTCATATGGAAGCCGTTCTATACCCCTAATCATCTTTGTTGCCCTTTTCTGAACCTTTTCCAATTCAAATATATCTTTTTTGAGATGGGGCGACCACATCTGCACGCAGCATTCAAGATGTGGGCATACCATGAATTTATATAGAGGCAACATGATCCTTTCTGTCTTATTATCTATCGCTTTCTTGATTATTCCCAACTTTCTGTTTGCTTTTTTGACTGCCGCTGCACATTGAGTGGATGATTTCAGAGAACTATCTACAATGACTCCAAGATCTCTTTCTTGAGTGATAACAGCTAATTTAAACCCCATCATTGTTTGTGTACAGTTAGGATTATGTTTTCAAATGGGCATTACTTTGAATTTATCAACATTAAATTTCATCTGCCATTTTGTTGCCCAGTCACCCAGTTTTGAGAGATCCTTTTGTTGCTCTTCACAGTCTGCCTGGGACTTAACTATCCTGAGCAGTTTTGTATCATCTGCAAATTTTGCCACCTCCCTGTTTACCCCTTTTTCCAGATAGTTTATGAATATTGTAAATAGGACTGTTCCTGGTACAGACCCCTCGGGGATGCCAGTATTTACCTCTCTCTGTTCTGAAAACTGACCATTTATTCCTGCCCTTTGTTTCCTGTCTTTTAACCAGTTACCGATCCATGAGAGGACCTTCCCTCTTATCCCATGACTGCTTATTTTGTTCAAGAGCCTTTGGTGAGGGACCTTGTCAAAGGCTTTCTGAAAATCTAAATGCACAAAATCCACTGGATCTCCTTTGCCCACATGTTGTTAAATAAAGCATAGAGAAGTTAAATGGTTTGCTCAAAATCACCAACAAGTCAAGGACAGAGCCCAGCTTGCGTGGCTCTGTGCTTTAACCACTAGACAGTATTGCCCCTCTCATTAGCTTAAAAAAATCAATGATATTTGCAAAATTAAACAAATAAAGTAAAATCAATATAATTCACTCACTTCAGGCTTCCTAAGTTCCTCGGTCACAAAATTCAGGTTGTTCCATCCATCATAGGACCACAGTCCCTGATAAAATGCCGCTCCAACTGGCCCAATACCTGCAGTTGTGTTTTGAAAGGCATCCTGGAAACTCTGCGTGTGTCCATTGATGAGCAACACCACTCCGCCTATCACAATGACCAGCAAAACTAACAGTTTGGCCACTGTAAATATGTTCATAATGGCTGTGGCCAGCCTCACATTGAGACAATTAATGATGGTTAAAAGCAGGATACAGCTAGCGGCTGTACACTTGACCACTACCTGAGGGGTTGAGCATCCTTGGTAAAATGGAGCAACAGCATATTCAGCAAAGCTTAAAGAGACACCTGCCATGCTGGCAGGCCTTACCACGATGATGGAAGTGTATGCGAAAAGAAAAGCAGGAAGAGAGCCAAAATTCCTTAAGATATAAATATAGTCCCCCCCTGACTCTTTAATTATAGTCCCAAGTTCAGCATATGACAGGGCTCCAAACATGACCAGCAGACCACAAGCAGCCCAGATGATGAGAGCACCTGCAGGGCTACCCATATGGTACAGCACCCACTCTGGAGACATAAAGATCCCAGATCCTATCATGGTTCCAGCAATTAACGACACAGCGCTAATCAGTCCAACCTCTCGCTTCAGCCTTAAAGTCCCCATCCCTTCACTCGGATCTGCAGCCGAACTAGAAGAGTCTACTGTCCTCCTTTCCCTCATAATGGAGCTGTTAGTATATGCTGCTTCAGAGAAGATGTAAAATAGCAGGACTCAGTGTTTCAGGTAAGGACTGTCTCAATCCTTAAAGTCACAGTTAATAATTACAGCAGTTAAGTTACTTCAGATGTTACTGTTCAGTGATTTATAGACTGTCATGAGATATATTAACTTTTTGTTGCCTTCCTTTCTTTTTATTACCATCTTATGATGTGTTATAACACAGTGCCTTGTTACCCTGTTTCACCCTGGCTCAGGTGCTGAACCTCTTTTACTCCCATTGCAAGCTATGGGAATGGTCTGCCCTCAACACACCAGAGGAGGTGCTCAGCACCTTGCAGGATTGTGTAATCCTGATTATCTTGCAGTTTTGCATGTTATATGTCTGTGTAAATCCAAAGAGAAGCTGCAGACAAGCTTAATTCCCATACAAATATGCACTTTATTTTCTGAGGCTGATTAAAAGTCGCTATTCAAGCAATTTTCAGAACTGGTACTGTAGACCCATGATGCTGGAGCTTCGAACTTGGTTTTTCATTCCATATCAAGGAGCTGTTTAACAGGTTCTTCCCCAAAAGGCTGGTTATTGCGTCTCATTTGGACAAGCACTGAGTTCAGTTTCGAAATCAAGGACCGAGCAAGTGAGGTGAATGTTCTGTCAAACGCGGTCCATAGACACAATGCCCACAGTTAAGGGCAGATTCATGCTCTGTTTCAATGGTTGAAGGGAGTTAAGTTACTTCAGATGTTACTGTTCAGTGATTTATAGACTGTCATGAGATATATTAACTTTTTTGTTGCCTTCCTTTCTTTTTATTACCATCTTATGATGTGTTATAACACAGTGCCTTGTTACCCTGTTTCACCCTGGCTCAGGTGCTGAGCCTCTTTTACTCCCATTGCAAGCTATGGGAATGGTCTGCCCTCAACACACCAGAGGAGGTGCTCAGCACCTTGCAGGATTGTGTAATCCTGATTAGCTTGCAATTTTGCATGTTATATGTCTGTGTAAATCCAAAGAGAAGCTGCAGACAAGCTTAATTCCCATACAAATATGCACTTTATTCTCTGAGGCTGATTAAAAGTCGCTATTCAAGCAATTTTCAGAACTGGTACTGTAGACCCATGATGCTGGAGCTTCGAACTTGGTTTTTCATTCCATATCAAGGAGCTGTTTAACAGGTTCTTCCCCAAAAGGCTGGTTATTGCTTCTCATTTGGACAAGCACTGAGTTCAGTTTCGAAATCAAGGACCGAGCAAGTGAGGTGAATGTTCTGTCAAACGCGGTCCATAGACACAATGCCCACAGTTAAGGGCAGATTCATGCTCTGTTTCAATGGTTGAAGGGAGAAAGTGTGTGCAAGCAGCTGTCTTTTCCCTACACCCTCTGATGGGGGCAGCTAGTGTCCATTCCCATTCTGCATGAGCTGGTAATCTTATATATGTGGTATAGCAGCTGCTGCTCCTGCCTGTGTTCATCTTGCATTCTGGGGCCATTCTGCTTGCATCCACTAATTTCCACTGGTGCTTTGTTCCCAGAAGAGGCAAACTGTGCAGCTTCAATTTCTTGGCTTCAATAGAAATTATACCTGACTAAAGACTAGTTTCACATATAAATTATTCGTTTTTAAATCCTATTCATTTAAATTATCAGAGGGGTAGCCGTGTTAGTCTGGATCTGTAAAAGCAGCAAAGAGTCCTGTGGCACCTTATAGACTAACAGACATATTGGAGCATGAGCTTTCATGGGTGAATATCCACTTCGTCGGATGCGGGTATTCACCCACGAAAGCTCATGCTCCAATACGTCTGTGAGTCTATAAGGTGCCACAGGACTCTTTCCTGCATTCATTTCAATGTCTATGATATTGAAAAAGGCATCGATCCAGAACTCTAGACACTTTTAACATATGGTACAAACAGGAATAAATCCAGCAAGCTCCCCAAACCAGAGAATAACCAAAAAAATCAACCTCCTGAGCACATCACCCAGTCATACACACAAAGAAAACCAAACTCCACCCACTCACAGGTATCACAACATTGGTTGAAATTTTTCCACCAGGTTCTTCCTTCAGAAAATGCCTTTTCAGGCAAAGCAGAAATATTTGTGAAAAATTTCCAAATAAATTTGTTAGTCTCCAAGGTACCAAAAGCACTCCTCATTTTCATAAAAAAATTCATTTGATCAATTAAAAATTGTTTAATTTATGTGAGGAAACCCCCACTTTCACTCACACCTTAACTCCCTCCCAGAAGTAGCTGTTTCCACCCACCCATCCCCTTAAAAAAAATCTTTGGGAAAATTTCAAAACATTTTGTTTCAAAGTTTTTTGTTGATAACCAAATATATATATTGTGAAAAAGCTCTGTTCTTATCTCCATGGGTCCTGCGTTTCCTGGTGGATTTCACTGGCCTCAAAGGTTCACTATGACCCGCTACGTAGCCCTTCTCTTTCTAGAGGCAAGGGACACAGACTACTGAGCCATTTTCATCATAAGCCAGCAAGGGAGGTGAGGAGAAGCTACCTTCTCTTGCACAGTCTCTGTTGTCTCCCAGTCTCAGTGATTAATCAGGGGGCGAAAAGGGCCCGAGCCCACCCTCTACTCCATGCTCAGCCTAGGGACCCTAATAGTATCAGCTATGGTAGCTGACTTTTTAGAAACAGGATGTGTACCCTGGGCCACTTCCCCACAGAAGCCTGTATTTCCTCAATATCCATTTCACCCTTACCTCAGGGCCTCCTTCCTTGTGCCTGATATGGTTTGTACTGCTCAGTCTCTCCAACAGCGCGGCTTCCTCCTACAGCTCCTGACACCTGCCCCCACCTGACTAACTGGGAGCCAGCCCCTGACTGGCTTCAGGTGTCCTAATCAACCTAGCTGTCCTCACTGCCTTCTGGAAAGATCTTAATTGTCCCCAAGTGTCTTAATTGACCTGGAGTCGCTGCCATTTGTTTAGCCTGTGGATAATATATCTGTCTCCCACTACTTTACTATAGCCATCTGGCCTTGCCCCATCACTATATATATATATATAAATAGAAAATACTGAACAAAATGAAAAAGAGTCTTTTCTCAAAATACACTGACCTTTTCTGACCAACTTTAATCACAAACAAATAGCAGCCATCAATGTGCCACTCCATCCTCAAAATTATAATGAACTCTCAGCAGCCAGGAATATGCCTCTTTGTAAAAATGATTTTAATGGAGCATGGAGCCATACAGTATGCTGTACATCCAAACAGCTACTTTGTGGAACACACATTTTAGGTGAAAAGACTACAACAAAGTACACTCCATCTTTCAGCAGGTCCAACTTAAAGAGACAGGGAGTCCAGTGAAGGCTGGGGATATCTGAAAACACTAATTAATAACCTCATTAAGCAGCAATTCTACAGTGCCTTCCATTAGGGATCTCACAGTATTTAACTTTATGGTAGATGGAATAAGTCTCACAACGTCCCGGAGAAGTAGATGTGATATTATAATCCCTGTTATACAAATAGGGATAAGGAGCCACAGAGAACCAGACTTTTAAAAGTATTTAGGCCCCTAAAGATGCAGATGAGAGCCCAGCTCCCAATGAGAGTTAGGTGCTTAGGCACTTTTGAAAATCCAGCGAGATACCTATCTGCATCTTTAGCTTCCTAAATCCCTTTAAAAATCTGGTTTAGAGAAGTTAAGTGACTTGACCAAGATTCCTAAATTTGACTACTTTAGTTTGAGTCTCTCCCTGCCTTGCAAATGGACATATTACTGCTTCCTGACCTTGCAAGACTGCCAAGTCGGTTAATTATTAATATTTGTGAATGGCATTGCAATCCTTGAATGAATAGCCATTATATACATATAATAAGTATTTATTGCCCTACATTTGCATTATAGCACTAACTGAGATTGCATCTTAGATTATGTACAAAAAAAACCAGATTCTCATTTGTCAGCCTGTTGCACAAGTAGGGTCATTCTACATTTTACCAATGATTTCTTGCAGACATAAACGTTGGCCTACTTGCAATCTTTAGTGTTCAGTTTGCCTCCTATTGCCATTGTGCACCACGGATTTGTCTAGGTACCATGGATACAATCTTTTCTCAGCTGTATTTGTGCAAATCGGGAGTAACTCCACTGACTTCAATTAAAACAATAACGTTAGTCCTGTTTCACACCAGTATAAATGCAGCTTGTCACCCAAGCGCATATGAGCAATAACCCCAATAGAGAAAAAAAAGTATTTTCAAGATTTTTACATGATTGCAGTGATTAGTCTCTTGCGAGAATATGGTAAACTCTTGCAGGCCTATTTTATGTATTAATAATACATTTAACATGTATAGTGAGAATCCCTGATCACTTTGCAAACATTAATTAAGTCTCAAATCACCTCTATGAGTTATTTAAAATTCACTGCACAGGTGAATAAACAGAAGTAAAAATGTATTTGCCCAAGATCACACAACAAGTGAGCAGCAAAGTCAAGAATCAGATTAAAACAAAACAAAACAAAAAACAAAAGCACAGGAATTTTGACTCCCAGTTCCTTGCTCTAACCGATAGACCATAATTCCTGCATTTTATGTTTATTAACATTTTATTATAGTGTCTGTCACCAAATACCTGGCCCTGTGCTACATTTAAAACAATAGTTAAAACTATTATTTAAATTATATTTCATCTTCTAAATATTTAGCTATTATAGCCCCAAGGTTAAGGTAGAGATGTGTATGTGGTCATCAGCGGCGGCTCTAGACATTTCGCCGCCCCAAGCATGGTGGCATGCCGCGGGGGGCGCTTTGCCGGTCACCGGTCCACCGGAGCCGTGGGACCAGCCTGGAGCCGCCCCTGGTGGTCATGTATCTAAGGTTGCTGGGAGGAACGCAAGCATACTCACAGAGAAAGTATTTTTGTTCCTGTCTCTCAAACAATACTATAATCCACCAACTCTTTCTTGTAAACAATATAATGAAGAAAAATGGGGAGCTGCTAACCATACACATGGATTTGAATTCCATCCAAATAAATCATTCAAAATTCAGGAGAAAGGAGTTATTCACCCTCTTCACCTCCCCATTGTATTCCAGACTAGAGCTGAGCAATGTTTTTCAGGTGAATAATTTATTTGATGAAAAATGCAATTTCAATCATATCAAAACTATTCGGGAATTTGCCATGAATAATTTTAGCCAGACAAGGAGGTGGTGCTTTATCCTCCTCCCTAGCCCATTTGGATTAGAAAACCCAGGTTCCAATTCCCTGCTCAGAAACAGACAGCAAATGAACTTTCCTGGTTCATTGAAAGTTCTGAAAAATTTCAGATGCAGTTTGACCCCAACCAATTCCCCTTACCCTGATTTTTTGGAACTGCCACCAAACCGAAAAATCAGTTATTCCAGAACCAGTTCAGTTGTCAACCTGAGCTCCTGCCTTGACCATCAGAATTTGCTTCTGATAGCTAAGTGCATCTCTGTTGTTTGAAATGTGTTTATGAGGAATGTTTCACTGGTGATCTGTAAAGGAAAATACATTACAGTTGTCTCCTATTTTTGCTTTTAAGAAGTATAAAGAAGGTCTAAAAGCTTTTGGAAAAATATTGTGTTCTGCCTGTTTATTTACCATAGGAATATCATGAATTTCAGTCTTTCCTGTTTTTGCTGGAAGTCTACTTGGAGCACCAGGAAACAAGAGCAAGAGTTTTCTCAGCACTTAATATAAATAGAACAGAATTTTTTAACAAAGATCTTTCCTCCTCAAGCATTTGATTTAAATAAGTGTTAACAGCAATGAAAAGCAAAAAATCCCTTCCCTTCTCAATTACTCAGATTTCACTTTCTTTTAATTTGTGATAGCATCATCATGCTACTAGTTTAGCAGTTATCCACAGTCTTCCAAGTAATAGGTGGTATACAAAACCTGAATTTCAAGTTTAAAAAGCAAGCAGTACAAAATCTTTTGTGAAGGTGGGTTGGGAAACCTTTTTGGTCTTTTATTACCACAAAAAAGAGCACAAACTCGTTTATTTTCCTTTGTAGGTTATCTTTCAAGCAGAAAGGTAGATGACCACAAAGTTGTAAGGAAGTTTCTCAATTAAAAAAATGCAGTCAATGTTCCCTAATACCCAACTTGCTAGTATTTCCCAAGCAGGAAACTGATACATGCTGAGTGTTCTTTCTGCGATACTTAAGGCTGCCATAAAGCCTCACAGGTGAACGAACTGAAGTTCTAACAAGAACGAATGGCTACATGATCTGTAACAGGTAGTCTTTTGCTCTTCTTACTAAAGGTTTGTTTTCAGAGAATAAAACTGTAGACAAATCTTGTGGCACAAGGATGTGTTTTAAATGAATTTATGAATGTTTGTAAAGTGCTTGGAGAATCTTAGAAGAAAGGCAGTATAGTAGTGCTCATTATTATTTTCAGTGTCTATGTATAGTGATGATGCACTATAAATAATTAAGAAGTATTGATAGAAGTATATATATAAAACCTAGTTACTGAATGTGTGCAGTCACTATGTTTTTTTCAGGTATTGATTCAACATTTGACTGCACGCATTCAGTAACTCTCTTCTAAGGCTCAGTGATGCATTCAAATTATTCTCTCTGAAGTTTTAAGTGGAGAGACAGCCGTGTCACTTGTTTTAAAGCGCTAACTTCTCATCTCCTGATTTGCGTAGGAGACTTAAATGTGGTCAAATGAAAAACCTTTTTTCTTTTGAAATAACTTAGAAAAGGTTGAAAAAGATGTTATGTCTGTTTTTTAATTATTTTGGTACTCCCCATATGACAGATACTGAATTTAAAAAAATTTTTTTTTAAATAAGCCAGTCAATGAGGTTTCTGTCAGAGCTCTAAGGCTGGGATCCATAAAAGGAATATAGGTATTGCAATGCTGATCATTGCGACACCTAGAAAATCACAGGAACAGCTGTGATACACACATCTGAGTTATGTACCAAGACTCTCTATACAGTGAATGGGGGGCCTTAGAATGTAATTCACAAAAGTCAGCATGTTACTTGTGGAGCTGACTAAAATAGCCAATGGGAGATGCTGACAACAAGGGTGTGTCCTAAACCCCACCCCTTTCATGGAGATAGGCACCTATCTGCTTAGCAATCCATGAGCTGGAACCCCTCTCCTGGAGTCACACAGCTTAGGCACCTAAGTAGTTTCTTATAGAATGTGTTAGGCATCTGCCTTACTCCACAAATAAAGCTGGAGAAGGAAGTACTGGTGCCCTAACACCTTATAACTGCTAGTGAAGTAGTTAGAGCACTCAGCTGGGATGTGGAGGTTCAATCCCCCTTTTGCCTTAGGTGGGAGAGAGCATTTGAATCGAGGTCTCTCACCTCTCAGGTGAGTGCTGTGTGAAGCAAAGAGACTCTTTTCCCCAAGAATCAGGCAGGCACAGACAGTACTGAAGGGGAGTTATTTATGGTACCGGGAAGACTGACAAACAGCTTCAAAGGTGTGGGGTTGCAGTGACCAATTATGTACCTTTCTTTTATCACTTCATTTGCATTTATCTTGTTCTTACAGAGACAAACATTGTTTCAGAGACAGAGAACGCACTTAACATGACAGTTACAGGAACAGAAGATACGCAGCGAACTGTTTTGATTATATCAATTATTCATTACTACCTTAAGGCATAGGGATAGGGTGGGGGTGAGTGTTTATAGATATCCAGAGGGCTGTGAAGAGAAAGTTTGTTCTGTTCTAAGAGCCGAGTTACTGGGCGGACATTTGACCATATAAGTTTATCAAGTGTTTACAGTTGTCAGTGTCCTTGAGCTTCCAGTGCTCCTACTTGCTAGTTATGTGGGTTTTTGTTTCAGCTGCCAACCGAATTTTAACTCTGGTCTAACAGTTGTAACTACTGAGCTATGGGATAGTTTGATGTGGCCCCCTCCATCTCTCCTGCTGAAGCTGATCCACTGTGGATAAATAACGAACGAGTGACTGAAGCAGGGGGGCTGGACCCTGTCTCTCCCATTAGGGACAGAGAGAGTACTGCAGGGAAACTGTTCTGTATCCTCATGGTTAGGACATCCACCTAAGAGGTGGGACACCCAGAGTCCAGTCTCCCTCCTCCAGCTGCTCTTTATTTTTAAAAAGAGGAACAGCTTCAACAGGAGAGACTGAGAGAGCCCCACATCAGAATATCCTGTAGCTCAGTGATCAGCACACTAGTATAAGAATCTGTTCAAATCATTTCTCCCCCTCAGACATGGGGGGAATGGAACCTGGGTCTCCCTCCATCCCAAGTGAGTGCTCTAACCACTTGTCTAAAAGTTACATACTCGGTACTACCTGCTGCTGCAGCTGCAGGCACCCAACTACCTTGTGGCTCAGGGCATAAGACTCATTAGCTGGTATCTAAATAGTGCCTGGAGAAAGGTCTATTTCCATTCCCATGATAATTGATACCAACACTAGTTTCCACTATCCTAACTCATTGGGACATCTCGCAATGTCTAAGAATTTAGGGGCTGATTCTCTACTCTTTACACCTGGATGAGTCATTTACACCTTTCCTAAGTAGGTGTAAATGCAAACATTCTCATGCATTTCTACACCCACTGTTCCAGGTTTAAATGACTCCTTGCGGTATGAAGCAATGGAGAAACTGGCTCATAAAGTTTGTGGCTAACGTATTATCCAAAGCACTATTCACATACTTAGCCAAAAACTAACTTTTTTATGAGTTATATAAAGTGTGGTTTCATCACTGTTCTCCCTAAAAGGGTTTGTGAGCAGAAGAGGTCAGAGTACCCTTTTCCTCCTCTTCTGATTAGTAGGATCTTGTGAAACTCTTAGCAGAGCTGACATTTAATAAATTCAGTATTTTAACAACTCACTGGCAGAAGTGCTGGAACAATTTGTATAGTGGGGGTGCTGAAAGCCTTTGAACCAAACTGTAAACCCTGTATATAATGGAAACCACTTCAAAGCAAGGGGTGCGGCAGCACCCCTAGTTCAGCACCTATGCTCACTGATATTTATTTTTGTCTTTCACATTTCAAACCCTCTGAGATCCAACTTGCTGTTGCCATCTGCTGGCCTATAAATAGCAAAACAATTGTCCTGTAGCTCTTCAGTATTGTTCTAAACGTCCTTTTGCTGTTTTTGTGGGTTTGAAAACTGTTGAAAATTTAAATTTAATTTTAACATTTTTTAAAACGTTAAAACTTAAGGCAAAAACTAAGAAACATAAACCTGCAGGACACACTGAAAACACAAAAGAAAACAAAGCTAAATAGAAATAGTTCCACTGGAGGCAGGATATGCCCGTGTAATATGTATACTTTATTTACAATAACACCTCAGGGTATCAATCAAAAATTAGTGTCTTACCTGCTGGGCACGTATTAAAACAATAGCTTCCACCCCAAAGATCTGATATATTGATCTTTTGTTGGGGGTAGGGGAGGATTGTGCCCCTTTCTAAGAAATTTGAGCCAGTTTATGGGGTAGGGTGGAAACCCTGTGAAATCCATACAAATAAGCTGAGATGTTGAGATTTCAGAGGCATTTGGCATTGAGTTTTGGGTTCTAATCTCAAATGAAAACAGGTTATTTATGCTGAGTAGTGCTAGCAGGTGGATCTTAGCCTCATCCAGGATATAAGAAGAGATGTCTTTTTTTTCTAAGGCAAAAGGAAATAATGGATGGAGTAGATGAGGTTCTGGAGAGTAAAGCCAAGGAACAACCGAGTTGGTGAAGTAAATTTAGATTATTGTTAAACAAGAACAAAAACAGACAAAGGCAAACCCCAGAAAGCAGGATGTTCTAAGTTTGGACAACATCTGGTGTGTGTAAACTCTATTTAGACCAGGGTGAGAAATCCATCTACTTACACACTAGTAACAAGTGCTGAACTTTCTTCAATTTCTTTTCATGATGCAGCGTTTTCTGGTCTAGAGATTCTCAAACTGTCATGAACAAGTTTCAGCGAGGTTCTGACCACCCAACCTTTATTCCCCTTTTAAAATAATAGAGCAAAACACAAAATGTCCAATAAGTTTTTGGAATGTATTAGGCACCAATTTTTTATTCTAAAGGAGGAAGAAGTAACCAGAAGTCATTTTAGACTTGATTCTAACAGGGAGAAATTGGTTGCAAATCTGAAGGTTGAAAGCAATTTGGGTGAAAGGGATCATGAAACAATATATTTTGTGATTCAAAGGAAATGAAGGAGTGAGAGCAGCAGAATAAAGAAAATTGACGTCAAAGAAGCAAACTTTTACAAACTCTGAGAGCTGTTAGGTAAGGTCCCCTTGGAAGAAAATCTAAAGATAAATAGAGTTCAAGAGAGATGGTAGTTTTTCAGAGACAATGTTAAAGATGCAACACCACACTATCCTGATGCTAAAGAAAGATAGGAAGAATAATAAGAGGACTATTTGACTCTACAAGGAGCTCTTTAATGATCTGAAAATCAAAAAGAAATCCTGCAAAAAATGTAAAAATGAACAAATTTCTAAGGATGAATAACAAAAGAATAGCACAAGCATGTAGGTACAAAATCAGAAAGGCTACAGCTCAGAATGAGTTACTCCAAGCAAGGGTCATGAAAGGCAACAAGAGGTTCTATAAACACATGAAGAGCAAAAGACGGATGAGGGAAAGTATAAGTCTACTACTTAGAAGGGAAGAAGAGCTAATAATGGACAACATCAAGAAGGCTAAGGTGTTAATGCCTATTTTGTTCCAGTCTTTACTAAAAAGGTTAATTGTGACCAGATGCTTAACACAATGAATATTAACAATAAGGGGGAAGGAACATTAACTGGAACAAGAAAAGATTTGGTTAAAGAACATTTAGATAAATTAGATGTATTCAAGTCAGCAGGGCATAACAAAATTCATTCTAGGTTACTTAAGGAGCTAGCTGAGACAATCTTGAACCATTAGCAATTATCTTTGAGAAGTCATGGAGGAAAGGTGAAGTCTCACAGGACTGAAGAAGGGTATACATAGTACCTATCTTTAAAAAGAGGAACAAAGAGATCCCAAGAAAATATAGACCAGTCAGCCTAACTTTGATACCTGGAAAGATACTGGCACAAATTATTAAACAATCAGTTTTAATGCTCCTAGAGGATATTATGTTTATAATAGCCGGCATGGATTTGTCGAGAACAAACCATGCCAAACCAACCTAATTTCCTTCTTTGACAGGGTTACTGGATAGTGGATGGGGGAAGCAGTAGATGTGATGTATCTTGATTTTAGTAAGGCTTTTGATATAGTCCCATATGACATTCTCAGAAGCAAACTAGAGAAATGAGGTCTAGATAAAATTACTATAAGGTGGGAGCAAAACTTTTTGAAAAATTGTTACAGCAAACCATTAATAACTACTCTTTGATTAAACTGGGGGAATGTATCTGGTGGGGTCCTACAAGGGTCGGTCCTGGGTTTGATTCTAGTCAATATTTTTTACTTGGATATTAATAACTTGGGTAATAGAGTGGAGAATAAGTGTGGATAACACCAAGATGGGAGGAGATGCTACCACTCTGGAAGACAGGATTAGAATTCAAAATTACCCTGATAAATTGGCAAATTGGACTGAAATCAACAAAAGGAAATTTAAAAAAGACAAGTTATTAGGGGAAAAAATCAGTTGTGAAAGGGGTTAGTATCAATCTGGGGTGCATTAACAGGAGAATCACATGTAAATCATGGGAGGTAACTGTCTCCCTCTACTCAGCATAGTTGAGACCCCAGCTGCAGTACTGTGGTCAGGTCCGAGTGCCATGCTTTAAGAAAGATGTGGAAAAATTGGAGAAAGTCCAAAGGAGAGCAACAAAAATTATAAAAGCTTTAGAAAATATGACCTCTGAGGAAAGATTAAAAAAACACCTGGGTATGTTGTCTTGAGAAAAGAAAACTGATAACAGTCTTCAAATGTGTTAAAAGCTGTTATAAAGAGGACGATGATCAATTGTTCTCTATGTCCACTGAAGGTAAGCTAAGAAGTATGGGTTTAATAAGCAGCAAGAGAGATTTAGGTTAGATATTAGGAAAAACTGTCTAACTATATGAGTATCTAAATTTTGAAATAGGCTTCCAATGGAAGTTGTGGAATCCCCATCACTGGAGGCTTTTAAGAAAGGTTGGACAAACACCTGTCAGGGATGATCTAGGTTTACTTGATCCTGTCTCAGTGCAGCAGGGCTGGACTTGATGACTTCACAAGGTCCCTTCCAGCCATACATTTCTATGGTTCTATGAATGCTCTCTGAACTCCATATTAGGTGCCACTGCAAATAGCAAAAGTTTGCCAAGTCTCATAACTGGGGAAACATTGATTGTGCCCAGTACTTTGGATATCATAAATGGTATGTTGGGATCTGATCCTGCCAGTCACAATTGTCCTCATCAATAACACAGTCAAGTGATGGATTCATAATATAACTTCAGATGTTCAGGGATAGCTGTTGAGAGGTGTCATAACCTAGTCCCAGATTTGGACCTTAGCGTCCAAAATATGGGGGTTAGCATGAAAACCTCCAAGCTTAGTTACCAGCTTGGACCTGGTACGGCTGCCACCACCCAAAAAATTAGAGTGTTTTGGGGCACTCTGGTCCCCACAAAAACCTTCCCTGGGGACCCCAAGACCCAAATCCCTTAAGTCTCACAACAAAGGGAAATAATCCTTTTTCCCTTCCCCCCTCCAGGTGCTCCTGGAGAGATACACAGACACAAGCTCTGTGAATCTAAACAGAGGGACTCCCCCCTCCCCGTTCCCAGTCCTGGAGAACAGAATTACCGAGAGTTAATCTCTCTTTCCCCCCTCACCCAGAGGGTATGCAAAGTCAGGCGAATAAATCTAACACACACAGATCTCCCTCTGACTTCTTCCTCCCACCAATTCCCTGGTGAGTACAGACTCAATTTCCCTGAAGTTCCCCACTAAAGAAAACTCCAACAGGTCTTAAAAGAAAGCTTTATATAAAAAAGAAAGAAAAATACATACAAATGGTCTCTCTGTATTAAGGTGACAAATACAGGGTCAATTGCTTAAAAGAATATTGAATAAACAGCCTTATTCAAAAAGAATACAAATCAAAGCACTCCAGCCACTATAGACATGTAAATACCAAAGAAAAGAAACTATATAACTCACTATTTGATCTCTTTGTCCTTACAACTTGGAAACAGAAGATTAGAAAACAGGAAATAGAAATTCTTCTCATAGCTGAGAGAGAGGCAGAGAGACAGACAAAGACTTCACACACAACAAACCCTCCACCCCGATTTGAAAAAATCTTGTTTCCTGATTGGTCCTCTGGTCAGGTGGTTCAGATTACTTCTTTCCAGGTGAAAGAGACATTAACTCTTAGCTATCTGTTTATGACAAGAGGTATTGGCTCTTCTGTATTCTTCTAAATGCAACTGGATGAAACTTACAGGCAGGGGTGAAAGTAACTGAAAGGACTTACCAGTACGCTGGAGTCCTGCGTGGAGTGTGTCCTCAACTGGAAGAGGTGGGGCCTTTCAAGATTTAAAGGCTTTGGGGCTTCGGCTGTGGCTGGGAGTCCCAGGGCCTTTAAATCACCCCAGAGCTCCCAGCTGCAGAGGAGGCTGGGAGCCCCGGGGCTTGGGGCAAAATAAAGGGCCCCGGACTCCGGCCGCCTCAGATCTCCACCCGAGCCCCGCTGCTGGAGGTCCAGCAGTGATTTACAGGGCCCAGGGTTCCCCGCAGTGGCCAGAGCACTGGGCCCTTTACATTCCCGCCCTAGCCCGGCTGCTGGGCTCCAGTGGTGATTTAAAGGGCAGAGGCTCCAGCCGCTGTGGGGAGCCCCGAGCCCTTTGAAGCGCACCCAATCCCCACTGCCGGAGCTCCGGCGGCAGCACTTTAAAAGGCCTGGGGCTTCCCGCAGCAGCTGGAGCTCCAGGCCTTTTAAATCCCCGCCCGAGCCCGGCTGCTGGGCTCCTGTGGTGATTTAAAGGGCCCGAGGCTCCAGCCGCTGTGTGGAGCCCTGGGTCCTTTAAAGCGGCGCCTGAGCCCTGCTGCCGGAGCCCCGGTGGTGATTTAAAGGGCCCAAGGCTCCCCGCAGCGGCAGGAGCCCTGGGTCCTTTAAATCACCACAGGGGAAGTTGGTCCAGTCTGGCACGGCATACCAGCTCTTGCTGGTACCCCGTACCGGACAGGACCGGCTTATTTTCACCTCTGCTTCAGGTGTCTTTTTCTGCCAAACTTTTAGCATTTGTCCAATATGCATGGAAATTATATATATATATATATATATATACACACATGAGGAATTCCTGTGTTGCTGTCTGTTGACAGGATGTACTATGATGGGGAAAAAATTGATGCTTTCCAGATAAATTGGATTGGTGTCATTGTATTGGCATTTGCACTAATGGTGCCTCCACAATGACAGAAAAAACCTTTTGACAAGAATCCAGTCTATTTTAACCCAAGCCATTTGGACACACTGTTGAATTCACCAGGAAGTAGAGCTGGTCATTTTTTTAAAAATTTGCATTTTTTCTCAAAAAAAATTTTTTTTTAACAATCAAAATGTGAATTTTTTTCTCTATTTGACCAACTCTATTGGGAAGTTTTAGTGGGAAAGCAGTTGCCAGTAGAACTGAAAAAGGTACTTAATAAGGCTGTAAGACCTGTGGACTTTATTAAAGGTAAGCTCACCAATACATGCCACTTAACTATTTTATATGAAGAACCACCACCTAACATAGACAACTCCTCTTCCATGCTGATGTTTGTTGACTTTCACATGGCAAAGTTTAGAATCAAGTTGCTGAATGTGGCTCTGCCCTTGCTAAAAAGACATGGAATCAGCATTAGCTTGCTTTGAATGCATCTCTCAGGCACAGAATGTAATATGGATACTTAATCTGGGAGGTTGCCAACAGGAGCCACTAGGTTCTGAGCACCCTGTCTTTGCAACATTCTGTAGGTTGGCTGCAGGAGGGGAGGTTCCAGTATGGAAACGGTGGTCCTGATATGGAAAAGATTAAGAACCACTGATCTAGTGATTAGAGCATAAGACTGAGAAGCCGTGAGTTTTACAACAGGATTCCTATCTCACCTTAGGCAAGTTTCTTAACCTCTGTATGCCTGCATTTATCTTCCTGTAAAACAGTGACATTAATACCTACCGTATTTATTAGATGGATTACGAGGGTCAATCTGCTAATATTTCTACTTCTAAGATTCTAAAAAAAAGGGCATCATATAAGTATTGTTATAAATATTTTTATTCTAATTTAGGCACCAGTCTTAAGTCTCTGGTCCTGCAAAGACTCAGGCTATGTCTACACTGCCACAGTAAATCAACCTACGCTATGCAACTCCAGCGAGGTGAATAACATAGCTGGAGTCGACGTACCGTAGGTCGAGTTACCGCGGGGTCTGCACCATGGGTGGTCAATGGGAGAAACTCTCCCATCAATTTACCTTACTCTTCTCGTTGAGGGTAGAGTACAGGGGTCGAATGGAGTGCAATCTGCTGTCGATTTGACGGGTCTTCACTAGACCCACTAAATTGACCACTGGTGGATCAATCTCAGAGCATTGATCCCGGCTGTAGTGCAGCTGTGGCCTTAGGCACATGCTTTTTTTTATTTATGTGAATAGTCTAAGGGTAGGTATATACTATGAAATTAGGTTAAATTTATTTAAGTCGACGTTTAGCCTCCAATTTAACAAAGTCGATGCTGCATGTCCCCACTATGTACATTCCGCTGGCAGAGCGCATCCTCACTACCATGGCTAGCATCAACTCACGGAGTGATACACTGTGGGCAGCTACCCCACAGTTCCTGCTGCTGATTGGAATTCTGAGTTAGGCTCATAATGCCTGATGGGACAAAAACATTGTTGGGAGTTGTTTTGGGTACATGTTGTCAGCCTCCCATGATGCATTTGCCTCCTCTCTCCATCCATCCCTGAAAGCAATGGCAAAAAATCATTTTTGCGCCTAAGCCTGGGTTACCTGTGCAGATGCCATAGTATGGCAAGTATGGACCCCACTCAGCTGTACACTGTTGTTGTGAGCATCTGCAAACACCTCGTACATTGTTCTGTGGTATTTGCAGAGCCTAGCCAAGAGCCACTGCATGGAAGAATGTGATGCTACACAAATAATCATGCTGGAAGCCACGGAATGGAGTAATTTTCACATGCTGGTGGCAGCAGCTGGGCTTGTTGACATGGTGGAAAACCGCTCCTGGGCCCAGGAAACATGCACAGACTGCTGGGACTGTGTAGGTATGCAAGTATGGGATGAGAAGCAGTGGCTGCATAACTTTTGAATGCGTAAGGCCACTTTCATGGAACTTTGTGAATTGCTTTCCCCAGCCCTGAAGCACAGAAATACCAAAATGAGACCTGCTCTGACAGTTGAGAAGAAAGTGGCAATAGCCCTGTGGAAGCTTGCAGTTCCAGACAGCTACCGGTCAGTCGGGAATCATTTTGGAGTGGGTAAATCTACCGTGGGGGCTGCTGTGATCCAAGTAGCCAGGGCAATCAGTTCACTTCTGCTAAGTACGGTAGTGACTCTGGGAAATGTGCAGGACATAGTGGATGGCTTTGCCGCGATGGGGTTCCCTAATTGTGGTGGAGTGATAGACGGAACACACATCTCTATATTGGCACCAGACCACCTTGCCAAAGAGTACATAAACTGCAAGGGGTACTTCTCAACGGTGTTGCAAGAGTTAGTGGATCACAAGAGCCATTTCACTGACATCAACGTGGGACGGTCAGGAAAGGTACATGATGCGCGCATCTTTAGGAACTCCGGTCTCTTCAGAAAGCTGCAAGAAGGAACTTTCTTCCAAGACCGAAAAATTACCATTGGTGACGTTGAAATGCCAACAGTTATCCTTGGAGACCTATCCTACCCCTTGCTTCCATAGCTCATGAACTTGTACACAGGCAGCCTGGACAGCAGTAAGGAGCAGTTCAACCATAGGCTGAGCAAGTGCAGAATGGTGGTAGTATGTGCCTTTGGACGTTTAAAGGGGTGCTGGCACAGTTTACTCACTAGGTTAGACCTTAGCGAAAGCAATATTCCCATTGTTGTTGCTGCTTGCTGTGTGCTCCATAATATCTGTGAAAGTAAGGGGGAAAAGTTTCTGGCGGGGTGGGGGGTTGAGGTAGTTATGAGCAGCCAGACACCAGGGCAATAAGAAGAGCACATTGAGGTGCACTGCGTCTCTGAGAGGCTTTGAAAACCAGTTTCATGAATGACCCAACACTGATGTGAAAGTTCTGTGTGTTGTTCCTTATCAAGCTGCCCCCTTTTTTTGCATGTATTGCCCTGTAAACTAAACCCCGACCAGCCACAGTGTACACGGTGAATAAAGAGCCTCCTGTCCTCAATCCATGCATTTTTATTATGCTAACAAATGCTGAACAGAGACATCAATGAATAGCAAAGATAACCTGGGTCTAAGGACCTGATAACACAGGAGGGAAGGGGCAAGGACAAGTAGCTTATTACAATTGCACTGTCTAGCAGTCACAGCTGTGGAAATGAGAGCCTTCTGCTCCATGAAGCATCCAATGGAGTTGAGTTCAAGGGATAATGGAGCTTTCCTCCCTCCCTGCATTCTAGGATGTCTGGGAGAGGAGGATATGGAACTTGGTGAGGAGGGCAGCTGGTTCATCATTGGGTGCAGCGGGACTCTAAGGTCTAGCTACCTTTCCTGCACCTCAACGAGATGCCTCAACATGTCTGTGTGCTCCTCCATAAGCCACAACATCTCCTCTTGCGTGTTACGCTCTTGTTCCCTTCATGTTTTCATACCCTTTGTGTTGTTGGTGTGCTCTCCGACAGTGTAAGCCTGCATGCATTCAGCTGGGCCCTGTCAGTCTCAGAGGAATGCATCAAGTCACAGAATATATCTTTGCTAATATGGCACAGCCTTTGTGCGGGTGTGGTGGAAGCACCCCTAGATAAGGTTGCAGCTGCAAGGAAAAAAACACTACAAGGGAACATACATTGTTGAAAACAGGTTAACTTGCAATGAATGAAACACTTCACAACAGTAAATACATTCCCTGAGGTACACGGCCACATTTTGTCTTTTAAAAGAAGCACCTACCAGTAAGGTACAACAAATGGCCGAGGACTGGGCAGCAGATTTTGGTTTGCAGGCAGGCATGGTAAGCACACAAGAAAGGGTAGGTATCAGGGCACACCTGGGGACACTTTTTGGTGGGGAAACTCTTGGCACATTGTAGTGGGCCGGTGTGGCTCCCCTCCTCCCTGGAGAGGGTCGAGCCCCGCCGGAGGCCAGAGTGGGCGGAGCTACAGAGCTCTGAGCCCACCCCTCAAAAGGTCAGGCAGTGACCCTGAACTATAAAAGCCGGCCCTCAGAGCTCAGTCAGGCCCCAACAGCCAGAGAGATCAGACGTACCTCAGGGAGCTCGAGACTGGGAGACCCTGGCGACCCAGGGGAGCCACCCAGATTGGCCGGAGCTCCCCTGTGCCTGCTACCGGGAGGAGCTGCTGGAGCTTCCCCGTGCTCGCTATTTGGAGGAGCTGCCGGAGCTTCCCCGCGCTCGCTACCCGGAGGAGCTGCCGGAGCTTCCCCGCGCCTGCTACCCAGAGCAACCACTGGAGCTTCGCCGCCCCTGCTACCCGGAGGAGCCACCGGTGCTACCCTGGCCCGACTATCCCGAGGAACTCCTGGACCTACCACCCAGCCCCGGTCGCGATGAGCCTACGCTCGTGGACCCTTCAGCGGCCAACGTTAGGACCCAGGTAGGTCCTGAGGGGGAGTACGGAAGCAGCCCGGGGGCAGCCGACCCCAGTCAGGCTGCGGAGGTACCGGAGCCTATGTCAGTGTGTTGCGGTCAGGATCCCCACTGACTGGCCAGCAGAGTGATAGCCGCTGTTAAGGCCCCAGGCTGGGACGCAGTGGAGTGGGAGGGCCTGTGTCCCCCCTGCCACCCCACTCCGGGATGGCAGACTCCCCCTCTCTCTGGCCTGAGGAGGCCAATAACTATTAACTGTTGCTCAGCCCTGACAGAAGGCCTGAGCTTACTGACTCAGAGTTTGCTGTCCGCCCTAGCCTGGGGCTGGGCCTTGAACCACTACTGTTGCTCAGCCCTGACGCAGGCCTTAGCTTAGTGACTCTGTGCTTGCTGTCCACCCTGATGTAGGGCCCGGCGCCTCGAGGTTGTTACGGTTCCGCCCTGCCGGAGGGGCTAAGCCCCTCGCCGGCCGGGCGGACAAGTACCGCCAGGACCGCCGGGCTAGTTTCCCGGACCAACCGGAGTGGACCGGCGTGGCTCCCCTCCTCCCCGGAGAGGGTCAAGCCCCGGCACCACACGTGTATACACATAAACAGGCTTTTCCAGGGAGCACTCTTTGCATAGCTGGACCAGCCACCACTATATCCCAATTGTTTACCTCAGATTAAGCATTAAACACAATTGCATTTAACCCCTGTAGTGTGATTACAAGTGTGCACTCACCAGAGGTGCCTTCCTCACCATCACGGTCCCGCAACAATAGGCCCTGGGAGGGGATTGGCTCCAGAGTCAGGAAAAGGTCCTGGCTATTGGGGAGAATGGATTCTCCACTTGCCTGCTGCGAATTCTCCTCCTCTTCCTCATCAACAGGGTCCTCCTCATTGTTGCCTGTGGCCGCCTGGGGCCCCTGGGAGATATCCACGGAGAGTGTTGGGGTACTGGTGGGGTCCCTGCTTAAATCGCATACAGCTGCTCATAGAAGCGGCATATCTGTGGCTCAGAACCAGAGCAACTGTTCGCCTCCCTTGTCTTCTGGCTCGCTTGCCTGAGCTCCTTTATTTTCATGCGGCACTGCTGTGTGTGTCTGGTGTAGCCTTTGTCCTCCCATGCCCTGTGCGATTTTGGCATAGATGTCAGCTTTCTTCTGCTGGTTCGAAGCAGGGCCACGCAGAGGAGGGGGCAAGTGGGGCCATTTGCCCTGGGCCCCGCAGGGGCCCCCACGAGCCCTGGCCGAGAACCCCTTCCCTGGCTAGAGGCACCTTTTTAATTTTTATTCACCCAGCAGCAGACCAAGTCTTCGATGGCATTTTGGCGGCAGGCCCTTCACTTGCTCTGGGTCTTCAAGGGCACTTCGGCGGCAGATCCTTCAGTGCTGCCAAAGACGCAGAGCAAGTGAAGGACCCTCAGCTGCCGAAGACTCAGAGCGCCGCCCAGTGAGTACAAACGCCGCAGTGGGTGGCGCCTTTTTTTATGTCCGCTCCCCCGCTTTGCCCCAGGCCCCTGAATCCTCTGGGCAGCCCTGGTTCAAAGTTCTGCTTGCACAGACTCTTCTCCCCACACAGCAGTCAGATCCAGTGTCTCCTATATGCTGCATGCTGGAGCACCTTTGCAGCCCTGGGCAGGCATGATCAGCTGTGCTGGTGACCTCTCCACGCTGATCAAACAGAAAATGAAATTCAAAAGTTCCCAGGGCTTTTCCTGTGTACCTTGCTGAAGTGCAGTGGAGTTGAAAGCATTGTCCAGAGCGGTCACATTGGAGCAGGGCCGTCCTTAGGATTTATGGTGCCCTAGGCGAGATTATTAAACTGGTGCCCCTGTGCCTGATCTGCTCTTAGCAACACAAATATAAGCTTACAGTATTGGAAAACTTGCCACATTCACATTATTGAAACCAGTTTAACTTAATAAAGCACACTGTAATGCTGATGGACTAGCACTAAAGAAGCAGCACTACAGAAAAAATTCTGATATGACAGAATGATGCAAATATATTTTTTTTAATTTATCAAAATTGTATTGGAAATTTATATGAAGAGGTATTGAAACAAAGATTTGTTTTTAATTAAAAGCAATCTTTCTGGCTTTTTTGGCTGCAAAATCAGTAATAATGTCATCGTATGACAAAGACAAAGTCGTGTCTTGTTCGATTGCAAGAATAGCAAGACCAGTTGGGCGTTCCTGACTCATTGTAGAGCGGAGATAGTTTTTAATGAGCTTTAGTTTTGAGAAACTCCATTCTCCTGATGCTACTGTTACAGAAATTGTCAGTAGAATACGAGCGGCAATGTACACATTAGGATATATGTCAACAAGTTTGCGGGTATGAATAAACTGTACAATGTCCATCACCGATTTTGCATGTGGCAACATTGATGACAGTGTACTCAATTCTTCGTACAATTCAAGTCCATTTAAATCAAAACTGTCACCGTGCTTCAGGAGGCTCTCTAGGTTCTTGCACTTTGTCATTAGTTGCTCTTGTTTTCCTATTTCGTTGAATTTAGTTATGTCATACAAAAATCCAATCCTGCTCAGGCCACTGCCAGCTGAGTAAATGAAACCCCAAACCGGCAGCGGGCTAAGTGGGACTGGTGGCTGAAACCCTAGACAAGGATCCCAGGCCCTGCTCAGCCCACTGCTGGTCTGAAGTTCTGACCACCAACTCCTGCCAGCCAGGATCCCGGCCACCAACCCCCATCAGCCCGCTACCAGCCTGGGATTCTGCTCACCCAGGCTGGCAGGAGGCAGAGTGCGGCCGGCGGCTGGGCTCCTGACTGGCAAGGGGCCGGCAGCCGGAACCCTGGAGTAGCAGTAGGCTGAGTGCTGCTGGCACCCCAGACTGGCAGCAGACTGAGCCACTCAACCCCCCACTGGCCCTGCTGAGCCCATCACCAGCCCACTCAGCCCGCTGCCGGCTGAGTGAATGGAACCCCAGGCTGACAGCAGGTTAAGTGGTTCAGCTGGTCTGCGCAGCCCGCTAACAGCCTAGGGTTCCTTGGGGGTCCCCAGGCCAGCAGCAGGTGCTGAGTGGGGCCGACGGCTGGTATCCCAGCTGGCAATAGGGCAGCAGCCGGAACCCCAGAGCAGTGATGGGCTGAGCCGCTCAGCCTGCTGCTGCATACCATCAAAAATCAGCTCACCTGCCACCTTTGACATGTGTGCAGTAGGTTGCTGACCCCTGCTTTATACACTAGTAAGGAGATGAGCATATTACAGTTGTTGGAGGGCTCTTATCAGGAATAACAGGCTATAGGAAAGTCAGTCAACATTTTTTGTTTCTCTGATGAAAACTGGCCCACTCCCTGCCTCAAACCAAACCTGTCACTAATAATTGTCAACAACTTAATTTTCTGTTTTTGGCTAAGATATTGATTTTTTAAAAAAAAATATTGAAATTGGATTCAGGATTGTTAGCAAGAATTTTTGGCAAACAAAGTTGTTAAATGACAATCAAAATGTCAACACAGAACTGCTTTCATGCTTGGCATACCCCCCCAGCCTGCTGGTCCAACAGCTGCAGTAGAGGAGGAGATAGATGGAAAACTGCAGGACCCCAAAATCCACCTCTTGGGGTGCAGAGTGGCAACAGCAGCAGCAAACCCTCAGGTCCAATCACACGCCAATGGGCACCACCATCAGCCTTATGGACCATGGTGAAGTTAGCACAGCATCTGATCTCAGGGACAGGTCACCCATGGAGCCACAGCAACTCATCCTGCCCTGTGCAGCTCCCCCCGGATGAGGTGGATCGCTGGCAGCTGCCAGTCCGGGGGAGAGGCGCTCCCCAGCTAGGGTGATCAGATCCAGATGTCCTGATTTTATAGGGCCAGTCCCGATATTTGGGGATTTGTCTTATATAGGTACCAATTACCCACACCTAGAGTGACCAGACAGTAAGTGTGAAAAATCAGGACAGGGGTGGGGGGTAAAAGGAGCCTATATAAGAAAAAGACCCCAAAATTGGGCCTGTCCCTATAAAATAGGGATATCTGCTCACCCTACCCCAACCCCCTGTCCTGATTTTTCACACATCTGGCTAACCTCAACCCAGCCCTGTGTGACATTCCTATCCTGGCTCGCTGCCCAGGAAGTGAGTTACTTTCACTTTCATTCCTCAGCAGCCAGCCAGCCTCCTCCCCCCACCTATCCCCCAGCACCTCACCCAACCCAGCCCAGACGGAGGGGAGGGAGGAGAGAGGGGTGCTCCTGGGGAGGAGGGAGAAAGGAGGGGGAGCTCCGTGGGGCAGGGGAGAGAAGAATGGATGTTATGGGGGACAACAAAGGAAACTGGTTCCAGAGCCACAGAGCCTGCCTCACCTCACCTCAGCCGGGGGGAGAGAGTCACACTCACAGGTGAGCTCCTTCCCCAACCCCCACCCCCTCCCCTTCCCAGAGACCCCAGCAGCCAATCCCATTCCTCAGACTGTGCAGTATTCGGCTCTCTCTAACACCCAGCAGCCCTGCTCTTACATGCTCCACTGCTTCCCGTCTGTCCGGGCTCCCGGCAGAGTGGTGCCCCCAGGCAGAGTGGTGCCCTACGCCACTGCCTATTCTGCCTATGGCTAAGGACGGCACTGCACTGGAGCACTCTGGGACACCTCCCAGAGGCCAATCCCTCCGAATTACACAGCGTTGTGTCTATCCTACCCCTAATTCGACCCAGGAAGGTCGACTCTAACGGTACATCTATCGCTGAGGTGGAGGACAGGAATTGATTTTAGGAGCCCTTTAGGTCAGCAGAAAGGGCTCGGTAGTGTAGACACGCACATTATAAATTCGACCTAATGCGGCATGTGTAGACCAGGTCTTACTAAAGTCTAAGGGACTACTCACATGCATTAAGTTAAGCACTGCATAAGTCTTTGCAGGATCAGAGCCTTCAATTGTAAGCTTCTTGGAAAAGGGAGGGAAGCTTTCATCTGGTTTGTATGCCCCCAAGCAGATGACACACTTGAGTATTTTCCCTCTTTTAATCACCTCCATCAGTTAGCAAACAATAAGTTGCAAAACAATACATTGATGGCAGAAACAAATGCTCTTATTATGAAAATGGTTTATATTCATTACCTAGGCTATTTCTTTGAAGTTCCAGTGCTTTTTAATAGGGACTAAGATAAGAATACTTATCTACTTATTATTCTTGTTTTTTATACAATATGCACAGGAATCAAATTGAAACTAATCTTATTTACAGCTTCAGCTATACTATGTATTAGGTGCACTATGTGATTTTGATGGTGTAGACTCATCTTGAAGAGCTACTGCATTAACAATTCACTAACTGAATCAGAGAAAATTATAGTCCTATTGAGACATCTATTATCTAAAAAAAGACAAGATTATAGTTGCTCAACTGTGAACAAGGTGGAATCGTCTGAGGCCAAGCAATACAAAATCTGAAAGCCAGCTGTTATCCCTGCTTGGGGTCCGCATTCGCAGACACAAAATGATGTCATTAGCTACTTACAATGAATTAAAATGAATAGCTATCTCTGGCCTGGTCTACACTATGCGTTTAAACCGATTTTAGCAGCGTTAAACCGATTTAATGCTGTACCCGTCCACACTACGAGGCCCTTTATATCGATATAAAGGGCTCTTTAAATCGGTTCCTGTACTCCTCCCCAACGAGAGGAGTAGCGCTAAAATCGGTATTACCGTATCAGATTAGGGTTAGTGTGGCCACAAATTGACGGTATTGGCCTCCGGGCGGTATCCCACAGAGCACCATTGTGACTGCTCTGGACAGCAATCCAAACTCGGATGCAGTGGCCAGGTAAACAGGAAAAGCCCCGCAAACTTTTGAATTGCATTTCCTGTTTGCCCAGCGTGGAGCTCTGATCAGCATGGGTGGCCATGCAGTCCCAAATCCAAAAAGAGCTCCAGCGTGGACCGTACGGGAGATACTGGATCTCATCGCTGTATGGGGAGACAAATCTGTTCTATCAGAGCTCCATTACAGAAGACGAAACGCTAAAGCATTTGAAAAAAATCTCCAGGCCATGATACAGAGTCCACAGCACAGTGCTGCGTGACAAGCGTAACGGAAAGCCAAAGAATCAAATGGACGCTCATGGAAGGAGAGAGGGGGTACTGAGAACTCCAGCTATCCCACAGTCCCCAGCAGTCTCCGAAAAGTATTTGCATTCTTGGCTGAGCTCCCAATGCCTGTAGGGTCAAAGACATTGTCTGGGGTGGCTCAGGGTATAGCTCGTCAATGTACCCCCTCCCCCCCATGAAAGAAAAGGGAAAAAAAATCATTTCGTGACTTTTTTCAATGTCACCCTATGTCTACTGAATGCTGTTGGTAGACGCGATGCTGCTGCAGTGAAGAGCAGTATCCGCTCCCCTCCCTTCCCCTCCCCTCCCCGGTGGCAGACGGTACAATATGACTGCTATCCGTCATTATAATCAGCCCGTGAGTGCTCCTGGCTGGCCTCAGGTGAGGCTGGCCGGGGGCGCCTGGGTAAAAATAGGAATGATTCCCGGTCATTCCCAGTAGATGGTACAGAATGGCTGGTAATCGTCCTCATCATAGCAACTGGGGGCTGAGCTCCATCAGCCCCCTCCCTTTCATGTGTAAATAAAAGATTCTGTACTGCCTGGACTATCATAGCAGCGGGATGCTGGACTCCTCTCCCCTGCACTGCTTAATGTCCTGCCTGGACTATCATAGCAGCTGGAGGCTGCTTCCCCCCCATTTTATCTCACTAACAAGTCAGTGTTTCTTATTCCTGCATTCTTTATTACTTCATCACACAAATGTGGGGCGACACTGCCACAGTAGCCCAGGAAGGTTTGGGGAGGAGGGAAGCGATGGGTGGGGTTGCTACAGAGACACCACTTAGAATGCCATGCAGCTCATCATTTCTGCGGGATCTGACACGGAGCGGCTGTGCTCTCTGATTCTCTGATACACTGGGTCTCTAGTACACTTGCCCCATATTCTAGGCAGGATGGACTCTATTTTTAGATACCATAAAGGAGGGAATGACCCGGGGGGTCATTCCCATTTTTGTCTTTGCGCCCCTGGCCAACCTCAACCAGGGGCACCCGTGACAGCAGCAGATGGTACAGAACAACTGATAACCATCTCTGCTATCATGCAAAAGCAAATGAATGATGCTGTGTAGCGCTGCAGTATTGCCTCTGTCAGCGGCATCCAGTACACATACGGTGACAGTAAAAAAAAGCTGAACGGGCTCCATGGTTGCTGTGCTATGGCGTCCGCCAGGGCAATCCAGGGAAAAAGGGTACGAAATGATTGTCTGCCGTTGCTTTCCCGGAGGAAGAAATGACTGATGACATTTACCCAGAACCACCTGCAAGAATGATTTTTGCCCCATCAGGCACTAGGATCTCAACCCAGAATTCCAAGGAGCGAGGGAGACTGTGGGAACTATGGGATAGCTACGGAATAGCTACCCACAGTGCAACGCTCCAGAAATTGACACTAGTCTCGGACCATGGATGCACACCGCCGAATTAATGTGCTTAGTGTGGCTGTGTGCACTCGACTTTATACAATCTGTTTTACAAAACCAGTTTATGTAAAATCGGAATAATCCCGTAGTGCAGACGTATCCTCTAACTGTTGTGATGCTGAAGTATGTTTATTATGTATATCCATTTATATCACAGGCTATTAAGGGGAACTGAGTTACTCAGGAACAAAAGTTGGCCTACTAGGGAAATCAGTGTTCCTGGTTCAGTCTGCAGCCTAGACCTGCTATGCTCTGCACTACTGCAAAGGATATTTATTTGTGGTAATGTCATTGGTGACAATGCTTAGGTTTCGGTTGTACACTTACCACACGGATCTTTCACTTAAAACTTTTGCAGAACACCGTTATCCTGCCTACTTATCCAAAAACAGAAATAATGTTTAGGGGGCAATGGACAACTAATTAAACCTTATAGCGGCCTGTACATTTATAAAAAAGTTAAATATTATCCATCTAATATATGACTACTATGAAAGCATTGTCATTTAGTTGTGACTCTTCTATGGATTCTAAATATAAACATTGTAATTGTTATCTCTTTTGACCCAAGCTGCTAGCAAAAATTTGGAGTCTTGTAGGTTCTTCAATGAGGAGGAGGAGAAACTGATGATGGAGTCTAGTACCTTTTGATGCAATCTTGTTTATTTATAAAGAATATACAAAGTTTTGTTTCTCTGAACAGAGACAGAAGGAACCAAAATAAGAGAAGATATTTTCTTTCCTCACAGACCCAAACTTCTTTCAGCCAGCAACCCTAAAAAGCTTTCTCTCTAGGCTTTTCTCAGGGTTGTGCTACCAGCTGCTTGTTCAGGTTGTGACTCTTTCTGTTCCTTCTATCTCTCTCCTGCTTCTCACCCACACCCACACATGCCCTTACCCAAATAATGCCCAGCCAAAACTCCTCTGCCCACATGGTTCAAATTCCTGAGTGGACTCACATATGCCTGTGTTTTAGGTGGGAGGTTGCTTAACATGAAGGGCGGTGGTTACACCTCACACATAACAACAAGGTGTAGCCCAGCCCCTATTATTTATTTAATTAATTAATTTATTGTATTTGTATTATTTTATGAGTGTGCCTAGGAATCCTAGTCACGGACCAGGACCCCATTGTGGTAGGCACTGTACAAACACAGCACAAAAAGACAGTCCCTGCTCGAAGGATCTTACAATCTAAGAATAAGAGAAGAGATGATTGATAGATACAGATGCACAGATGGGGGAGCACAAGGAAACAGTGAGACAATATTGATCCTCATGATAGGCTGTGGTCTCAGCACACCAGCAGCTTAACCATTGTCATGTTTTTTTTATAGGCATCATGGCGAAGGAGAGATTTGAAGGAGGATAATACATGAGTTTTGCGGATGTTTATGGCGGACTCCTTCCAAGTGTGAGGGGTAGAATGGCAGAAAACACAAATATGCTTCTTTGAAAATTTAACAAGTGGGCAATGGAGGCTGGTATCGAGAGCCAATTGGAAACCCTTCTGACAGTGGATGAGAAATTATAGGTAGAGTAGGGATAGGCTGTGAAGGGCATTTAAAGTGAAGACCAGTAATTGATGCAAGAGAGAAAAGGCAGTGAGAGAAAAGATATAAAAAGAGGGGTGATTTGACCTAAGTGAAAGACTATGAAAATGATCTTTTAAGCAGCATTCTGAATGGGTATGAGCGGAGCAGGGTTGCATTTGTTAAGGGCAGAGAGAAGGATGTTGTAGTAATCAAGACATGAGACAATGAAAGCTGTGTGAATGGATAGGAAAGGTGGTATTTTAGAGATGCTATGCAGAAAGAATCTGCAAGATTTTGACATAGCCTGAATGTGATGACCTAGAGAGGTCTGAGTTGAGGATGATGCCAGGTTAACACACAGCCATCACCGACTATGATGATGGTAAACAGGCATCATTTGTTTAGTACCGCTATATGTTGCATTCAGCTGCAGGTCCAACATATGAAATACTAACTGACTCTATTCCTACAGCTATGTATCTTGTTGATGATGCTGATACACAGTGAGAGGACCGAATAAAGTAAAACCAGGTTGATGTGTGATTCATAAGAAACCCCTGGAGAGTGCTTGGGAAAGCATTATCAATTATTAATGCCTTAACATTTATATCCTAACATTTTTATTAAGTAGCTCAAAAATGGATTAATATCAAATTAAACTATTAATAAGTACCTTTAAGTTTCCCTTCAGCACAAAACCAGGAGTGGCTTTTTTTTTTTTTGGTAGTGTGAGCCAAAAGTTTGAATGCTACTCTTAATGTGATAATTAGTTCTCACTTTATTTTGATTGTCATAGTTTTATTTTTCAAACCAGTTTGTTAATTGATTGCATTTATACATTTTTCTTCTCTTTATGTATTTTTTTTTAAATCCTCCAATACAAAGGACTAGTCAGACCAGGCAGAGATCACATATATTTCTGAAGCTTATGCTGATCAAAAAATACTTAGCACTTACAGGATATAGCACTTCTAAACATTTGACAAGCATTAGATAATCCTCACAAACACTATTGTGCAGTAGGCAAGTGGTATTTTCCCAATCTTACAAATGAAGAAACTGAAGGAGAGGTTAGCAGAATATTTTTTAAGTGATCACTAATTTTAGATGCCCAATATGAGATGCTGAGGGCCTGATTTTTCAGAGGTGCTGTACGTCAGCCAAAGTTCCCAAATCCTCTCAAAATCTGAGAATTGCCTGTAATTTATGCATGTTTGCCTATGGCCCCCAAGAGCTGTTTTGTTTCCTGGAAATGGCCAGAGCGTAGCTGTGCTTCTATCATACTACCTTTTCCCTAGCTAGGCCTCCCTGCTTGGAGGGTAGTGCTTTGGAAACCACGGCATTGGTTCTATGCCACCTAGGAAATCCCCCTCAGCTGGGGAAATCCCCATGTAGCTGGTTAAACTGACTTTACAGCACTTGGCATCAGTAATAAGGTGGTATTTGGACTGGGATTTGGGGCCACTAGTAGTCACGTGAGTAATAGTTGAAAGATTGGGTGTGTTGACATCCACCATTGGATTATCAATATGTTTTCAGTGCTTAAACAGGTTTCAGCTTTGTCAGGGATTGGCACTTCTCTGTTTTTTACTAGATTTTGTAAAATGCTATGCGTGTAGCTATAAAAGTGAGCTTTTTTCCCTGTATATTGATCTTTAAATTTCCAAGAACTCTCCGGGTTTGCTGCAGCTGATTATAGAATAGGCACACATTTTCTTCTTCCATGGAGGCTGCACTCATTGTTCCTTTTTTACCTAAAAGTGGTTAGAGTAAAAATATGTACTTGTTCAATGTGTATGGAAAAAATATTGCAAATATCAGTGAATCTTCTCTTTACTGATGTTTTGGTTAAATGGTCGATTTGATATGTGGATCACATCTTTGTGTGTCATGCTGCTTGAGATTACAGTGACCAGACAGCAAATGTGAAAAATTGGGACAGGGGTTAGGGCTAATAGGAGCCCATACAAGACCCAAAAATCAGGACTGTCCCTATAAAACCAGGCCATCTGGTCACCCTACATGAGATGAAGAACTCGTAGTGAGATAAAATCATTTTCTTCTTATGGAACGATAAATTCAAAATGATTTGAGGACCGACCCATCAAAGCTGGTTTAGCCTCTACGGCAGTTGTACGACAGGGATTCACCCCTTGTAGCACAGCCTAGTCTTTGGTGAGGTGTGGGTTTTCATTATTATTATTGTTGTTGTAATTAAAGTCTTTCCTTCAATGACTACTTGCATCACTACCCGCGCACTCCAGCGGGAGCGGGATCACGCCCTAAAGCATTGTCCCATCCCACGCGGTGCAGAAGGATGGAACAATGAGGTGCTCAGAGTTCCGCGTTTGGAACATCGCCGCCACTACGACCTCCTCTCTCCCCACCCCTCACGCAGGGCCGCTGGGAGGGAACATCAAAGCGCGCGCAGACGCCGCGCCAACGCCGGTGATTGGCGCGCGGCGGAAGGGCCTCGAGAGTTTCTGCTGCCCGCCCCTCCCCCGTCCCGGCCACAGCGCGCCTGCGCAGTGGGGGTTGCTGCTCTGAGTGTGTGTGGGTCTCTCTCGCCATGTTGTTGTGAGTCTCTGGCGGCTGAGGTGGGGGGGAGGGGAGGAAGGAGAGACCCGGAGGTGGGGGCGGGGACAGGGGTGTTCTAGGGCCCTGTCCGGCTCCGTTCCAGGGAGCAGCGCCGCCAGCCAGCCCGTGAGTATCTCCTGGGGCCGGGCTAGGCCAGGCCGCGGGGGAGCCCCCTTTTGTCTCGGGGGCCATGTTGTGTCTGGTAACCCGGCTGGTCGGGGCCTGGTCGAGGGTGGCTGCCCTCTCCCCTGCCTTTGTGCCTCTCTGCTTGGGCTCTCCTCCGGGCCGCTGTAGGGAGCAGCACAAAGGGGGTGGCGGTGAGGAGGGACGGGAGCGGAGGTGTGGGGGGGAACAAAGAGGGGGTATATAAGGGGGAGGGGCAGCCTGGGGAAAGGGGGTGTAGGAAGGAAGGGGTGTGTGTGTCTGGGAGAAGGAGGAGAGTGGGTATTGTGGTGGAGGGGAAGGTGTATGTTGTGGTTGGGGGAGTGTTGTGTGTGTGTGTGTGTGGGGGGGGACTGCTATGTGACCCTTAAAGCACCTTAAGAATGCTAACAACACACACGCGTTTGATGAGGGGGCTTACTACGCTTTGGGTGAGGTGGGAGGAAAGACTTGGTGGGCAGTTTACGCCAAGGGACGTGATGGGATTTAGATAAAGAAGATTAATTCATGCCTGAAAAACAGATCTGTGGTGGGGAGGGGAAAGGTGGCAAGGAATTGGGAGAGCAGTTCTCACTGAAGGGCACAACTGAGAGCAAGACACAGGAAATGTGTTGGAAATGTGAACAAGGTTTCTTCATTGCTTTCGTAGAGTTTAAGGCCGGAAGGGAGTAGATTGTCTAGGCTGATCTACTGTATATCACAGGTTATTATATTTCACCTGGTTACTAAGAATATCTGTCTTTTTTTTTTTTTTTTTTTTTTTTTTAAGGATGTGAGGATAGGTGGGAAGGCTAAATGCGTATTTTATGGTTGATGCCACACAATGAAATGTTGGATTTTATTTTTTCTTTAATACACTATCTGCACACACAAAATCAGAGAAAACATTATTGGAAAATATAACCATTGTCACAGTATGGAGCGGTTCACATTTTTACTTGATTACTGCTGATTATTTTTAAAAATTATCTTTCAGTAGTCATTATACAAGAGATTTTTTGGCTTTGTTGCTATGAAGTTTTGTGTGCACTTCACTTCAAACTATGTCTTTAATTCTGTGAAAGTAAGGTGATACATGTTGAGCATTTTATACCCATCTGGTGTACTGAGCACACTGTACAAAGCAAGCAAAATATCAAAACACCAAAAAATATATTATCCTGTGGCACCTTATAGACTAACAGACGTTTTGGAGCATGAGCACATGCATCTGAGGAAGTGGGTATTCATCCACTGAAAGCTCATGCTCCAAAACATCTGTTAGTCTATAAGGTGCCACAGGATTCTTTGCTGCTTTTACAGATCCAGACTACCACGGCTACCCCTCTGATAAAAAATATATTGTTTTACATGATGGTGTGGTTTAGAGGTTTTATCAGGTGAATTTGCGGTGTCATTACTACCAAGTGATAAAGGCATGCATGATTTTTATATATCACTGCAAATGAGTGCCTATAAAACCTTCATACCAAAACTTTGTGCATTCTCTATATGTTACATATTAACAAATGTTTTTTGGAAATGTATGTCCTAATTATTTTATTTGTGGTCCCTTTTGTGTCCCACAACTGAACAGTCAGTCTCTTTTTAATTATGATTCAAACTATGTAGGCCTTGGAGAGAGAGGAAAATGAAAACATATACATTTTTGAAATCTCTAAATATACCTAAAATGCCCTAAAAAAAAAAAAACATAGTGCTTTTAATTTTTATGTCCGGGGGTTTTAATGTCTGTATGCTTCTGGATCTTCCTGGGTTTAGAAACAGGTATTGTGCATATTGTTGGAAAGCTGGATCTCTCATTTTTGCTATGGTATAAAGAGGTGTTGGATCTTAAAACTTTTATTGGTCCATAACTGAATATTGTACCTTTGCAAATATTTTTTTGGTAGGTGAAGGTGGTGAGGAAATTAGGATAGGGGAAGATTGAATTCTGTGGCAGTTTTTGTTTGTTTTATTTTTTAAACAAAACGTCTGGCAGCTGCTGGAAAATGCTCAAGGGTTTGAAAAGTTAGAAGTAGTCCCAGAGGAGATAGACCTAACAGGCAAATGCAGGTAAGAAGGTGCTTGATAAATGCAGTTTTATCACATGGTTCTTCAGTTTGTTGCGTGAGTGTCATCTATGTGTCTACATACGCTATTTTAATCTTTTTATAATTTTTCTTTCTGCTTTTTGGTGAGAGGGAAGCAATAGAATGGTGGCTAGGCAATTACAATGATGAAAAGTGAAAAACAGTTATCCATTGTAATGTTTATCAGTAGTGCAAAAATTTGGAGGTGTTTGACCAGGAAGAATGCAATTGACTTCCCTTAAATGTTAGCTGCAGTGAAATGTATTATAGCTAATACATTTTTACTGGTGGAGAGAAAAGATCATTTTTCCTTGTCCTGAGGAAAAAAATAAGTTTTAATGTAGAGTTGCAATATATATTTAAGATTGGTGTTTATTGCCTGATTGTAGTATATTAAACAATAAGTAGCTTCTTTCCCATTTGTTTATTTGTGCAAGAGAGATTCTGGGCATATTGGGGGACAACATTAGCAGGGAGTTAGACTCATTCCCAGGTTTTCAAGTTAACTTAGTAGCATTTTTCCTGTTTTGCTCTTGTCCAGTTTTCTCCTTGTCTAGGTGTGCATGTATGTGTGTTCTAATACTGTGTGTACAGAACTTTCTAAAATGCTTTATCTTGAGAGCTCAGGTCTCTTCTTTGTACAGTTGTTTCTGAAATGTTAAGAGATCCCAAAAACTGGGACCAGATGACATGGGATGTTTCACTTGATAATTTCCCTGTTCTGTTAGTTTCCTCTGAAGTGTCTGGCACTGGCCACTGTCGGAAGACAGGATACTGGGCTATAAGTGAACCATTGGTCTGACCCTGTATGGCCCTTCTTAAGAACATAAGTTGTTAGATGGACAATGGTTAACTTTCATTATTCCTATTCACATACATTGATGCCTTCTTTCTGGTGTACAGGATTATGTAAAGTGTCATTCTTGATTGCAGTAAAAATTCCTAAATATTATTCTTGGTGTTATGCTGAGGTATGAGGTGGTGAGGAAGTCTGCAATATTACTTTTTAAATGTAACAAAGATATTGGCACTTATATTTTCTTAGGGGAAGAAAACAGACCTTTCATTTCTGAATGAAAACTGCTAAAGTGACCATATAAGAAAGCGTGATGGATAGGTCATTTAGATACTAGTTGGGTTGTATAGTTGGTTGTGTTCATAGGCATGAGATATACTAATTGCTCTTTCTGCTTCTGTTCTCTTTAAAAAAAAAAAAAATTAGTTTAAAAATGCTTTCCTCATCCAGGGTGAAGTTTTTCCACCCATAACACAACTATTTTCTTGCTTACTCTACACAGTGCAACCGTTCCAGCATTGTCACTAAGCCAGTACCCAAAGTCTGTGAAATGGAATAAGAAGTCCATCACTGAAAAGCTTGTTTTCTCCTCCTGTAACAACAAGTTAAGTTTGTGTAGTGCCTTTTAATAACAATGTTTCAAGGCACTTCCTGGTAATATAGTAGAAATACTATGCAGTTGTATGTTTATAAAAATACCTTCCGATCACACAAAGTATACTCAGGTTCTCTGTGTGATTTCGAATAGGTATGTATAAAATCTTTCCTTTCCACTAATAGCTTGAGACTTTTTTATTTTACAGGAGGCCTTTGTTTATGTTCCCTTCAGAATTTGTCAGTATAGATCAGTTGGCAATATTTCCCAGTCTGGAGTGTGAGATATCTAGATGATGAATCAAAACCAGGTCTTATCTGTAGATATATAATTAAGGTGTCCATTTTGTTATCTATCAGTTGATATTGAGGCTCCGATGAATTATCCATTTTGGAAGTGGCTCTCGGAGAGCTAATATGTACACGTTGGAGACATGATCCTGTGAAAGTTATGAGATGACCATCCTGAGTGTTGAGAGAGCAATATAAAGCTCTCTGAAGTGCAGCAGCTGCAAAAGTATTGAATCCATGATATATGCAGGACTTATATCAAATAGAATTTGCAAGAATACATCCAAAACAAAATACTGTGGCTTTGACACGCTCCGTATTCAATATAAATAGAGTCCTACCAAATTGACGGCCATGAAAACTGTGTTGCAGACCATGAATCTGGTCCCCCCCCCCATGAAATCTGGTCTTTTGTGTGTTCTTACCCATGGTATACAGATTTAATGGGGGAGACGAGCATTTCTCAAATTGGGGGTCCTGACCAAAAAAGGAGTTGCAGGGGTATCACAAGGTTATTTTAGAGGGGGTTGTGGTATTGCCTCCCTTACTTTTGCACTGCCTTTAGAGCTGGGTGTTTCCTTAGAGTGGCAGCTGTTGGCCAGACACACAGCTCTGAAGACAGTGTCCAGCCGGCAGAAGTAAGGGTGGCTATACCATGCTACCCCTACTTCTGTGCTGGTGCCTTCAGAGCTGAGCAGCTGCAGAATGGCAGTTGCTGACTGAGGAACCAGCTCTGCAGGTAGCAGTGCAGAAGTAAGGGTGGCAATACCATACCCTGCCTTCCTTATTTTCGTTCTGCTGCTGGTGGCAGCTCTGCCTTCAGAGCTGGGCTCCCAGCCAGCAGTCACTGCTCTCCAGCTGCCCAGCTCTGAAGGCAGCACCACCGCCTGCAGCAGAGCAGAAATAAAGGTAGCAGTACCACCAACCCCCCTCTCCCGCCCTCCACACACAATAACCTTGCAAACCCCTCACAACTCCTTTTTGAGTCAGGCCCCTACAATTACAACACTGTGACATTTCAGATTTAAATAGCTGATATCATGAAATTTAGGATTTTTTAAATCCTGACTGTGAAATTGACCAAAATGCGCTGTGAATTTGATAGGACCCTAAATATAGATGGTCATATTAATATCATATTGTAGCACAAATATATTTTAATCAACGTATATGATACTGTGATTTTTCCTTACAAATTGGAGTTGGTAATCTGTTGAAAATGTTGAAAATTTCATCAAATATTTCCAAAGACAATCGGACCTCAATTTACATGGTAGTTACTTTCTTGAAAAAAACTGTGCAAATAGAAATCGCTTTAAAAGATACCAAAGGTGTGTGGGGAAATAAGGTTTTAGGTTCCAGGCTCACAAGATGACCTCCCTAATTTATCGAATACAGGTTTTAAATTAAAAAAAAATAATGAAATTTAAACTTGCTATTAACCTTTACTGATGTTAAGGATGAGCTTTATATGATGATAATGCTGATGATGTTGAAATTAGAACTCCGAGAGTTCATCTGGGATGTCTGGGGAGGCCAGGGCGTGTGGAACAGTAGCGTAGCCAGGGCACGTGAGTGGGTGGGCATGACGGGAGAGAGAAGGCAGGAGGGATGGGGTCACAACTCATTGACTGTGCAAAACCGAAACTGTGCAAAAAAACCCCAAAACCATGTAAATTGAGGCCTGTACAGTCGGAACTCGATTTACACAGTATTTTTTTTGCACAATTTCAGTTATGCACAATCAAATTAATTGTAACCCTTTATTTTTGTACACGGTATGGATACACTTTTATACAGTGCAGTACGGTCACCAAGATGCGCAGGTCAGTGGCATAGCCAGGATGGGACACTTGGATGGGTCTTGACTTTGGCTGTGTGGGCAATGATGGAGATGGGGGTGGGGAGGCTGCCTCCCTCACCCCCTCCAGCTGGTCTTGCAGGGGACGATGGACACTCTGGCTAGGGCACTGGCAATCCCAGGGGGGCACCCAGGGAGTGGAATCGGTGTGCAGGGGCTTACCCTGCTCCACCTGACACTCCTGCTGGGAAGCGGGGTCGGGGGCTCGCCTATCGCCACCCAGCACTCCTGCTGGTGAGTGGGGTTGGGGCGCAGGGTCTTACCCCACTCACCCAGCACTCCTGCTGGGGAACAGGATCGGGTTGCGGGCTATCCCCATTCTGCCCACCAAGTGCTCCTGCTGGGGATCAGGGTTGGGGCGCAGGGGTTTACCTCACAACACCCAGCACTCTTTCTTCTCTGCCCCCGTCATGCCTGCCCACCCAAGTGTCCTGACCTGGCTATGTTACTGCTCTACACTCCCTGGCTTCCCCAGACATCCCAGATGAACCCTTGGAGGTCTGATTTCAATAACATCAGCATTATCATCATATCAAGTTCATCCTTAACATCAATAAAGGTTAATAGCAATTTCATTTAAAAAAATTTAGTTTTCAAACCTGTATTAGATAAATTAGGGAAGTCATCTTGTGACCCTGAAACCTAAACCCTTATTTCCCATAGACTCTTGGTATCTTTTAAAACAATTTCTATTTGCACAGTGTTTTTTCAAGAATGTAACCACTGTGTAAATCAAGGCCCAGCTGTACGTCTACAATTTGACCAGTTCTGGTAAAGTTAAATTACTTCTCACTTAGCCAGTGCTAGAGAAGGTATTGGAGAAATGGACAGATACAAATTACTGCACTGACTGACTTTGTGTTTCCATTGTAAAAATCTTTGATTTTTCTCTCTCTGTGTGGGGAGAGGAGAACAAGGAGATGGTAAATGTTGACATAGAAAATCTCAGTCCAGAAACTACTTATTAAATGTGAGCTTCCGCACCCAACATTGATATGAGCATAAATGTTTGTTATAAGTGTACCAAACTCCTTTTTAATTTGGTTACTTGCTTGCTTTATTTATATATAAATAGTATACAAAACTTTAAGGTGGACTAAAGCCTGCTAGTTTTTTAAAAGGAAAAAAAGTGATGCTGAGGTTCAAATAGAGGCTACTATGCATGTATATTTAGTTTCTTGGAGCCATATTATGCAAATAATTAAATTTTCACAGTAAACATTTTAGCACAGAGCCACTTGGTATGACTTTTGTGAATGTTAGTTAAGAAAAATAAAACGTACACATTTTATATCACATTCATAATTTTTTTTTAGGCATACTATTGTTAATGCATGGCTAGCTTTCCAGTATAGTATATATTGCAAAATTCTTTGTTCTGTCAATATTGCATTGAGGGGTTTGTCATATTGTTGAGCTTGAAGAAGTCACAGAATTCATACCATGTTCATGGAATGCCATTTCAGTGAAGTAAACAGCTATTGTTGTAATAATAAAACTATATCTAAGTAGCATTTTGTCTAAAAATGGCGATAAAACAATGCATATTCAGTTATAGCAAAAACCTCAATTCCACAGTATAGTATCTTTTTTTTTGATGATGATTGTACATGGAGGAAGTGTTAACACTGGAAATAAAATATATGTATTTACAGAGGAATTAGAAGCAGTCATGATCTCTTATTAATCACAATTTTATATTTAGAAACTCCATTCTAGGCAAGGAACTTTCTGTGTGTGAGTTTTTCATTCTGGTTTTATACTGTTCCTCTTAAGTGATTACAGAAAGTATGAAACTTATTGTAAAGTTTCCAGACTGTACTTTAAAATGAAAATAACTCTGACCATTTTTGCAGGTGCCATAAATTATTACATTGTAGGATATTTTTGTCTTATATCTGTGTACTGCTCCTGGTCTCTCTGAATTTCATGTCACTTATTGCTGTACGATTGACAATACTCCTGATGAAATGGACAAAGTGGAAATCACGAAGTTAAAAAAATGCGTGATCACGTTGCCCCCATCAGAGATTTTGGCAATAAAAACCAGAGGAGAATCCATTCTATCAGATGAAGAATGGACTCTCCTGTGCTTTTATTGCCAAAATCTCTGTGTGGGCAATGTGATCATACATTTTTTTTTAACTTTGTGATTTCCACTTTGTCCACTTCATCATGAGTATTTTCAGTCTTTCATCAATAAATGTGTGATTGTCAGTTATACTTATTTCAAGCCAAAAAGACAGTTGGCAGACTAATGAAATATTTCAGGTTCAGATTAAAATTGTGGTCAGTAGAAGGTCAAAATATACTGCCAGTTTGCTCATAGGTGTTTTTAATATGAAATTTGATATTAAACTCTTGCACAACCAGAACAACACTGAACATTTTTCACTTGTGACATATTTGCATTGAGATTTAGACGTTAGCCTTCCACACTACTTAAGTGAAAGTGCTTGTAGGCTATGAAAAACAAAGTTGGTAGCAGAAGGTATAGGGCAGGGTTTCTCAAACAGGGGTCACTGCTCGTGTAGGGAAAGCCCCTGGCGGGCTGAGCCGGTGTGTTTATCTGCCCTGCCCGCAGGTCTGGCTGATCGCTGCTCGGGGCCAGTGGGAGCTGCTGGAAGTGGCGCGGGCTGAGGAACTTACTGGCCACCGCTTCCAGTAGATCCCATTGGCCTGGAACAGTGATCTGCGGCCAGTGGGAGCCATGATTGGCTGGACATGTGGACAGGGCAGATAAACACACTGGCCTGGCCCACCAGGGGCTTTCCCTACACAAGCGGCGACCCCAGTTTGAGAAACCCTGTTATAGGGCCAAATATGAAGGAATGTACGTGTCAATTGATATTGTGTTTAAAAAAAAAAAAAGTCACTTCAGGATCTGAAATTATATTTTGATCAAGGATAGCTACACTAGTATGTTTGGTTCCATTCTATGTATTTTCTCAGACAACCCTGCCATCTTAAGTTGATAACAGTACTTTAAATTAATTAAATAGAAAAAGCTTAAGCCAACATCTTTAACAAAGTACACTGTTCTTATATAGTCTGGATTTTTATTTTTAAATCCTGATTGTAAGAACTGCATATTTAAAGACATTCATTGGAAAGCCTTTTATGTTATCAAGACTTTTTCTTTTTAGGTTTCTACGTGGAATGAGCATTCCATGTGTCCTCCTAGGCTTGAATGAAGTGGCCTGGCAGGAGACCAGAGGAATGATGCATGCGAACATTGGTCAGGAAGCCAGTGGGGTTGGAATAGGGGTTGCCCCAGCTGGAACAGTAGGTGGAGCAACAGCAGGGCCAGGGCCTGGAACTTCAGGGCCCAGTTCAGGTGGAAACAATCCTCACACCATCCCTACAGCTGCAGTGTCAGGTGCTTTCAGTGTCCAGATACCCCTCAGTGGACGGTCTCAGGATGATGCCACAGTTGGATATTTCTTCCAGAGGCAGGCTGGTGAGCAGTTGAGTGGCTACTCCAGCAAACATCGCTGGCCCACAGGAGATAGCATTCATGTAGATCATTCGGTAGGTAGCTTTATTTGTTTTTTCATTCAAAAACTTCTCATGTTTTTTCTTAAATCCAGATCTTTCAGAAAGATATCCATGGGTTAAGCTAGTTTTTCTGTATCAATTATAGCTTCAAAGCATATAGTTTTCCATAATGTAAACCATTCAGTTTTTTGTTTGAGCAGTTAAACATATTAGTTTAATTATTCTATTGTAATACGTTAAGTGTTTATTAAAAAGTTGTTGGTTAAAGTAAATAAGCATTACTTTTCAAAGTATGTGTCTAGTTTTTTTCCAGGAACACTAACAAGTATTACTCATTAGATCTGAAATCAGATGGTAGCCATCTGTTATAGTTTGATAAAAGACCAAATTACAACAGGCCTGATGAAAAGTAACAGGGCTCTTGCACACAATCTTACTTGTTACACTTGCAGGTAAAAACTTGTATTATCAACACTATAAACATGTAAGTAATAGAACTAAGCAAGGGGTACCTCTTGTTTAAACTTAACATTATACAATAGGTTGCTGCCTGATTCTTTTGTAGATAATGAAATGTAATTACCCACAAAGCGTCAAATAGCAAACACCTAGCTCCAAATGTGTAACTGCTATAGCTTTCTAATTTTTCTCGTTCAACATTTACTCTTGAAATTCAGAAAACAAAACGATCTTTTATGAATCTGAGTTCGGCAAGTTAAAAGGTTCACTGGCAATTTCTTTCTTCCCAAACCCCAGGGTTGTGGGATATGTTCCAAGAAATACAGTAAAATGTAGGAAAATTAATATAACAGTTTTACCAACCTAAAAGTTCGGTTATCCTTATTTTTCTCATCCATTTGCTGCTCTTCTTTACCTTAATTTCTCTTGTCATTTTATTTCTTGGTTTTGTTTTTATTCTCCCTCCTTTCTCTTTCCTGTAATAGTAATTGCTGAGCAAAACCTCTCTTGTTCAGTACCTGCTTCTTTGTATTGTATAAAATATTATATTTAATATATTACTAAAATATAAATCTGGTCCCTTGCAATATTCTACTTGCCCACTTGGGGCAAGTAATTATTTTGAATATGTGATAACATAATAGCTTTTTTCCCATCATCATTGGCTTCATGGTAAATAGTGGGCAACTAGAGTGTGTGCCTAGGCTGATTTGATTTTTATTACGGTTTTGCAAGGTGACACACTCTGTGTGTGTATTTATGTAATAAACTGTTCTTAAACAAGTAAGAATAGGCATATCTTCTCTCCCATCCAGGGAGCAGAGAGAGATGCAGCTCAGATTAGCCTTATGTAATAACACTATTTAGTTCTTCAGAGTATTGCCACCTCATCCAGGAGAGAATGGTAAATGTAAACATTCTATACCTAATGTGTTTTAAAAAGAGCTGCAAAAAAATCTAATTCTAGAAAATATTTTGTTTTATGAATCATAAAGAGCCACAAAGGGGAAGTTTATTTTACTTTTGTTTATTCACTTTTAATTGCTTGGGAGCAGTAATACTTTTCTAACCTATATAACTGAGTGATGTCTCCTTTGTGTTCTGCCATTTTCACTGTTTTCCTTCTTTGATAGTCTAGAAGAATAGGAAATTGCCATGAAAGAACAGGTCAATAGACTTCCCTAGTGTTGTTCTGTGTGCCTTAAAAGTTGCAGAGTGTTCTTTGTGGGCCACAATGCACACAGAACAGCTGCTTCTGGGGTGGGTATGTGAAGTCGGGAATTACATTCATATTTACCATCTTGTAAAGAGCCAGCACTCAGAGTGAGGTTCCAACAGACCTGGTACATCTAAAAGCTAAAATACGCAGACTTTGAAAGTATTTAATTACCATTCCTTTTTACATGCATAGGTTAGGAAAAATCAGCACATTTGTTTGAAAGATGAAAGGGGTGGATGTTTTGACATGTTTGGAAAGAAGGACTGCATAGAAATGATGTTAGTAAAAATGACTCTGAAATCCAAAATGAGGAAATTTAAAATCTTTAGGTTCAGTGTGGATTACTTAAGCATACTGTAGCTGAGTCACAGAATGTGTGAATATGCCTAAATAAAAGAGGAAGCAGGAAGGAAAGAAAATAAGCGGTATGGATAAAAACAGTAAGGTTCAAGTTACAGAAAGTGGAAACGTGGCTCAAGTGAAGCCAGTAGAAAGGAGCACAAACTATTACAACTAAAATACAAAATGGAAACTAGCAAACTTGGGAGAAATTTTCATAGAATCATAGAACTGGAAGGGACCTCAAGAGGTCCAGTCCAGTCCAGTCCCCTGTGCTCAAGGCAGGACTAAGTATTATCTAGACTAGGGGTTCTCAGACTTTTGTACTGGAGACCCCTTTCACATAGCAAGCCTTTGAGTGTGACCTCCCTTATACATTAAAAACACTTTTTAAAATATATTTAACGCCGTTATAAATGCTGGAGGCAAAGCGGGGTTTGAGGTGGAGACCAACAGCTCGCGACCCCCAGTGTTGTTATAACTTTGCAGCCCCCTGAGGAGTCGCGACTCCCAGTTTGAGAATCCCTGATTTAGACCATCCCTGACAGGTGTTCGTCCAACCTGCTCTTAAAAATCCCCAATGATGGAGATTTCACAGCCTCCCTAGGCAATTTATTCCAGTGCTTAACCAGTCTGACAGGAAGTTTTTCCTAATGTCCAGCCTGAACCTCTCTTGCTGCAATTTAAGCCCATTATTTCCTGTCCTTTCTTCGGAGGTTAAGAAGAACAATTTTTCTCCCTCCTTCTTGTAACAATCAGTCTTCCCTCATAGGTCATGTTGTCTAGACCACTAATCATTTTTGTTGCTCTTCTCTGGACTTTCTCCAATTTGTCCACATCTTTCCTGAAATGTGGCACCCAGAATACTCTGGTTGCAGCCTAATCAACATGGAGTAGAGCGGAAGAATTACTTCTTGTGTCTTGCTTACAATACTCCTGCTAATACATTCCAGAAGGATGTTTGCTTTTTTTGCAACAGAGTTGCACTGTTGACTCATATTTAGTTTGTGATCCACTATGACCCCCAGATCCCTTTCTGCAGTATTCCTTCCTAGGCAGTCATTTCCCATTTTGTATGTGTGCAACTGATTGTTCCTTCATAAGTGGAGTACTTTGCATTTGTTCTTATTGAATTTCATCCCATTTACTTCAGATCATTTCTCCAGCTTGTCCAGATCATTTTGAATTTTAATCCTATCCTCCAAAGCACTTGCAGCCCCTCCCAGCTTAGTATTGTCTGCAAACTTTATAATTGTACTCTCTATGCCATTATCTAAATCATTGAGGAAGATATTGAACAAAACCAGATCCAGAACCAATCCCTGCAGGACCCACTCGTTATGCCCTTCCAGCTTGACTGTGAACCACTGATAACTACTCTCTGGGAATGATTTTCCAACCAGTTAGGCACCCACTTTGTAGTAGCTCCATCTAGGTTGCATTTTCCTAGTTTTTTTTATGAGAAGATGATGCAAGACAGTATCAAAAGCCTTACTAAAGTCAAGATATACCACATCTACTGCTTCCTCCCTTTCCACAAGGCTTGTTACCCTGTCGAAGAAAGCTATCAGGTTGGTTTGACATTTGTTCTTGACAAATTCATGCTGACTGTTGTTTATCACCTTATTATCTTCTTAGTGTTTGCAAATTGATTGCTTAATTATTTGCTCCATTGTCTTTCTGGGTACAGAAGTTAAGCTGAGTGGTCTGTAATTTCCAAGGCTATCCTTATTTCCCTTTTTATAGATGGGCACTATATTTGCACTTTTCCAGTCTTCTGGAATGTCTCCCATCTTCCATGACTTTTCAAAGATAATTGCTAATGGCTCAGATATTTCCTCGTCAACTCCCCGAATATTCTAGGATGCATTTCATCAGGTCCTGGTGATATGAAGACATATAAGTAATTTTTGACTTGTTCTTTCTCTATTTTAGACTCTGATCCTACCTCATTATCACTGTCATTCACTATCTTAGACGTCCACTCTAGTCAGATACAAAACAAATATCAAGAACTTTCTGAATACTAGAAGTAAGAACATTGCAAGAGGACTTGTGAGTTGAGGGACAATTATGGAGATCAAGGACCTTGCAGAAAAGCTAACATTTTCATATCATTCTTCACCCAAAGAATGTTAATGGGTCATACATACTGGATGTACTGATTTTCAGACAATAAAGATAGCATTGTTAGTGACTGAGTCAGGAAAGGAGACACTGGAATACATTGATTAAAGAGCAACAAGTCGCCTTGGCTATATGGTATTTTTCCCATGTATTCTGAATGAATTTGAAAATGAAGTGACTGAACTGCTAATACAAATATTCAGTCTGTGACTAAAATCAGCTAATATTGCAGAGTACTGGAGGATATCAAATGTACATATCTTTAAAAAACTAAAAGGCACATGGGCAAATCCTGGGAATTGCAGACACAGTGAGCCTTACTTCAGTAGCAAAAAAATTTGATTTTAATTATAATTTTAAAATAGAATTATAAAACAGGTGAGCATGAGACAGTGGAGACAAATCAATACACCTTTTCTAAAGGAAAATTGGTTTTAATTTACTAAAATTATTTGAGTTTGTCAAACAAATAGTGGATAAAGAACAACTGTTGTTATGCCCCTTTGTCAAAATTCCTTATAAGAGATTACTAAGGAAACTACATCTCATCCCCTGACTACTTAAGAACTTTAGTGGATTGGAAGCAACTCAAAAGTTAGAAATAAATAGTAGGAATAAAGGATCAATTTCTAACATGACAAAAGGTTAACTGGAGTACTCTGGAGTTCCATAGTAGGGCTGATGTTTAATGTACTAAACATCTGGAAAGCAGTATGAACAGTGAAATGGAAAAACTTGCAGATGGCATAGTTATTTCAGTTAAGACTTGACAAGAGAGGAACTTCAGAGAAGACAGAATAAAGTTAGGTGAATGGGAAGCACAACTGTAGATGAAAATTCCTTGACAAGTGTAAAATAACATGCTTTGGAACAAATAATTTGAATTACATGTATTACTGGGTTCTAAACTAACCATTCTGGCAAAAGATTTTGATATTGTAGTCAGTTCAGTTTTGTAATGGCAATGAAAAGAAAAACGAAGAAAATGCATAGCATAGAAAACTTTACTGAAAATATTATGCCATTTATATTAGTTGATAGTACACCTTCACTTAAACTTGTGTTAAATTCTGGTTGTCTCATTATAGAAGATCTATTAGACGTCAAAGAGCTCAAAAGACAGGTAACAAATTGTTAGAGACGTGGAAAGACTTCCATATGAAGATAATGAAAAGAGATTGGGACTACTTTGTTTACAAAGAGGACACTGCGGTATACAAAATAGCATTGTATAAGTAGGATAAACAGGTGAATAGGAGCACCTGTTCTTATAAGAACTGAGGGGACATTCAGTACAATTGAAAAGCAGTGCATTTAAAATTGATTAAAAGGAGATGCGTAATTAATCTGTAAAAATCATTGCCGTAAGATATTGTTGAATCCTAGAGCACAGTGTGACTCAAACAGAACATCCAGCATTATAGTCTTTTAAAATGTATATAGAGATATAAACCCTCATGCTTCAGTGCTTAATCCAGACAACAAACTGACAAAATTAGGAAGAAACTTCCCTGCTCTTAATTCTAGAATTGCCCACCACAGGATTTCTTGCATTTTCCTCTGACTTATTTATTATTGGTGGCCATTAGACAGGCTACTGGACTATATGGACCACTGGTCTGATCCTGTACAGCAATGTCTGTTTTTCCCAACTCTGAAAAAGACTGTAGAGCAAGAGAGGGTGAGTCAGCAGTGGGGGGAGAACACCTACCCTCTGGCATCATCCCTTCATCAGCCCTACAGGGATTTTTAGGGTAAATTAGTGGTCACCATTAACTTTTATATCAATTCTCTCTCTATGTTTAGTGGAGAATCCTCTAGGACCTGAGAAGTGAGTGACTCTGTGAAAGTTTAGAGACACATGATGTCTCTGGCACTCCGAGTGCAGGAAGTGGGGGCCCGCAAGGATTTTAAAAATTAATACTTGCCACTCCAGGCTTGTATTAAACTCCCAAGGTTACAGCTTCTCTCTGACCTTGGCTTGGTAAACGTTGCCACCACCCAAATGCAAAAAACTCCTTTGAACCCAGGAGAGAGCACTTGAAAATTCCTCCCGGTGGGGTACCCTGAAGCCCTTTCACGCTCCACTCTGGGAAAGAGCTGAGAAAGAAAACAAAGGAGATTAGCTGTGGCTATCGGCTAATCAAACAACATGCACAAACCTCTTAGGACACCAAAAATCCAATCCTGTTCTTAAAAAAAGTAAATGCTCTTAAAACAAAGAGAGAGAAAATATTTCTGGAACATGGGCATTTGCTAGATTTTAAAAGAGCAATTCCAAAAATTAAGCACCCAAACTAGCTTGCTTGGGGGTTCAACTTAAAGGTTACAAGTAAACAAAAGCGTCAGGAATTAGCACGGAGGAGATCCACAAGCCAAAATAAGAAATAAGCCTGATAGCGTCTAAACATTCCCTATCCAAATTATTCCTTCTAGGTATGGAAAATACTTTTTCATACCTAGTTCAAACCTTATACAGCATTACTGATCCGTCCCTGCAGCCCCAAGAACAACCACGGACAAAGGGAAAGTTTTTCCCATTTAAAAAAGTTCTAGCCTTCCCATTGGTTTTTTTGGTCAGGTGCCCCCCATCTTTTCTTTTACCTATGGGCTTGTTAACCCTTAAAGCAAGCAAGGAACAGACACCAAGAGGGATTTTACAGCTAACTGGATGGCTGGGTGTCCATAAGGGAGTTATCCCCTTCAGTTATCACACATGGTCTTTTCAGAGGTCTCAAGATCTTCACAGATCTTAGACAAAGCAGACATTAGTGAATTTTGGTGAAAGAATGCCAAAGAAATACTGCAGTTACAGTAAAGACTACCAGAAGCCTCTTATAATAAACAGCAGTATTGTCAACAAGAGAATGTAAATGATTACACCATTATATAAAGCCTTAGGTTACTCCAACGGCACCTCACTATCTATCTCATTTTGGGCATGTTTCTTCTATTAGAATTTACGAACTATTGGAGAAGGTGCAGAGAGCAGCTACTACATACATTTATCAAAAATAGGACAGAGTCTTAGTTATCATGACAGGTTGAAAAGCTTATTTTCTGTACAAGATGGAGGAGAAGTTGCTAGTCATCTATTGCAGTATGTAGGTACGTAAAAGGGATCACAAAAACATCAGTAATTTGGAATGAATTAGTCCAAAGAAAATATTCTTTCTACGCTGTCAGAAGAAGCTACTCCTATTAAAAGTGAGACTATATATATTCAATAGTCTCTAAATCCAAGTGCTTAAGTGACTTCCGCCAGTTCACTGGTGTGACTTTCTTTAAAACATCATGAGCAGACATATATTTCTTGACTGATTCGCCCTTAGCTCCAACGTTTATTATAGTTGGCATTATGGAGGGATGATTGTTGGATGTCCATGTCATCGCCAGCTCCTCTTCTTCAGCAGTTAAGGTTTGACCCTGGTACTGAATATTTGCAAGAAAATGAGCTGGAGATAGTGCTTGTCCCATTCTTTTTTTTAATGCTTGTAATATAACTCTGTCATTGTGTTACCGAAATATTGGGTCTGCCTAGGTGAGAGCCAATAACAGCCTGACAGGGATAAGGAAAGATGCTTTATTTATTTAGGGGCCGCGGTGAAGCGAGGAAGAGGGGCTAAACACCCTGGTGGCGCCGCTTCTGGTTCGCCGCAGCCGTCCGGAGTCCGATGTCCGAGCTAGGAGAGTCCCATCTAGGTCACCAGAAGCTGTTACCGAAATATCAGGTCTGCCTAGTTGAGAGCTAATAACAGCCTGACAGGGATAAGGAAAGATGCTTTATTTTGCAGAAGAAAGGAGAGCCCGGCATCTTGGTACAAAGACTTTGCCGTATACAAATTTTACAAACTCTTTATACACTTTTAGACAAAGACTCTTGTGTGTTAACACTTGATTGGTAGATGTTAAACCTCGCATTTTTGTTATTTGGTTAGTAAAAACTGGTTTGAAGCAAGTTTTTTTTGCTTTGAGGCAGAAGAGAAAAGATAGTTTAAAAGTTTAGGTTACCGTGTACATGAGGCTTTTGCTTTCCCCTACTAGCTGCTTGTAAGCTGTTAAGGGGGGCTACCAGTAACTTTCACAATTGCATATTTCTCTTCTTAAGGTCTCACTCAGTTCCTTCCAGATTTCAACAGTGTCAGCAGTAAAACAGTTGTTTGTTCAAGGCTGCAGAAATAGGCTTCAGGGTACTCAGCATGTGTTCAACATTTCTCTTAAGCCCAGTGTTGAGAACTTGGGCTGTGACAGTGCCATCTATTTTTTGATCATTTTGTTCACAAACTGTCATCAGGTTAGGCCAGTTGTTGATATAGTACTCAAAACAGTCCACTATTGAGTTCCATCGCACATCTTGAGGGAAAGTTAGCTTAGTGTTTTAGAACAGCTGCTGCAAAGTGATTGTTAAAGAAGTATTTTGCAATTTCAACATTAGCCTTTATTTCTGGAACACTGAAGTCTCTGGTTAGGAGGTGCATCAAATGAGCACTGCAACTGTATGTTACTAGCTTCTTATCTTGGATACATTTGCAGTATTGTCTGTGACCAAGTTGTGTACTAGACATTTGAATTTTTTTTTCGCAGTTTGTTGTAACTTTTACTGCTACTTCATGTAAGTAAGTATTCTGCTGTGTGTGCATTTCCTGATGTATCAATTGTTTCTGTAAAGAAGACATTCCTTTCTTCTGTTGTCACACAAGCACATATAGCAGGATCATTGTGGACATTGCTCCACCCATCAAGACTCAAGTTAACAATTTTACCCTCTAGACCTTTTGCACACTGCTCAATTTCTCTTTCATACACTTTACCCAGCAATTTGCTTGCAACATCTGCTCTGTTGGGTGGACTGTATTCTGGTCTTAATTACTGAGCCATGTTAATGAAGTGTGGTTCCCAGTCATACAGAAAGAAGAGTTTGTTGCATAAAGAAACGGCCATTTTTTCATCAATTACCTCATTATGTAATCTGCTGGTTCTTATCACAAACTTATCTATGGTTGTTTCTGGATGATGGAGATTTTTTCTTTCTTTTTGCTACAGGCTATATACTGTGGCTATGTGACATATATAATGTGACTGAAACACTGTCTTTGGCGGATTCATAAATTCATAGACTCTAGGACTGGAAGGGACCTCGAGAGGTCATCGAGTCCAGTCCCCTGCCCTCATGGCAGGACCAAATATTGTCTAGACCATCCCTAATAGACGTTTGTTTAACCTTGTCATAAACAGAGACATTAACCCTTAGCTATCTTTCACCTGGAAAGAAGTATCTGAACCACCTGACCAGAGGACCAATCAGGAAACAGGATTTTTTTTAACTCTGGGTGGAGGGAATTTTGTGTCTGAGTCTTTGTCTGTCTGCCTGCTTTTCTCTCAGCTTTGAGAAGTGATTTTTGTTTTCTAATCTTCTGTTTCCAAGTTGTGAGTACCAAACATGGTTTTGTTGTTTTTGTATTTACATGTCTATAGTGGCTGGAGTGCTTTGATTTGTATTCTTTTTGAATAAGGCTGTTTATTCAATATTCTTTTAAGCAATTGACCCTGTATTTGTCACCTTAATACAGAGAGACTATTTGTATGTATTTTTCTTTCTTTTTTATATAAAGCTTTCTTTTAAGACCTGTTGGAGTTTTTCTTTAGTGGGAAACTGCAGGGAAATTGAGTCTGTACTCACCAGGGAATTGGTGGGAGGAAGAAATCAGGGGGAGATCTGTGTGTGTTGGATTTGCTAGCCTGATTTTGCATTCCCTCTGGGTGAAGAGGAAAGTGCTTTTGTTTCCAGGCCTGGAATTACAGAGGGTGGACTCCCTCTGTTTAGATTCACAGAGCTTGTGTCTGTGTATCTCTCCAGGAGTACCTGGAGGGGGGAAGGGAAAAAGGATTATTTCCCTTTGTTGTGAGACTCAAGGGATTTGGGTCTTGGGGTCCCCAGGGAAGGTTTTTCAGGGGGACCAGAGTGCCCCAAAACACTCTAATTTTTTGGGTGGTGGCAGCCGTACCAGGTCCAAGCTGGTAACTAAGCTTGGAGGTTTTCATGCTAACCCTCATATTTTGGACGCTAAGGTCCAAATCTGGGACTAAGTTATGACAAACCTACTCTTAAATATCTCCAGAGATGGAGATTCCACAACTTCCCTAGGCAATCTATTCCAGTGTTTAACTACCCTGACAGTTAGAAACATTTTTCTAATGTCCAACCTAAATCTCCCTTGCTGCAGTTTAAGCCCATTGCTTCTTGTTCTATCATTGGAGGCTAAGGTGAACAAGTTTTCTCCCTCCTCCTGATGACACCCCTTTAGATACCTGAAAACTGCTATCATGTCCCCTCTCAGTCTTTTCTTTTCCAAACTAAACAAACCCAATTCCTTCAGCCTTCCTTCATAGGTCATGTTCTCAAGACCTTTAATCATTCTTGTTGCTCTTCTCTAGACCCTCTCCAATTTCTCCACATCTTTCTTGAAATGCGGTGCCCAGAACTGGACACAATACTCCAGCTGAGGCCTGACCAGCGCAGAGTAAAGCGGAAGAATGACTTCTCGTGTCTTGTTTACAACACACCTGTTAATGCATCCCAGAATCGCGTTTGCTTTTTTTGCAACAGTATCACACTGTTGACTCATATTAAGCTTGTGGTCTACTATAACCCCTAGATCTCTTTCTGCCATACTCCTTCCTAGACAATCTCTTCCCATTCTATATGTGTGAAACTGATTGTTCCTTCCTAGGTGGAGCACTTTGCATTTATCTTTATTGAACTTCATCCTGTTTACCTCAGACCATTTCTCCAATTTGTCCAGATCATTTTGAATTTTGACCCTGTCCTCCAAAGCAGTTGCAATCCCTCCCAGTTTGGTATCGTCCGCAAACTTAATAAGCGTACTTTCTATGCCATCATCTAAATCGTTGATGAAGATTTTGATCAGAACCGGTCCCAAAACAGACCCCTGCGGAACCCCACTTGTTATACCTTTCCAGCAGGATTGGGAGCCATTAACAACTACTCTCTGAGTACGGTTATCCAGCCAGTTATGCACCCACTTTATAGTAGCCCCGTCTAAATTGTACTTTCGTAGTTTATAAGAATATCATGCGAGACCGTATCAAATGCCTTACTAAAGTCTAGGTATATCACATCCACCGCTTCTCCCTTATCTACAAGGCTCGTTATCCTATCAAAGAACGCTATCAGATTAGTTTGACACGATTTGTTCATTACAAATCCATGCTGGCTATTCCTTATCACCTTACCACCTTCCAAGTGTTTGCAGATTTTTTTTTAATTACCTGCTCCATTATCTTCCCTGGCACAGAAGTTAAACTAACTGGTCTGTAGTTTCCTGGGTTGTTTTTATTTCCCTTTTTATAGATGGGCACTATATTTGCCTCCTTCCAGTCTTCTGGAATATCCTCTGTCTCCCATGATTTCCCAAAGATAATAGAGTCTCAGATACCTCTTCTATTAACTCCTTGAGTATTCTAGGATGCATTTCATCAGGCCCTGGTGACTTGCAGGCATCTAACTTTTCTAAGTGATTTTTTACTTGCTCTTTTTTTATTTTATCGTCTAAACCTACCCTCTTCCCGTAAGCATTCACTATATTAGACATTCCTTCAAACTTCTCAGTGAAGACCGAAACAAAGAAGTCATTAAGCATCTCTGCCATTTCCAAGTCTCCCGTTACTGTTTCCCCCTCCTCACTGAGCAGTGAGCCTACCCTGTCCTTGGTCTTCCTCTTGCTTCTAATGTATTGATAAAAAGTCTTCTTGTTTCCTTTTATTCCCATAGCTAGTTTGAGTTCATTTTGTGCCTTTGCCTTTCTAATCTTGCCTCTGCATTCCTGTGTTATTTGCCTATATTCATCCTTTGTAATCTAACCTAGTTTCCATTTTTTATATGATGCCTTTTTATTTTGTAGGTCACGCAAGATCTCGTGGTTAAGCCAAGGTGGTCTTTTGCGACATTTTCTATCTTTCCTAACCATCGGAATAGCTTGCTTTTGGGCCCTTAATAGTGTTCCTTTGAAAAACTGCCAACTCTCCTCAGTTGTTTTTCCCCTCAGTCTTGATTCCCATGCGACCTTACCTATCAGCTCTCTGAGCTTACCAAAATCTGCCTTCCTGAAATCCATTGTCTCTATTCTGCTGTACTCCCTTCTACCCTTCCTTAGAATTGCAAATTCTATGATTTCATGATCACTTTCACCCAAGCTTCCTTCTACTTTCAAATTCTCAACAAGTTCCTCCCTATTTGTTAAAATCATGTCTAGAACAGCTTCCCCCCTAGTAGCTTTTTCAACTTTCTGAAATAAAACAATGCAGTCCAGGAACTTATTGGAGAGTCTGTGCCCTGCAGTGTTATTTTCCCAACATATATCTGGATAGTTGAAGTCCCCCATCACCACCAAATCTTGGGCTTTGGATGATTTTGTTAGTTGTTTGAAAAAAGCCTCATCCACCTCTTCCACCTGATTAGGTGGCCTGTAGTAGACTCCCAGCATAACATCACCCGTGCTTTTTACCCCTTTTAGCCTAACCCAGAGACTCTCAACACTTCCGTCTCCTATGTCCATCTCCACCTCAGTCCAAGTGTGTACATTTTTAATATATAAGGCAACACCTCCTCCCTTTTTCCCGTGTCTATCCTTCCTGAGCCAACTATACCCATCCACACCAACATTCCAGTCATGTGTGTTATCCCACCAAGTTTCAGTAATGCCAACAATGTCATAGTTGTATTTATTTATTAGCACTTCCAGTTCTTCCTGCTTATTACCGATACTTCTTGCATTTGTATATAGGCATCTAAGATACTGGTTTGATCTTGCCTCCCAGGTTTGCCCTGACCCTCCTTCCTCACTGCCATTATAGCCCGTGCTCCCTCCTGTTTCCAACCCATCTCCCAGGTCTTGTTCCCCACTTACCTGTGAGGTTTGCTCACCTGTCCCCGTCGAACATAGTTTAAAGCCCTCCTTACTAGGTTAGCCAGTCTGTGCGCAAATAAGGCCTTTCCCCTCTTCGAAAGGTGAACGCCATCTGTGCCTAGCAGTCCTTCCTCGAATAGCATCCTATGGTCGAGGAAGCCAAAGCCCTCCTGGCAACACCATCTTCGCAGCCAGGCATTCACCTCCACAATGCATCTGTCTCTGCCCGGGCCCCTACCTTCAACAGGAAGAATCTAAGAGAATACCACCTGCGCTCCAAACTCCTTAACCCGTACTCCCAGAGCCCTGTAGTCACTCTTGACCTGCTCAGTGTCACACCTCGCAGTATCATTTGTGCCCACATGGATGAGTAGCATGAGGTAGTAGTCAGAAGGCCGGATAATCCTCGACAATGCCTCTGTAACATCTCGGATACGGGCCTCTGGAAGGCAGCATACCTCCCGGGATGAACGGTCAGGGTGACAGATGGGTGTCTCCGTCCCCCTCAGCAGAGAGTCTCCAACCACCACTACCCTATGTTTCTTATCAGTGGTGGCAGCAGACCTCCCAGCCTTAGGGGTACGAGGCTTCCCCTCCTTAACTGTTGGGGGTGATGCCTTCTCTCCTGTATCAAGAAGAGCATAACAGATATCTTTTACCACAGCAGGAGGGTTTGCAGCAGGGGTGGAGCACTGCCTGCTGCTAGAAGTAACCAGCTGGCTGTGTCCACCCTGAGCCTCCTCCTCCACTGGTGTGTCCAACACACCCTGAGGGATCTCCTCCTCCACTGGTGTGTCAGTAGTCCTGTCAACTGGGACAGCTACGTCAGCTGTCTCCACATGGATACTGTCCAAGAATTGCTCATGGATATGGATGTTCCTCAGCCTAGCCACCTCCTCCTGTAGCTCTCCCACCTGCTGCCTGAGAGATTCCACCAGTAGGCACCTTTCACATTGGATGCCACTCGCAGCCTGGATATCAGGAAGTGGAAATTGCAAATTAGTCTTTGCAAGCCCACACCAGAATCTGGGTAAAAGCATCCATGCTTTGGTGCTCTGTCTGGCTACAGGCGCAGGTGGAGGAGACAGAAGCAGTGCTGGCACAGGTGTTGCGGGTCCTCCTCTATCTTTTCTATACTTTATGAATGTATAGAAAATGATGGTGATCTTGAAGGTGGATAGTCGTCAGAATCCTGTATGTCAAGGATGGATTCTCCTAAACAAAAGTCAGTGCAGTTACTTAATTATTACAACCATACTGCTCATTTAGTATTACTCATTGCATTCAATGACACTCACTGCTACTTTAAAGGTGAAATTGTAAAAGGAAGATCTCCCTATTTCAGCTATTTATTTTTCTCACAAATGCGTCTAAAATGATAGTGCCATAGAGTAACAACTATATTTTTTGCTCAAACATGAACATTCAAGAGTAGTCTAGAAAGAAGACAGGCAGTCCTTAAGAAAGAAGTATGAAATAAAAAAGTTTACCAACCTGAAGGTCCTGCATCTCATCCCGCCCCCAACAATCTTCTATTCATTGAGCTTTTTGAAACTTCGCACTTTAAGAGAGAGGTAAGGTATTAACTTTGTGTACATAAATTTGTGGAGGGGCAATAGGGTTGAGGTCTGTTGTTTCTCACCTCTATTTATTTATTTATTTATTTATTTAAAAACATACTCTGAAGATATCTTCTAGACTGACCACTGAGTATCATTGGGTAGATAGAAATAAATAATCTATACAGAAGCCCCTGGAGCGCCACAGGGTTGGGTCCCTAATCCATGAACTATTGGAACTCCTTTAGAAAACTTTTCTAAAACATTGCATGAATATATATTCTCATACTATAGAATTAGAATTTATAATCCCTATTCCATGAGATATCTTTAAGCTATTTTCAGATACATTTTTCCTCAAAAAGCATTTTATCAAAAAAAATCTTATTTAAATAAAAAAACACTGATTTTTATCCACCTGAGGGCAATACATGCTAGCCTTAACCACTTCGCTTCAAGTAATAACTAAAATTAGACATCGACATTACATGTAAAATGTTTTAAAATACAGTAAAAAAGAGAATCAGATTGAGTTTCACTTGCTTAATGTGATTGATAGACGTGCCTGTAGTTCATGATCTTGTTCCAATCTGGATCACCATATGAAAGTGCTGCTCATATATCAGGTTCATTGTTGAGTTGGTTTCTTTTGTTTTTGTTTTAATCTTTGAAAACGCTTATCCAAAACAATGACAAATTTAATGACTTGTGACGTGATTTGAATGTACTATCACAGGTGAATTGCAGTAGCTCTTTTTCTTGCTCAGGTGTCAAGTTTGTTCCATTATTGATTCAGATTTTTGAAAGTTAAAAATTTTTCACCCAATGCTTTTCCTTCAAATATTCAAACCTATCTGCCGGGAAGTAGCGACTAAACTTGTCAGAGCAGCAAGATGTAACTGTGTGACACTGCTGTTTTCATTTCATTCACTTTTTCTTCGTTGATACTGTTCTGCTCAGCGTATTGTAACACTGTTGGTAATATGTAGTAGCTCGGATGATTACTTTTCAGTTGTGTTTGCCACAGTGCTAATGACTTTTGGGATGCCTTTATCTATTCAGTGTCAAAACAAATCATTGCCTCTTCCTTGTAACTTCGAATTCAGGTTTTTTTTTAAATTGAGAAAAGTCAGCTAGAGAGGACAACTTTATTAACCAACTGTCATCATCAAACAAATTTGCCACGTTAGACTGTTTCAGGAATGCGAGTCACATTTTTCTGGTAGAGGAGTTTGTACACCCTTGTAAGCACTCTGCCCCATGACAGCCACCATTCTTAGGTGTGAAACAGTAAATTTCTGAGCATAATGCTTTAAAAAGCCTGCTTTTCAGGAAGCTTCCTTTAATTGAACTAACAATTTTCACTGCTTCCTTTAGTACAACCATGTTATCTGGGAAATACTCTTTGATGCCAAAGCTATGTGGTGAATGAAACAATGATTCCAAACATCATTACCAGCTGCCTCGGATATTTTTTTCACAACTCTATTTCTACCTGTTCTGTTTGCTGCACCATCACTTGTAATTCCTTTACAATTAGCTCAGTCCAACTTGTATTTTCTAGCTATGCAGTCATGCAGTGCTTTGAATATCTCTGCTCCTGTTGAATTTGTTGATAAAGTGAGACAGCATAGCAAATCGTCCATAAAGTCATTTTCCACAATTTTAAATATCAGTACTCCCATCAAGTTGGATGGTAAAATCCCCAGCTGACTATAACTGAAGAATAAGCTGGCCTTCCAAATGCTCTGCAGTATTGTATATTCACCGAGACATTGTGTTAGCACCGAGAGGAATAAGTCTCAGTTTTTCAGCAGCCTTCTCATAGAAAATTGTACGTATCATATCAAGAGATACTGGAAGAATAAGTGTTTTGGCAGCTGTGTGGACCATTTTCTCTCTTGCTGCATGGCATGCCACCAGATATGATGCCAGTTGAGCCAAGAACTTGGGCTGATAACTTTAATTCCCGTTTCTTCAGTTGGTAATATTCAAGAGGCTTATCTATGAGTTCCATGTGTTTTTGTTTCTAAATGTCTTTTTAACTTTGACCGTTTTATACTCTTGTTTGCAAACATCTTGCTTCAAATAACACACTGAGGCTTTGGATTCTGGTTTGCACTCGCATGGTTAATGAAACCATATTTTAAAAAAGCAACATTATACTGCCTCGTCCACAATTTGATTTTCTTTTTAGGTGACTCAGATCAGGTTGACATAGACAGATTTCTGCTGTTATTACTAGAACTTTATGTTGCAGACGATATACTTATACTTGTATTTTCATTTTCAAATGTAGATGGATTTGATTGTGTTTCCAAACATTTTTCTTATTACAAAATGATCCATTTTTCAGGATGAAGGTGGTTGATTAAGCCTCGCAACTTGAGTCTCCACAACATTAACAAAACTGACAGTGTGTAGAAAGCAGTCCCATTAGGTGATTACAACGTAGACATTTTGAATGTATATGTGTGTAGTGTGTAAGAAACTCTGCAAACAAGTAAATTTTACCGGAAATAAGTAAAATGTCCGACACTTAAATCATAATGTTTTAAAATTGTAATGAAAGGCATTTTAAGAGATCATAACACTTTAAATTTGCAAATGACCCAATGTCTAATATTTTGCAACCACAGTACTGGGTAGTGATCTGTTCTTTGAAAACCAGTGATCTAGTGTAACCCCCTGCCAAGATGCAGGGTTTGTTGTCTAAACCATCCAAGACAGATGGTATCCAGCCTCCTTTGGAAAACCATAGCTGAAGTGTTTTTAAAGTTTGATAACTAGCTGGTACAGTGGGTGGCAGCCTGCTTGTTAAATAGTTTCTCATCAAGAGCTATGTTACCATTCCTGATGTCTGATTTGTGTCCATTTATGCTTTATGTAGAGACTGTCTGGTTTGGTCAATGTACATGGCAGTGGGCATTGCTGGCATATGATGGCACCACTTGGATTTCAACAATTTCCACCCCACCATCAACCTCAGCCTGGATCAGTCCACACAAGAGATCCACTTCCTGGACACTACAGTGCATATAAGTGATGGTCACAAACACCACCCTATACCGGAAACCTACTGACCGCTACCTTTACTTACATGCTTCCAGCTTCCAGGCAGGACACATCACGTGATCCATTGTCTACAGCCAAGCCCTAAGATACTACCAAATTTGCTCCAATCCCTCAGACAGAGACAAACATCTACAAGATCTTTATCAAGCATTCTTAACACTACAGTACCCACCTGAGGAAGAGAGAAAACAGATTCACAGAGCGAGACGGGTACCCAGAAGTCACCTACTACAGGACAGGCCCAACAAGGAAAATAACAGAACACCACTGGCCATCACATACAGCCCCCAGCTAAAACCTCTCCAGCACATCATCAACTATCTACAGCCTGTCCTGGAAAACAATATCTCACTCTCTCAGACTTTGAGAGGCAGACCAGTCCTCACTTACAGACAACGCTCCAACCTGAAGCAAATACCAGCAACTACACAGCACTCCACAGAAACACTAACCCAGGAACCAAACCCTGTAACAAACCTCGTTGCCTACTCTAGCGACACCATCAGAGGACCCAGCCACATCAGCCACACCATCAGGGATTCATTCACCTGCAAATCTACTAATGTGATATATGCCAGCAATACCTCACTGCTATGTACATTGGCCAAACCAGAGAGTCTCTGTGTAAAAGAATAAATGGACACAAATCGGACATCAGGAATGGTAACATACAAAAGCCAGTAGGAGAACACTTCAACCCCCCTCGACATTCTATAACAGATTTAAAAGTAACCATACTTGAACAAAAAAACTTCAGAAACAGACTTCAAAGAGAAACTGCAGAACTATTAGTTAATACTAATCATTAATGACTTCTTTTTTTTCTGCAGATGAACTTTAGTTTCTTCTATTTGAATTCTAAGCTACCTATTTGTTTTCAACAACTTGTTGATCACCAGTAAAGTTTTCACTGTTTAGTCTAGAAGTCTTAATTTCTTCCACTTTCTTTGAAGAACTGTGCCAATAAGGGACTAATGTCCAAGGCTAAGCTGTTTTTTCCTGTTTTGGTAGTCAAAACTTACTGAAGTTTAAAAAAAATAAAGTCTGTTTTCTTTCGCAGCTGCCTATTCATACATAGCAAGAATACAGTTCCTATGATCTTCCAGATTACTTTAAACAAGTACATTGTTCAAAGAGTACTTTTTTGGAGGATAAAATAGATTGGTAATAGCAATTCCTTTTAAACATTGTCTTCACCTTTGCCATACATAAAAATAAAAAACTCACACACCCCACTATACCATTGATATTTTTTTCCAGATAAGATAGTAGGGAATGCTGACTAAAGAGTGCTTCAGTGAAAAACTCTCTTGTTCTACTCAGACTTTTTAGATCATAAAAACTTGAAGAGCCAAAGGTAAAACTTGAATTTTGAAAAATATGCTGGTATATTTTGAGAAATTTTTCACCTGTTCACTGGCATCTTGACTTCCATCATACAAAAGTAAAGTTTACTATGGTCCAATAATATGCCTCATTAGAATATGTAATTGTTAGGTGGTATTCTGTGCTTCCATCCTTGAGAGAGGTGTCTAGAAATTGTGAATTTCCACTTAATGTGCTGGGTCAGATGAAAAAATATTTTCAGTCACTGTTTGGAGACTTTTCTGAGTAGCAGCCGTGTTAGTCTGTATCCGCAAAAAGAAAAGGAGTACTTGTGGCATCTTAGAGACTAACAAATTTATTTGAGCATAAGTTTTCGTGGCCTACAGCCCACTTCTTCGGATGCATTGAATGGAACATCTGATGAGGATATATATATACACATACAGAGAGCATGAAAAGGTGGGAGTTGTCTTACCAACTCTGTAAAAGCAGCAAAGAATCCTGTGGCACCTTATAGACTAACAGACGTTTTGGAGCATGAGCTTTCGTGAGTGACTACCCACTTGGTCAGATGCATGTAGTGGAAATTTCCAGGGGCAGGGGTGTGTGTGTGTGTGTGTGTGTATATGTATATATATGTGTGTATGTATATATGCAGGCAAGCTAGAGATAATGAGGTTAGTTCAATCAGGGAGGATGAGGCCCTGTTCTAGCAGTTGAGGTGTGAAAACCAAAAGAGTAGAAACTGGTTTTGTAGTTGGCAAGCCATTCACAGTCTTTGTTTAATCCTGAGCTGATGGTGTCACGTTTGCAGATGAACTGAAGCTCAGCAATTTCTCTTTGAAGTCTGGTCCTGAAGTTTTTTTTGCTGCAGGATGGCCACCTTAAGGTCTGCTATAGTGTGTCCAGGGAGGTTGAAGTGTTCTCCTACAGGTTTTTGTATATTGCCATTCCTAATATCTGATTTGTGTCCATTTATCCTTTTCCGTAGAGACTGTCTAGTTTCGCCGATATACATAGCAGAGGGGCATTGCTGGCATATGATGGCATATATTACATTGGTGGACGTGCAGGTGAATGAACTGGTGATGGTATGGCTGATCTGGTTAGGTCCTGTGATGCTGTCGCTGGTATAGATATGTGGGCGGAGCTGGCATCGAGGTTTGTTGCATGGATTGGTTTCTGAGCAATAGTTACTATGGTGCGATGTACAGTTACTGGTGAGAATATGTTTCAGGTTGGCAGGTTGCCTGTGGGCGAGGACTGGCCTGCCACCCAAGGCCTGTGAAAATGTGGGATCGTTGTCCAGGATGGGTTGTAGATCCCTGATGATGCATTGGAGGGGTTTTAGCTGGGGACTGTATGTGATGGCCAGTGGAGTCCTGTTGGTTTCTTTCTTATGTTTGTCTTGCAGTAGGAGGCTTCTGGGTACACGTCTGGCTCTGTTGATCTGTTTCCTTATTTTCTCGTGTGGGTATTGTAGTTTTGAGAATGCTTGGTGGAGATTTTGTAGGTGTTGGTCTCTGAGGGTTAGAGCAGATGCAGTTGTACCTCAGTGCCTGGCTGTAGACAATGGATCGTGTGATGTGCCCGGGATGGAAGCTGGAGGTATGAAGGTATGCATAGCGGTCGGTGGGTTTTCAGTATAGGATGATGTTAATGCGACCATCACTTATTTGCACCGTGGTGTCTAGGAAGTGGACCTCCCGTGTAGATTGGTTCAGGCTGAGGTTGATGGTGGGGTGGAAGCTGTTGAAATCGTGGTGGAATTTTTTTAGAGTCTCCTTCTCATGGGTCCAGATGATGAAGATGTCATCAATGTAGCGTAGGTAGAGAAGAGGAGTGAGTGGACGAGAACCGAGGAAGCGTTATTCCAGGTCGGCCATAAAAATATTGGCATATTGTGGGGCCATGCGGGTGCCAACTCTGAGAGGCCGGTTAAGTAAAAGAAGAAACAGATTTGTGACATCAGAAAATCATAACATTCAAAAAACCAGTAGGAGAACACATGAATGTGTCTAGTCACTCAATAACAGACCTGCAACAGAAAAGAACATAAGAACGGTGGTACTGGGTCAGACCAAAGGTCCATCTAGCTCAGTATCCTGTCTACCGACAATGGCCAATGCCAGGTGCCTCAGAGGGAGTGAACCTAACAAGCAGTGTTCAAGTGATCTCTCTCCTGCCATCCATCTCCACCCTCTGACAAACAGAGGCTAGGGACACCATTCTTTACCCATCCTGGCTAATAGCCATTTATGGATTTAACCTCCGTGAATTTATCCAGCTCCCTTTTAAACACTGTTATAGTCCTAGCCGTCACAACCTCCTCAGGTATGGAGTTCCACAAGTTGACTGTGCGCTGCGTGAAGAACTTGCTTTTATTTGTGTTAAACCTGCTGCCTATTAATTTCATTTGGTGACCTCTAGTTCTTGTATTATGGGAATAAGTAAATAACTTTTCCTTATCCACTTTCTCCACATCACTCATGATTTTATATATGTCGTATCCCCCCCCCTTAGTCTCCTCTTTTCCAAGCTGAAGAGTCCTAGCCTCTTTAATCTTTCCTCATATGGGACCCTCTCCAAACCCCTAATCATTTTAGTTGCCCTTTTCTGAACCTTTTCTAGTGCCAGTATATCTTTTTTGAGACGAGGAGACCACATCTGTGCACAGTATTTAAGATGTGGCATACCATGGATTTATATAAGGGCAATAATATATTCTCAGTCTTATTCTCTATCCCCTTTTTAATGATTCCTAACATCCTGTTTGCTTTTTTGACCGCCTCTACACACTACGTGGACATCTTCAGAGAACTATCCACGATGACTCCAAGATCTTTTTCCTGACTCGTTGTAGCTAAGTTAGCCCCCATCATATTGTATGTATAGTTGAGGTTATTTTTTCCAATGTGAATTACTTTACATTTATCCACATTAAATTTCATTTGCCATTTTGTTTCCCAGTCACTTCATTTTGTGAGATCTTTTTGAAGTTCTTCAGTCTACTTTGATCTTAACTATCTTAGGCAGTTTAGTATCCTCTGTTTACCCCTTTCTCCAGATCATTTGTAAATAAGTTGAATAGGAATGGTCTGAGGACTGACCCCTGGGGAACACCACTAGTTACCCCTCTCCATTCTGAGAATTTACCATTAATTCTACCCTTTGTTCCCTGTCTTTTAACCAGTTCTCAGTCCATGAAAGGACCTTCCCTTTTATCCCATGACAGCTTAATTTACGTAAGAGCCTTTGGTGAGGGACCTTGTCAAAGGCTTTCTGGAAATCTAAGTACATTATGTCCACTGGATCCCCCTTATCCACATGTTCGTTTGACCCCTTTAAAGTACTGTAATAGATTAGTAAGACATGATTTCCCTTTACAGAAACCATGTTGACTATTGCTTAACAGTTTGTTTTTCTGTGTTTCTGACAATTTTATTCTTAACTATTGTTTTGACTAATTTACCTGGTACAGACATTAGACTGACTGGTCTGTAATTGCCGGGATCACCTCTAGAGCCCTTTTTAAAACAGACTGTTGAACTCGAATTGATATGGAAATTAGATACCATCAATTTAGGCTTGAATAGAGACTGGGAATGGCTGAGCCATTACAAACATTGAATCTGTCTGCCCATGTAAGTATTCTCACACTTCCTTTCAAACTATCTGTACTGGGCTATCTTGATTATCACTTCAAAAGTTTTCTCTCTTACTTAATTGGCCTCTCAGAGTTGGTAAGACAACTTCCATCTTTTCATGCGTTCTGTATGTGTGTATATATATTTCCTCACTATATGTTCCATTCTATACATCTGAAGAAGTGGGCTGTTGGCCACGAAAGCTTATGCTCAAATAAATTTGTTAGTCTCTAAGGTGCCACAAGTACTCCTGTTCTTTTTGCTTGGAGAGGGCGATGATTCAGCAGCCCCGGTATTTACTGGCCAAAAGTGACTGACCAGGTTCACTACAGGTGTTATGATATAGCTAATTAGGGAACATAAAGCTGAAAGCCCTGGTTAAGAGCTGCTTAATAAGAAAAGGAGTAGCCCCAGAGTTTGGTGTGTTATCTCCCTAGTTCTTGGTAGCCATATTATTTAAAAGCTGTTGTCAGCGATTGTGATTTGGAGTCTTTGCCCCATTCTGTGTCAGAGTAATAACATGGAGACCATAGAGATATGATAAAATGTCTGAGAGGAGGAAAGAGTGGTAGGTGTTGTGCCAATAGGCTCTGATCTTGATTTAGGGATCTAGGTACTACAATAATACAAATAATGATGCTCAGTGTTTCCTGGAAATTCTGTTTAATCTACCATAACATTCCTTAGCCCTATCCTTAAAGCAAGATGTCTGAGAATTCTGCCTTCTAGGTCAGAGTTAGTAGTAAGTCTGCACTGTATGCTAACAATTAACCCTGCTACGTTTTTGCAAGTTTCCTGAAAAAGGAAGTTATCTCTGTAAACCTTTCAAGGTTAGTTTTATGTGCTAGCTCTTCTGTGTGTCTGGTTCTCGGATATTCAACTTTTCATTTTTGTATTCGGTATCTAAAGAAAATGCTCTTGGGAAATATTCTGTGTGTTCAGACTCAGAAAATGTACACAACTATGTAATATTCACTTAGTCTTCAGACTGTGCTTTAAACTGCTACATTTTAAGCATAGAGTACAAGAGAGTCCCATTTAAAATGTATTTAATATTTTCAGTTTAGGCTGTTGCCTTTTATATTGATGTAACATGGTGCAATAAATTTATAAACGTACTAAGTCATTAGTTCTCAACCTTTTTCATGCTTGGGCCCTCCTCTCATATAGCCAGAATATGGTGGGGACCTGCCTTTCCTTTAGCTGTATGGGAAAAATATAGAGGGTCCCCATGGTGCCTGTTCTTGACCCCCAGGTTAAAGAGCTTTTGTGCTAAATAGTATGGTAAATGCATATGTTTAATGTAGGTGACCAACGTCTTCCAGTGTACTGTTGACTAATGTAACTGGTCTTCCCTTTGTGCATGTGTATGTGTATATATTGAAATATGGTCATAAATGAAAAATATATTTATGATCATATTTAAATGCCTCACAGATTCAGTGAGTGTTGTAAAGCTTTAATTCTTGAGCTGACTTGGCTGGAACCAACAGTCACTGGAAACACAATAGCATTCTGGTTTGGATTTGTATAGAATAAGTGTATCTTCAGTAGCTTAAAGCATTGTTTTGTGTAATGGAATAGTTTGGTGCTGCAAAATTCGTTGCCCACTTCTCCCATAAGGATTTTTTTTAAGAGCACTTAAATATAATTAGTTTTGTTTTGTTTGTTCATTGGTAGACTTCTGATGACTGTCTGATCATCAGGGCAGTGACTACCTCTTACTCTGTGTGTGTGTGTGTGTGTGTGTGTGTGTGTATTTATTTTTACAGTGCTTAGCACAATGAGGGCACAATCTTTATTGGGGCCTCTAAAGGCTTCTGTAATACAAATAACGAAGAGGGAAGAAGAGGCATCCATTGGTATTGCTGGGAGACTGAGGTAAAATTGGGCTATACTGATCATGAATTAAGAACTAATAAATCACAGGAGTTAACTTGAAGTAAAATAATGAAAAGTAGGTCTCAGAAGAGGCACAGTGAATTACTTTCTCAAATATATATGGTTTTAAATCCTTTTTTAAGTCTCCATTCAGTATTAAAATGGTCAAGCAGACAAAGCTATCTACTGTAGCACAGTATTCTGTCATGGTGAGTAGCAAAAATTAGCACTTTATTTCTGTATTGCTTCCAAGCCCACATTGTCTAAGACAATACCTCTCCTTATTCTGTTTTGACTCGTGGCCTATTTGTGGCAAGATGCTAACTGACTAACTTAACTAGAGTAGCTGTGTCAGTCCCAGGATATTAGGGAGGTAAGGTGGGTGAAGTAATATCTTTCTCACCAGTAGAAGTTTGTCTAATAAGAGACGAGCTTTCATGTGCTGTGTCTGCCATACTGGCTCTCTCTAACTTAACTAGATGCAGTGTGTGATGTGCAGTATCTTAAAGTTAGAGAAAATTATGTGCGTTTTGGATAGTTCTCTTTAATGGGCCCTATCAACTTTGAAATGAAACTTCTGTCTAAATAGCTTTTACATACTTTTTTCCCCCCATTTTTCTGTTGGGTATTTTGACAGCACTTTGTATAGTGTTTTTCACCATTTTCCCTAAGAAGTTAGTTTGCTTTGTTTTTATTTGTGTATGTGTATTTTTTATATACAGCAATGGGGAGAGAACTGTTCATTTAAAAAAAGTGTGTTTTTAGGTGTAAGATCATGAAAACTGTAAGGAGGCCTCTGGCAGGTGGAGTACATGAAACTACTTCAAATTCATTTTTATTTATAAACTGGAAAGAAAATATTTGTCCAGCTTTTCAGTTGACTGTGTCTCAAAACCAGAATTTTGGTAAGGGGGAAGGGAGGAACTTCTGCCTGCCTGCCCGTGGTAAGTTACGTAAGTGTTATGTAGTGAGTTCTGCCCTGTTAATTTTCTTCAGAATAAGCAGCAGTCCTTTGAGCATTGCTTCAAGCAGAGGTATCTGGTCAGCATCATGGTGTTGAGAAAAATACCATTTTTTGTAATCTGTTTTCAGAGTAAAACCACACTTTGCTAAATCACTTTGATTCTAGAGCTGTGAAAAAGGCTTTCTGAAATACAAGAACTGTTTGTTGTAAAGCTAATAAAAATTGAATGTATTATCAGTATTAGCAAAATAAATGTTTGAACCATCACTGAAAATGTGACTTGCCTTATGGCTGTGTACAAATAAATGTGGATCATTCACAGTATACATTGAAATAAGTTTCTGGAACATATATGCATTTTATTTCAGTGTGAATTTGACCCAATTATTTAAATTCTTGAATAGAGAGAAAGCTGACTGTTTATTAACAGTATTAGCATGTGTTGCCAAAAGGAAATCCTCATCTCTTAAGGAATATAGATCCCAATTTTGTAAATAACTGTCTTTCCATCAACAGTGTCATTCTTCTTTTTCAGAAGCTCGCAATATAAAAAGTTCTAGAAGATTTTTTTGTCTGATTTTTTTATTATTATTATTATTATTTGGTAAAAATATAGCCAAAACAACTCTAGTATCAAAAATGTCATGTTTTCATTGTACAAAACTCAGTGACATTTACCAGACCTGACCTTGTTTCACCCTTTTCTTCACTTTCCTTTGTAGATATTTTAAATAAAGGATTCCTAACCAAATAAGATGGAAAGTTGAAAAACCTGCTAGGTTATGTGGATGAAAGCATTAGGATATATGTCTAGTCGTGTTTCAATACTACTGAGACCTTTGAAATTAAGAAAAGGTAATGTGATTGTGTAAAACCATATTTTACAGCAATTTGCATGGAAGAGCCCTATTTTATAGGCAAGGCTGGTAACTGCTTTAGTGAAATTTGGCGGGAGGGTGACCTCTGTGTCAGGGGTACCTTTTGCGACACTTGTGAAAATCTTCCCAAATCTGGCCAAGTTATAAGCCTTTGCAAAATTGTTTTGCACATGCTCAGTAGATTTCTTTGATTTTTGAAGCTAAGATTCTGTCCTCACTAAGCATGCTCCCTGCAGCCAGTGACTACAAGGGAGAAACCAAAATTTCCATCTAAGTACTGCTCCAGCTATTGAGAAGGTTCCGGGCACTGAAGTTGAGAGTAGAGAGCCTGTCTCTTTTACTGTCAGTGACCACTCCTGCTGGCACCTAGGCACCATGGAAGAGGAGGGCATCTGTTCTGAATGCAGGAGAAGGGGCTGGGGGAGTGAGGATGTAAAGGAACAGATTAGGACATGATGTGTAGTGAGATTGGGACTGGTTGAGCAAAGGGACTGGGACTGGTTGAGTTGGGGGTAAGAGGGGAAGTTAGAAAGTGACTGATAGAGGATGACAGCCTACTATTTTGCTGTGTGAACTGTTGCCGGAGTGGGACAAGACATACACATTTTGCCAGGGTGTTTTAGAGGCTGGGACTGGCTAGGCAAGGAGAACGGATCTGGCACAGAAAGCTGAGGGAAGGAGACAGGACAGGGACAGATTGGAAGGGATAGGATAGAAAGGGTCAAACTTGGAGGGGGAGACAGGTAGAAGTTTGTTCCCACTAGAGGACACTCCTAGAACCTGGAATAAAATCCAAGATTCCATACCCCTGGTCTACACTACAGACTTATGTCTGTATAACTCTGTCATTTTCTATTCTCTTCTGAGCACAATCTACTATTTAGCTCTGTTATTTTGTAAGCTCAAATGTCAGAGGTCTGTATGGTCAGTCTGAAGGTTCAAACTCTGCTGATCATCTGTGTAAGTGTCAGTATAATGCCACATGATGGAATTCCTTTTTCTTCAGTTGACTTTAAGAAACCTAGGAACTTGCACACAATTATATTAAAACAATATTATTAAGGTTGCAAAGTCAAGCACTCAAGAAATGCCATAATTAAGGTTGCCTGTGCAACCTGAAATCAGCGCCCTTGTGTGTATGTATTGTGATTATTTTTATTTACATGATCACTGTTTTTTTCCCACAAGACTCCTTCCTTATTCATTGCATAGGATGACCCTGCTGTTGGATGAGTCAGGTTTGTGAAGGAAACATCTGTTTGCATGACCCAGGGATCATTTATTGCTAAAGTTGGAAAGTTTGTAGTGCATAGATAAGGGATTGCAGGAAGAGAGAAGATGGTTGAGGGAGCTGAATGCTTCCCTTGACAGTTGGATTCTATGCCACGCAGTTCCTACGTGATTCTTGGCAAGTCACTTAAGCCACACTTTCCGCAGGTGAGCACTAATTGTGTGTTCCTCCTTTTCTGGATGCCTGACTTGGTATGCTGAGGGCTGTTATGCAGAAGTGCTGCAAGCTGAAGTCTGTGGAAGCTGTGCTTTGAACATATAAGTGATCTGTAATTAATGCTAAATCTGAAAAATCATGTTTTAGTCATCTCAGATTGGGCACCCAAAAGTAGTGGAAAGTTTTGACCTTAATCTCTCTGTGCCTCAGTTACCCATTTGTAAAATGGGGATCTCATCACTCTTGTCACCTCACAGAGCTGTTGTGAAAATAAATTGTTTGTGAAGCACTCAGATTCTGTGGTGATGAGTGCTGTAGAAAAGCCCATGAGGGCATTAATAATTCTGTTTCAAAGCAGGGTTTGAATAGTGTGCTGTAAATAAAATGTGGGGCCCCCAATAAGCAATGAGAAGAAAAAAATATTGAATATTTCTTGTTCACTATGTGAGCACAGTTCCAATCTGTGCCCTGAATGAGGCAGGGGTCCAGTGGAAAAATAGCATGTGATGATTTAATTTAAAACTATTATAATGCTTACACATGAGGTCTGAATTAAGATTAATTCTGGTATTTTCTGTCTTGAGTGCTTGACTTTGCAACCTTAATAATGTTCTTTTGCATAGGTTTGGGGTTTTTTGGTTTAATATTTATTATAAGTGACTTGCAGCATGTGCATTTGCGATTGCAAGTGTACACCTTGAAGTCTGTTTTTGAGTTTATAAATGGATTGTCTGAGTTCTGTCTCTGCAGGTGACTCAGTCTCAACCACTCAGATTAGAGTCAATCCAAGATGTTTCATAAGAACTGCTTTTGTGCCATGATCTGACTGTGACTGATGCAAATACATTAATTATGTGTGTTGCTCAACTGGAAAGTAATTAAATGATTACATATGTTTTTTGTAGTTTACCAGTTGTAACCTGTGTTCTTCTGAATAAGTACAGTGAAACAGGAAAGGGCAGGTCCTGTAACTTTGTGAACTGTTCAATATATGCAGTTAGAATCCTTGTCTTTCTCGTGTGCAAATTATTTTTGGGAAATAACCTAAGTACTGGAAATCTCTGTATTTAATTATGTACATTAAAATTTTGTCAGTATTATACGGTTTTGCTGACTTGTAGAATAGATATGAAATTGCGGAGGGGTTGATCGTCCCTGTATCATTTTTAATACAATTTAAATATCTGTAACTTATTGCTAGATGCTTCACATTAATGCACTTTTCTTCACAGCCAAAAATGTCCAAATTACTGCCATGTTTAATCTGCAGTATTACTATGGACAGTTAGGAAAACCTTAGTTCAGAAAGCATTTAAGATGGAGGGGTTACCATAAAATACTAAGAGGACCATATTTAGTGATGTAAGTATCAACTGTACCCACCCAAAGCACTGTAATACTTGCGGAGAATGTTTTCTCTTGATAATGATCTATTCTGGGAAAGAGACACTGTAAACTCTAGGTTTTGCAAATAAAAAGGTTTATGGTTTTACTTTTTAAAGTTTCAGGTTTTAAGAGGAAGTGAAAGGTTTCTCTGCATTGGTGTCTGAGTGAGAGATGGATTATTTAAAAAAAAATACTTCCAGCTAAAAACAGCTGTGATAATTCCAATGATTAGTTTTGTTTGGGGTATTATAAATTACTGACACAAATTTAGTTTGTATGCTTGGATTGCTAAAAATAAATCAGGTGCCTAATATGACCCCATAGTGTTGGTCTGTTGTCCTTTTAGTGGTTGTATAGTTTTTGTCATCAGGAATACCATCACCTAGTTTTTATCCTGTGACCTCACTTAGGGAAATCTTAATTAGGATAACTCTGACGCACCACTTAGAGGAAAATATCTTGTAATTGAGATTTCAGAGATAACAACATTTTCTGCAACATTTCATTGATGGTCTTGGGCTCTATATTTGTGTGTGTAGTGTTTTGGGGTGTGTGTGTGTGTGTGTTTGTTTTGTTTTGAAGTTATATGAAGACATATTAGGGAAAACTGGGAAAATAAGTGAAATTTTAAATGTTTTCACTTATAGCAGGACAACTCCAGCTGAGTTCAAAGTAAAGTCAAATTTTAAGTGAATAGAAGAACAATACAGAGCCTACCCCTCAAATTAAAAAAGCTGCTACTGTTCCTACTGAAGTTCTGTTTTTGATGGAAGGATAACTGAATTTATAGCACATTATGAATACAAACTGGGATTTATAAGAGAAATTATACTCCTTGGGCTACATACATGACTTCAGGTGTGGAACGATGTCTTTGGGATTTAGTATTAGGCTTTGTAATCCAATACTTTTGACTTTTAAATTTAGAGCAGTCATTTTCTACTATAAGTCTCATTTCCAATCATTAACGTAATATACTGCAAATTTAGACAGGTCTCTTTGAAAGCAGTCATCTTGTGATTGTGTTTAGTTGCCTTATTTACAGAGATGTGATCGTGACAATATAGGTGAAGTTGATTTTCTATATCACAAAGTGTTTTTTTTAAGTTGCCTGTAATATTAAAAATGTTCCTTTATTTTGGTATCAAGTATCAGAGGGTAGCCGTGTTAGTCTGGATCTGTAAAAGCAGCAAAGAATCCTGTGGCACCTTATAGACTAACAGACGTTTTGGAGCATGAGCTTTCGTGGGTGAATACCCACTTCCTCAGATGCATTTAATGGAAATATCCAGGGGCAGGTATATATATGTGTGCTAGCAAGCAAGCTAGAGATAACGAGGTCAGTTCAATCAGGGAGGATGAGGCCCTGTTCTAGCAGTTGAGGTGTGAAAACCAAGAGAGGAAAAACTGGTTCTGTAATTGGCAAGCCATTCACAGTCTTTGTTCAATCCTGAGCTGCTGATGTCAAATTTGCAGATGAACTGAAGCTCAGCAGTTTCTCTTTGAAGTCTGGTCCTGAAGTTTTTTTGCTGCAGGATGGCCACCTTAAGGTCTGCTATAGTGTGGCCAGGGAGGTTGAAGTGCTCTCCTACGGGTTATTGTATATTGCCATTCCTAATGTCTGATTTGTGTCCATTTATCCTTTTCCGTAGAGACTGTCCAGTTTGGCCGATGTACATAGCAGAGGGGCATTGCTGGCATATGATGGCGTATATTACATTGGTGGATGTGCAGGTGAATGAACCAGTGATGGTGTGGCTGATCTGGTTAGGTCCTGTGATGGTGTCGCTGGTGTAGATATGTGGGCAGAGTTGGCATCGAGGTTTGTTGCATGGATTGATTCCTGAGCAAGAGTTATTATGGTGTGGTGTGCAGTTACTGGTGAGAATATGTTTCAGGTTGGCAGGTTTTCTGTGGGCAAGGATTGGCCTGCCACCCAAGGCCTGTGAAAGTGTGGGATCATTGTCCAGGATGGGTTGTAGATCCTTGATGATGCGTTGGAGGGGTTTTAGCTGGGGGCTGTATGTGATGGCCAGTGGAGTCCTGTTGGTTTCTCTCTTGGGTTTGTCTTGCAGTAGGAGGCTTCTGGGTACACCATAATAACTCTTGCTCAGGAACCAATCCATGCAACAAACCTCGATGCCAACTCTGCCCACATATCTACACCAGCGACACCATCACAGGACCTAACCAGATCAGCCACACCATCACTGGTTCATTCACCTGCACATCCACCAATGTAATATATGCCATCATATGCCAGCAATGCCCCTCTGCTATGTACATCGGCCAAACTGGACAGTCTCTACGGAAAAGGATAAATGGACACAAATCAGACATTAGGAATGGCAATATACAAAAACCTGTAGGAGAACACTTCAACCTCCCTGGCCACACTATAGCAGACCTTAAGGTGGCCATCCTGCAGCAAAAAAACTTCAGGACCAGACTTCAAAGCGAAACTGCTGAGCTTCAGTTCATCTGCAAATTTGACACCATCAGCTCAGGATTGAACAAAGACTGTGAATGGCTTGCCAATTACAGAACCAGTTTCTCCTCTCTTGGTTTTCACACCTCAACTGCTAGAACAGGGCCTCATCCTCCCTGATTGAACTGACCTCGTTATCTCTAGCTTGCTTGCTAGCACACATATATATACCTGCCCCTGGATATTTCCATTACATGCATCTGAGGAAGTGGGTATTCACCCACGAAAGCTCATGCTCCAAAACGTCTGTTAGTCTATAAGGTGCCACAGGATTCTTTGCTGCTTTTATTTTGGTAGTTACTCTGTTAGCTACTTATCAAAGCTGTGAAATCAGGTTTTTGTATATACTCTAGTCAAATACGCAGTTTTTTGCTCCACTAAGAGTCAGTTTCATTTTAAATAATGTACTGAGAGACAACCATGATGGAAGGCAGTGTGCTGTGAGTACAAATATTGTAGCAAGGAGGTTTCTATCTGTACAAATGATAACAGGGATATCCATACTAGGTCTGACTGGTGGTCCATTGAGCCTAGTTTTCTGTCCCAGCAATGGCCAGTAACATGTTTAGAAGAAAGTTTAAGAAAATCTGTAACAGGCATTTGGGGGTTAACCTGCGCCGGTGGAAAATTTCGTTTTACCGCTTGATAATTACGTTGGAGTATGCCTGAAGTGAGAGGGCTTATGTATCTTCCAAAATTGATTTGTTTTAGTCGTTTCCATTGCGACCCAAGATAATCTTGTTAACCAAATAAATGTCTGTTCCTTTTCAAATCCATGTATAAGTACCATGGAATAATTGTGTATTGTGTGGGAAAAATATTTCTTCTTACCCGTTTTGGATTTGCCACCTTTTATTTTCATCAGCTATTCCCTTGTAATTGTGGAATGAAATTTACATTCTACTTTGTGCTACTCATTATTTTGAATACTCTTATGTTCTCTCTCAGTCATCTCTTCTACGGTAAATGATCCCAGACTTTTCAGTCTCTTTTCATATGGGAGTTTAATCATTATTGTTTCCCATCACTGAACTTCTAATTTTGCTATATCATTTCCGAGCTATACTTTGCAGTGGTGTCATCACATATATTTCTGATGAGAATGTATCATTGATTTATATAATGGCAGAATTTCTGTAGTATTCTCAGTCCTGTTGTGTATCCATCCTGACATTTTGCTTTCTGCTCTTTGACCAGAGGTCTCCATTGAACTACTCACAGTGATGGGTAGGTCTAATTTCTGAGTTGCTGTAATAAATTTAGAACTCACTAAGGTTTCTGAGTAGGTCAGAAATTCCCTTCAGCGTGCATTGCTTTGAATTTATCAGCATTGAATTTTATCTGCCATCATATTGCTCGGTCTCCTGGCTTGGTTTGTCTTTTGGCTGTCAGTCTTCTCTGGTCTTGACCTAAATAAAATTGTCATCTGTAAACTTCACCACCTCACTGCTCATATCTTTTTCCAGATTATTAATAAATATATTTGACACCAGTTCCTGTATGGAACCTTGTGGCACCCCACGCGTAATAAAAAATTAACTGTCCGTTCCTGCATTTGGTGTCTTTTAGCCAGTTTTTGATAAACGACAATACTGCTTAGTTTCTTCAGTTGTCTCTTGTGAGGGACTTTGTCAGAAGCCTCATGAAAATGTAAATAAATTGTTTGTTTTCCTTTATCCATTGTTTTAACAACATATTCAAAACATTCTAATTAGGGAGGTATGAGTTTCCTTTGCAGAAGCCATTCTGGTTGAATCCTATTATGTCGGGTACATATACTCATAGACTTTAAGGTCAGAAGGGACCATTATGATCATCTAGTCTGATCTCCTGCACAATGCAGGCCACAGAATCTCACCCACCCACTCCTGTAACAAACCCCCTAACCTGTGTCTGAGTTATTGAAGTCCTCAAATTGTGGTTTGAAGACCTCAGGGTGCAGAGAATCCTCCAGCAAGTGACCCGTGCCTCATGCTGCAGAGGAAGGCGAAAAACCTCCAGAGCCTCTGCCAATCTGCCCTGGAGGAAAATTCCTTCCTGACCCCAAATATGGCAATCAGTTAAATCCTGAGCATGGGGGCAAGACTCACCAGCCAGCACCCAGGAAAAAATTCTCTGTAGTAACTCAGATCCCACCCCAACTAACATCCCATCTACACAGCAATTCAAAAAACCTGTTGTACCAAGTCTCAGAGCCCGTGTCAGCTGATTTAGGCTTGCGGGGCTCGGACTGCAGAGCTATACAATTCCAGTGTAAATATTTGGGGTCTCTGAGCCCGAATGTCTACCCTGACATTTTATAACCCTGCAAACCTGAGTCAGCTGACCTGGGCCAGTCGTGGCCATGCCACAGGCTTTTATTGCTGTGTAGAGATACATTAAGGGGGACTAGGGTAAGGGAGAGGTTGGAAGTGAAATGTAAAAAGGCAGGTGTAATGGAGACTATGGTGTTTTTGTATGGTGAACTGAATTGATTATTCTAAAAACTGCTTACCAAGTTCATGACCGAATAAAGGTACCTCTTGAAACTGTTAATACTTAAAAATTGGAGCTGGAACTCCTAACAGAGTATGTAAGCGAGTGGATGTATAGTTTGTTGATTCCATGTGCATCTACATGATAGGTATTTAGGATATGGTGTGTTCGTGTTGCTGATGTCTTTTTGTTAGTTTGTTTGTTTTCTATTTCAGTGGGTGGGATGAAATGTTGGTAACCTGAGATAATGCTGTAGGGTAACAATACGAGTTACCTTTTTTGTGACAATTAAGACCAGTTAGGTCAAGACTTAATCCACATCTATTCCTCGATCAAAGATGTTACAACAGACCAAAGGGCAACGCTCTAACCCAGGAGTAGGCAACCTATGGCACCTGTGCCAAAGGTGGCACTTGAGCTGATTTTCAGTGGCACTCACACTGCCTGGGTCCTGGCCACCTGTCCAGGGGGCTCTGCATTTTAATTTAATTTTAAATGAAGCTGCTTAAACATTTTAAAAACCTATTTACTTTACATACAACAATAGTTTAGTTATATATTATAGACTTATAGAAAGAGACCTTCTAAAAAGTTAACATTTATTACTGGCACGCAAACCTTAAATTAGAGTGAAAAAATGAAGACTCGGCACACCACTTCTGAAAGGTTGCCGACCCCTGCTCTAACCTAATATCTTTTAATGAACTTTCTAAGGTAGGGATCTGTCTTCAGTGAGTAAATAGAACTTAGATAAAAAGCCTTTACATTCACTTTTATCAGTACCAGAATTCAGGGGTACTTCCTTGCATTGGTTAGTGATATTAACACAGTAAAGATGAGCGGTCTTTAGACGAGGGGTTGGCAATCTTTCATAAGTGGTGTGCTGAGTCTTCATTTATTCACTCTGATTTGAGGTTTTGCGTGCCAGTAATACATTTTAATGTTTTTAGAAGGTCTCTTTCTGTAAGTCTATAACTAAACTATTGTTGTATGTAAAGTAAATGAGGTTTTAAAATGTTTAAGAAGCTTCATTTAAAACTAAATTAAAATGCAGAGCCCCCCGGACTGGTGACCAGGACCCGGGCAGTGTGAGTGCCGCTGAAAATTAGCTAGTGTGCTGCAGGTTGCCTACTCCTGCTTTAGACACTTGCGCAATAATGATATGCAGTAGCAGAGGGGGGAAAACATACTTTGAAAGAGTTTTGACCAGAAAGTCAAGGAAGATATTACAACACTTTTAATTTACACTTGAATATATTTTAAAACTAAGATGGATATATTCTGTTTTGTTTGCTTATTTTATCCTACATGGATTTATTTTATGGTAAAAAATCTATACATACCTATCGGGGAATGTGCTGTGTCTGGGGAATGTGTCATAGGTACTTAGTCTCAACTTTGTGTATATTTTGTTTTTATTGGAGTATTTACCTGCTTCTGACATTTGGAATGAGTTATCTATATTAAATATCAGGACTAGTGCTAGCTCCTAATGCCAAAAGCATTTGACTGATGGAAGAGAATACTCAACAAAATGATTTTAAGGGGAAAGTTAAACAAAAGGCAAATGTGTTCAACCAGAAACAGAGCCTTTCCATCTACAGAAAAGATTCTCTTTTTCCAGAAGTGCTAGCTGAGTTGTTGGGGTGGCCTGCACAAAGGTGAGAAGATGCAAAGCAAAGAACCCTTGCTTTGAAAATGTTGCTTTTTTTTTTTCCCCTTTTGTGTGGGAGCTTGTCCTACTTAGACTTCTAAAATGAACTACAACTCATTTGTTACATTTCAAACAGCTGGATCTTTTGATTTTTCCAAATTGACCTCTAAACTAATTAACTAAATATGACATTAATTAAAGAGAGACTTTGCTGTGGGCTTAACAGCACAAGTTTACTTAACGCTATTCCCTGTGCTATAATAAAAATTTGTGCAAAACAATGGCTGTCTACAATATGAGCTATTGGTGTGATTCCCCTGCTTGTGTACAGGTGCTTGTGCTAGCTCTCATCCAGCTAGTGGAAATATAAATGCTGCAGTGTTGCCACAGTAGCATGGGTAGCAGCAGTAGAGGCACAGCTGAGCCATGCAGAGTATGAAGTTGCCTGAATCTGTGGGTATGTACTCCACACAGCTTAGTGGCCTTCGCTGTCACTATGCTTGCTACTGGGGCAACACTTGTAATTATATTCACGCTGGTTCGATGGGAGCTAGTGAGAGTGCGTGCACAAGCAAGGGAATCACATTTCTGACTCTTATTCTAGATTTAGCCTTAGTACTAGCTGAAAACTGACACAATAGTTTTGAACTCAACTGAAAACTTTGAAAAGTGCTCGGGGAAATAAGTTAAAGGCAAAATAATTAAGAGAAGGCACCTTTTTCTCAGTAGTTCATACATTATTACAAATAATGGGGAAATATATATCGAACAAAGTATTTGACAGTGTGTTTAAATTGTAAAGAAATCAAAAAACTCTGTACTGAAAGATCTTTTAATTAGGCTGCACCAAAGGAGTAAGGCATTTTAAATTAATTAGATAAATGTTACTTCTGGATCAGAGGAACCAAGCAGGACTGTCTTTTTTTTGTTCTGGGTTTGTACATTGTCTGTTACAATAGAATCTTGGTCTATGACTAGGGCCCCTATTACTATGGTAATAAAAGTAATAAGCAATGCTAATCAGAACTTCTTGGCTGCTTATGTGATTTCAGCCAACATATTTTCCTTTTGGTTCTGTAGATTTCCTTAGTAAATTCTTGAATTCAATGAAGAAATAGGAAAATTTTGGTAGCAAGATACAGGAAATCTAGTATGATAGTGATTAGCGAATGGAAACCTTTTAAAACATCAGTGTTACCTGCAATGCTGTGGCAGTGTTTTGTGTACTACTTTTTCTGATGACAGCATGTGTCCTGAAGAAGACACAAATGACAGCTCCACTTTTCTGGTAACAGAACAGTCTTGCAGTAGCATTACTAATAGTAACAGTAATAATCTTTCAAATTTCATGCTTATGAGAATGGAACATGGGCAAAATAAAGTTCAGAGCAATGAACAGGATTGATCTACAACCACAGAGACCTCCAACTCCTCAGTTTTATTTGTTAAAGCATGTAAGGGTAACCTATGTATTTAATTACGTTGTTGCCTTTTTGCTCTTTTTGTAGAGCTCTGGAGGACTGTGTGACTGTAATTGAGGTATTTTTAATGTTGAAAACTGGGTAGGCATGGCAATGTACATTTAATCTTTTGCAGCAAAACAAATACAATAAAATGTTAATGACTTATAAATGTGGCTAATTGTTAGTGACTTACACAACATCTGTGTTGAATGAATGTAGATTAACAAGAATTTATTGCAAATTGTTTGAAAAGTGCTAATTGAACAAAACGATGCTCTTGGAGATGAAATTGTGTATATATCAAGTTTTTTTTCTGTCAATAATAAATTGCAAAGTAATAGGGTTTGGCTACACTTACAATTGTACAGCGCTGGGAGTTACAGCTGTCTTCGTACAGCTATGTAGGGAAAGCGCTGCAGTGTGGCCACCACTGACAGCTACCAGCACTGCAGTGTGGCCACATTTGCAGCATTTGCAGCGCTGTTGGGAGTGGTGCATTATGGGCAGCTGTCCCAGCGTTCAAGTGGCTGCAACGTGCTTTTCAAAAGAGGGAGGTGAGGGGGAACGTGGGGGAGAGAGAGAGTGTGGATATTTGGATCTGTCCGCTCCCTGCCTTGCAAGTTCTAAGGACTGGAACATACACATCACCAACCTGCAGTCAATTTAAAAGTTCCGAGCCCTTCCCCCACCCCTCTCTTATTCACTGAATGCAAATTATGCACTCCTAAATAGCCTTCAGATCACATAAGCATCTGCTCAACATGGACTCCCCCCGCCCCCTCTGCCGTGTGACTTCTCTCTTCAAGCAAACAGCTGTGAACCTTCCAAAGCAATTCCCCTGCCTGCCTCTGCTCGCTCCAGCAAACAGGAGCTGTGTTTGTTTTTTAGATAAGCGGCTTGGGGAGCTCGGTGTTCAGCCATTCTTCTGGTTTGTTGTGAGCAGGCATTCTGGGATACCTCCTAATACCCTGGAGGCCAATAACAGCGCTTTTGGTGGCCGCACTTGACAAGCAGCGCTGCATCACCAGCGCTGCAATCGTTACACCCCAAGCAGACCAGGTGTACAGCCAGCATTGCAGCCAGGGAGTTACAGCGCTGGATGTGCCTTGCAGGTGTGGACAGTTACTAAGTTGCAGCGCTGTAAACCCACCACCAGCGCTGCAACTCTCCAGTGTAGCCAAGCCCATAGTGAAGTGGTTCACAGTATTATATATAAAAGTCTTGCATTGTTTCTTATAAATATCTGTGCAGGTAAATTCAGTCATTAGAAATTTAGATTATCCAAATTCAGAAGTGTCTTTCAAAACTGAAATTTTGCCATTTCATTCTTTCCTCAACAATCTTTTCCCACACACAAGGATTGTTCATCACTTCCCTGAGTTTTTAAAATAAAAGTTTCTTTGTTTAAATAGGTTACTAATTTGCTGTTGATTTTGCTCCAGCCTAAAATTTGTTCTTAGACATTTTTATAGGAGCATAATGTTCTGTCTTGTCTTACTTCAGTTTCATTCATACAATCAATGTAAAAATCAACCTCATTGACTTAAATGCCCAGTTTTCTAGTATTGGGAAAAGAAAGTTTGTGTTTAGGTTGCTCTTTCGATAATTCAATTCAAAACTAAGTATTCTGCTAGTGCTGGTTGAATACGTTGATTGCTCACTCGGGACGGAAATAATGAATTAAAATAACGAAAATCATATTCTTCATGAAGAAGTGTTCTTATATGACTTTCAGTTAAGCATTTGCTTCAGAAAAATTAAGTGTGTACTCATATGCTGACTTCAAAGATTAATAGTTTGTAGTTTAATATGCTCAGTAATGACAGCTTGAGAGGAGTGAGTTTTAGCAATGGAAATTGCCAAGGAATCAACGCTGCTGCTTAAATTCAAAATGCTAAATTTGCTACAAAAAACTTGCTGTTGGGGAATTTATAAAACTGCAAGTTTATCCAGTCTGTCAACAGAAAGATAACATTTGCACATGCAATTTTGAGCATGTTCCGTTTTTTTCATGTTTTCATAAACAAGTTTATGAATGACAAGAAACCCTGATGTGTGAAAGAAAACAGCATTTGTATACCTTGTTAGCTAAACATCTGTTTATACAAATGCATGTTTGTGCAGTGTCAGTTACTGTGTATGGGAAAATGCACATGCACAGCATTCCTGGAGCAACTGATTCCTTGGGATCCAACAGAGAACAGCAAAAGCAAGGAAATTTGCATCTTCATTTTCTTCCATAATTTTAGGGATAATTTGTGTTTCTAAATCATTTCATTGCTGTGCCCTCTCATATTTTAGTGTTGCAAACAAACCAATTTTAGTTTTACTTGTTCTCGTCCCCCATCTTTTTCTAAGTTTTCCCTAGTTTTGAAAGTTCCTTAGAGGTAGAAGATATACTAAGTGTTTTTTGGGATGTGAAGTCAGTGTTTCTGATGGGAATAGGATAGACAGTAGTGATAGTCACTTGTGTGCACTCATGAGATTTTCTCATACTTTTGTCTTCCCTCAAGTGTACTCAGTAACTTTGTGTGCAACAAATCATTTCTTTTCCAAATTAATATGTATATACCAATCATTAATTTCACTTATGCTTGTGTGTGTTTGCAGATAGAAAATTCCTCATTGTTTTTGTGGTAGTTCATGTGTACTGTAATATGCTACGTTTATAGTTTTTTTTAAATATTTGTCCTTAACAATAATGCAAAACAGATTTTAACATGAAGCATTAAAGAACTGGTTGCAGGCTCTAAGTAGACTCATTTACCAAATCTGAGAGATGTATGATTATAGATTGAATAGCAAATTTTAGAAACTGAACTTTAGAAACTATTTAAAAAAAACAATAAAATCATATGGGGAATATATAACTGTATTTAAGATATACTTCACTATCTATTGGTTGCTAATTGTCATTAATTTTTTCTTCAGGTTCGATCTGTGGATGAGATGAATCATGAGTTTCAAGCTCTTGCACTAGAATCTCGGGGAATGGGAGAGGTAAATATTTGTAGGTGATTAGAAAATCCTGTCGGAGGTTTGGAAATTCTAATAAAATTTAGCTTGTTTAGATTCTTAACTTGGTTAATGAAGTTTATTGATGAGACAAACCAATTTTTCAGGCATCTGAAGACCATATTTACAATATCCTAAGGTGGTGTCTATGTTAACTCCAGTATCTAAGAACTATGATAAATGGAACTATAATGTTAACATATTGGGCTTGTTAGCTGATAAGCTTGGGGAAGAAGAGCAGACAATGTACAGATTGTGAAAAATTCTCTGCTGTTGCTTTCTAAAGTTATTTCCACTAACCCAAGCCTAGGGTGTTGGGGCTTTTGCAGGATTCTCGGACCCAAAGGAAAATAACAGTTATAAACTGGCTGGAAATTAGGGCAACTTATTATACCCTTAGTGACATGGCTTCTTCAGTGGACAACCTTAGTGGTGATGGACCAGTGCATGCGCCATGGCCTAGGAAGGAGGAACAAAAGCTTCCTTCCATGAGAGGTGCAATTTTAAATAATTTGAAATACTCTGCTGTTTAAAAATAGCCTTTTCCTTCACTCAAACTATATTAACACCCACAGAGTGAGAGATTTAAAAAACACTATATTATAAAGTCTCTTAGGAAATTCAGAGAAATGCATACTGAAAGCTAGACTTACTACTTTACTTGCTGAGGATCTGACAGTTCTGCAGCTAACAGAGTCCATGTACATCGCATTAATGAAGGGCTACCTTGTCTCTTTGCTGACGTAGTAGAGGTGAAATCTGAAAAAAGATGTTGATATACAGGGTAGCTTTAGGAGGTTATAGGAATCAAGTGTAAAGATCACATCAAAAGTGATTGGCTCATTTAGACAATACAGTGATAAATATGGGTTATTCAAATGGCACGCAGGCCACTTGATAAAAATATTCCTTGTGTTTAGTGCACTGTATCAAAACATATCATCAGGCTTGCTATTCTCAGTCTCATTAAGATTTATCCATCTTAAAAAGATTGAATTTATTTTGAATCGTGTTTTCAAATTTTTCTAGTTAAGTCTCCAAAAGTGACTGCAGCTTCAAACACTGATATCATAGAGGCAACTGTGAGATATTTTGCAAATATGCACCATCTATACTGTGTTGCTTGTTATGCCAGATCACTTGAAGACAATGCAAAGTAATATTGTTTGGCTATGATCCGTTTGGAATATATTGAGAAAACTGAGTCAAGGCAGATCTCTTAAGGAGATCAAGATAAACAAAATTGTGGATACATTTATTTTATTATGGACTTAATAACTAGTGTTTTATATAAACGGACTGTAAACTGATGCAGTGATGTTTCCTACATCTGCAGACATAAACTGTATCAATCACAATACATGTGATTTTAATGCTTTGATTACACAGCTAAAAAAGTACAATATGGTTGTGTATGAACTGACACATGCTAGTTTACTTTACACAAGTATTGAGTGAAAAGAAAAAGAAGATAGCTCTTTGTAAACAGTTACTTTTAAAATTAAACTGAAATATCAAATTCCCAACAAATGATTGTTTTACATGCATAATGCACTAACTTTTTAATTACTACCTATCTGTCTTTCAGAATATTAGAGAAATGCCTTTTGACAATCAAAACAAACAATATTTCAACTTAATATGTTAGAGATTATTTTTGGGCTCTGATCTTTGTAAGAAAAGTATTAGTTCTCGATGAGAAAACAAATTTGAAGTTTTAGCTGGTGAGCATTTTGTTTTTCCCAAACTGATCTATAGTCTCTAAGCACCTTACAAACCCTAATGAAATAATCCTCTCAACCACAGGAGGTAGGGTACATTCCAGTTACTTTATCCTAACTTATATGAAATGTTCCAAAGGGGCTTCTACCATTTCTTTGGGAGCCTATTCCACTTTTCTTGCTCTAAGGAAGTTTGCTGTATTTTCCATGGATTTCCCTTTTCGTAATTCTTTTACCCAAGTTACACGTTAGTGCACCCTAGTTTTGTGATGTGTTTTAGTTGTTTATTCCCTGAACTCCAGTTTGTTTTCTTGGCACCAGACTGAACACAGTATTCCAGGTGTGGTCTTATCAGAGCTGTATCAAGAGCAGATTATCTCTTTTATGATGTGATTCTTCTGAATGTGGGAACTAAAAAACTGTATCAGTTTTTTATGCCAGTTGTCACTGAACACTTCGATATAATTTGTTTACTGTTTAACCAATGAACACATTGGGAAAAATCAAAGACTAAGGGCTTGTCTACACTTGAAACACTACAGCGGCATGGCTCAGCACTGCTGTAGCATTTCAGTGTAAATGCAACCTATGCTGCTGGGAAAGGTTCTCTCATTGGCATAGGTAATCCACCTCCCTGAGACGCAGTAGCTAGTTCGACAGAAGAATTCTTCCATCAGCCTAGCGCTTTGTACACTGGTGGTTAGGTCGGCTTAACTGCAATGCTCGAATATTGATTTTTTACACTCCTGAGCAACATAAGTGGGTCAGCCAAACTTTTTAGTGTAGACCAGGCCTAACTCTTTAGCACTTTTTGTAAAGTGTAGTGTTGTAATGCAATAGTGTAGCTGAGGAGGAGGGGAGCAGGGCAGTGGCCGCACCCCCCCACTGAGCACAAGTGGCACCTTGTCAATTTCTTCATGCCTTTTTAATTTTTACTCGGGGGAGCGATACCCCCCCCCCCCCCAAAAAAAAAAAAAGCTACACCGGTGCTTTTACTCACCCGGTGGCGCTCCGGGTCTCCAGCGGTGGGACCTTCACTCGCTCTGTGGGTCTTCGACAGCATTTCCAGCAACAGGTCCTTCAGTGCTGCGGAAGACACCTGGAGTGAGTGAAGGGCCTGCCACCGAAGACCCGGAGCGCTGCTGGGTGAGTAAAAGCACCGCCAGGTGAGTAAAAGCGCCGCAACGGGTGGCGCCTTTTAATTTTTTTTGCTATGCCAGGGGTGAATAGGTAGACTTTTTTTAAAAATGTCCAGATAGTTTTTCTTCCTAGTGAAGACATTGTTCCTGTTATGGTCTCTTGTTCTCATATATGCGTTTTTCTGAATTGAATTTCATTTCCTGATCATATTCCTAATCCCCATAGGTCAATGTATTTTTCTGTCTCTGCAGGGGTTCAGCACTTCCCGTTTTAGTATCTGCAGATTTCATTGGCGGGCGGTTAATTCTATCCTTGGTCTCATTAATGATCCCAAGTCTACATCAGAATTTTCCAAGCTAGTGTTGCCATTTGTTCATTTATCATGACCATTTGTTGTCAGTCCTTCAGCTAGCTTTCAGTCTATAAGGGTGGTCATATCTAAACCAATTTGAATTAATTTTGAGTAAGACCAAATAAGGTGTTTAGCTCAATATTTAGTTCCCATTGATCCACTTCCATGCTATAATGCAGTAGTGGTTTACTTTGGAAGAAAACAAGATGAAAAGAAAATATTTCTACATAAAGAGATGCAGTATATTGCAGAGTCTTCCTCTGTTGGTCACCTGAAAACTGATTACCCTTTTAAGCTGTGCCTCCAGTCTTACTCTTTGCCATTTTACCTCTGACCCTTCCTCTTTGTCTTTCTTCCACTTTCCAACCACAGCTTCTGCTTATTAATTTCACAGGCTTTTCCCCCAGTTTGGTTGTCTCCCATTAGTCATTCTATTGTGACCCACCTTAGGATCACAACCTCTAGGTTAGAAAGCACTGCTGTATAATAATTGCCAGACCCTCCAAAAAAAAAAAAAAAGTTGAAAATACACATCAGTATCTTAAGGATTAAGGAACAAAAATCCTTGCAAGAAAGGCCATACAGCAAGCCAGTGGCAAGCAAGGAAAAGAATGTTTGTCAGACTGCTACTGGAACACTTTAAGTTCTGGTGTCAGTATTTTAAAAAGGATGTTGGAAAAATTGGAGAAGGTTCAGAGAAGAGATACAGGAATAGGTAGTCTGGAAAATGCTCCTTAAAATGAAACTAAAGAAGTATAAATCTGTTCAGCTTATCAGAGAGCAGGTTGGAAAGTTGTTTAATCATATGCCATAAGTAACTACACGGGGGGAGATATGTTACTAGAGAGCTCCATTAATCTGGCAGACAGACATAGCAATGTCCAATGGCTGGAAGCTGATGTTGGCAAAGTTCAAACTGGACATTTTTACCATTGAGGGTGGTAAACAGTTTACCCAAGGATACGGTTAATTTTGCATCACTTGGAGTCTTTTAATGATATTTAAATGTCTTTCTGAAATATATACTTGTGTTCAACCATAAGTTATTGGGTTGGATGCAGGAATTGCTAAGTGAAAAGCCTGTTTTGCCTTTGCTTCTCTGTTACGCAGCAGAATGAATGACATGCCTGTGATAGAGGTGCAGACTGCTCTTTCAAGTACCACATGAGAAATAACAGATGGGAATTTGTTTGGGTTGTTTATGTCCTTAGCTAATCACTAGCTAAATAACCACATTTTAATTATGATGAACAACACGATGTATGCTTAGCTGTCAGCAATCAGGAGGAACAAGGTCAGTCCCTCTCCTTAGGGAAGATTAAACCCTCATAACTTGGGCCGGGGAAAATCCTACCTATGTACTTTCATTCTCTGTGCATAACATAAGAACGGCCGTACCGGGTCAGACCAAAGGTCCATCTAGCTCAGTATCCTGTCTACCGACAGTGGCCAATGCCAGGTGCCCCGGGGGGTGTGTGAACCTAACAGGCAGTGATCAAGTGATCTCTCTCCTGGCATCCATCTCCATCCTCTGACAAACAGAGGCTAGGGACACCATTCCTTACCCATTCTGGCTAATAGCCATTTATGGACTTAACCTCCATGAATTTCTCCAGTTCTCTTTTAAACCCTCTTATAGTCCTAGCCTTCACAACCTCCCCAGGCAAGGAGTTCCACAAGTTGCCTGTGTGCTGCGTGAAGAAGAACTTCCTTTTATTTGTTTTAAACCTGCTGCCTATTAATTTCATTTGGTGACCTCTAGTTCTTGTATTATGGGAATAAGTAAATAACTTTTCCTTATCCACTTTCTCCACATCACTCATGATTTTATATATGTCGTATCCCCCCCCCTTAGTCTCCTCTTTTCCAAGCTGAAGAGTCCTAGCCTCTTTAATCTTTCCTCATATGGGACCCTCTCCAAACCCCTAATCATTTTAGTTGCCCTTTTCTGAACCTTTTATAGTGCCAGTATATCTTTTTTGAGATGAGGAGACCACATCTGTACACAGTATTCAAGATGTGGGAGTACCATGGATTTATATAAGGGCAATAATATATTCTCTGTCTTATTCTCTATCACCTTTTTAATGATTTCTAACATCCTGTTTGCTTTTTTGACCGCCTCTGCACATTGTGTGGACATCTTCAAAGAACTGTCCGTGATGATGCCAAGATCTTTTTCCTGACTCATTGTAGCTAAATTAGCCCCCATCATATTGTATGTATAGTTGGGGTTATTTTTTCCAATGTAAATTACTTTACATTTATCCACATTAAATTTCATTTGCCATTTTGTTGCCCAATCACTTCGTTTTGTGAGATGTTTTTGAAGTTCTTCACAGTCTGCTTTGATCTTAACTATCTTGAGCAGTTAAGTATCATCTGCAAACTTTGCCACTTCACTGTTTACTCCTTTCTCCAGATCATTTATGAATAAGTTGAATAGGATTGGTCTGAGGACTGACCCTTGGGGAACGCCACTAGTTACCCCTCTCCATTCTGAGAATTTACCATTTATTTCTACCCTTTGTTCCCTGTCTTTTAACCAGTTCTCAATCCATGAAAGGACCTTCCCTTTTATCCCATGACAGCTTAATTTACGTAAGAGCTTTTGGTGAGGGAATATGTCCACTGGATCCCCATTGTCCACATGTTTGTTGACCCCTTCAAAGAACTGTAATAGATTAGTAAAACATGATTTCCCTTTACAGAAACCATGTTGACTATTGCTCAACAGTTTGTTTTTCTATGTGTCTGACAATTTTATTCTTAACTATTATTTCGACTAATTTGCCCAGTACTGACGTTAGACTTACCAGTCTAATTGTCGGGATCACCTCTAGAGCCCTTTTTAAATATTGGTGTTACATTAGCTAACTTCCAGTCATTGGGTACCGAAGCTCATTTAAAGGACAGGTTACAAATCTTAGTTCCACGACTTCACATTTGAATTCTTTCAGAACTCTTGGGTGAATGCCATCTGGTTCCGGTGACTTGTTAATGTTAAGTTTATCAATTAATTCCAAAACCACCTCTAGTGACACTTCAATCTGTGACAGTTCCTCAGATTTGTCACCTGCAAAAGCCAGCTCAAGTTTGGGAATCTCCCTTACATCCTCAGCCGTGAAGACTGAAGCAAAGAATCCATTTAGTTTCTCCGCAATTACTTTATCATCTTTAAGCGCTCCTTTTGTATCTTGATCATCAAGGGGCCCCACTGGTTGTTTAGCAGGCTTCCTGTTTCTGATGTACTTAAAAGCCATTTTGTTATTACCTTTGGAGTTTTTGGCTAGCCGTTCTTCAAACTCCTCTTTGGCTTTTCTTATTATACTCTTGCACTTAATTTGGCAGTGTTTATGCTCCTTTCTATTTATCTCACTAGGATTTGACTTTCACTTTGTAAAGGAAGTCTTTTTATCTCTCACTGCTTCTTTTACATGGTTGTTAAGCCACGGTGGCTCTTTTTTAGTTCTTTTACTGTGTTTCTTAATTTGGGCTATACATTGAAGTTGGGCCTCTATTATAGTGTCTTTGAAAAGCGCCCATGCAGCTTGTAGGGATTTCACTTTTGTCACTTTACCTTTTAACTTTTGTTTAACTAACCCTCTCATTATTACATAGTTTCCCCTTTTGAAATTAAATGCCACAGTGTTGGGCTGTTGAGATGTTCTTCCCACCACAGGGAAGTTGAATGCTATTGTATTATGGTCACTATTTCCAAGTGGTCCTGCTATAGTTACCTTTTGGACCAGCTCCTGTACTCCAAGGATTAAATCTAGAGTTGCCTCTCCCCTTGTGGGTTCCCGTACCAGTTGCTCCATGAAGCCGTCATTTAAAGTATTGAGAAATTTTATCTCTGCATTTCGTCCTGAAGTGAAATGTTCCCAGTCAATATGGGGATAATTGAAATCCCCTACTATTATTGGATTCTTAATTTTGATAGCCTCTCTAATTTCTCTTAGCATTTCATCATCACTATTACTGTCCTGGTCAGGTGGTCGATAATAGATCCCTAATGTTATATTTTTATTAGAGCATGAAATTTCTATCCATAGAGATTCTATGGAACATGTGGATTCGCTTAAGATTTTTGCTTCATTTGAATCTACATGTTCTTTCACATATAGTGCCACTCCCCTCCCTGCACGACCTGTTCTGTCCTTCCGATATATTTTGTACCCCGGAATGATTGTGTCCTATTGATTGCTCTCAATCCACCAGGTTTCTGTGATGCCTATTATATCAATATCCGCCTTTATCACAAGGCACTCTAGTTCACCCATCTTGTTATTTAGACTTCTAGCATATATGTACAAGCACTTTAAAAACTTGTCCCTGTTTATTTGTTTGCCGTTTTCTGATGTGTCAGATTCTTTTTTATGTGACTGTTTATCCTCTGATCTGGCCCTTACATTATCCTCTTCCATCCTCTGCTCCTGACTGTAACCTAAAGGTTTTCTATCGTTAGACTCTCCCCCAAGAGAAGTCTGTCTGATCCACATGCTCCTCTGAAGCAGTCAGCTTTCCCCCATCTCCTAGTTTAAAAATTGCTCTCTGGGCAAACTCAATTATGTTGTTAAATTGTCAGAACATAAATCCATCAAAATGTAGCATCTACCTGTTGGCATTGTCCCAGACAAATTTGGACAACCAAAGGTAGATCTGTTTGCATCCTAAAATCAATTGTAAAACACCTTGCTTGTCACAAGGAGCAGCAGCCATGGACCTGCTATCCTAATCGTTCCTGAAATACCTCTTTAATTCCTTTCCTGCATCCTTTGTCGTGGGCAGGACTCTGCAAAAGATGAGGTTTAGTCTTCTGGTTCTTGAGCAAACTAAGCTGTCATGGGATAAGAGGGATGGTCCTCTCATGGTTCTGTAACTGGTTAAAAGATAGGAAACAAAGAATAGGAATAAATGGTCAGTTTTCAGAACGTAGAGAGGTAAAATAGTGTCCCTCGGGGGTCTGTACTGGGACCAGTACTGTTTGACATGTTCATAAATGATCTGGAAAAAGGGATAAACAGTGAGATGGCAAAGTTTTGTGTCATCTGCAAAGTACTCAAGATAGTTGAGTCCAAAACAGACTGCAAAAAGTTACAAAGAGATCTCACAAAACTGGGTGACTGGGCAACAAAATACATTTATCAACATTGAATTTCATCTGCCAAAGTAGTGCACATTGAAAAACATAATCCCAACTATACATATAAAACGATGGGGTCTAAATTAGCTGTTACCACTCAAGAAAGAGATCTTGGAATCATTGTGGATAGTTCTCTGAAAACATCCACTCAATGTGCCGCTAACAGAACATTGGGTATCATTAGGAAAGGGGTAGATAACAAGACAGAAAATATCATATTGCCTCTATATAAATCTATAGTATGCCCACATCTTGAATACTGCTTGCAGATCTGGTTGCCCCATCTCAAAAAATATATATTGGACTTGGGAAAGGTACAGAAAAGGCAACAAAAATGATTAGAGGTATAGAACAACTTCCGTATGAGGAGAGATTAATAAGGATTGAACTTTTTAGCTTGGAAAACAGATGACTACGGGGTATATGATAGAGGTGTATGATATGATATGGCTGATGTAGAGAAAGTAAATAAGGAGGTGCTATTTACTCCTTCTCATAACACAAGAATTAGGAGTCACCAAATGAAATTAATAGGCAGCAGGTTTAAAACAACAAAAGGAAGTACTACTTCAAAGAACACCCGGTCAACCTGTGGAATCTTTGCCAGAGGATGTTGTGAAGGCCAAGATTAGCCAGAGTTAAAAAAAAAAAACTAAATAAGTTCATGGAGGATAGGTCCATCAATAGCTATTAGCCAGGATGAGCAGGGATGCAAAATCATGCTCTGAAGTGTCCGTATCCTCTGTTTGCCAGAAGCTGGGAATGGGTGACATGATATGGAACACTTGATGATTACCTGTTCTGTTCATTCCCTCTGAAGAACCTGTCTTTGGTCATTGTTGGAAGACAGGATACTGGGTTAGATGGACCATTGATCTGACCCAATATGGCCGTTCTTATGTTCTGGCTGCTCTTCTCGATGAGATGCTCTACCAAAAGACAATACTCTTGTGTTTTGCAAAAATCCTGCACACTGTTTCAGGGATAAATAAATGTTACTCCAATCTTTCTTCAGTTGGACTTCCTACCATCCCTCTCTGACCTTCAGCTAGATAATGGAAGTTATATAGAAATAGCCTCATTTGAGAGGACACAAAATAAACATGCTAGAAGTGCATGACAATTTGATGACCTTATCAGATTCTGATTTAATCTGCTTCATTCTTCCTATCAGTTTTTTGCTTTGGGTATCTGTAATCTCAGCCAGAAAAATCTTTGAACTGAATGATCGTATTTGCACTTTCTATTGGAAGTGCCGCTTTTTCAATAAACACATACTTTTTTTATAGTCTTCATAAAATGGCTTTATTTCCCTCCTTCCCTATGCTGGGACATTCAGAAAGAAAACAGTGGTGCCTTTACAGACATAGATATGGATTTTAAAGCTAGATGGGACCATTAGTTAGTAAGCCATGAAATTTCACTCAGTTACCTAGTATTGAGGAATCCCTGCAAGGTCCTTGAGATGTACTTCTCCATCCTCCTGAGATCTGAAGTATTTAGATCTTTGCAAACTTATAGAAGACATAGTGTTTTGTCCCACATGAAAATCTATTATGTGGACACCTGGTGATTACTTTTTAAAATATACAGAATAGAAACAGACACTTAAGCATCTTCCATTGCAGTCTTTGACATGAAGACACTGCATACCAAAATACTATCATGAACATAGACCCTCCTGAACATAGCTAAAAGTATGTGCTCTGTCTTTCTAGTTATTTTTCTCCCTTCATTTATGGCTTTTAAAATCCCACTATAAGAACCAGGGATTTCAATATGAAGAATGGAGAAATGGCCTTCAAATTTAATTTAACTATTCTCTCACTGATTCTACCCACCAACTTTGTTCCTGGCTAGTAGGTTTCTGAGACATTTGAAGCCTCATTAATCCTTTAGTTACTAGAGCAGAGAAGCAACTTCCTTGATTTCAGCTTTCTGACCACTAAAGAAGTGAGATCTCAATTACTCTCATTGCCTCATGGTCTCTTCTTGTTGCCCTACCAAATTCATTGCCATGAAAAATGTGTCCCAGACCATGAAATCTTGTTTCCCCCATGAAATCTGGTCTTTTATGTACTTCTACCCTGTACTATAAAAGTAGCCTATACTACAGGATAAAAGTAGACAAAAGTACAGCGTTTCTCAAACTGGAGGTCTTGACCCAAATGGGGGTCACAAGGCTATTGTAGAGCATCATGGTATTGCCATCTGTACTTCTGTGCTGCTGTTGGCAGTAGCACTGCATTCAGAGCTAGGGATCTGGTCAGCAGCTGCTGCTCTCCAGCCCCCAGCTCTGAAGGCAGCGCAGAAGTAAGGGTGGCAATACTGTGACACCCCCCCCCCCCCACACACACACACACAATAGCCTTGAAACCCCCTTCTGGGTCAGGACCCCAGTTTGACTCTCAAGGGTTTTACATGTTTATATTTTGCCATTTTTAAATACAAATTCATGTTTTGTTACACCATCATGAAAATTTAAGGTTTAAATATCTGAAACAGTGAAATTCAAGATTTTTAAAATTCTATGACCATGACATTTATGAAAATGGACTGTGAATTTGGTGGGGCCCAACCCATATGGTATTAGTTTAGCTAGTGCCATTTATGTTCCTTATCCCAACTAGCAGCAGAGAGGATAGCAGCTGCTGCATAGGCACTATCTGCAGACTAGGCAATATAGTGTTGCATCAGATTACATTTGTCATATTTTTTTCCACTTCCAGAAGGCCTAGAAACTTGTTTTAAATGGATCATTAAATTCTGCTGAATTAGATTAATATTCTCCTTTCAAATGTTTTCCTACTGTCCACTAACAAATAGATTTTTAAAAAATAAATGCTGGGTTACACTTTTTCAGAGTGCACAAAAATTAGCACAAAAATATGAAAACTGTATTCTTAATGTGTTTGAGAGGACTTAAATGTACACCTCAGTGACAGAGTTAGTAAACCTAGTTATATTGCCACTGATGTTTATAGTTATAAAACAGGATAGAAAAAATTATGATGTAAAGACTGGTGACATAGGAATGTTTTTGATTAAGTTAAATGCAGTGTCTGCTTTCTGAAATGGCTTTGGTTTTTCTAACTTAGAAGTAGTAACTTGAGCAAACCCTATCGGTAAGGGGAAAGACTGAGATTTGGAACCTTTAATCTGTAGGTCACTGAATCAAACATGTCAGGGTTTGTAGTAAGGTAAAGGTAGCTGAACTGCCATCATGCAGATAGTTGCTATCTGAAGTTTGTGGACTTGGTCCATTTCCAAGTTAACACAACCGCATCATGAAAACTACCTCTGGATTTTGTATTCTTGTTAGTTGTCTGGGCTGAAAGGCCAATATTTTGAATCATGATGGAAACTGGAGTGTCTTCTCATCTTTAGAGATGCAACCTACTAAGTGAGGGTTGAAGAACATCAGCACATTAGCATGGAAAAGCTTCCATAGTTACTGTTCATTCTGTATGTGTTCTAGGTAACTAGTTCCTGAGTCTTAGGTTGTCAGTTGAGCTCCTTTCATGAGGAATTAATTATACACTATTTTTTACTCTTTAAATGTTGTTTAAATGTAATTTGTTTCCTTCTGTATATTTAACATCTATATAATGTCTAAATTAAATATCTAAAATTTTTTTTTGTTTCATTGATGGAGCATATCCCCCTTAGTTGTGCTGTTAATATTTTTGGTTATTTATAAGAACTATTGGTTATTTTTTGGCTATTTTTAAATGAAGTAACTTCCCCTCTTAAATAGCTGTTACCTGCCAAAAAGTTTTGGGAACCTGATGATTCAGCAAAAGATGGACAAAAAGGGATATTCCTTGGTGATGAGTGGAGAGAGACTGCATGGGGAACTCCTCGTAAGTGATTATAATACACATTTAAAGATCATTCCTGTTAACCATTATCTGAAAGTAATAGTTTTATAAAACCCTAGATATGCATTACATTTTAAATTGTTTTCCCTCACGTTAATTCTGAGAAATCTATACTGAACAAATGACAATAGTATGCCAGTAACACTTAGCGTCTCAAAACTGGGATACAAGATTCTTTTTAAAATTAATATATTCAGTTATAACTTTTAAAAATAAAACTGGCTTTGTATTTGTCATGTTCTGGTCTTGCTTAATATGTTCCCCTTTATGAAATGTTAACAGCTTTGCAAGTTATACTGTAAAGGACAGATTAGTAATTTTTTTTTTTTTTTTTTTTTTAACAGACCATTCTATGTCCCAGCCTATTATGGTACAGAGAAAGCCTGGACAGGGTTTTCATGGAAACAGTGAAGTAAATGCTGTATTGTCTCCTCGATCAGAAAGTGGTGGCCTTGGAGTGAGCATGGTAGAATATGTGTTAAGTTCCTCTCCAGCAGATAAATTGGATTCTCGGTTTAGGAAAGGAGCTTTTGTAAGTAATCTAATGCTTTAAACTTGCATAGTTACTTACAGCAGTGCTATGAATTCTTGTACATACATATGTTTTTCTACTGCATTTTTCCATTTCTCTTCTATCTTTCCCTTCAATTGAGGAATGTGCAGTTCTTACCCACCACTTTTCCTTAGTTGGAAGGTCCTAACATGAAGAGGTTAGGGAGAAGCATTTGGGGAGTTGTTGGCCTTGAATAAGTATCTCAGGAAAATTATTGCATTTATTTACCAATCACCTTCAAATCCAGTCAGAAAAATAGGTACTGTACAAATCACTGGTGAGCTGTAAAAACTCTTAATAACTGTATTTAAAGCAAAATACAAAATGGCCTTTGGGCTAGAGCTTCATATTATTTGTGTTCTTAAAAACACTTCTTTGATTTTTTTTTTTAATTTTTTTTAAAACAGTATACAGTGATCTAATTTGTGGTATTACTGCTTTCCCAGCACCGCTATAGTTAAGGTTGAGTTAACTTTTCCATTATAAATCCTGACAATGACCTTTTATGTTTTAGCAATTACTAATTGCGTGTGGTTGAAACTTCATAAACAAGTTACCTACCAAATGCAATTTTATTTAGACCAAAATGTTTGTATTTTTTACATGCACTATAGTGTAGAATTAGGTCATCTTATGGTGCTCCTTTTGTGTTCTGTTAAATATTCAGAATCAAACAGATTCTTTTTCCTCAGGGCACTAGAGATGCTGAAACAGATGGACCTGAGAAAGGAGATCAGAAAGGAAAGGCTTCTCCATTTGAGCAGGACAAAAACAGAGATCTTAAACAAGGAGATGATGAGGATGTTACTAAAATAAATGGCAGAGGTTTGCCAAATGGAATGGATGCCGATTGCAAAGATTTTAAGTAAGCTTTTAACTGTTTCTCAAGAAGACAAGCATATCTCTTTAGGGATACTTGCAGTTCTTGTTTGTGTCAAATTCAAACATTTGTTCAGCTGTAGATTGATTCTTTTATCTCACATCCTCCCCCTCCTGCTGTGCCATGTTACTTACAGTTTCATTAGCCCACGTGTCATTTTTCATGAGAGAGAAAAGTTCATCTTAGATAAATAAATCTAGTAGTTGTTCAAAATAAATTACTACCTGCAAAAGGCATTGTATAACATATGTTAAAGGGGGCTTTAAGATGTTATACTATTAATAAATCATGAACTAAATTACTTTCTGTGACTTTTTTCTTCTTAAACTTCATAACTTTCACATCTGACTCGTGTTACGGAGTTAGTCCTGCATAATTTTAATGTAACCTCTAATTTTGCTATAAAGCAGCGCATCCTCCCTCTGCATATCCTGTCGGAACCCCAATTCAGTTTCCGCACACAATTTGACCAACATGATGTGATTCTGCTCCCTTCTCAGCCAGTTATCACCATTCTGAATGCTGACGAGAGTGACATTTATTCTGTTTTGGTTTTGTTTTTGTTTTGTTTTTTAAAAGGAGAGGTTCCAAGCTTGGGAGTTGAACGTTGATCATAACAGTCCAGTCAGTCGTCACAAGCAGCCACCCTATTTTATCTAATCTATAATTAAACCTTTGGTACTTTACAATTACCAGATTAATTACCTTAGTATCTAAATATCTATCTAATGAATCCTTGATAATTGACATAATCATTGACAAACCAGAAAACTTCTGTTCAGACTGCTGCTTATAAGTCCATTTTAATATGGATGGGAGAATGAGGAGGTACAAAACTCGAGTTAAAGATCATAATCTTTAACTTTTTAATATTCTTTTCTTGGTCTAAAGTCGAACCTATATATTTAAATGTTTGTTTGATTTTACTTTTATTTTGTTAATTTTGGAAGGCAAGGAAATGGATATTTACCCTATGGATAAGAATGAATCCTCCAGACCCATTTCTAGTCTTTTGGATAAATACATGATTGCCCATATTAAAAACAAACAAAATAACAAACAAACATGTTAATTATGCCAAAAGAGAAATCCTCAACATATTGTGAATCTGAAAAGGTACCGTCACTCCTTTGGAATTCATGCTGCAGTATCAAAAATAAAACATTTTTCATCCATTTTAATTGTGTATTGCACTTGCAGAGTAGATTAATTTTAATCTGTTCTATTATTTTCTTTAAATATCAAAAGCAATGACAATATTAAAAACAAAATGGTTTCCAAATTATTTTTTTTAGAAATGACATTTTTTTATATGCATAAGTGCAGAAGAGCATCCAAACCCAGTAAACTTCTCAAGAAATAATAGAAAAGGCTATCTAAATAAGTGGCCAATTTGAAGCAGAGTTATGAATCCCTGCAAATAGAGGTTTATAATTGAACTATTGACACAACTTTAACTATAGCAACACAACTGCACCACTGTAAGGAGCAAACCTATCCTAACTAAATATATTTTTTAAAATGTTTGTCCTATTCATCCTGTATCTCTTGACATTTGTATTTTGAATTAACTTATGGTATGGGGTTTCTTCCTATATAATTCTTATTTATAAGTGAAATGGATATTGGAATAACCGGTGCATGAAACTTTAGTTTCTTTGGTTCCTGGCTTGTGTCACAGGCAAAGAAAAGGCAGTATTAAATGGTTTTTAATGCTTAATCTAGGTTTGTAGCCAGGCTGTGTTACTAGCTGACAAAAGTTCCCTGTCATAGTGTTGCTCTTTGTCACCATCAAAGCACTAGAGTGGCTATATGTGCTCTGGAATGAATCGGCTTTTTAAAAGTGACAGGCTTTGTGATGTTTTCCTTCCCCCAGCTAAAGACTGACTTCTGATTTTTTTATACTGGAAAGTTCAGAGTTATGTCTACAGATTTGCTGGAGGCACCCATGCCTTCATTTCAGTGAGAAAAATTTAAACCTTTGAGTGCTGCAGAGATGAGAGAAGTAGGACTGACATAACACTTCCCATTTGGGAAGTGGAGTATGATACCTTACCAACCTTTGGCAGCACACTGGGGTGCTCTTAGTGTACAGTAACATGGTCCGCATGGCCAGGTAGTACACTGCATGCCAACATGCTGTAGATTTATACCCCAGCTTGCCAGGCACTGACTCGCCATCTAGACAAACCCTTACAGGTGATCAGCAGTTCACGTCATTTCATTCAAAGGAGTCTGGAAGTATTTTTCAGTGGGCTTTATAACGCAAGTAAACGGGTAAAGCTAAAGGTGTGCTTTTTGCTAGGTCACCGTTATATGCCTGTTAAACTGCTTACAGTAAATCTTTTTTCTCTTAGTTATATTTGTAAACTTTTTCATGTTTAAAGATTCTCCTTCAACATATTGTAATATGCTTTGCCCATTATTGATTTATTTATCGCAGCTGTAAGAGGCTATCTTTTAATTTTCTCTATTCAGTCGTACTCCTGGAAGCCGACAAGCCTCCCCAACAGAAGTAGCTGAGCGCCTGGGTCCTAACCCTAACTCCACAGAAGGATTAGGTCCGCTTCCCAATCCTGCAACCCACAAACCTCTGGTAGAAGACTTTTCAAACCCAGAAACTCAGAATCTGGATGCCATGGAACAAGTTGGTCTTGATTCTTTGCAGTTTGACTATCCTGGCAATCAGGTACAAATGGACTCCTCAGGAGCTACTGTAGGACTTTTTGACTACAGTTCTCAGCAGCAGGTTAGTGCTGTTCTTATAGAACTGATGGGAATGCGTTAAAATATTCTGTGCTTTGAAGATGCTGCACTTAGTTTTTGTTCTTGATAATTAACAATTTAAGCATAAAATTCTTGATGTATTTCACCTTATTAAACTCCTATACTTGAGAGAGTGTAGGATGGGAACAAATAAATGTACTTAAATTTCCATTTAATATATGTTGTGCGCAATTTTCCAACCTATTTCAGAAGAGTCTTGGTTTATAGTATTTTATGTATAAATTCTAAACTTTAAGCATATCTCACATCTTTAATTGAAAACTTGAATGTTTGCTATTTCATAGCTTTTCCAGAGGACTAATGCGCTAACTGTCCAGCAGTTAACAGCAGCCCAGCAGCAACAGTACGCATTGGCTGCAGCTCAGCAGCCGCACATAGGTGAGATTTTTATAATGCATAAATACTTTAGAGGTCAGTGACAAAAAGCTGACAATGTATTGTTTTGCTGCACTGCTCTCGGTTTACTAAATATCAAATCTAATTCAAGTGTGCTGGTTTATGATGTTCTAACTAGTTAATAAATAGTAGATAGTATGTGCACTGGAAAGAGAAATATTAGTTATCATTTTGAAGAGCTGCTGTATCAGATTATTCCTACTCTATATAACAGTTTTTCAAACTGCGTTTTCAGTTTTTTGTTTCCTCCACCTATATATTTGTCACTACACTTGTGTTCAAATGACTGAAAATTAGTTTTGCTTATGTAGAACACTATATTGAAAATATGAATGAGACTAAAAATGAGAAATACACTTATTTTAGTGCCATAAAGTACCATAAATATGCTTGTTCATCAGACTGTTTATTATAAGTTGACCTGCCCCAAGATGGTTAGATAAAAATAGCAAAACCTGTATGACCCTTTCATAAGTCAACCCTATATTTCAGGGGTTGGCAGACTTTGGCTCCCGGCTGTCAGAGTAAGCAGCTGGCGGGTCGGGATGTTTTGTTTACCTGGAGCGTTTGTAGGCATGGAGCCCTCAGCTCCCTGTGGCCGTGGTTCGCCATTTCTAGCCAATGAGAGCTGAGGGGCTCCGTGCCTGCAGACGCTTCAGGTAAACAAAATGACACTGTATTAGATATTTAATTAAATGATTCCATAGAGTTTAAAATCATCAAATTTTGGGGTAGACCCATTTATAAGCTGACCCCCGCTCTTTGATGCGTCATTTTTTTACCAAAATACTCAGTTTATGAACAAGTATATACGGTACGTGTAAGTGAAGCAACTTGTTCATTTGTAAAATGAGATAATACTTAATATTCCTCCCAGAGGTGTTGAGGTTAAATTAATATTTGTAATAGCCCATTTAGATCTTCCAGTAAAAGGCACTATAGAAGTGCAGAATAGCTTTTATTGTGTTTATTAACTCAATTCCGTCATAAATAGCTGCTTATCCTAGAGGTGCCCTAGCAATTGATTGGTTAAAGTAGTGTTGAATTTTCTGTTTAAAGCAGGGCTAAAATCTCTTTGATTAAGACTTCAGTGTTTGAATTTAGTCTACATATTTCTTATGAATCCTGAGGGTTTTTGGACTCTTATCTGAGTTGCTGAAAGTCCAAACTTTACTCACCAGCACTTCAGTAAAGTCTTAAGGAAAAGATAAGCTTGTTTTTTCAATTTTTACTGCTTAGCAGGAGTTATTCACTGAGTTCTGTTTTGTGAGGAGCTCTGTGCTAAGCATCCCCTGGTTCAATGAAACAGCAGTGCCTTGGAGAGCCCTTGGTGCGTTGATATCTTAGCAAGAAGACATTCTACTCCCTTGATGCTACTGCTTGAGTGTTCTCAGGAGTCAAGGTAGCAGTAGCAGCAATTACAGGAAAGCTGAGTTATCTTTGTGGAGGCATCAAGACACAAACGGGCTCCTCAAGGGCTACTGCTTCAGTGAGCTGAGACAGCCCAACAAGGGAGCCTCTCAAGTTGAGATACTTTGGTGAAGGGACAGTGGACTCCAACTCCTGGACTCACTTCACTTTCACCCTCCTTCGCCACCTTGCTCCTGTGGTCTGGTCATCCATACGCAGTGGACATGAGTGAGTGGAACTGTTGGGGAACAGGGGGGAAGAAATGTAAAGTGCAGGCCCAGCTGAGACCTGTCCATGTCCATCCATGCTATGGTGGTTCACCCAGGGTGTCATTCCAGTTGAGGGGCTCTCCTCTAATCTTTTATTTAGTGCGGGACCCTGAGCATCTTCACCTGCAAGTCTCCCAGTCTCTTCTCTCTCAGTATAGCTATTTGTATTATCACAGCGCCTAAGAGCCCGAGTCACGTATGGAGCTTAGATGCTAGAAAGATTAGAGCTAGATAAATGTTGACTGTGCATAGGTGGGTAAAATTGACTTGGCAGTTGCAAAAGGCAGACCAGCAACATGAGGCTGTCAGGCTATTAAAGTGGTATTAAGAATGGCCATACTGGGTCAGACCAATGGTCCATCTAGCCTAATAGACTGTCTTCAGACATTGACTAGCCCAGATGCTTCAGAGGGAATAAACAGTACAGGTCAATTATTGAGTGATCCATCCCGGTTATCCAATCCTAGCTTCTGGCAGTTAGAAGTTTAGGGATCCCTGGAGCATGGGGTTGCATCCCTCACCTCTGGGGCTAATACCCATCGATGAACCTAGTCTACGTGAATTTATTTGTTTTTTTAACCCAGTTATACTTTTGGCCTTCACAACATCCACTGATAATAACTTCCAAAAGTCAACTGTGCATTATGTGAAGAAGTACTTCCTTATGTTTGTTTTAAACCTTCTGCCTATTAATCATTGGGTGACCCCTGGTTCTTGTGTTGTTCACTTTCTCCACACCATTCATGATTTTATAGACCTCTGTCGTATCCCCCCTGCATTGTCTCTTTTCCAAGCTGAATAGTCCGTCTTTTTAATCTCTCCTCATAGAGAATCTGTTCAATACCCTTGATCATTTTTGTTGCCCTCTCTGTACGTTTTCTAATCCTAATAAGGCTGTCAAGCAATTAAAATAATTGTGATCAATTAAACAATAATAGAATACCATTTATTTTAAATATTTTTGGATGTTTAGTACATTTTCAAATATATTAATTTTAGTTACAACATAGAATACAAAGTGTACAGTGCTCACTTTATATTTATTTTTGATACAAATATTTGCACCATAAAGAACAAAAAAAAATTTCAATTAATCTAATACAAGTACTGTAGTGCAATCTGTTTATCATGAAAGTTGAACTTACAAATGTAGAATTTATGTAAAAGAAAAAAAATACTGCATTCAAAAATAAAACGATGTATAGCTTTTAAGCCTACAAGTCCCACTCAGTCTTACTTCTTGGTCAGCCAGTCACTCAGACAAACAAGGTTGGTTACAATTTGCAGGAGATAATGCTGCCTGCTTCTTGTTTACAGTGTCACCCAAAAATGAGAATGTGGTTTCATGGCACTGTTGTAGCTGGCATTGCAAGGATATTTACATGCCAGGTGTGCTAAAGATTTATATGTCCCTTCATGCTTCAGCCACCATTCCAGAGAACATGCTTCCATGCTGATGATGGGTTCTGCTTGATAACGATCCAAAGCAGTGTGGACTGACGCATGTTCATTTTCATCATCTGAGTCAGATGCCACCAGCAGAAGGTTGATTTTCTTTTTTGGTGGTTTGGGTTCTGTAGTTTCCACATCAGAGTGTTGCTCTTTTAAGGCTTCTAAAAGCAGGCTCCACACCTTGTTCCTCTCAGATTTTGAACAGCAGTTTAGATACTTAAACCTTGGGTTGAGCGCTGTAGCTATTTTTAGAAATCTCGCATCAGTACCTTCTTTATGTTTTGTCAAATCTGCTGTGAAAGTGTTCTTAAAATTAACATGTGCTGGGTCATCATCCGAGACTGCTATAACATGAGAATGGCCATACTGGGTCAGACCAAAGGTCCATCTAGTCCAGTATCCTGTTTACCGCCGGTGGCCAATGCCAGGTGCCCCAGAGAGAGTGAACCTAACACGGATCGGAACCCTATGGCACGCGTGCCTAAGACAGCACACGAACCGATTTTTAATGGCGCGCTGCTGCCTGCTGGAGTCCCGGCAGGCAGCAGCGTGCCATTAAAAATCCTGCCCGGCCCGGCCCGGCCCACTCTTCTCTGTCCTCTGCTGCCCCCCCCCCCCTCCTGCCAGCTCCCCTGCCTCTTCCTGCAGTGTGCTGGGTTCTTGCCCCTCCTCTGCCTCTTCATCCCTCCCTCCCTGCTGGTCGATCAGCTGATGGCCCTTGCAAGGGAGGGGGTTGGGAAGAATCAGCATGCTCGCTGCTCCTGGTGGAGACAGATAATAAGCAGGGGCAGGGCCTTGGGGGGGGGGGGTGGAATAGGGGCATATCCCCTCCAGCCCCCTGCCCTGACCCCCCCCCCACATACTCCCGCCAGCCCTCTGCCCTGAGCTCCGCAGCCCCGCACACATCCCCTGCCCTGAGCCCTGTATCCCCCTCATACACACCCTGCCCTCTGCTTGACTCCTTCACCCTCCCCACAACCCCAGCCCTGACTCCGGCACCCTCACACAAACCCAGCCTCCACACCCCCACCCTGAGCACCAAATGGGAGCTCCTGCACACACACCCCTCCACGCACACATTCCCATCTGCACGCCTCACACCAAATGGAAGCTGCCCAGGTAAGTGCCCCACACCCAAACCTCCTGCCCCAACCCTAAGCCCCCTTCCTTATTCTAGCTCCTGGCCAGACTCTTCACCCCCAGCCCTGTGCTCAGTGCACTCCCACCCTCAGCTCAGTGCAGAGAGAGGCAGAGAATGGGCCAGAACCAGGGAGAAGGTAGATACCCACTATATGTTGGCAAGGCCAAGACCGCAGACCGGTAGCGGGCTGAGCGGGTCCGGCAGCCGGGATCCCGGTTGGCAGGAGCCGGCAGATGGAACCCCTGAGCAGCAGTGGGCTGAGCCACTCAACCCATTGCAGGTCTGAGGTTCTGGCTGCCGGACCCTTGCCAGCCGGGGTCCCAGCAGCAGGCCCAGCTCAGCCCGGTACTGGCCTAGGTGAACAGAACCCCAGACTAGCAGCGGGCTGAGCGGGCCGGCGGCGTAATATCAACATTTTAATTTAATTTTAAATGAAGCTTCTTAAACATTTTGAAAACCTTGTTTATTTTACAATACAACAATGGTTTAGTTGTATAATATATAGACTTAGAGAGAGTCTTCTAAAAAACATTAAAATGTATTACGGGCACGTGAAACCTTAAATTAAAGTGAAGAAATGAAGACTCGGCATACCACTTCTGAAAGGTTGCTGACCCCTGACCTAACAAGAAATGATCAAGTGATCTCTCTCCTGCCATCCATCTCCATCCTCTGAAAAACAGAGGCTAGGGACACCATTCCTTACACATTCTGGCTAATAGCCATTAATGGACTTAACCTCCATGAAGTTATCCAGTTCTCTGTTAAACCCTGTTATAGTCCTAGCCTTCACAACCTCCTCAGGCAAGGAGTTCCATAAGTTGACTGTGTACTGTGTGAAGAACTTGCTTTTATTTATTTTAAACCTGCTGCCCATTAATTTCATTTGGTGGCCCTTAGTTCTTATGGGAACAAGTAAATAACTTTTCCTTATTTACTTTCTCCACGTCACTCATGATTTTATACACCTCTATCATATCCCCCCTTGGTCTCCTCTTTTCCAGGCTGATAAGTCCTAGCCTCTTTAATCCCTTCTCATATGGGACCTGTTCCAAACCCCTAATCATTTTCGTTGCCCTTCTCTGAACCTTTTCTAATGCCAATATATCTTTTTTTTTGAGATGAGGAGACCACATCTGTATGCAATATTCAAGATGTGGGCGTACCATGGATTTATATAAGGGCAATAATATATTCTCTGTCTTATTCTCTATCCCCTTTTTAATGATTCCTAACATCCTGTTTGCTTTTTTGACTGCCTCTGCACACTGAGTGGACATCTTCAGAGAACTATCCATGAAGATTCCAAGATCTTTTTCCTGACTCGTTGTGGCTAAATTAGCCCCCATCATATATGTATAGTTGGGGTTATTTTTTCCAATGTGCATTACTTTACATTTTAGCCACATTACATTTTATGAATTATAATGAATTTCATGAATTATAACAACATGAAATATATGCAGAATGCGGGTAAAACAGAGCAGGGGTCATACAATTCTTCTCCCCCCACCCCCAGGAGTTCAGTCACAAATTTAATTGATGCATTATTATTTTTTTAACGAACATCATCAGCGTGGAAATATGTCCTCTGGAATGGTGGCCGAAGTATGATGGGCCATGTGAATGTTTAGCATATCTGGCACGTAAATACCTTGCAATGCTGGCTACAACAGTGCCATGTGAACGCCTGTTCTCACTTTCAGGTGACGGTGTGAATACAAAGCAGACAGCAGTATCACCCATAAATGTAAGCAAACTTGTTTGTCTTAGCGATTGGCGGAATAAAAAGTAGGACTGAGTGGACTTGTAGACTCTAAAGTTTTATGAGGGCAGTTATGTAACCAAAAATAAAATCTGAATTTTTATGTTACACTTTCTGGATAAAGAGATTGCACTTCAGTGCTTGTATGAGGTGAATTGAAAGATGATATTTCTTTTATCATTTTTACAGTATATATATTTGTAATAAAAAATAATATAAAGTAAGCACAGTGCACTTTGTATTCTGTGTTGTAATTTAAATCAGTTGAAAATGTAGAAAAACATCCAAAAGTATTTAATAAATTTCAGTTGGTATTCTATTGTTGTATGTTCAATTAATCATGATTAATTTTTTTGAGTTAATTGCCTGAGTTAACTGCGATTGACAGCCCTAAATCCTAATATATCTGTTTTGAGATTGGACAACCAGAACTGCATGCTGTATTCAAGATGTGGGTATACCATAGATTTATATAGAAAATACCATATTGCTGCTGTCTTGTTATCTATCCTTTTTCCTAATGATTCCTAATATTCTGTTGGTTGACTACCATTGCAAATGAGCAGATGAGTACACCATGTCTCCAAGATCTTTCTTGAGTGGTAGCAGCTAACTTAGAGCCCATCGTTTTGTACGTATAGCTGGGATTATGTCTTCCAGTGTGCATTACTGTGCTTTTATCAACATTGAATTTCATGTGCTATTTTCTTGCCTGCTCACCTGCTTTTCTGAGATCTTTGTAACTCTTTGCAGTCAGCTTTGAACTTAACTATCTTGAGTAATGCTGAATTGTCTGCAAACTTTGCCATCTCACTTTTCACCCCTTTTTCCAGATCATTTATGAATATGTTGAACAGGACTGGTCCTAATACAGATCCTTGGGGGACTCTGCTATTTACCTTTCTCCACTGTGAAAACTAACCATTTATTCCTATGCTTTGTTTCCTATATTTTAACTAGTTACTTATCCATGAGAGGACCTTCTCTCTTATCCCATGACTGCTTACTGTGTTTAAGCGCCTTTAGTAAGGCTTTCTGAAAGTGCAAGTACATTATATCCACTGGGTCAACATTGTCCATATGTTTGTTGACCCCTTCAAAGAATTCTAATAGATTGGTGAGGCATGATTTCCCTTTACAAAAGCCTTTCTCAACAAAATGTGTTTGATCTGTGTGTCTGATAATTCTGTTCTTTACTGTAGTTTCAGCCAATTTGCCTGGTACTGAAGTTAAGTTTACCGTCCTGTAATGCCAGGATTGCCTCGGGAGCCATTTTAAAATATCAGGATCATATGAGCTATCCTCCAGTCATCTGATACAGAGGTTGATTTAAATGATAGGTTACCTACCACAGTTAGTCGTTCTGCAGTTTCATGTCTGAGTTCCTTTGAAACTGTTGGGTGAATATCATCTGGTCCTGGTGACTTATTACTGATAAATTAATCAATTTGTTCCAAAATCTCTTCTATTAACACCTCAGTCTGGGAGACAAGGTGGGTGAGAGAAAATCTCTAATTGGGCCAAATTCTGTCGGTGAGAGAGACAAACTTTATATCCACACAGTGCGCTTCTTCAGGTCTGCTTTCAAAAGACGAGCCAGGAAGCTTAAATTCGTTATTAAAAAATCATGGTGTCTAGCAGAGTAATGAATTTAAGCTCCCAACCTCGTCTTTTGAAAGCAGACCTGAAGAAGAGCTTTGTGTGGCTCGAAAGCTTCTCTCTCACCAGCAGAAGTTGGCCCAATAAAAGATATTACCTCACTCACCTTTTGTCTCTCTAATGTTTTGGGATTGACACAGTCACACGTATGTTGCATACCTCAATCTGGAACAGTTCCTCAGATTTATCACCTAAAAAGAGTAACTCGCATGTGGGAATCTCTCTCATCTGCAGTGAAGACTGATGCAAAGAATTCATTTAGCTTTTTTGCAATGGTCTTGTCTTCTTTGAGTTCTCCTTTAGCATCTCCATCATCAGTGGTCCCACTGATTGTTTCACAGGCTTCCAGCTTCTGATGTACTTACAAAAACTAACAGCAACGTTTTTTTTTCTTTTGCTAGTTGCACTTCAAAATATTTTTGGCCTGTCTAATTGGGACACTCCTGCGCTCCCTCTCCACCCAACATTTAGTCGGCTATATAGTACAAGTTATGGACAGGTCATGGGCTGTGAATTTTTGTTTACTGTCCATGACCTGTCCATGACTTTTACTAAATATAGTAGTGACTAAAACGTAGCCTTAATTATCATTGTTCCACCAGATTTATCTGTTGCTTATTATAACAATAGCTTCATTTAGTAGCAGGCACTCAAATTCACCTGTCTTAATATTTAGACTTCTTGTATTTGCACGTAAGCACTTGTAAAATTTGTCAATATTTAGTTGTCTTCCCTCATGTGACCTAACTGAATGGGGTTAGGGCAGAGATTTTGTGGTTAGAAAAATTGAAAGTAATGATTTCTGTGCTACTTTGTCGTCACTTCAAAAAAATCAAGAAGAGTACATGGAGTACTTGTTTTAATACAGGTATAACTTGTGATCACATTGATTAAATGTGCAATAATGTCTGTTGGATCTATTTTCTACAATTAAATCTTCGTTTGTTAATATAGCAGGAGTGTTCTCAGCCGGCTTGGCTCCAGCTGCTTTTGTGCCAAACCCGTACATTATCAGTGCTGCTCCTCCAGGTACTGACCCATACACTGCAGCAGGGTTAGCTGCAGCAGCAACAATAGCAGGTAACACATTTTTTTCTCAATGTTTATTATAACTTACTGATTTTCTTAGAGAAAATGTTTGGATTTGGAGATAAATCAATATTTGTAGTTCTGAAGATTTTTTCTATGAATAATTAAGAGGGCGTAATCCACTTAATAAACTGCCTTTCTTTCTGAATATTTTGTACTCTCAATTGTTGCAAATAATATCAAAGATTGCTCTGTCTAGAAGATTTTTTATTAATATTTTATCTGAAAATGATAGAAAAAGATTAAATATTGTTGTTCCTTTTTTTAAAATGGAAAAACTGAGATCCCAGAGCTGTTAAGTGTATTTCCAAAGTGACTCAACAGGTCATTGATGGAACTGAGATTAGAAAATCATGGTTTTTGAGTCTCTATCTAGTACCCTATCCAATAGACAGTATGTTCCCTGTTTGCATGGGTCTTTCACACAGCAACCGGAAGTGGAAAAAATACCTTTAAATCGGAAGGTATGATGTAAAACTACAAATATTGCAGAGTACTCAGAGCAAATGTAGTATTTGGAACTGCTTCTGGCATTTTGGAAAGTGATTTAGATTTTAAGTTTGTTGTCTCCCAGTAATGGAAGTGGAAAGGAATGTAAAATATGCACACAATACATGAGAACTGTGGCATTTAATGAGCAAGGTGACTAGAAATGATGGTTCGACCCTTTCACTGTTAAGTTTTTTTTTTTTTTTTTGTATCTCAAGTATACTGGAAATTTAGGGCTTAGAAAACTAAACCAGTATCTCAGCCCAGTTTGAAGGATGTGATCTAGCGTGTTTGTGTCAAAGGAAAATCGCAAGGCTGTATTTGCAGAAGATAAAAGGGATACAGAATGAGTAAGTGGAGAATCAGGAGTGTTGAAGAAAAAAGGCCAAGAAAGTTGCTGTGGGAAGCTCTTTGGTTTAGACAGGATAGGCTGGGTTTGTCCTGTGGAATCTGACTTGATTTGTTAGCGTGTGATAAAACTGACTGAGCATGCTTTTACATGTAAGCGTCGACTACTGAATGTTATATAAGTGTTTCTAACTTAACAGGAGTCTACCAGAAAGGTATTTATTGTTAGGATGTGAATCCTGTTGTGTCCCACTCCCAGAAATTGTTTGACCACATACATGTATCTGTTGGGATTGTAGTGATCTTCATTTACATTTACAACAGAACTCCTACTTAACAAACTAATTGGGGACTGAGGAGTTCATAAAATGGAATGTTTCCTTTCGATTTGTTTAACACCAATAGACCAGGAACATGGGCACTTTATTTTTGGTGGTAGTAGCTTCAGTTTGCAAAGTGATTCATCCAACTTTCACAAGCTTTATCAAAAATTCCTTCCAGTAGAAACAACCAAATTTGACCCCAAAATTAGTAATTTTTCTCAATCTCCATCCCTGCAGAGTAGGGTTATGCTTTGTAAATGGTTTATAACCAATTAATAGATGTTGAAAGCATGTTATAGATGAAAATAGAAAGTATGAGTTATAGGTGATTAAGAGCACGTCAGTAGACAGTGCTGTAGAGGGCCATAAGCCATGATGGTGGTTCACCTGTTTGAGTTCATACTAGAACAATTGATTAACAGATATTTTAATAAATGGTTAATCATTTCTTAACCTTTTATAAACTATTTTTAGAAGTAACTTGAATATAAAGTGTGTCCAGAAAGTAATTACTGCTATCCCTCATCAAGAGTTGAGTGTAAACTGCCTTATGGTAAAGCAGTTGAACAACTTTGAATTGTTAGGAGAGTTATTAGTTATATGCTTAAAACTTAGACTCAGGGTTGACTGCCTAACTAAACGGCTGCATTCAAAGAACAGAAACAGTGATTTGATATTTTTCATATTCCTGGTAGTTGCTGTTTTTCTAAGGGTATCAGCCTTTCTTATGTTCCTCTATTATTGTTTCAAATCAGAAAAGGGGGGTTAAAATGAAGCTCATCAATTGAATCAAATGTATCTTTTAAAATAGATATAAGTCTGGTTTTACTAACATTTATTAAAGAGCACTTGACAATTATAATGCAAGTTCTCTTTGTAAAATTGAAAGTAGATTAATTTGTGTTGGGGATAATGTCTTCTGTGTGATGGTCATTCAGCAACTGTCACAGTAGAATTAAAATCCCAATCAAGGTTTATAGGAGCTATTGCAATATGAATAATAATAATTTTGATGAACAACAGTAAACTGAAAAGAATGTTTTGTTAGGTCCGGCAGTGGTCCCTCCTCAGTATTATGGAGTTCCATGGGGGGTATATCCAGCCAATTTATTTCAGCAGCAAGCTACAGCTGCAAACACCACAGCAAATCAACAGGCAACATCACAAGCACAAGGACAGCAGCAGGTAGAGTACAATCTTCATGTGGAGGAACTGTATTTTTTAAAAACAATAACATTTGTATAAGATTTTCCACTTCAAAATATCAGTTTCAAAAGAAAATTCAGCTGGAATTGTAAACAAAAATTGCATGTCACTCTTCAGACTTTCTCTTGTACTTTTCAGTAGTCTGTACACCAAAAGTTTTGGTTCGTGTTTGACTAGTTCTCATTTCTTAAATTCATTAATATTACCAATTATATCAAAATCTTTTTAGCTTTACCTGCAGCATAATTAATCTTTATTTATGTTCTTATTTGGCTACTGTTGGCAATCCTAATTTAAAAATAATATTAAGAATTGCTTCTTTTGTCTGAGTTGCTATAACTTAATTGAAGGTGGGTTGTAATGCTCAGGTCTAATCTACACTAAAAAAAAGTTAGGTCGACCTAACTATGTGTCTAAGGGATGTGAAAAATCCACACCCTGGGTGGCATAACTAAGCCAACATAACCCCAGTGTAGACAGCACTAGGTCAAAGGTACTGTCTGTAAGGGAGGTGGATTACTACCCTGACAGGAAAAAGCCTCCTGCAGCGTAGGTAGGATCTGCACTGAAGCACTACGGTGCCATGGCATAGCTGTGTTGCTGTAGTATTTCAAGTGTAGACAAGCCCTTTGTAACTAGTGCTGCATGAATAATCTCACAAACATTCATATAAAGTTTAAAATGATTTTAACAGTCAACAGCAAGAAAAAAAAAAGAGGATAAAGACTTCCACATCCTCTTGAAGCTCTTTCTTACTGTTCTGTAGTAGCACTAGTAGTTTTCCCCTATTGGAACATAGTATATTGTTGGGGGGGGGAGGGAGGGAGTTCTCTCTAATTTAAAAAAAAAATCAGTAGTTTTTCCATGTGTGTTGCTCTATAACAGGAAGATAATATGCTCTGACGACGTGTCCTGTCATGGATTATTTTTGCTTTGACGAATCAAGAAGAAACTATAGTACTAAAATATATCACTAAAATTAATCTCACCATTTTATTTATTGAAATGATATTTTTACTACTTTAATTCCACTCATCTTTAACTCTAGATGGCTTCGTTTTTATAATATCCATTTTTATTAATGTTTTTTAAAATCCCATTCATGGTGTTATGGCATTTGTAATGAAATGCTTGAAGCTATTACAAAAATGTTTCCTAAAAACAAAAAATAAATCTTATGTAGGATATATATCTGATAATAAAAAGTATCCTTTTCTCAAAACAACAAAACGTTCAATGCCATCATTAATCAATATATAATTTACTAGGAATTTCTTTTATTGAATTTCCATTCTCTTAAATTCCAAAATCGCACCCTCACCTTAGAAGCCTATGTAAATGGATCTTTTAAAGCAGTCGCTAGTTGTTACTTGTCACTGATGAACTGTGTTGATAGCTGAATACATCTCTTCCTTGCAGAATTTTTTTCTCACCTGTTGAATGAATATTTAATTCTGTGTTTCCCGAAAAGTGGGTCCCAGGAATGGTGTAGGTGGGTCAACAGTTATTTTCAGACGCCTTAAGCCCCCTCACACCGTCTTCCCTGCTCTGGCATGTCTACCATAAGTGCTCTACCTCTGCACTCTATCTTCCACTAATCTGGAGCAGCAGCGCAGGGAACAGTCGCAGGCAGCAGCATGGAGGAAGTGGCCAGAGCCAGCAAGTGGACAGTCAGCAGCTTGGGGGAGAGGGGCTGGCTGGTGCTGCAGGGCAGGGCTTCAAGAGTGAGAGCAAAGGGGCTGGCGGGTAATGGGGGGATTAGTCGAGCAGGGATCTTGGGGACTGGGCTGGTGGGGGAGGGGAGTGGAGAAGAGGGGGATTAGGGCGTTGAAGGGCTAGGAGGGTAAGAGGGCCTCCCCAGTTAAAATGGTGCTCCACAGCCCTCTGACAGCATCTAGCATGCAGTATGTGTGTATCTGTGTGTGTGTAAATAAATTATATATATAAACAAATAAATGGCGGGTCCCCAAAAAAGTCAAAATGCAGCTGGTGGGTTGCCTAACTAAAAAGTTTGGGAACAACTGATTTAACCTATAAATAATTTTCATGCCAGATATTTGTGCAGGACCGCATAGGTGTAAGACTAGCTAAACTGCATTTTTCTTTCCAAATTTGATTGTTGAAAAAGGACTGTTTGTCAAATAGGTGACAAGATATAAAACGTATTTGTCATAACTGGGTAGAGTTAAAAACCTGAAACAAAATCTAGTTCACTTATCAACCTCCAGAAGATTGGATAATGATAAGAGATATATTTTGAGTGTTGGGTTGGGGGGATAGGTTAGGTAAGTATTTACAAACTACAATTTTCAAAGCATAAGAAGTTCCTTCAAGTTATGGAATGTTCAGGAATAAAAATTTTCAATTGACGGAATGTGAGGGTAAAGAATTTTATTTATTTTTAATATATTGTGCTTGTTTGGTAAGGATCGGTCAGGTAAGGATCAGTCTTCAGCTAATAAATTGGATTCACAAACGTGTTTATAGATCAACTTTTAGGAGGACTTTTTAAAATTTTACTTTTTTCTAGGATCATTACCATTTCTAAAATATACTCAATGTCTGTTGTGCTGGCTAGCAAAAGACCCAAGGCAATCCTTGAACCTAGGTCTCTTGTGCTACAGTGCTTTCAGCAAAGTAGTCTATACCTGTTACACTTTTACATGTTTATGTGCTTGAAATCATTAAGATGGGGTATTCAGAATATTAGATTCAGAGCTAAAAAGCATTAAATACACAAACCAGCTGTCCTAGACCTTTTATAGCAAATAATTGATTTTGTACTCAGCTTTTAAGAAAATAGTATCATATTGGTCTTTTGTAGGTTCTGCGTGCTGGAGCAAGTCAGCGCCCTCTTACTCCCAATCAGGGTCAGCAAGGGCAACAGGCAGAGTCACTTGCAGCAGCTGCGGCCGCAAATCCAGCTTTGGCTTTTGGTCAGGGTCTTGCTACAGGCATGCCAGGTATATAATTGATGGATTAAGGAAATTAAAAATCAGTTTGAGCTAAAATATTGGTTTTATTAGAAATAAAGTTAACTATATATTAAAATCCTGTTATATTTGTAATAGGCTATTTGACATTCATCTCTGTACAACTTTATGCTTGTTTAGTTTGGATAAAATCTTGACACAGTTTTTCAAATACTAGAGGTCTTCTTTCAACTTGTTTTTAGCTGTTATATAATTTTTAAATATATTTGTCTTTCCAGTTAATGTGTTCAGTTTTTAGTACATCTAAAAACTCTTACAAATGGATAATGCCCCAAAGATATGCAGTTCCAAAGGAATTCTGTTATTAACGACTTCAAAACTCAGAATTGTCACTACAGCTAATGCCAAAAGAATTATTTATTGTAGAATAAATTTTATACTTGTACCACATAACTCTTAACAACACTGAAATGGAGAATTTAAAATGATAGAAGAAAAAAAGAAACTGCTTAATTACCTCTCAAAAGGATAATGGGTTTGAAATAGATCTTCTGCATTTTTTGGTACCTGTGAGGCTTGCAAGAGAATTAAAACAAAGCTGCACATTCTAAACTTCTTTCAGTCTCCAGAGCTTTAAACTCTCCGTGGGGAAATAATATATGCATCAAAGCTTTTATTTAAAGAAAACGTTCATCCTAGTGCATTCTCATTATTTGTACTTGATAAAATGCACAATGCATTGCAGTAAAAGATCAAAACTGCTGTTGGACAGTTTGGGAACTTTGGTACAACTGCATGAGCCAGAACAACTTAACCATTCTCTTGCCCTCATGTCAGTACAAACATGTTTGAGGTTTTTCCTTTTTTTCTTCTTAGTTTAATTTTAGAAAGGTGCTATCATCTACCCTCAGTTGATGGAAGTAGCAAGTTCACTTCTACTGCATGGTTTCTCTCTCATTTATCATTATTGGGGTGATGCCCCTCACCTGTGGAATTTGGAAGGAGTCCAGTATTGCTGGAGGACTAAGCCCCCTTTCAGCTCAGACACCAGGTATTTTTAACTCCAGCTGCTGAACAGGTTGTCCTTTCAGTTGCTCCTGGCCAGATTGCTTCATAACTTCAATTTGTTTATTTTCATGTAGTGGTGACTTCATTTCAGCTTCTAGCTGCTCTCTCCATCTCCTGAGGTGAGGAATCACTGGAGCACTGAGTCTCTAACCTTTGTGTTCTTCAATAGAACACCTCTCAGGGTCCTGCTGCCCCTCATAACAGCAAGCAATGATGCCCTGCAAGCATTGAGCCAAGTTAGAAGTGCTATAAGCAGCTTTTCAGGAGCCACAAAGGGCAGCTTGTGCCTTTCTGCCTCAAGCCACTGACCCTTGTGCTCTTCCATGATATGAGTGTTGAGAGGGACAGGCATGTAGGGCTTCGACCCCTGCCAGAAGCTGCTTCCTGATTGTGGGAGGTTCAAACAGGAGCATGTGAATTCCCAGAGAGAACTCCTCACAGCTTGATCAGTTGTGAGCCTTGCAAACTCCAGAGACTTTGGGTTCCAAAAAACAAAAAATCATCCCCTTCTTAATATAACAAGTCACATTTTAGGTGGGATAAAAATCAGGGTTTAAACCCATTCTCCTTTGCCTTTCCATGCTGAGGAAGTCTTTGCTAGAGCTCTTGTCACAGAGTTCCATTTACAGTGCTGTGGAGAAGGCTAACTAGCACCCCCTTAGCTACGCTGCAGCATGCAGCCCATCACTCCTGTAAAGCCATACCTCAACCACCAGTTTAATGGGAATTGCACCTTTCTGGTTTTCAGACAATAGACCCTCACTCTTCCAGGGCATGGCTCTCAGGCAGGAAGGGATCGCTCTTCCTCGCTCTATAGGCTGGCTCCACATTAAAGCATAAGCTGCACATCAAGCATTCCGTGACCAGAACAGAGGTACATGAAGGTTACATTCCCCATGCAGCCACACCATCATGAACCTGGATTCTTCCCCCACTGTCAGACATCACTTAGGGCACAAACAAGGCTTCACCATTCCTGTCTGTGCTGGGCCACTGTCTAGATGTCCTCTATGTTGATAAGTCCAATAAGTTTCCCTCTTGGGGACCTGGTCTACACTGGGAAGCAATGTTCCCTTTAAACTGTGCAGCAGCCCAATAGTCAATCAAGTGCTGCGCACTTGGCACACTTGATTAGCAGAGCCATGTACATCCGGCGACATGTTCAGGTGCCCCTCCCCCTGCTGCTGTGCAGACACATTGCTCCTTCCCTCTGCCTTGGAGCCCCTGTCCAGCTGTTCCTGGGACCTGTCTTGTTGTGCAGAGCCGAGGGGGAAGGAGGGGTGCTGATGTCAGGGTATCGTCCCACCTGCACGAGTACCCCATTTCCACAACGCGAAGGAGGGAGGGACAGGGCTGAGGAGCAGGATGGAGCTGCTAGAAGCTGTTGCGGTCTAAATGAGCCTTCTGGTGAGTGCCTCTCTGCTTCAAGAAGAAATGGCAGCACAAGGACGATGGTGAGGAGGACATGGACACATACGTTCCTGAAAGCACAGGTTGTGGCAATTGGGACATCATGGTGGCAGTGGGGCTGTTGATACAGTGGAACGCTGATTCTGGGCCTGGCAAACAAGCACAGACTGGTGGGACTGAATAGTGCTGCAGGTCTAGGATGATTCCCAGTGGCTGCAAAACTTTCACATGCATAAGGCCACTTTCCTGGAATTCTGAGTTGCTTTCCCCCACCTTGAAGAGCAGGAATACCAAGATGAGAGCTGCCCTGACAGTTGAGAAGCGAGTGGCGATAGCCCTGTGGAAGCTTGCAACGCCTGATTGATTCCCAACTGACTGGTAGCAATTTGGAGTGGGCAAATCTACTGCGGGGACTGCTGTGATTCAAGAAGCCAATGCAATCACTGACATTCTGCTATCAAGGGTAGTGACTCTGAGAAATGTGCAGGTCATAGTGGATGGCTTTGCTGCAATGGATTTCCCTAACTGTGGTGGGGCAATAGACGGAACACATATCCCTATCTTGGCACCAGACCACCTTGCCAACCAGTACATAAACTGCAAGGAGTACTTCTCAATGGTACTGCAAGCATTGGTGGATTACAAGGGATGTTTCACCGACATCAATGTGGGATGGCCAGGAAAGGTGCATGACACTCGCATCTTTAGGAACTCCGGGCTGTTTTGAACAGCTGCAAGAAGGGACTTACTTCCCAGACCAGAAAATTACTGTGGGGGATGTTGAAATGCCAATAGTTATCCTTGGAGACCCAGCCTACCCTTTGCTCCCATGGCTCATGAAGCCATACACAGGCAGCCTGGACAGTAGTAGGAAGCAGTTCAACTATAGGCTGAGCAAGTGCAGAATGGTAATAGAATGTGCCTTTGGACATTTAAAAGCTCACTGGTGCTGTTTGCTTACTAGGTTAGACCTCAGCGCAACCAGTATTCCCATTGTTATTGCTGTGTGCTGTATGCTTCAAAGTATCTGAGAGAGTAAGGGGTGACTGCAGTATCCCAAATTCGACCCAGCAAGCAATTTTAGCGCTACTCCCATTGGCGGGGAGGAGTACAGACGTCAATTTTAAGAGTCCTTTAGTTCGACGGAAGTGGGTCGGTTGTGTAGACACATTCATTATAAAATAGACCTAACGTGGCTAAATTTGACCTACCTCCGTAGTATAAACCCGGGCTTAGTTACTGAATGAAGTTCTGAATGGTATTAGAGGAATTCACTCTCACTCATGCCCGTCACCCCAATCGGGGTATGGGCAGCCAACAACAGATCTCCAGAGTCCTCTATCCTGGGCCATTCGTTCTAACTGGTTCCAGGTATAGCCCATTTTTTTGCTATCAGCCTGAAGGTCACGTCGCCAGGTGTTTCTTGGACGGCCTCTTTTCTGCTTGCCTTGGGGGTTCCACCGCAGTGCCTGTCTGGTGGGGATAGTTGGCTGCTTGCGTAGTGTATGTCCTATCCAACCCCACCTTCTCCTTCTGATTTCTTCCTCTGCTGGGAGTTGACAGGTCCTCTCCAAGAGGTGGATGTTACTGATGGTGTCTGGCCAGCGGATCTGGAGAATCCTTCTGAGGCAGCTATTTATGAAGGTCTGGATCTTCCTGATGGTTGTTTTGGTTGTCCTCCAGGTTTCAGCTCCATACAGTAGGACTGATTTCACATTGGAGTTGAACAGTTGAATTTTTATTGCCAAAGACAGCTCTCTAGAGCTCCAGATGTTCTTGAGCTGTAAGAAGGCTGCTCTTGCCTTACCAATCCTTACTTTGATGTCTGCGTCTGTGCCACCCTGCTGGTCGATGATGCTACCTAGGTAGGTGAAGGACTGAACTTCTTCCAGGGGGCTTCCATTCAGTGTGACTGGGTCATTGCTAGTGGAGTTAATCCTAAGGATCTTGGTCTTGTCCTTGTGAACGTTGAGGCCAACCTGTGATGACGTGGCTGCCACTACGTTGATCTTCTCTTGCACCTGCTGTTTACTGTGCGAAAGGAGTGCAAGGTCGTCAGCAAAGTCCAGGTCATCAAGCTGAGTCCACAACATCCACTGGATTCCGTTCCTACGCTCGTAGGTGGATGTCTTCATAATCCAATCGATGATGAGAAGAAAGAGAAGTGGTAACAATAAGCATCCTTGCCTGACTCCAGTTTGCACCTGGAAGCTGTTAGTAAGCTGCCCTCCATGGATCACTCTACAACGTATACCGTCGTATGAGTTCTTGATCAGGTTGACCACCTTTGTTGGGATGCCGTAGTGCCAAAGGAGCTTCCAAAGGGTCTCTCGATCCACACTATCCAACGAGTTCTCATAGTCAACAAAATTGATGTACAACGAGGAGTTCCACTCTATAGACTGCTCGACTATGATGCAAAGCGTTGCTGTCTGGTCCGTGCATGATCTGTTCTGCCGGAAACCTGCCTGTTCATCTCGTAGCTGTGAATCGACGGCATCCTTCATTCTCTCTAAGAGGACTCGGTTGAAGACCTTCCCTGGCACCAACAGGAGTGTGATTCCTCTATAATTGGCACAGTTGCTAAAGTCTCCTTTCTTGGGGATTTTGATGAGATATCCCTCTTTCCAGTCTACCGGAATCACTTCTTCTTCCCATATCTTCTCAAAGAGGGGGTACAGCATTTCCACTGAAGCATCCAGGTCTGCTTTCAGGGCCTCTGCTGGGATGTCATCAGGTCCAGCCGCCTTCCTATTCTTCATCATGGTGATGGCTTTTCTGATCGCATCTCTGGTTGGTTTATCGCAATTAATTGGGAGGTCCTCGTTAGCTGAGTTGATATCTGGTGGATTTGGTGGTGCTGGTCTGTTCAGGAGTTCCTCAAAGTGCTCCACCCATCTGTTCATCTGTTGTTCTATTCCTGTTATAGACTTTCCCTGCTTGTCTGTAGAATTGAAGACCCTTCTTTTTCCAGGGTAAAAGTCTCTGTCTCTATTGTCGGTGTTTCTGTAGCAGGTTGATTCTTTTTACGGGGTGGAGTTGCTAGCCCCACGCCCAACCCTCCTCGTTTATCCTGACTTGGGACAGGCAGATGGCCCCAAAGGACCGCTCTGGTGGAGTTATTAGAGGAATTACTAAAATATTAATATGGGCATTAGGCAGCTGGGGGAGTAAGCAGGCATCCTTTCAGGCTCCCAGTGACATCTGTCAGGCCACTCCCACAATCAAGGTATTTGTCCTCGATTGGGTTGTCCCCAGGCCAGCATGAAAATATGCTACTTCTCACCTATAAACAGCCTAGGGAAATGCCCTCCACGTACACATGCATGCATGCTTCTTTCCTGCCTGCCTCTCCTCTCTTTCCTATGCCCTCTCTCCCCCCGCTTCCGCCGCCGCTTCCCCCGGCCAGACTCTTCCAAGATAGGATGCCAGTGGTTTGGCAAAGAATTCATTCCTGAGGACATCTCTAAAGACGTACGGTCAAATAAAAACTTATTTAAACTAAAATACTACATAAAAACTTAGACATTTCCTTAGTTTTAGGAGATACTATTGGTTGGAATAGCAGTGTGCCCACCATAGTTACACCTTCTGATGGAGAATTCCTTCAGAAAGGTTCCACAGACCATAAGAATGAGGACACATCACGTCAATTTCAAAGCCACAGCCATTCAGACCAAAAGCATTTCCTGTGCTTAGTAAAGAAACCTACTTAATGACAAGCAAGTGGCTCCTAATTTAGTGTAGTGACTACATGGTCAGTGCTGCTTTCAGAAGACTAGCTTGGAAGCAATGCTACACTCGTGAATAGCAAGCAATTATCCATGAATACCTGTCATCTTAAACATATTTTTGTGCATCTGAACCTATAGGTGAGGAACTATTTGGGAAAGCATCAGAGAAATTAGTAGCTGAGTTTGCAGTGAGACCTCAATCCTTGCTATCAAAGCCTGCATAGCAATCTATTGGCCATTGTCATTGCCAAGGCTTTACAAGAAGACCACTATTTCTCTAGTAGAAGGAAGAATCTGGAGCAGCAGCTTCCAAGGAAATTTAGATACATTTATTTTCAAATCAACAATCCTCAGCATGACAAAGACAAAAGGAGTATTTGTGTGTGTCCAGTTCCTGTACAAATCTTTGATTTATTTCCTACACCCAGTTTAGCTATAAGTCAACACAAAGCTCAGATTGTAATTGATGAATGCACACCCATTCATGAACAATATGCCCTGTCAAGAGAAACAGACATATTCATAATTTGCCGGCTGCTGGAAAGATTCATACCTGTAAGTTCAAAATCAAGATCTTTTTAAACCCAGTGCAGAGAATTGTGCACCTACAGGGTCAAAATAGGCATGGCTCTGACCCTAATTTTATCACTATGGTAAAGTTTTTCAAAGATCCAAAACTTCATTGTACCAATTTTTTTTATAGCGGTCATCCATAGCCAAGTATCACCAATGGCTAGGGTTGCACGAGTTTTATCTCCAAAGTGATTTCTCAAAATGTGCTTCCAGAAATTCCTTCTGATAACAAGGAACCCCATGCACCTAATACGATGCAGAATTAGGTGTCATTTCCCCATCACATCTGGATGTCCTTTCGTGGGCAGGTAAATACAAACAATATATTGATAGACAACCAACTTTCATTATCAGTGGCATGTGGGACTAGTGTCCATCAAATCTACTATGTTGTCTGACAGTGGCCAGTACCAATTGCTTCAGAAAAGGTGCAGAAAATCGCCTGGTGGGCAGTTATGGTAATTAAAGGGAACATTTCTATTGTCTCCGCTTAGAGGCTGGCTTATGATTGAAGGAAGAATGTTTATATCCCTTCCAAAATTAGGGATTGACTAAAGGTCATAACTTCTTAATGCCAATGGAAATAATGTCCTGAACAGAGAAGAATCTACTACCTTTCAAATATATTCACATAAAAGATACAGAAAGAAAAGGAAAAGTTGAAGTCCTCCTCCAGTCCTCTACTGACTCAGAAGGGACTTTGGACTTGATAGACAGCCAAGGAACCTTACTCTTACAGACGAGACCAGACCTTTTCAAAGCCAGGATTCTCCATTAGCTGTATTGACATTTTGATATCCAGGCAGAACTCAAGCAGAAAACTTTACTTGTTGATCTGGTCAAATCATGTTTCCGGTACAAGGGGAAACAGTTTCTGCCCAAAAGAGCTTTATCTTTTTGTTAGCACTGTACCCAGCACAATGGGGCCCTGGCCACTGAGTGCTACAAAGGAATGTAATCACAAAGTTCTGGTGATCTCAGCTACACTAGATTCATAGATTCCAAGGCCAGAAGGGACCACTGTGATCACCTTGCCTGGCCATACAACTTCTCATATCTTTTAGAATAACATCCAGTCTTGGTTTAAAAATTGTCAGTGACCCTTGGTAAATTGTTCCCAGTGGTTCATCACTCTCACCGTTAAAAATTTCTGCCTTATTTCCAGTATGAATTTGTCTAAGTTCCAGCCTTGGATCATATTATCCCTTTGTCTGCTAGATTTGAGAACTCGTTATTAAATATTTGTTCCCCATGTAGGTACTTCTAGATTGTAATCATGTCACTCCTTAATCTTCTCTTTGTTAAACTAAATAGATTGAGCTCCTTGAGTCTGTCATTTATAAGGCAGGTTTTCTAATCCTTTTAATCATTCTCACGGCTCTTCTCTCATTTGTCAACATCTTTCTTGAATTGTGGACACCAGAACTAGACACAGTATTCCTGCCATGGTTGCACCATGCCACATACAGAGGTAGAATAACCTCTGTACTCCTACTTGAGATTCTCCGGTTTTAATAACACAATCCAGTGGCTGAAAGTTGAAGCTAGACAAGTTCAGACTGGAAATATGGCTTTCCCAGCCCTCTGAAGATACCTCTCAAGCATGAGAAGTACACTCGCCAACTGTACCCTGTTCATCTCATTCCATGCAAAATGCCAGTGACTTAGTCTCAAAGTTATTTCCAGGCAAGATGTTAAAATACAGCACTGTTTGGCATGCTAAGAATCTGGGAAACTATTTGTAGAATAAGAATTGAGGTTCCTTTTACGACGTTCCTAGTGGTACAGTGTGCCTGTGTATTTGAGGGAGATTTGCAAAGTAAGTTTTCCATTGCTCTGCAGATGGATTCTTTGGTAGGCAAATGCTACAGGGTTCACTCCCACATAATTCCTTAAATTACAGAGCTCTTGTGGATAACTTACTTTTCTACCTACTCTACTTTATAATAATAAAACCTCTCTCGTGCTCACATGCTTTTGTGATTCACAGCTCACTACTTCCCATTCATGATGAATTGAGAAGAGAAGTCATGCAACAGAATGAGAAATTTCATATCTGATCATTTTATTTCTGTTAGCCTCTTCTCTCCTCATTCATCCCACCTCGATAATCTGGTAAATATATGGAATATAATTTGTAACAAATTGTGGTTTTTTCCCCTAAAGGGAGATTTAAACATTTTAATTATCCTTAAGGCAATTATATAGCAAGTTGTCCTAATGGTGGTAATCAGTTGCTGAAGTGTTTCTACAGCTTTGGAAGAATTCTGGTGGCCTGAGCTTAAGGGTGGGGCTTAGTCCTGGAGCCTCCAGCAATAACATTGGATTGCCTCCAAATTCTACTAATGTATTACTCCATTAGTGATAAAAGAGGAGATAAGCTACTAAAAGAAAATGATCAGGTAAGCAAATTCTCAGTCTACAGATAGAATTTAGCCCAAGATGTTAAACCCCTTGGACCAGGTTTGCAAAGTTATTCATGCATAATGACATCCACACATCCATCTGTGAATATATTCAGTGCATTCAGGCTCTAATATCTGCAGCGATGTGATCACATGTAAAACCAGTTACCTGATTTGTGTTAGCATGCACAAGGTATTTGCACATAAATGAGATGCACACATTAGCATGTGCTTAATTTGTCAATACTGGCCCTATAAGTTCTTAATACAACGTAGCAGCAGCTAACTACATCCTGGCCTCTTTAACTGGATCTGCTCTAGCTTTATTGAGCAACACTCACTTAGTTCAAGCTATAACGGATCTTCAAAGGAGAGAAAAGGGATATTTTACAAGGGGTTTTTTAGTTCCTGATAGAGTTCTGGAAGGTTGGAAACTCTGTTTCAGAGACAATATTTGAACACACACATGCATAAAAAAACTTCACCTTAATGCAATCTTTTTTAAAGAGAGGTGTTTTATTCAGTTTTATATTCAGAACAGCTTCCACGTTAAACTCCATTAGTTTAGTTTAATTATGAAGTGTGATGTGGTTTCTAGCAGCGCTGTTATTGTTTCAACTTTTTCCACACGGAACACTTGTAAAAAAAATTATCTTTGACATCTAAATCTCACAACATGGAGCACAATGTACAAAATCTATCATCCAGAATACAAAATGAAGCAATTCAAAGACCAAGTTACTTCTTAGTTGTTCAGTAATTTTTTTCTATTTTTATTTGTGTTAGACTTTAAAAAAAAAAAATCTTGTGAAAATATTAGTTCTGTTTGAAACCACCAAAGCCAAAGAGAATTTGAGGTTCAATCTGTACAATTACCTTAGCTCAGTCTGTATATTGTGTAGACAATATAACTCAGTATCAGGAAATCTAAAAAGGATAAAAATGGGACAGTCTTGGATGTGGTGCATTCACAGGGTAAAGTCTGACAGTGGTTTCAACTTCATTACATCATGATTAATGCGATGTCATCTGTCAGTAAAACTAGCATCGCCCATGGTCTGATCATGGATGGCATGTCCAGTCTTGACTGAATTATCAAAATCTGCCTCATTGACTCATCTGTCCTTGTTTTAGTACAGATCTGCTGCTGGTGACTTGGTGCAGCATGAGCCTTGGTAGTGTTCAGATGGCCAGGGTGGAGGAAGACTGTTTTTGCATCTAATATTAGATGCTTTACCTTATCTCAGAGACTCAGACCATCAGTCAAATTCAAATAGTACACAAGGTCTGGATAAAGTGCATGTGTGAATCCTAGTAAGCATATAGACTATACATGGCACTACAACCAGACTCAGCAAAGAGAGGTTGTACTGTTTATGTTATGGTAGTGCTCTGAAGTTAAAATCTGCTATATGAGGTATATACATATAGAAGAATGAGAGTCACTACTCTGAAGAGCTTGCATTTCAGTTGGGACAAGATGCAACTAATTGGTGTAACACACAATTGGAAGAAATAGGGAAGGGAGTAAGAATAAAGAACATGCCATTACTTTGACTCCCTATGTACATAACTTAATCAGCCATTTTAAACATTTGTCTAAGTTATAGGATATAGATAATAGCTGTCATAAGTTTCCAATGGCCATTTGTTTTTCCATCGACAGTTTCCATAGGTATAATGGTAGAAATGGGTCTTGAGGAATTTGAAAGAGGACATTATGGTGGGATGAGTGGCCCATTCTTAAAAGACAGCATGGAAGAAAACACAAAGATGGTTGTGGCAGAAGGTTTGCAGCAGTGGCAAAGTGGCAGGCAAGTAGATTACGAAGAAATGACCGAGTAGTGAAAGACAAGAAGGTTGAATTTGATGTGAGGAAAGAGGAGCTAGTTTACAGGTTAAAAGGATGTTGGATTACATGGTCAGAACAACAAATGAGTTGGAAGTTGGGATAGGTGAATTAATAGCTTAGGTCAAGATGGTCAGGGATAGAACCCCATGCTCTGGGTGTCCCTCAGCCTCTGTTTGCCAGAAGCTGGGACTGGACAGTGGGATGATAACTGCCCTATTCTTTTCTTACCGTCTGAAGTGTCTGTCAGAGGAATTGGTCTGACCCAGTATGGCCATTCTTATGACAGGAGCAAAAAGAAAAGGTTCCAGTAATCAAGAACAGGGATGAGGAGGGCCTGGTTGAGCATTTTAGCTTAGAATGCAGAAACAAAAGGGTGGATCTTGGAGAAGGCAGCAGCAACAAGATTTAGACATATCCTAGATGCGTAGATCAAAGTTGAAAGCATGGAATCTAAAATGACCTCCAGATTATGAGAGAATGCAGGGTGATGTTATGAACAGTGATTGAGAAAGGAGAAGTGGTGGAGATTTAGGAGGGAAGACAAGTCAGATTTAATGATGTTAAATTTAAATTGACAGTAAGACATCCAGGAGGAGATGATAGGTTGTAGTATGGGACTGGATGGAAGGAGACAGAACAATAGATTTTTCCTGTTGTGCGTGTAAAGATTGTAATTGAAGCTATGTAATCAACTAGAGAAATGATGTAGAGAGAGGAGGGAGTAGACCTAGGCAGAGCACTGTAGCTTCCCTGATTAGAGTGGGAGAGGAAAGGATGAGTAATGCCATAAAAAATGCTGACAAAATTACTGGATGGGAGGAGAAATGGAAGATGGAGTTACAAAAAACAAGAGAACAGATTTCAAGAAAGGGGGAGGGTAGGATCAGTGCTTTCAAAAGCATAATGGAAAGTGATGAAGACTAAGGATGAAGCAGAAACCATGAGCTTCAGGTAAAAAGTCTTTGGCCTTTGTGAAAGCAGTTCCAGTGGAATGGAGAGCGGGTAAACCAGACTGCAGGGGAATCAGAGGGTGCAGAGGAACTTGAGGCAGCAGTTGTAGATGACACTTCTTTGTTCAGAGGATTAAAGATGGTGTTAGAGAAGCAGCTTTTATTTTACAAATGAGGAAACAACAGTATACTTGCATTGTGATGGGAGTGAGGGGGTCTAGTTGAGGAGAAAGATGAGTAGGCGCAACAAAGATCATGATGTGAGAGAGCATGTGGTCACTGGAACAGGTCAGGAGAGAGGTTAGAGGAAGAGAGCAGGCAAGGAACCACAGATCTGTGACAGGAGGAGGGAGAGAAGTGATAGGTGGGAGGCCATGTTGAATCTTATCAACTGCTCTCTGGCCTAAGTCTGCAAGGTCCTGTGTGAAGAGGGAAGGGGGCCTGGGAGGGTTAGTTTGAATCCTCTTTCTGTGAGGTTTCATTTTTCACTGATGAAATCTGATGCAGGGTGGTCTTGATGTCAAGGCAGGAGAGAATACAGTTTACGTAGTGTCTCATTCTAAGGTTCTAAATGTACTTAACAGGATCTTCTTAGCAATTTAGTCACTGGGGCCCTGTTCCTTATGTTTGAGGAGATTGAGTGGTAATGCTGAGGACTTTTATTGGTGGAGATCATTTGTGCATCACAAAAATTGAGGGGGTGATGCTAACTGCCAGCGGATCTCAGGTAGGTCCCTAGTCCAGGCCTTGCTCAGGAAACAGTCTCTTGACACTAATGCCCTAACCAATTATCGCTCATGAGCAAACTGCCAGAGGTCGTGGATAAGATAGGTTTCAGAGTAGTAGCCGTGTTAGTCTATATCCGTAAAAAGAACAGAAGTACTTGTGGCACCTTAGAGACTAACAAATTTATTTGAGCATAAGCTTTCATGGGCTTACAGCCAACTTCATCAGATTCATAAAATGGAAAATATAAGAAGAGTGTGTGTGTACACACACCACACACACACATATATATATTACACACACACAAACAGAAAAGATGCCATACCAGCTCTAAGAGGCTAATTAATTAAGATGACCTGTTATCAGGAAAAAAACTTGTTCGAGTGCTTGCTCATATCGATTCCAATTAGGTGTGCGCGTGCTGCGTGCACGTTCGTCGGAAGATTTTTACCCTAGCAACACTCGGTGGGTCGGCTGGGTCACCCCCTGGAGTGGTGCCGTTATGGCACCAGATATATACCCCTGCCGACCCAGTGGCCCTTCAGTTCCTTCTTACCGCCCGTGACGGTCATTGGAATTGTGGAGCGCGGCTTTGCTGATCTCCACATCCCTAGCTACTCGTAGTTCTTTGCTGTTTGTGTGTATAGTTCGAGTTCTTGTAGTTATAGTTAGTATTAGTTGTTGTATTTATAGGTAGTGTATATAGTTTAAGGGGGGATCGGGGATTAGCCCCCTTTCCTCCACCGTGGTACGGGCCCGTGCCCAACGCACTGGGATTCAAACCGTGCTCAGCGTGCCAAAAGCCGATGCCAATAGGGGATCCCCACGACTCCTGCCTCAAGTGCCTAGGGGAATCCCACCTTACCAATAAGTGCCACATCTGCAAGTCATTTAAACCAAGGACGAAGAAGGAGAGGGACTTTCGATTGAAACAGCTCCTCATGGAGTTGGCACTTAGTCCTGCAGCATCGGTACTGAGCGCCCAACAGACTGCTTCTGTAAGGAGCGCCTCTTCGGCCCTGGACCGCTCCGGTACTGAGAAGGAGCTCCGGCACCGACCTCTACCGGCACCGACATCTGCTCGGCACTGCTCCCTGTCCCCGAGACCCAGGAAGCCTTCTAGCGCTCCAGCTGCTTCAGCTCCACAGAAGGAGAGGGCTCTTCGAAGACGGTTTGTCCGGCACCGTCCTCTGCCGCGGCACCGTCGACTGTGGTACCGCCAATTGCGGCTCCACTGAGCGCAGCACCGTCGATTCCGGTCCCACAAGGGCCGTTGAGTCCGGTGCCTGACAGCTCCCCGGCTCATGCTGTGGTTGAGCTTGCCTCCCTTCTACACCGGAGACCTTCTCCACGGCAAGGGAGCTCATCGCCATGACGGAGTCGACATGGCCTCAACCCCTGGCACCGCTAGTGCGGGTCATACAATCCATCGGAAAACCGGCCCTGGTAAGGCCACCTTCCGTTGAGCCAACAGAGAGCTGTCGTTCAAGATCACAGTCTCACAGACACTCTCGATCATGCCGTTCCCAGTCCCAGCACCGCTCTTCATCACGGTACCGTTCACACTCGCGGCACCGTTCGGCATCTCATTTGCCGACCAGATACTCCCAGTACCGATGTGACTTACAGGACTGCCTTCGGCACCTTGTATCCTACAGTCGCTCTAGACAAAGGGACTCGAGATCTCAGTCGACCTTCTGGCACCACTACGGTAGAAGGCCCCGGTCTCGCTCGTGGTACCGTTATAGCTCCCAGTACCACTCCCCAGTACCGCCCCGGGATCGAGCATCCAGAACAATGGCGCCCTCCCAGGGTCTGTCGGCACCACCGTGGCCATCAAGACACACATCGGTGTCATCGCAGGCTGGTAGCGCATCCTATCCTCAGGAGCATGACTCTGACGTCCTCAGCCATATATTCCCAGAGAGCCAGAGCCACGAGCAAGAGCCTCATCACTGGTCCTTCTGGACATCATGAACATACCACCAGGTCCAAGGTGCTCCATCAGTGGCTCCACGGCCTGCCTCGTCAGAACACCGGGTACCAGAGGCAACAGTAAGCCACCCCCCCTTGGGCACGGATGAGGCTCTGATACCATCTGCAGACACCCAGGTTCCACGTGACACAGATGATGCTCCTCAAGTGCAGGAGCCGCCACAGGACTCCCTGGTCCCGGGCCTCTCTTCCTCCTCCTCACCTGACGAGGCTGTGGCGGGAACATCCTCCTCAGGCCCTCCACCAATTGATCTCAGGGCCCATCAAGACCTTTTGAGACGAGTGGCTCAGAATATGAACTTACAGGTGGAGGAGGTCCCTGAAATAGAGGACCCTGTTGTGGACATCCTATCGGCTGATGCACCTACTAGAGTGGCTCTTCCATTTATCCACACCATACAGGTTAATGCGGATACCATTTGGCAATCCTCAGCCTTGATTCCACCTACAGCAAGGGGAGTAGAGAGAAAATATATGGTCCCCTCAAAGGGGTATGAATATTTCTACATTCACCCACCTCCTTGCTCTTTAGTGGTGCAATCGGTGAACGAGAGGGAGCGTCATGTCCAGCAAGCCCGGCTCCTAAGTCAAAGGAGGCTAGACGCATGGACCTCCTAGGCCGCAAAATATACTCGGCCGGGGACTTCCAACTTAGGGTGGCAAACCAACAAGCCCTCCTAAGTAGATATAACTTTAACACGTGGGTGTCCTTGGGAAATTTACGGAGCTTCTTCCCTAGGAATCCTGTCAATAATTTACGGCCCTACTTGAGGAGCAAGAACCTCCCTCCAAGCCTCTCTGGATGCAGCGGACTGTGCAGCCAGAACTGTGGCGTCAGGAGTGACGATGAGGCGTATCTCCTGGCTCCAGGTATCAGACCTTCCCCCTAAATTACAACAAACTATTCAGGATTTGCCCTTCGAAGGCCAGGGCCTGTTCTCAGATAAAACTGACCCCAGATTGCAAAGCCTGAAGGACAATCGTGTTATAATGCGCTCGCTGGTTATGCACACACCAGTGACCCAACGCAGGACCTTCCGGCCCCAGCCACACCACCCTAACGCCCCGCCTAGGCCGCGTCAGGACTTTAGCAGAAGGTGTGGTAGAGGGAATCGTCGGAGACAGTCTGGCCCTCAAGGAGGTCAAAAATCAGGCACCCCCTAAACCACCAGCGGGGCCCAAGCAGAACTTTTGATGGGATGCCCGAAGGCGGCCCACTGGTTGCTCTACCGGATCCTTCTCCTCCCTTTTTCAACTGCCTCTCACAATTCCTCCCTGCCTGGTCCCAGCTAACTTCAGATCGTTGGGTCCTGCGCACGGTGGAAGTGGGATACTACCTCCAGTTTGTTTCGACCCCGCCTTCCCACCCTCCCTCCTCGTCCCTCTTCAGGGACCCCTCTCACGAGCAATTCCTCTTACAAGAGGTCCAGTCGCTCCTAGCCATGGGAGCCATAGAGAAGGTGCCAAAAGACATGAGGGGCAAGGGGTTTTATTCCCGCTACCTCCTAATCCCCAAGGCAAAGGGAGGTCTGTGACTGATCCTAGACCTGCGAGAGCTCAACAAATTCATGATAAAGCTGAAGTTCCACATGGTAACCCTGGGGACCATTATCTCGTTCCTGGATCCGGGAGACTGGTATGCCACCCTCGATATGAAGGACGCGTATTTCCACATCGCAATTTACCCACCACACAGACGGTACCTCCGTTTTGTGGTCAACCATCAACACTTTCAGTTCACTGTACTTCTGTTTTCGCCTTTCTACGGCTCCACCTGTGTTCACAAAATGCATGGCTGTAGTCGCCGCCTCCCTCCGGCGTCGTCGGGTACATGTCTACCCGTATCTTGACAATTGGCTCATTCAAGGGACTTCCCAGTTACAAGTGTCACAGCACCTGTGCATTGTCAAAATCTCTTTGGGAGCCTAGGCCTGATGATCAACACAGAAGTCTACTCTGACACGCATGCAGAGAATAGACTTCATGGAAGCAGTTCTGGACTCCAGTCTGGCCAGAGCCTGCCTTCCGCAGTCGCGTTTTCAAGCAATGGCTTCAATTATTCGAGGTCTTCAAACCTTCCCGACAACGTCGGTGCGCACCTACCTCAGCCTACTAGGTCACATGGCCTCCTGCACCTTCGTGACCAAGCACGCGAGGCTACGCCTCCGTCCCTTTCAAACCTGGCTTGTTTTAATATACCAACCACACAGAGACAGCCTGGACTCGGTGCTCACTATTCCCCGGAAGATTCTGGGCTCCCTAACGTGGTGGCTAAACCTCACTCTAGTCTGTGCAGGGATGCCATTCCACCCACCGCAACCCTCGATGGCCCTAACCACGGAAGCGTCATCTCTGGGTTGGGGTGCCCACCTCGAGGGCCTTTGCACTCAAGGCCTCTGTTCACCTCAAGAGCTGGCCTTGCACATCAATGTGCGGGAACTGAGAGTGGTCCGTTTAGCATGCCAGGTGTTTCAAGACCATCTCCTAGGCTGTTGTGTATCAGTGTTCACGGACAACACAATGGCCATGTTTTACATAAACAAGCAGGGTGGAGCACGCTCCTCTCTCCTTTGTCAAGAAGCCATCCACCCCTGGGACTTTTGCATAGCCCACTCGATTGATTTGGTAGCGTCTTTTTCTCCCAGGAGTCCAGAACACTCTGGCGGATCACCTCAGCAGATCCTTCCTTTCTCACGAGTGCTTGATTCGTCCGGACGTCATCCATTCTGTTTTCCGGAAGTAGGGGTTTCCCCACATAGACCTCTTTGCCTCCCAAGGGAACAGGAAATGCCAGGTGTTCTGCTCCTTCCAGGGACGCTCCCCGAGCTCCCTCTCAGATGCATTTCTGATCCCATGGAAGAGGCACCTACTCTATACCTTCCCACCATTTCTGCTCGTCCACAGAGTCTTACTCAAGCGCCGCAGGGACAGTGCCCACCTGATCCTGATTGCTCCAGCGTGGCCGAGGCAGCACTAGTACACCATGTTGTTCGACCTCTCAGTGGCAGACCCGATTCCCCTGCCACTCTGTCCGGATCTCATAACACAAGACTTCGGCAGGCTTCACCATTCGAACCTGCAGTCTCTTCATCTCACAGCATGGTTGCTGCATGGTTGAGCCAGTCTGAGTTGCGTTGCTCTGCCTCAGTCCAACAGGTCCTCTTGGGCAGTAGGAAGCCTTCCACTAGGATGACATATCTGGCCAAGTGGAAGCGTTTCTCCTGCCGGTGCACTCAGCGTAACTCAGTCCCCAGGCAGGTGTCCGTTCCTACTGTCCTGGACTACCTCTGGTCCCTGAAAGAACAGGGCCTCATGGTCTCTTCCATAAAGGTGCATCTGGCAGCCATCTCCGCCTTTCACCCAGGGGAAAATGGCCAATCAGTCTTCTCTCACCCCATAGTTTCAAGGTTCCTCAAGGAACTGGAACATTTGTACCCTCAAGTCAGACTCCCGACCCCTACCTGACATCTCAACCTGGTGCTAGCCAAGCTTATGGGTGCTCCTTTCGAACCACTGGCCACCTGCTCGCTGCTGTACCTTTCCTGGAAGACAGCCTTCCTCGTCGCTATTACTTCGGCAAGACAAGTATCTGAGCTTCGGACCTTGACAGCGGACCCCCCCATATACGGTATTCCATAAGGACAGTGTACAGCTGTGACCACATCCCTCCTTCCTCCCTAAAGTGTTGTCTGACTTTCATGTCAATCAAGACATCTTCCTCCCAGTCTTTTTCCCGAAGTCGCACCCATCGCGTCGGGAACAACAGCTGCACACCCTGGACGTTCGCAGGGCTCTCGCCTTTTATATCGAGAGAACAAAACCCTTCCGAAGGTCACCTGAGCTCTTTGTGGTTGTGGCAGACCGGATGAAAGGCCTGCCGGTCTCATCCCAACCAGTTTCATCTTGGGTAACATCCTGCATCTGTACATGCTATGATTTGGCTCACGTTCCGGCTAGCCACCTCACGCCCATTCTACTTGGGCTCAAGCTTCATCTGCCACCTTCCTGGCCCATGTTCCCATCCAGGAAATATGTCGGGCAGCTACCTGGTCATCGATTCACACCTTTGCCTCACATTACGCATTGGTTCAACAGTCCAGAGATGATGCAGCATTTGTCTCAGCAGTTTTGCATTCTGCAACGTCTCACTCCAACCCCACCGCCTAGGTAAGGCTTGGGAATCACCTAATTGGAATCGATATAAGCACTCAAAAAAGAAAAGACGGTTACTCACCTTTGTAACTGTTGTTCTTCGAGATGTGTTGCTCATATCCATTCCAAACCCGCCTACTTTCCCCTTTGTCGGAGTAACCGGCAAGAAGGAACTGAAGGGTCGTTGGGTCGGCATGGGTATATATCCAGCGCTGTAATGGCGCCACTCCAGGGGGTGACCCAGCCAACCCACCGACTGTTGCTAGGGTAAAAATCTTCCGACGAACGTGCACGCAGTGCGTGCACACCTAATTGGAATGGATATGAGCAACACGTCTCGAAGAACAACAGTTACAAAGGAGAGTAGCTGTCTTTTTTGCAGTGATAATCAAGATGGTCAATTACAGTTGACACAGGTCATCTTAATTAATTGGCCTCTTAGAGTTGGTATGGCATCTTCTCTGTATGTGTATGTATACTCTTCTTATATGTTCCATTCTATGCATCCGATGAAGTGGGCTGTAGCCCACGAAAGCTTATGCTCAGATAAATTTGTTAGGCTCTAAGGTGCCACAAGTACTCCTGTTTTTTTGTGGGTAAGATAGTGACAAGCAAATACCAACAGCATCTGGAATCCTCCTGTTCCTTAGACATCTCCAGTCTGTTTTCATACCTGAACATGGTGCAGAAACAACACATCATGGTGGTCAACAGTTTTAGTGAATCTGAAATACAAAGTAGTTTTTGAGCTCTGATGTTAACACGTTACATTACTCCAAGTTTGTGAAAACATAGAACCTCCTTTACCTGCACACTGCCCCCCCAGCCCCTTGCTTGGGAAAAATACATATACAGGTATTGTGAGCCTGAAACCATCTAGAGAGCTGTGACTGTTTAGATGCTCATGTGGGGTATGTGTGCACAGCCTCAGCAGTCACCGCTTTAGATATTTCTCTGTTATGGCATCACTTCAGGAGTGTGGATGTGCAAAGACAGTAGACTCAAATAAACAGAAGTACTGGTAAGTAACTTTTTCCCTTTCTAGTTCTGAAAAAATAGATTTATTATGGCATACCAGTAATCAATTAAAAATCCATCATGCTTGAATTTATTGGAAGACGTGTAAATAAAAGGGAGATAAAAATACTGGTAGTTGGATCATTATTACTAATGTTTGTAATAAGTGTGTATAGTAACAGATTGTAAGGAGTGTTTTTCTTCTGTTCATTTTATATCACTTATCTTTAATATTCTATTCTGCATTCTTTACAAAACTTCACTAAAGCTGAGTGCTGTCAGAAGCCTCCCCCTTTTCTAGCATATGAAAGTAGCTGTCATAGTGGTGAAGTCTGTGGCAGCACGGCACTTTTATAAGTGGAGCTGGCAGTACAGGCTATAGTTAAGGTTGTCTAACACTTTACATTATGCAACCCTGTTTTCAGTTGCTTATAATTTTTGCCAAACTGTAACTGTTCAGGCTTGAAATTTTCCATGCTCGGTGTTTGCCTCATGTTGAATGTGTTTTAAATTTTCAGCAAAAACAATTCCACCAGTTCTGAGAATGAGGCTAGGGGGAAATTCATTGTTTTGCCAATGTTTATGAAAAAAGTTTTACTACTGGTTAGTTGAAAAACTGTAGTGCTTCCGTGGCTTGAAATGGATGCAAAATTTGGCAGGAGGTACTTTCTGCTGCCCCCATGAAAATCTGACTAAACTTAATTGAATTATAGGCCTCTGAAAATTGCTGTTTGCACATGCGTAATGCAGGCTTGTAAGAGTTGGCATCAGAATTCTCCAAAGATTCCAGGGGCACTGAGCATGCACTAGTCCACAGCTTCAGGAGCTGAACAGGACTTCCCTTCCTGGGTGTTTGGGACTGTACTGGCACTGGAACTGAGAGCAGGGAGACTTTCCTATGCGTTCAGTGCTCACTCTGCTGTCATTGTGGAAGAGGAGGAGGAAGCAGCCTGACTGGAATGCATAAGGGGTGGGAACAGTGACATGCTGCAGGCAATGGGAGCAGAGATGGACACAGCAGAAGGGTTTAACCTCTACAGCTCATTCCCCTATAGCCTTGAATTGAACCTAGGACTCTAGAGTTTCATCATTTTTCTGCTGTTTAGCCATTCACTGTGGGAACCCACTTGCAAAGTATCTCTCGTAAGAAGTCTGCTGGTAGCAGACTTATTCAGGGTTGCTCTTATAGCTCCAGTGGAGGTATATGCTGAAATCTGATCATCCTCATGGGGGTTGATGGGGTTCCACATGATGGAATTTGTCTTTTAGTTTGCTTTTTAAATGCCTAAGAAATGACATTTTTAAGAAAACTATCTCAAAAAAGTATCAAGGTTGCAAAGTCAAGCACTCGAATTAGGAAATCCAAAAATTAAGATTGCCTGTGCAACTTTATTCAGCTTCTTTATACCATCTTCAATTTGCAGTCTTTACTTACATGCTCACACTGTTTTTTCCCACCACAGATTCTATGTTAATCAGTGCACAGGATGGACCTGCTCTGGGAATGAATTGAGGTTAGGGTGAATGTGGCTGTAGTCAATAGGATCCTTGTATTATTTTTGTTATGGAAGTTGAAAGGTGTGGAGTGAATGAAACGGGACTGCAGGAAGAGAGAGGATGATACTGTGATTAGGCAGTTGACTACCGTGCTGAAGATTTGGATTTTATCCCTGGTACTGCATGTTGCTGGTCAAGTGACTTAAACTGAACTTCACAGGTGGCCTCTAATTGTTTGTTCCTCATCTTCTGGGTACCTGACTTGAGATCCTGAGGACAGATTTACAGAAGTGCTGAGCACTCACTAGTAAAGCTGAAGTTCATTGGACCTGTGCTTTGAACATACCAGGAGTTGTAAAAATGTGAAGTACTCTGAAAAAATCAGGCCTTAGACATCTCACACTGAATATCCAACATTAGTGGACACATGACAGTGGGAGCTCACTTCCCATGGGTGTTGTCAAGATAAATTCATTAATGTTTGTGAAGTACTCAGATACTACAGAGTGGAATATTGTAGAAATATCCATACGCAGACTGCTGATTATGTGTGCAGTGCAGAGTTTGGATGGGGGTATGTTAAGTAAAGCCTGAGACAACACATTTGATGAAAAGAATTAAAAACCTGAATGGCTACCCTTCTGAGGAACACCATCCATCCTGTGCACTGAATGAGACGGAGATCCTGTGGAAATATAGTATGTGATCATGTAAATTAAGGTTGCACAGGTAAACTTAATTCTGGCATTTCTTAACTTTAAAGTGCTTGATTTTTTTTCAAACCTTTGCAATACTTTAGCATTATTTTAATGCAATAGTATGTATCAGAGATGAGATGCAACTGCCAGGTCTTGAGGCTTTAGACTTGCGGGAATAGGGAATAGAATACTATCATGGATTGTAGACTAGTCCTAAGACTACAGCTCCATAGGGGATGCCTGCCAGGGGTTTGGGCTGAAGTCCCGAACTCCTCCTCCCCACTGGGCAGAAGCCAGAGGTGGCATATTGCCCCCTTCTGATTTTTGCCAGTGTTTGCTGGCTGTGCTTAGTCATGTGGTGCCGTTGGGCCCCCTCCCTGCATGGCAGCCGACAAGCTGGGAGCTGTGGCCCTGGGGAGAGACAGCCGCAAGCAGCTGGGAGCTGCAGGAAGAGATACTGCTTTTGCTACTGCCTCTCCCTGAAAAGCTAAAGCAGAGGCCCCTCTCTGCAGCTCGCAGCTGTTTTGCCATTGCCTCTCCATGCAAAGCTAACATCTGGGAGCTGCAGACAGGTGTCGTTGAGGGTAAAGGGTGGGGGCATGCTGAGGGTTGTGACTCACTGTTGAGGGGGGTCTTTAAATTGTGCCCTCTCCCTCATTCTCAACAAGCATCAGTCATCTTTGGCAGAAGCCCTAGCACCTTCCCAGGGCAGAAGCCCTGAACTCTCCTCTGAGTTTGGTAGGCGGATTATGGGGGAGGGGACCAGGGGGAGGCTCCGCAAGCCACACTTTAACTGTACAAGAGCCATAGTTTGGCCACCCCAGTTATATATATTTGCACTTGCTTGCCTGTAGGGAGAGCATACAGAATGATCACCTTGATTTTACTTGTTTAAATACATACCTAGATAAATCTAAGCAGTTTCTTTTATTTTTTGTCTTACCCTCTCCTTTTCTGGAATTTTATATCATTCCCTCCTTTTCCATTTCTGAGGCCTTTATTCTTATCAGGTACTTTGTAGTGGACACAAGTTTATCTATATCTGTATGTTCCTGTCTGTGCATTTTGGTTTGGAGAGAGAGAGAAAAAAAGAGGAGTTTACCTAGTCATGCTCTCCTTTTCGTGCCTCCTTTTTGTTCTTGCTTAGTCTCCTGTTGTGTGTCCCTTCCTTCTCTGTTCTGCTTTCATTTTGAGCCTGTTTTTTTTCTCTCTCCCCTCACCCAGCCCTCAAAATTCCAGAATGAAACTGACATAAACTTAATCAGTTCCATTTGTAGGACAAAATATTTTCTGTGAGTTTCAAAGTGAAACTGACTTAATTTTAATATTCGCACCTGTACTGCTGCAGGAATAGTCCTCCCCCAAAATATTTTTTGTGGGTTGATTTGAAATGTGTTTTTGCCTGGACATTCAAGAAACTCTCAGTCCCACTCCTAATTTAACTTAAGTGGTGTGAATGTGTGTGGTCATGAGGGCGAGGGTTTTTATTTTTTTTAAAGGTCTCTATATATTTACTTACACACAACTAATGGTAGAATGGGAGAAATAGAAAATATATTAAGTATAAGAAGAAATGGATTAGAAGTTCCACTCAGCTATGGCAAATTATGTTGCTCTTTAAACCCTGGAATCAGAAACCTGCTTATTAACATTGAAAGTAAAAAATCGTGCTTCTAAACTTCAGTGTCACATAGGAAAAAATGATTTTTAAAGAGAATCGATATTTCAGAATAAAAAAACAATTTAGGGAAGCTCAAGTTCTTGTGCTACTTTGGGATGTACAATATTAAAGCTTCCCAGTTTCACTGACATTTTTCCAGTGTAAATGTACATATACGTGAAAATTATTTTCAAAATGGTTTTCTAGATGTTTAGCTCAACCTGAGATCTAGTTGACATTTAGGGAATATTGAAAAAATACTGCCTTCTGGGTTTGTTCATTGGCATATGATTCTCCAGGGTGAGGAGAGATGTTGACCTGTGCTTTTTCCCAAAAAAACCCCAAACAAATGTTTCACTAGTAAACATTTTTTTTGTATTGTCTAGGCTATCAAGTACTAGCCCCTACTGCCTATTATGATCAGACTGGTGCCTTAGTAGTAGGCCCTGGAGCAAGAACTGGCCTTGGAGCACCAGTCAGATTGGTGGCCTCAACTCCTGTTATAATTAGTTCTGCAGCAGCACAAGCAGGTAAGTATTAGACCCGCCACACATTTTTTTCAAGTTTTATATTGAAACTTCTCATTCTAATCTTTGTTGAGGAATATTCAGTATTAATTATGGTTCTTACTCTATGTAAACCCTGCAAAGATTGCTGGTTCTGAAAAATATACCATACATGCTCTCCTTCCTTCTTCTCTCATGCCTTCCCCCATGCAGGCACACCCCCGCAAATACGGCTGCTTCTCAACAGTATAGCATCCCTCCGTTTTTTTCCCTCACCCCTCTCCTCATACACATGCAGGCACATCCCTGCAAACATTGCTGCTTCTAAAAGAGTGCATTCTCGCCTTCCCCTCTCCCCACACATATACATGCACTTCCCATCAGTCTCTAAAGGGATGTTTTCCCTAGGGAAGCACCATTTCATTGCTTCGGCCTGGCAGAAGGTTATGGATTGCCCTGAGGCCTCATAGAGAAAGCAGCAAGGATTAAAATGTACAGTGGATAACAGGAAGAAAGGGAGAACTTAATATGATATCAAAAGGTTCTGGTTCTATTTTTTACCCTTCGTTAGTTGTAGGGTCTGGTGCTTTTATTTGTTTAGTACATCGTAACTCCTGGCACCAGATGGACAAAATGAACTTGTAGAAAATCTCAGAAAATAAGACTGTTGGCCCTCTCCAGCTGCTTATTTTTATCCACAGCTCATTTTTAAGAGTTGCAGATGAAGGCATCTTTCAATTTTTGTTAGTTACAACTCTGCTATCATAACCTTGATTACCAAAATCCTGTTCTGCACACAGTCATGTCTACACTGAAAATTTTCTGAATTGCATTGACAGTTTCCCACAGCCTCAATTATCCAAAAATAGAATTGTCTTATTTTTTTTCCTGGATAATCAAGATTGTATAGTATTGCAAAGTATATTTTAGTCCTTAATTTAAGATGTACATATCTACTTCTTTGGGAGGGATCCATGAGCATAAGATTAGATCTGAATAGTCCATTTGCAAGGTCAAAATGTTTTAGAGAGCCATTATGATGATTGAAAACATGTGTCTTACAGCTGCAGCAGCTTCAGCTGGAGGAACAGCAAACAATCTTGCGGGAGCCACGAACGGTCTATTTCGGCCACTTGGTGCCCAACCACAACAGCCGCAGCAGCAAACAAATAGTAGTCTACAATCTAATTCATTTTATGGCAGTAATTCTTTGACCAATAACTCCCAGAGCAGTTCCCTTTTTTCACATGGTCCTGGCCAACCAGGAAGTACATCTCTTGGCTTTGGAAGTAGCAGCTCCTTAGGAGCAGCTATCGGCTCTGCACTTGGTGGATTTGGCTCATCAGGTAGGTTCTTTAATATAGTGAGGCGATATTATGAGATTTGTGCTTTAAGGAAAAAATACATGACTCTTGTATCCACACACATTTCCAGATAGAACTTGAAAAATAGGTTAATTCAGGTTTAAAACAAAAATAGCCACGTAATCTAGAGAGAAGAGTAAGAGGCTATTTGATCCACGAGGCTATCTGTATAAGAAGCAACTTATTCTCTTAATAAATTAATTATAAAAAAAAATACACCTCAGTCATAAACCTCTCCAAAAATAATTACTTTCCTATAATAAGCACTGTACACTGGTCTAGAATGTTCTTGTGTGTGTTTATTTCTCAGGCAATACTGCATTTTGTGATTTTAAAAACATTATAAAACCATTGATTAGCCCATCACTTCCAGGTGTAACTTGCTTTTTATGTCTTCAAAAAAAATTGTAAATGATTTTAAAAGTATTGATTGAAATAGTATTTTACTTACACACACACACACGTGCTCATCCTTAAATGATATTGTAAAGGGCATTAGGCTGTGATTCTGCAAAGAGTTACTCCAATTAGTAGTCTCATAGTCTTCATTTGGATTGCTCTGATAAGAATAGTTAAGCATGCCTGAAATTCTGGGCAGGATTGTGGCCTTAATCATTATCATAGATGTCCCAAAATGGAGTTGTCTGTTTTGAAAAATATTATATGACATATAGCCATAATGGTCTTGATATTTTTTTAATTGTAGTAGAAACTTGACACACACTCTTTTTTTCACATAAGACCACATGGAAAGGTAGCTTTTCCTGTTAAAATCATTTGTTCATAAACTCTACAAGCTGGAAATTGAACCATCTTTGCAGAATATCTCTTCCTCAGCTAAAAAAATACATTAGTCATTAGTTACTTATGGCACTGGGTTGCTTACTAAGTTTGTTTTAGAAAAATAACATCAGTAGAACACACTAACAATTGCATATGCTTTGCTAATGAATATATATTGGGGCAAAATTTTGAGCTTACACACTTCCGCAGTATTCTTTTCAGTATGGCATATATACAGGTTGTCTCAACATTGTTTTGCACTGAAGAATATGAATAACATTCATTTCTGATAAAACTACTAAAGCTAGGAAATCCAGAATCAAAGCTTACACTCTGGCCTTTATGCCAACTTTGGTGGAATTAAGAGCACCCAAATATGACCCCTTTATTTAAAAAAACTAGAAGAGTGTTCAGTTGTGTTCTCAAATGATCTCAAGCAGTGTTGATGCAGATGGGCCTTATTTACAAAGTAATTGTGCATTCCAATTTCTGAATTTTTAAATGTAGATTTCTCTGCTGAACCACTCTGTGTACTGTTAAACAACAGCCCTGTTCTGCTCCAGATTTGATTGCACTTTATTGGTTGGTGAAGTGAATCGTATGTGTGTATATATTTTTAATTTATAAGATATAAACCCTATAGGAAATCTCTAAATATGTAGAATATTTTTAAATGCACAGCTTGTTGAGCAGCAGCATAAAAAAGACAAACCCACAACTTAAATAAGTGTCAACCATGTATCGGCCCACCACTGAGGCAAAAATTACCCTTCCAGCATTTCTTGAAAGTCAAAGATTGAGCCGTCCTTCGTATAGAAGTCGGTGCCTTGGCCACAGCCCCCAGATGCTGAAATCTCTCAATCATTACTCCAACTGACTTTACTGACAGGGCAGCCCTTCATGAAGAGAGAAACAGTCAATGTTTTGTATTTTGAGTAATGTAGTGGAACCCTTTGGATGAGTTGCTACCTAAAACTGATACATTCAGGTGCCCTTGTGCCAAGTATAGTTGATACCTACCAAACCACAGCCTTTTTTAAAAGCTATATAGTTGCTGATAAAAATACTAATTATAACAGCTTTGATAAGTGAACTTTACAACTCCTTCCTTGCAAAATGATGTTAATGCATACTTGCCACAAATTCAAGGGGAATTTGCGTAATAGTTGACTTGACAGAGGTGCTCTCTCTGGCTCCACTCAGTGCCTTTCAAGATCTGGATACTAATTAAATGGGAAGAATTAAGACTGACAGGCAAAAACGTAGTCTTCCCTGTAAAAATAAAAAATTTAAACAAAATCTAATTTAGCATTCCAAAATAAATCTCTGGTAAACCTAATATCCTGACTGACTGGCTGGGATACCAAGTAGCGCAAACAGAGGCAGGCATGCTTGTGATAACTATGAATTGTACTACTCCGCTCTTGTATACAAGTTACACACACAAACTTACATTAAAAGAACATTGTTAAGGATGCAGAGTCAAGAACTTAGGAAATGCTCAGTATTAAGGTTGCTTGTGCACCCTTAATTTGGCCCTGTTATGCACATGCATTATGCTACAATTTTAGTTACATGATCATGATCTGTTTATTCCACAAGACTCCTACCTTAGTCAGTGCACTAGATAGACCTGCTTTAGGGGATGAATCAAGGTTGTATAGTGAGGGAGTGTCTGTACAACACTTCTACAATAATTGAAGAAGTTGAAAAATGTGTAGTGAGGCACAGGAATGCAGGAAGAGATACCATGGTTTCATGGTGAAGGCAGTTGAATGCTGCCCTAGAGAATTGGGTTCTATTCCTGCATTTGCCACAGAGATCCTGTGTGATACTGGGCAAGTTACTTAAATCAAACTTTTCAAAGGTGGTCATTAATTGTGTTCCTCAGTTTGTTGATGCTGGACTTGAGACTTTGGGGTCTGATTTGCAGAAATGCTGAGCACTCTCAGCTGCAGCTGAAGTCTTTGAGGTAATACACCCACTCATCTCTCAGAACTATTGTGAAGATAAATTCATTAATTTTATGAAGCACTTAGATACTATAGTGAGAAATGCCGCAGAAAAATCAATGAGGAAATTGTGTGTAGTAAATAAGATATGGGTTCACCTATTGAACAGTAAGAGGAAAACAAAATATTGAATAGCTAATCATTAAGACATCTCTATGTACTGAAAAGGGTAGTGGAAAAAATAGTATGTAATCATCTGATTAAAGATTGTATTGTAATGCATACTCCCAAGGGGGCCACGTTAGGCAACCTTAATTCTGGCATTTCCTGACTTATGAGTTCTTGCACTTGCAACCTTAATAACATTCTTTTAATGTAGTTCTTTGTATGCAATTTCTTAGTTTTTAAAAAGGTCATCTAAAAAAACAAAATTCAATCATATTGCATCAAGTAGACACCCATATCGTTCATCAGGGTTGGTACCTTTAGACCCATTCTCCACTCTTCACACTTCTCGTCCCAGGGTTCTTAATCTCCCCCAGCTCCTTATATCCAGTGCCCGTGCCCAGCCAGTCCCAGTCTCATTCTGTGCCCCTCCCCCAGTCATCTCCTAACTCCTTGTCTGATATGTCTCTGTCCCTGGGCTCTTTTTCTAGTGTCAGTGTCTTGTCTCTGCCCCCTAGGTCCTTGTCCCAGTCTCCACATTGGCATCTACTCTGATCTCAGGCCTCCTTTGATTCTTTCTCCTTGCCCAATGAGCTCCCAGTCTTGTCCCGTTCAGTGCCTGGGCCCGTCAGCAGGAGACAATAAGAGCACAGAAGAGAGTGTCTCCATACTATCAGTTCTGATGTCCAGCCCTGGCACAGCATGCAACATCCCAGAGCTGCAGTTGCACAGAAAGTTCTGCTTGGTCTTGGGGGAGGGGGTATGCCTAGTGTAGACTTTTTGGAGATTTTAGCAGACACTTCAATCTGTACTGAGCATATGCAAACTATTTTTTTCCTCCAAAGGCTTATAATTTGAACAGATCTGAACAGTTTTTACAGGGACAGCAAAAGACTCATCCCTGACACAAAGGCCACCCCTAGCCAAATTTAAAGTTTCTGCTCCAAACCATGGGGATACTAGAGCTGCTTAAAAGTTGCCAGAATTTAACATAAGTAAAACTTATTCTTCACTAACCCCAGTCCCTCTCAAATGGCTGAACTATTCTGAATGAAATTTTCCAAAAAATTCAGCTTGAGGCAGGAATGCAGCAAGGAAAATTTCAGCCCAAATGGTTAAACTTAAAAGCAACTGAAGAACAGGATCTTGTAATAATACATGGTGCTACCAGTCCTAGGAAGTGTCAAGCAAGTGCTACCAGCCCCCTTATTATTTATACGTCAGAGCTTAAAACTTCAGCTTTGATCCTGTCCTTTTTAAACTGACATAAAAATCAATTTGCCAAAGTGAGTTTAAGATGTGCTCGTTACTTTTGGAAATGCAGCAGCCTTAGTTACATTCTCCAGTGTGCTAGAAATGTTCCAAAATTAAAACAGGAACTCTGTTTTAACATTCACTATTACATAACATTATAGAATTTTTTTTAGTTTGTAAAATAGTGATTCGTATGTATCCCTTAATTTATCCTAGAATGGTCATCACCCTGCAGATAATACTGGCCAATATGCCACTCCTTCACTAATACAATTTAGCCTAAGCTTCTGGTCCATAATTTACTTTTAAGCAAGGCCACAATAGTATTTAAAGCTGTACCCAATTCCTCACCTTATTTTGTTTATCCCACCCTGTGCTCTGCTTCTCTTCTTTTCAGCTTATACCCCTTTATGATCTTCATCCAAAATATTTTCTTTGAAAACCAACAATTCTCTCAGGGAATTTGAAAACTGACTCAAGCAGAATTACTTTCTTAGAGTGGCCAGTTGGTTTCCACAATTCTAAGAGGTGTATGACAAAGAAGAGACATTCAGTAGCAGCTGGGGCAAAGTGAAGGAGATTGATTACTTTATTTTCTCAGCTTTTAAGCAAATACTTTTATTGTATCCAGCCTGTTTCCTGAAACCAAGTGGCACCAACTTGAATTATTTCCTGTGGATAATTTTTTTTTGCAGATATTGATGTCAATATTTTCAGCATCACTGAATCATATAAAGCATAGTGTAGGAAATTCCTGACTACTGGTCCCAAAGCCTGAAGCCAGGACACTAAAACAGTACTACAATATACCAGTAAAAAGTCTGAAGTGAAATGTCAAAAAAGATTTGGGCATTGAGTAAAATACTTCCTTATCTGTGGTATGTTTATACCCGTTTGTGATTTATTCAAAAGCATGTACGGTTACCACAGTAATTGTCTTTATCGTAAGAATTGTTATAGTTATTGTGATCACATCTGTTATTGCCCAGCTGTAATTGGGGATAGGTTTTATTCAGTTGACACTGTATGTAATTAGGGTTTTTTTATTTCTTCTTCAGTTGGCAGTTCTGCAAGTAGTAGTGCCACAAGGAGAGATTCTCTATCTACTAGCTCTGACTTGTACAAAAGATCTAGTAGCAGCCTAGCACCTATAGGGCAGCCATTTTACAATAGTCTGGGATTTTCCTCCTCTCCAAGTCCAATAGGCATGCCTCTGCCAAGCCAAACTCCAGGACATTCACTTACGCCACCGCCATCACTTTCATCACATGGATCCTCATCCAGTTTGCATTTAGGTAAAAACAAAAACCAAAACCCTTTTTGTTTGTATGTGTGTATGTATTTCTATATGTGTAAAATATTGTATGTTGCATAAAAGATGTCACACTATCTTTGCTGTCAAATAGTTTTTAATTAGAGGGCCCAATTCTGAAAGTTGCAGAGTGCACTCAAACTCTCATTGATGTGACAGTGGAGAGCACACAGCATCTTGCAGTATGAAGCCAACAATTGATTTTCTACCACTCTTCAGATCTGAAAAGTAGAAAGGAAGGTCTGATGCCCAGTAAGACAACTCAATTTTTGTAGTATATATTCCTTTCTACTATGTTCAACAGGCAAAAGTGTATTATTCTTATTTGTGATTTGTGTGTACTACTTATATTTATCGAGGACTCTTTAATATGAGCAAATATATTGTTTGATAATGAAATAACTTTCACTATCACCTGATATACTGTTAGGAGAAAAACTTGAGCAAAGCTCACAATATTGAATGTATTGACGGATCATTTTGAATCAATTAGTCTGCTGTCTTGAGGTCAGCTACTTTGCGAGTACATCAAGGATTATCACCAAGTAGATGAAGAAAATCAAGTGGTTATAAATCCATAATGTATTCTTTCTGTGGTGGCCTTCTGTTTATTATTTTCAAATGGGTAAGGGGACATTTTAGCAAACTTTATTTATTTATTTTTTAACCTTTTTTCCTTTTTTATGTCTATAAACTGCACCTTTTGGGCTGAGACCATGCACGGAAAGTTTCAGCCCAAATGGAAGCTTTTCAGAAAATTGCATCTGACAGTGGGGTTGTCATGGAAACCATTTTGCAGTTCTTAACTAGAACTTTCACTAATAGTGAAAGCTATAATTTAAATCCAAAATTGGGGGGCAATATCTATATTCATAAAGTTGATGAAATCTGTATGGTTAGTGAACTGTGTTAAATAACAGGAGCCTTTCCAGTTTTGAGAAAATATACAGGTGCCATCATTATCAAGGATTACACTGTCAGCAAAATTGAGTTAAACACAGGATTTAAACAGTTTAGACTGTCTGCCTGACTCGTTAAAATAGTGTACTGGAGTAATGGCTAAATAGTATGTAGAGACCATAAAGCTATATTCTGAAAAGTGACTTTATAAAATGGACGATGAGATTCCTTGCTTACTTTGTCTCAAACATTTCCAGATCAGATATGGTCAGTTTACATGTAGAATTGTTTTCCTGTCCTGCAAAATGAACGTAAAATCTGAAAGTCATTGTGTTCTTTTTAGCTCTCCTAATTAACAGTAATGAAGATTCAGTTACACTGCTTCAATCAGATTGTCTCTAATGAGGTTGCACAAACATAAAGGGGGACCTGCATTTGAAATTTAGTTATCTGTTCTGTTACTTTCTCTTGGAAAACTGTGTTGTCTCAGTAGTGCTGTCAGGTACATATAGTAGCAAAAATTGTTACTGAAGTAAACAGATGTGTCTCAATACAAATAGAGAGCAGATTTAAGGAAGAAGTCATTCTTACTTTTCATGTTTCAGAGCAGAACAATACTTTTAAGGCTGTGTTTGCACTGCACTTTTCATCTGTATTTTGATAATGCTTGTCACACTCAGCTCTAATCCCTCTTTGGATCTGGTGTTGAAGTCCTTTTTGCTGCCTGCTGGTATGGACAGGATTAACTAACATTTAACTCCTGTTCTCTTAAAATGGTGGCTGGGACTCAGTTGATCCTGTCCATACCACTGCAACAATGGGTGGAGACATACATGGTTTATACCCCCTTTGTCAGACCCTGCTGCAAATTATAGTGTTGACACAGCCTAAACAACCAACTGCTCCTTTGCAAAAAAATTAAATTTAAAATAGCATTAATCTCCTGCCACCAACTCCTTTCTTCCCCACTTGACAAAGTGTGAACTCACTTCAGTTATTTTAGTCATTTGTCCCTTGTTATCAAGCCATTACAATACAAGCTGGTTGCTTGTAACAGCTCCTTTCTAATACCAAATTTCAGTAGAAGGACTGTGAATTGAATGATTCAGGACACTTAACTATCCTTTCACTCACAGTGATAAAACTGTGAGCCCAATTGGTTTTAAGCCATTTTTAAAACACTGGGACTACTTTTTGTTTTAAGTATTCTAGACCAGAGCAGAGTTTTGAAGCTATGCTTTGTCTATGTTGTCCAGGCAAAGGTTCTTAGCCTGAACTGCTAATGCTGTTTTATCTTTACCATAGAGGTGGCCTTAAGAATTGGTCAGTCTGGTTGAGAGTCGAGGCCCAGTGTCAGCTCATGTGGGGTACTGTGTAGTGCCTTGATTGTGAAGGCGTCATAAGCACTGAATTCATTTCTGAAATATAGACAAAATAAATTATGAAAAACCTTTTTTATCTGAGTCCTTTACATTTTCCCTTGAGTGGATGAAAAATAGAGCTGACCTCTTCTTACCTGAGCATCCACTGGGACTGTTCCCTTATTCTCCCCCCCCCCCCCAATAAATAAATAAATGAAGTGTTAATTATTTAAACATTGTAATGTATTTTTATGTTAGAAAGTAATATTGTTAACCACACTTAAACACAACAGCTGTTGTATGGCAGAGCTGTTTTACATCTTGTGGAGAAATTCTTGAACAAATAATAAGTATTAACTGCTTCCTTGGTATCAAAGGAATTGGTGATACTGGAGTTTCTAAATATTTTTTTCATTTTTTTCCTGTTTCATGAAATGTGTACTATCTGAGTTAGATAGTAGTAGTTTACTTAATATTCATAGGACTGTTTAAAATTTGTATTGGCCCAATTATCGTTTTACCATGCTAAAGATCTCCCTTGTGTAAACTCAGAAGTGCTGGCAAATAAATGTGCTTTTTGTTACCGTATTAGGCATACTGTGCACTTGATCTCATACTAGATGATATCCTGTTTGGTTCACTTCTTGTTAATAGTTCAGTCTCTAAACTTGACCTGGGAGATTAGTTGGCAAACTTTTGTAGGTAGTGTTTTGAATGCTAATCATTGTCCAGTCCGTGTAATGAATGGATCAATGCATTTATGTATCAGTTGGCCAATTCATTTAAAAGAACTGGCCTGCTAGACCTCTGTGTTGGTATCGGAATCTGCAAAATAAATACGTTTTTGAATTTTTTAGAACAAACATGACATAGTGAGGTAGCCAGAAGAACTAGAAACTGGCTCTCAGTTTTACAGTGCTATAAACAATAAATCTTTGTGAGGAGAATAACTGAAAGGTGTCCTGAACTACAGAAATAGCTGGGATGCACTTCTGCAGATATTGATCGCATGTAATTTTTTTGTGCACTAAGAATGTTTGAGTAGAATAGATGAGAGAAGTACAAAGCTGAGCAATCCTTGTGTCTGTACCAACACAATGAGCAAGAATATATAGTTATACAATAAATATCCATGACTTCTTACTTTTATTTTAGGGTTTGCAGTCTGTTCCGTTTATTAAGCTAGAACACTCCTTCTGATGTAATACTTCATTATAGTAGCAAAGCTAACCACCGCATCAACAAATCAGTATTCCCCAATATTTTGTTTTAACTTTCTAGTAACTTCTGTGGCACTATTTTTTCTTGGCTAGAAGTTTGACAAATTCTCCATGGCAATCAACTATCGAGAGATGGAGATACATCTTCGGCCATACCAAGTTATGCTATGATCTTGTCGTATGTCAGAAGCTAAACAGAGCTAGGATAATTCTTGAATAGAAGGCCCTGGCCTCTGTTTGCCAGAAGCTGGGGATGGGCAACGGGATGGATCACTTGATGATTACCTGTTCTGTTCATTCCCTCTGAAACACCTGGCATTGGCCACTGTCAAAAGACAGGATACTGGGCTAGATGGACCTTTGGTCTGACCCAGTGTGGCCATTCTTATGTTCTCAAGACTGCATTTCAGCAGGGTTTTGAGTTGGTAATTCAGCAGCTGTTACTGTTTCCTTTGAGTTAGTATATATGTTTGTTGACAATATTAAAAAGAAAACAAATTGTTCCCAGGGACAATTCTCCAAATAAAATGTAATTGTAAAGTGCTCAGGGATCCTTAAGGATGAAATTTTGCTATATAAATTTATTAATACACTTGTGTTAGATGACTTACCCAAAAAGTTAAACAAACAGAAAAATTCTCATACCCAGATTATGCTCTCATGGGCCCTGTTTTTCAAAAGTATGTATTTTAAATTATTCCTAATTCACACGTGCAATTCCATCTTTGTGTGCATGGGCTAATTAAATCCTTAAAATATAGGAGCATTTATCCAAAACTGTCCTGTTACTTTATACAGAATACAGTACTTGTGTAAAAAAGTAACATGAATTTTAAATCCTGTTAGTCTTATTATGGAGGTAATATTGTATTAAAGCTGCACTCACATCGCTATTAAACAAACTTTGCTGAAATCTTGCGGCATTAGATTTACTCCACCATTCTTAAACTAATGAGATTTAGTCTTGTAATTACTTAGAGCTGAAAAGGATAACATTTAAAAGCATGATTTTTTCAATCCTTAGCTGTTTAAAAAGGAAAAAAAAAAAAGTCTCACTGCATAAACTTTCCCTGCATCCATCTTGACCTGTAGAACAATAATATACAGTTTAGATTATCATCATCATCATCTGTCAGCCCATTTCTGGAAATATTGATAATGGAAATCACATAAATGATAGCTGTGAGATGTGGATTTTGCAGCTAACTTCGTAACAATAAAGTAGTTGATTTTAACGAAAAAAAAAAAAAACACCTTGAGACTAGAGCACTTTTTTATATCATTTTGAGATACTATAGATCAAATTAGGTACCTCAACTACCGGTACTTATTCCTTTAAATATTTATTTTACGTTTAGTATTACTTACCTTTTTTTTCCCTTTTAGTTCATTGTGCTATCCAATGTAACGTAAATAACTCTAGATATACTAATATATCTCAATCTTTTTCATACAGCTTCAGTAACTCAGCTGGCTATTCAAAACAGACTCTGGGAGACTTTATAAATGTTTACCAGCCCACTGTAATAACTTGATTGCCTAGTCTAGTAGATTGATAATATTTTGCTGACCAATCAGAGGCTTGATTGTGGCCTAAAAGGACACTGTCAATTTGAATTTTCTTAAACATCTGTTTCCTGATAGAACACCCTTCTTTACAGCACAAATTGAAATTCCTTTTTAAAAAATGAGTAAGTGATTTTTGGTTTGGGGGGTGGAGGGGGTGGTATTGCTGTCCGGTGATGCTAATAGGGGTCTGAGTTAGTATCTTACGCTCTAACTCCAGGGAAGACATTGAAAGTGATGTAGCTTCCCCCACCCCCCTCTTATTTTTTTGTGTGTGTCTGTCTGTGCAGTAAGTACAAGATTTTCAAATAGAAATGTGACTTTCATTATTTATTTGTATTAAAGTAGCAGTATCCCTTTTACGTTTCATAATGTAGCAGTTAAAATATATGTTGTCTGGTACTCGATTATGGTGATATCTGTTGGGTGCAGCATGGAAGATGATGCTGATGGGTTTGTGAGGTGAAGACAGTCAGACAGCCGTAGGTGAAAATACTGGCCACGCAGGAAACAGGCACTACACAAAGCAAGATCAGCTCATATATAAGGAGGATGGGGCAGAGTAACAGAGCTTTTGAGGCGCTGAGGAGAAGCTGAAATTTGATATGATAGAGGATTGGCAGCCAGTGGAGGGATTACCATTTCTAAATGAACTTCAATTTAACTAATCCTAAAACAGTCAAAGATATTTCAAGCAGAACCGTTTTAACGTTCTGTCTTAAAATTTGTTTCACATATATATAGTGCTTGCAAAGCCTGGGATGCTGATATCTTCTGTTTTCCCCACAGAATAGGTACAGCATGAGCAATGGCAGCACAAGGGCCCCAAAATGCTCTGCCATTTTGCCATAACTGACTGCAGAATCACCATAGAGGATAAAGGATAGTTCAGTTTCTATGGCCTATTCAAATCTTTGGCCAACTGTGAGATTACCAACCAAGGGTATGAGATAGTGCCACTTGTGAAGTGGAAACCTGCCCACAGGTCATTGGGCTGAGATCACACAGTTCTAAAGTATAGGTCTTCATATGTTGTATTGATTGTTTCAATGAAAGTTCTACCTCCTGCCCTTCATTTAAAAAACAAAAAGGTGGTATGGATGGGTGTGCTTTATTTCTTTTATGAATATAACCAACTCTGTCATCTCAGTTGAGGTGACTGAATAGTAAAGACACTTTTTCTTTAAAACATACACAGTTTTAGTACAGTTCTTATTATTGCTTACTTTCTTTAAAGCTTGTTTACTGACAGAGCTGCTTCATTGTAGGAGGGCTGACAAATGGTAGTGGTCGCTATATCTCTGCAGCACCTGGAGCAGAAGCAAAGTATCGCAGTGCCACAAGTACCTCCAGTCTTTTCAGCTCCAGCAGCCAACTCTTCCCTCCTTCACGTCTTCGTTATAGTAGGTCTGATATTATGCCCTCTGGACGCAGTAGGTTACTGGAAGATTTCAGAAATAATCGCTTCCCTAATCTTCAACTAAGAGACCTTGTTGGACATATAGTTGAATTTTCTCAAGACCAGCATGGTTCGAGGTAAGTGTTGTAGTGAAGCTTATCACTGAAGGAATAACATTTATAAATTGAGTTAAAGCATTTCATTTTTAATGTGAACTTGTGGTTGCCCCACTGTGAAATATCCATCATTTTTACAGAGAGTTTTTAGAATAGAGCTACATTTAAGTAGTGCAGAAAGTCTTACACTAGCCTCTCTTCATACCAGGAAGAATTTCACCATAAGTTATGTAAGGAGCTAAATGTACAATTCTTAAGTAAAAAATATTTTCAGTATAGAATCAGTCTTTCTAAACTTTAGGAGTTCTCTTAAGTATCAGAAAGACCTTGGTAAAAGACTGGAATCAGGAATCAAATACATTTTTCAGTAGTACCACACCAGCTACTTAGTTGTCATTTTTTTACTTTTTTTAATCTGCGTTAGATAGGGTAACAAATTGCTAGAAGAATTAGTCAAGAGCAATTTACCCTTCAGCCATTTTTTAATTGGAACTTCAATCATCAGTGTTATTCTGAAATATGTCTATATTTATATTTAAAAACTATTAATGAAAGTATTGCTTCCTAATTTTAGTGATTTGATTTCTCATCAAAATAAATGTAGTGATTTGTAGCATTTGAGGTTTTCCCTTTGTTTATATAATGGCATATAAATTTCTCTTGCACTTAGATTTATACAGCAAAAGCTAGAACGAGCTACTCCAGCTGAGCGCCAGATGGTATTTGCTGAGATTCTGCAAGCAGCATATCAGTTGATGACTGACGTATTTGGAAACTATGTAATACAGAAATTCTTTGAGGTAATTATTTATTTTGTCAGCATTTTTGTGCCTGCGCTAAAAGACTTTTGTTTATTTAAAGGTTCTGTTCCGATATTGTAACAGATATTGTACACTTACCATGGCACCTATGTTTTTTAATACTGGAGGTTACTTGGCAGTCTTTTCTCTTCAGTGCTCCCCAAGAAGAGTGGGAGAGTTTTTCCTTGTGTGGTGGTGTCCTGGCATGGCACCGTCCTGTTGACAGTTGTTATCCTCTCCACTCTTAGGCTATAATCGTGTTTCAGGAAGCAGGGTGAGTGCAGTTTGCTGCCTGTTGTAAGGGAACACAATTGTTTCCTTATTGCTTAGAAATTTTTTTGTCTTGACTAGGTAGGGATGACTTCTAAAATTGCTTTAAAAACAGTGCTACTTCATCCGTACTTTGCAGGTGAACTATTTTTAAACTAGTTAATCTAAAGTTTTAACAGTGTTGAGAACCAGTTCAGGAAATACAGTTTTAGATCCACTTTATTATAGATAGGGGCATAGAAGTCCTGTTGCATTGCTCAGTGCGGCTATGTAGAGATTCTTAGCTGATGCTTTGAAGTGTTAATGTTTGTTTTGGCCCACTAAGGCCATTTTAAAGATAAACATGACAGCAACTTGCTTAAATAAATAACTAGATATGAGTGTTTTTGTTAACGTATGGTGTTCTTGTATGGATTTTTACACTTAGATCTGTGATGTACTTTCAGCTGCAACTCCAGCCCAACAAAGTTGTTTTGTTTAAGAGTTCTGTGCAGCTGGGATAATTTGTTTCATCTTCTTTCTCTGAATCCCAATTCCCTGTATAGCTTTGCTGCACTGCAGGCTCATATCCCTCATCCTCTTCCTCCCCCCACCCCCCCAACCCACTCATAAAAATTATCTCTGCAGAATGATAGGTCTAGGCTTAGATTCTTTCCACACTCACTTGCCCACCCACTGAGTGAGCATCACAGCATCTAACGTCTACAAACTGCCTCTGCTTCTAGCTGCTCTTATGCTTTCCAAGGTTTTTCTTTCTCCAAGTAGAGCTGCAGGAGCAGCCAGGATGGGATGTTGAAAAGGAATGCAGCGCTCCCTTGCACGTTAAGTCTGCATGCTTTTGTAGTTTCTGTGTACCGCATGCTCCAGCTTTTTCTCTGTGCAGATTAGTCCACAAAGTGAGATGGCCAAAAAATCATGGGTGCATCATTAGAAGGATATTTTTCAGGATATAGAACTGCATTCTGGCAAAGCAGTGGCTCTGAAAAGAACTTATGAGACATGGTAGATAACCAGCTGAACATGAACTCTGTCCAGTGCTGTGACTGAAAGAGCTCTCAAAAATTTTGAATGCATAAGCAGGTGATACTCCCTCTATACAAAGTATTTCAGACCTCTGTTCAAGTACTGTGTTTGGTTCTGGTGTTTTTACTTCTTTAAAAGTGAAGTTAGAAAACCTAGGGAGCATTCATCAAAGAGCTATGGGAATTATTCTGAGGTCTGGAAATTACATCTTGTGCTAAACTGCTTTAGTCTCTCAATCTGCTAATTTTTCAAAGACAGGGATAAAAAAACAGCTTGACTGTGGTCTGTAAATACATGTGCCAGGAGAAGATACCTGGTACTATAGAGCTGTTTAATGTAGTAGGTAAAATCATAACAAGAGTCAATGGCTGAAAGATAAAGCTAGAAAACTTCTGTCAGAGTATAATTCCCCACTCTGAACCTTAGCGTCCAAAGGATGGAGTACCAGCATGAATTCCTCTAAGCTTAATTACCAGCTTAGATTCTGTAGCGCTGCCACCAACCAGGAATTCCAGTGCCTGGTACACTCTGGTCCCCACAAAACTGCCTGGGGACCCCCAATACTCAGACCCTCTGGATCTTAACACAAGGAAAGTAAACCCTTTCCCTCACCGTTGCCTCTCCCAGGTTTCCCTGGGTTACCCTGGAAGATCACTGTGATTCAAACTCCTTGGATCTAAAACAGAGAGGAAAATCCACCTTCCCCCCTTCTTCTCTCTCCCCCTCCCAGACTCTTCCTGAGAGAAAGTAATCCTGGCACAGAGAGAAATCAGACCCTCTCTCCCTCTTCCCTCTTTTCTCCCCACCAATTCCCTGGTGAATCCAGACCCAGTCCCCTGGGGTCTCACCAGAATAAAAAAACAACTAGGTTCTTAAACAAGAAAAGCTTTTAATTAAAGAAAGAAAAAACAGTAAAAATGATCTTTGTAAATTTAAAATGGAATAGGTACAGGGTCTTTCAGCTATAGACACTGGGAACACCCTCCCAGTCTAAGTATACAAGTACAAATTAAAATATTTTCAGCAAAATACCAATTTGAACTCCTTTCAGCCAAATACACATTTGAACTTCTTCCAACCAAATACACATTTGCAAAATAAGAAAACAACCATAAGCCTAACTCGCTTTATCTACCTAGTACTCACTAGTCTGAACTTATAAGAGCCTGTATTGGAGAGATTGGAGAGAAACCTGGTTGCACGTCTGATCCCTCTGAGCCCCCAGAGTGAACAACAACCAAAACTAACAGCACAGCACAAAAACTTCCCTCCCTCAAGATTTGAAAGTATCCTGTCCTCTGATTGGTCCTCTGGTCAGGTGACAGCCAGGCTTACTGAACTTGTTAACCCTTTACAGTCAGAGATATAAAGTACTTCTGTGCTATTAACTTTTCTTATCTGTTTATGACAACTTCAAATTGGGGATAAGTTGCAAATTTTGAACAGGGAAAATAATTGTTGGAACAGTTTCCCAAGGGATATGGTTTAGATTTTTCACTTAGTCTTTAAACAAAAACTGGATGTTATCTTAAAGGTGTTCTGTAGTTCAACCACAAGTTATTGAGCTTAACTCAAGAATTATTGACTGAAATTTTACCGCCTGTTATGCAGGTGGTCACATTAGATGGTGGTTCGTGATTTGTAGTTATTTCATCTTGCTGTCCTAAATTGATTCAGGCCTAGCCTCAAAAATGTTCCCAAGAAAGACAGCAATAATCCATAGATACAGCTAAGGGGTTCTCAGGTACTAAATGCAGGTTAAATTGCCTGATGCTTCTATTTGTCCTCAGCTACCTAAACAGCCAGTGTTCTGATACACTTTGGCTCTGCTTCATGAGTCCTAGGCAGTTCCAAACTTCCCCAAGATGTGCAAGGTACCAACAAGCTTTCCATGGCATTTGAGGCCTCAGTGAGCCACTCCAGAGCTGACACCTTTCTCTGCTACTGCCCTTTTGCTACCTATAAAAAGGGTCATCTGTTAAGTATATTAGGTTTATTAGAATTATTTTGTCAAAATGCAGTGACAGAACCAAATCTGAGACATTGAAAGAGCACATTGAAAATGTTGTTCATTAGCAAATTGGGATCACATGATGTGGTTAAATTGCAAAGGATTGCCCCTTTTGGTCAACCATTTGCGGTGTCTACAGTGCGCTGGGTCAATGGGAGAAACTCTCCCATCAACTTACCTTATGCTTTTCGTTCCGGTGGAGTACCAGAGTTGATGGGAGAGCGATTGGCGGTCGATTTAGCGGGTCTTCACTAGACCCGCTAAATCGACCCCCCGTGGATTGGTCGCCGCACATCGATCCCCCGGTAAGCGGAGACAAGCCCTATGACAGTTAGATTTCTGCCAAATAGACTACATCATACTGCAATGCATCAGCTTTTGTTTAACAGCATTTTTGTTTTCTTGTAGTTTGGAAGCCCAGAACAAAAGTTAGCCCTAGCAACACGCATACGTGGTCATGTTCTGCCATTAGCCCTACAGATGTATGGTTGTCGGGTTATTCAGAAAGCACTAGAATCTATCTCACCTGACCAGCAGGTAATTGTAAGTTAGAACAGTATTTTTTTGTATTTATTTTCAACAAATCCATTGCATACTCACTAAAGATTTTCAGTTTTTACTATTGACATATGCTTGAAATAAAATGAATCTTTTATTAGTATAATTCTTCAGATAAAAAAGATAATCTGGCTAGATTTACAGTGAACATAAAGATTTGAATATTACTTTCAAAAATGCAGTTTTGCTGCAGCATCAGTGTAGAGAAGTGGATAATTTAGTAGTTCCTTATTTTTTGCAGAATGAAATGGTGAAAGAGTTGGATGGTCATGTTCTGAAATGTGTGAAAGATCAAAATGGAAACCATGTTGTACAAAAATGCATTGAATGTGTCCAGCCACAGTCACTCCAGTTCATCATTGATGCTTTCAAAGGACAGGTAATGTTATTCATTTCTCTACTTTAATCTAGGTGTTGCATCATAGACCCAAGGATTGCTGTATAATTTGCAAATTCCAAACAGATTTATCAGCCCATTGGTGTATCATTTAAATTAACATAGCATGTAACATCACCTTTTTTGTCCTAACTGAAAAAAATAAAACCCTTGAATTAGATGGTTAATGTGATGTAGAGTGAGAGTATATTGGGGATGAGGCCCTCTGAAAAGGACACCAGATGCGCTATGAATTTGATGGCAGAAATACTCAGCTTGTTGTCAAGTTTTCCATTCCAGTTTAGTGACTGACATGATCAGGTTTCCTTTGTCCTATTTTATAATTTCAGTTAACCAAAGGCCATCTCTGATATTTGTTTATTGCAATAGAAGTAACTGCAGTTATTCCCAGACTCTCTTATAAAGACAGATTTATTTCTCCTAAATCTGTTCCTATGTGCTTTACCTTAAGTAGTAGCAATTTCTTCCAAAAAAACAAGGAGTCCAGTGGCACCTTAAAGACTAACAGATTTATTTGGGCATGTCACCGGTCGTCTTGATGTTTTTGTGTATACAGACTAAAATGGCTACTTCCTGATACTTGACACCGTGCAATTTCTTCCAAAGCTATCCAGCTGATTCTAATCACTTTTAATAAAATACCTGTATTAAATTCAATCAAATGTTCTCTGAGCTTGGATTAGTAGAAGTGTCTGATACGAAAGGTGACACTGGTAATTTTTCCAAGAAATTGTATTACAAGGTTAATATTGTACTAAAGACAATACAGAAATCACTGCAGCTAAATAAACTTTAGTATGACCATCTAGTACTTGTCTAGTCTGAAAAGTACAACTAATTCAGATTATTAGGTTTTATTTAGTAATGCACCGAACACATTTCTTTACAAAATCTCCCAACATATCATTGTCTCTCACACACTTCACAGTTCTGAGATGGATATTTTTTCTCTGTGATATTAACCTTTTATTGTGAATAGCAATACTATGACTTACGAAAATGATGGCTGATTTCACTTTTCAGGTCCCCTTGCTGTTTACATCAAAGTATGATTTGGGAGGGAAAAGTGGGGAGGGGCTGGTTTCAATGGTTTATAAAAAGATGCCCTTGACTAAATTGTAACACTGTTTACTGGAGAGCCATGCATTATTCCAGATGTAATATAATGTAGTAATTGAAAAAATGAAAAACGTACAACACTTTTGTAATGTAACAGAAGATAACTTTCATGGAATCGTAGAAATGTAGGGCTGGAAGAAACCTCAAGAAGTCAAGACCAAGCCCCTGTGCTGACACAGGAGCAAGTAAACCTAGACCATTGGTGACAGATGTTTGTCCAATCTGTCCTTAAAAGACTACAATGATGAGGATTCCACAACCTCCTTTAGAAGCCTGTTCCAGTGCTTTAACTATCCTTTTAGTAAGAGAGTTTTTTCTATTATATAAGCTAAATCTCACTTAGTGCAGATTGAGCCAATTACTACTTGTCCTACCTTCAGTGCACATGCAGAACAGTTGATCACCATCCTCTTTATAACAGCCCTTAACAAATTTCGAAGACTGTTTTCAGGTCCCTCCTCAGTCATCTTTTCTCAGTACTAAACATGCCCAGTTTTTTCAACCTTTCCTCATAAGTCAGGTTTTCTGAACCTTTTATTATTTTTATTGCTGTTCTCTGGACTCTGTCCAATTTGTCCACATGTCCTAAAGTATGTTGCCCAGAATTGGATACACTCCTCGAGCTGAGGCCTCACCAGTACTGAGTAGAACAGGACTATTACCTCTGTCTTGCATATGACACTCCAGTTCATACACCCCAGAATATTACCCTTTTTTGCAGCTGCATTACATTGACTCACATTCAGTTTATGATCCACTATAACTGAGGCTGCAAGTTTGACATGGAGGTCACGGAAATTCACTGATTCCATGACTTTCCGTGACCTCCGTGACTTTTGCAGTGGCCGGGGCGCCTGGCTCACGGGCAGCTTTGGCAGCCCCTGTGCCAGGCATGCTGGCTACTGTTGGGGCACTCTTGGGCCACCACGCAGGGTGTGGGAGCGGGCAGGAGGTTGGGTGTGGAAGCGGGCAGGAGGGTGGGGTGAGGCGGGCTCTGGGCGGCGCTTGCCTGGGGGGCTTCCTGGAAGCTGCGACATCCCCCTCTCTCAGCTGCTAGGCAGAGGTGTGGTCAGGCAGCTCTGTGCTTTCTCCACCCAGTGCGCTGGCTTCGCAGCTCCCATTGATTGGGAACTGTGGGCCAAGTTTTATTCACGGCTATTTTTAGTAGAAGTCATGGACAGGTCATGGGCCGTGAATTTTTGTTTACTGCCCGTGACCTGTCCATGACTTTTACTAAAAATACCATGACTAAAACATAGCTTTAACTATAACCGCTAGATCCTTTTCAGCAGTACTACCACCTAGCCTGTTAGTCCCCATTGGGTAGTAATGTATTTGATATTTTCTTTCCTAAGTGAAGTACTTTGCATTTGTCTTTATTGAATTTCATCTTTATTGAAATTCAGACCAATTTTCCAGTTTGTCACGGTTGTTTGAAATTCTAATCCTATCCTTCATGGCTCTTGCAACTTCTCCTAGCTTGGTGTCATCTGAAAATTTTACTTCTCAGTCCATTATTCAAATCATTTAATGAAAATATGAATAGTTTCAGACCCAGGACTGACCCTTGTGAAATCCCACTAGATATGTGCTCCCAGTTTGACACACAACCATTGATGACTACTTTTTGAGTACTGTCTTTCAACCAGTTGTGGACCCATCTTATAACAATTTCATCTAGACCACATTTCATTAGTTGGCTTATAAGAATGTCACGTGGGACTGTGTCAGAAGCCTTACTAAAATCAGGATATATCACATCTACTGCTTCTCCCCCTATTCACTGGGCTACTAACCTTATCAAAGGAAATTAGATTGGTTTGGCATGATTTGTTTTTGACAAATCCATGCTTTACTATTCCTTACAACCCTATTATCCTCTAGGTGGTTACAATTTGATAGTTCAATAATTTGATAATTTAATAATTTGCAGACTAGCTTTATTAACTTTGTGCACGAATTAATCAAAACTTCCAGGTGTAAGTCTTTGTGTTCAATCCTGGCCATCACACACAAAGTTAAGCCCTTAAATCAAACCTTCAAGGACATGTCTGGATAAGAATTTAAGTAACCAGAGTAAGCCAAAGATGTGACTGTATATTTTAAATAAATACTTACAAATACGTGCCTGTAACAGTGGGCTTGGTATACATGATAGAATGCAAAATTTATAGCATAATCAGTTGCAGAATTTCAAAACTGTTTTATAAGATTCCAGAATATCCAGTTAATACATAAAATTCCAGATAAGGAAACATGAGTGAAAAAAATCTTTTTCTTAAATGTGATCAGGGCAGATGAAGACTCTCCGAGACCCTAGTACGTCATGTCATGGGCCTCTTGTGGGTCTGCCCATAGATGATGTAGTAGTGGGGGCAAGTGCCCCCCTTCCTTCTATCAAGAAAAACAGGAACAAATGTGTGCGAGTGCGCCTGTTAAACTCACACCAATAGCTAGGGTATCTGCTTAGCTGAGTGGGCAGCACCCAGAGAACATTTCTGCTGCCACTGAGAAGCTGATGTCATCAGGTGGCTCCAGTTGCTGGGGTCCTAGGCACAGATCTTTAGTGCTTATGACTTTCTCTGGCTCTGAATGTGATTGGAGGCTGAAATTTCTAATGCTGGAAGACACCGCTTTTGTGAAGACTTCAGTACTTTGAGAAGTTGCTAATATTCAATAACTCGTTTTCGAAAAGTAATTTACAGCACACTTGTAAACTTCAGTATGTCTAATTTCAAAATTTGTAATCCTGTTGTTTTAAGGTGTTTGTGCTTTCAACTCATCCGTATGGCTGCAGAGTAATTCAGCGTATTCTGGAGCACTGCACTGCTGAGCAGACTTTGCCCATCTTAGAAGAATTGCATCAACACACAGAACAGCTTGTGCAGGTTAGTGTACTCTTACGTTTCAATATGACATTACTATCAACTCTGTTTTTTTATGTAGATTTCATTTTCTTTTATATTACTGGCTGTTATTTCGTAATTGCTTAGGCATTTTTATGTACATGTCCTTTTTTGATTTAGCAAACATTGATTCCCCTCCCAGCTTCCAGCTCTATTTATTTACAAGCATAAGTGAACATGGAGATGATAAACCTTTGTTTAAGCACTTTTGGCATAGTGTAGGGTACAGTGTTAGTTAACAGCATCCGTAGAATCAGCTTACAGAAGTTTTTGCAGGTTTTTTGACCACTACAAAATTGGTGGCTTCATTGGTGGTGAATGTGTAGAATTAATTTTACACGGATTTATCAGATAGCGGTCATTCCTTGGCAAATCACAATTTTAGCATGGTTCAGATTTTGGACCTAAAATCCATAGAAGGACCATGAATAATTCTTGGTGAAATGTTTTTCAGATGTGCTCTTTTAATCATTTTGTATTGGTCAGTTACAATTACTAATTTTGTCTCTTGTATTTCTCGAAATGAATACAAAAATGCATAAGCCATATGAGTTCCTCGGATGGAACCACAATAAGAAAACTGAAATCTTTTTATTTTCAGGATCAATATGGAAATTATGTTATCCAACATGTGCTGGAGCATGGTCGTCCTGAAGACAAAAGTAAAATAGTTTCAGAAATAAGAGGAAAAGTTCTAGCTCTGAGTCAGCACAAATTTGCCAGGTATTATAATGTTCTCAGTGTTAAAGAAAGGTTCACTAACCTTTTTAATGTTGTTTTGGAATTGACTTATTTACATCAGTTGCTGAGGAAAGGATTTCATTATTTTGCCTTTATTCAAAGCTGATTAATAATTTGCATAGAGCTTCCATTTGCATGAAAAAAAATGAGACTTTGATAAAAAAAAGAAATGTTCCATAGTGGAACAAAAAACATCAGAATTGTTCACTAAATGGCTGGAAGCTGGTAAGCATGCCCTTCCAGAGATCAGCCCAGGGAGCTGGCCAGGTGGAGAACCAGCCACCCAGCTCCTTGGGGAACTGTGGGTCCAGGGAAGCCTTGGCTCCACAGCAGCCCACTAGGCAGTCTGATGTAGAATCAGGGACTTTTTAGACCCAGGGCTGCCAAGGAGACATGAGCTTGGGATCTGGGGCTTCCAGATATTTGGTTCCTTGTAAGCCCACCAGGTGGGCTGCCAAGGAGCTGGTGGCTTGGAAATGAGGGATTTTTAGGCTCTCTGCTCCCCATCAGTCTGCATGAGGAGTCAGGAGCCTGTAAACTTGGGCTGCGAAGAAGAGAGGCAAGTGAGCTGACAGGAAACCAGGCAGGTTTCACACAATATTTGGAATTCGAATCATTTTCCAACAGAAGAATGTTGAGTTGGAAACATTTCTACCAGCTCTAATGTTGACCATCTCAAACATACAGATTATCAGTATTTTTTCCCACACAAAAAGAAAGTCCTTTCAAAACTAAGGAAATTAATCTTTTGGTATACATCGTGCACTTTCAATATTTAGTACCACAGTCATAATGTATGTATAAAACACTCAGACCTGCCAATCCCTGTTCAAATAAATTATAAAGTAATACCCTAAAAGAATAGTCACAACCTTTTCAACCTACAAAACACAATTACCTTATCTTTTTTCCCAGCAATGTGGTAGAAAAATGTGTAACTCATGCATCTCGTGCTGAAAGAGCTTTACTTATTGACGAGGTTTGTTGCCAGAATGATGGTCCTCACAGTGCCTTATACACCATGATGAAGGACCAATATGCCAACTATGTCGTTCAGAAGATGATTGATATGGCTGAACCTGCACAGCGGAAGATTATAATGCACAAGGTACTTGATATCTATATGTGGCTTCATCAGCTTTGGGAGGTTTTTTCTTCTATATTCACGTTTCCTGTCACCTCTTCTTTGTACATATTTCTGAATTTACCTGAATTTCTTTAGAAGCCACATTTCCTGTAGGTTCATTACCCTTGTCAAGAAATGGCATTTGTGGCTTAGTAAAATAAAAAGCACATCCTCTTTTTAATTTTTTAATTTTTTAATTAATTATTTTAAATTTCTAATAGTCTGGTGAAGCAGGATATAATTGGATCTTTGTCAATTCGTTTAGTTTCTACAGATTTATCTTTTCGGCCTTGAAAAAAACTAACAGTTCTGTCTAGTATTAATCTAATATTTATTCTTTTTTTAAAAAAGACTCTTTATATATTAAAAAACATAAAAATTTTCTATCCAACACTCTTGTTATACGTTTACTTTAGTATACATTTTAGAAAATCAATAGTTCTAAAATTTTCTTCCATCACATGACAGTCACCAGTATGAATGGAGGAGTCATCCTCACCTATCACACAAGTAGTAGCTAATCCAGATGCCAGATTTCCACACTTAAGATACATCTACACTGCAGCAGCTCCCTGTTGCCGGAGTCTTTCCTTGCAGCAGGTTCCAGGCATGAGGAGTTGCTGGAGCTTTTCCCTTCCACAGTGAAAGCCTCTGGCAGAGAGGGGTAGAAGGGAAAACTGCTGCTGAGCCTTTCCCCTCTTTCGCCCCTCTGCCAGAGCCTTGCACTGACACATGTACCATGCACCACAGTGTGGCCACAGCCTGCTTTTTGCTGGAGTGTGTAGCTACACATACTCAGTGCCGTACAAGGGCAAGGCTAGTGAGGCACTTGTCTCAGGCACACAAAGCCGAGGGGCGCAGAAAGTGGTGGAGGAAAAAGGGGGAAGAAAAAAAAAAAAGCCGCTGGCTGGCACAGAGATACTTATAACCCAGGTGATCTCTCCGCCCCCCCCCTCCCCCCCGCCACTCCAGCCCTCCTGTGCATCCCCCGAGTATCCCCCGGCCCCGACTTGCTTCCCCCCACTGTCCCTTCCCAGACCCGGAGCAGAGCAGCTCCATGCTTCCAATCCCTGCAGCAGCAGCTCCTGCAGGGTCCTAGTGCCCCCATCTCAATCCCAGGGCAGACTGACTCTGAGCCTGCCTTTCCCTCTCAGACCATTTCATTTTCCAGTGGGACCCTCCAGCAGCACAGGGGGTCCCCCTGCCCGCAGTCACCGCTTCTGCCCCATGCTGGGCAAGGAGACAGCCCCATCCCTCACCTCCAGTGAGGCTACAGTCGGGCAACAGCAGGGGAGGAGGCACATTCCCAGCCCCAGACAGAGCCCTCACTCCTATTCTCACCCTGAGCCCCTCCCACACTCCATACCCCTCATCTGCAGCCACAGCCTTCACTCCTGCACCCCATCCCTCTGCACCCCTCCCATCCCCAAACTCCCTCCCAGAACCTGCACCCCCTCGCATCCCCAAACTCACTCCCAGAGCTTGCACCCCAATCCCCTGCCCCAGCCTAAGGCCTGCACCCCAGACCGCCTCCCTAACCCAAACTCCCTCCCAGAGCTTTGGGTGCTGGGGGGAGGGGGGTGGAGTTTGGGCAGGGGCAGGTTCTGGGCACCACCAAAATTTCTACAAACCTGCCACCCCTGATCCTGCCCTGCAAGCCTGAACTCTCAGCATTCTCAGGACACATGCTGATATCCAGCACCTCCGTCCTCTGTTAACCTGTGAGTCCCTTTCTGGATTGGAACTGAACTGGAACCAAAGACCATCTTGGAAGCAATGTTACCAGCCCAAGCAATCAAAAATCATGAGTTGACCCCCCAAAATTACAAGCTCTACCGCCACCGCTTCATCCATTTTTCGGCGGTAATTCGGCAGCAGACCCTTCCCACAGAGAGGGGCCCGCTGCCAAAGAGCTGCCCCTGAGGGAGGGCGCAATTTTATATTCTCGCCTTGGGCGCAAAAATACCTAGTTACGGCTCTGCACATACCCTGTGCACCACTGCAAGACGCATGCAGTGTAGATGTAGCCTTAGTTCCTCCTCCTTGACATGCAGACAAGCTTCTTAGTTGAGAATATCTAGAGATGGAGAAAATCACAATTAATCTATGCTACCCTGTATAGTGCCCTGTTCAATAGCCATTGAAGTAATTGTGCTTGAACTCTGATTACTCTCTGGCATATTGAATGGCTTTCTTCCTGGTGTTGGCACATAACAGAAAAAAATTAACAAAGTAAGCAAACAGTTCTTTCTCTCTTATTGACCTGAATAATTCATTTTTTCATATTTAAATAAACAAAAACGTGAAGACAAATATATTTAATAGAAATTAAACTAAATTTGGATAGCCAATACTAAACAAAGAATTAAATGCTTGTAATAAGAAAAAGGCTCACTTGGCCTTCTGGTTCTTCAGAATCTAATTTTAAATCTTTCTGGAAACTCTTTGTAAACCTTTGAAATATAGGGCTCCTCTTGAAAATATTTCAATTAAGAAGAATTTATTGTAGATAACATTGAGATTTTTAGATACAAGTTAACTAGATTTTTCTTCTTGTAGATTCGACCCCACATTACAACTCTGCGTAAATATACCTATGGCAAACACATACTGGCCAAGTTAGAGAAGTATTACCTGAAGAACAGTGCTGATCTGGGGCCAATCGGAGGACCACCAAATGGGATGCTGTAAAAGACCAGACATACAGGCAGCAACTTGAATGAAAGAAAAATTTCATTGTGAATTATCAAAACCCACAACTTAACTATAAATGTTCTGATTTTTTTAAATCTATTTATTGACTCTGTTCATCCATTTGTAAAATTTTTATTGTTCTTGTGTATATTTTTGGGGAGTGAATTATAAAATATCTCCAGCCCTGGTCCGGAGACCTATCAGATTGAACTGCTGACAAAGCACAGAATGCCTGTATATGATGTAATTGTATCAAAATAGCTGTCACATATTTTGTAAATTTTTACCTTGTAAAGTCACTGAAAAATAGTTTTTAAAGGGAAAAAGTACATTATTCTTTTAATACACTGGCTTGCAATCTGGTAGGTCTACCCACTATCACAGCACAACAGGTTTCTAGAGTTGTAAATAGAATGTCTTCCCCCTCCCCTCCCCCCTTTGTGTGGAGTCTTTTATACCAGATTAAAATTGATCAACTGCATAAATATTATTTAACATGTTACATAAAGTTAAGTTGTATTTTGGTGGTTCACAACATATCCAAATAGCAAAAAGGGCAGGGCAAACTAAAGTAGGGATTGACAAAACAATGGGAACTTTAAAGACAAGCATCCATCATTTGCTGTGGCCATGACTTTTTTAGAAATGCGATGCCCTAATATTTTCTCTAGCAATGTATTAAAAAAAAAAAAAAAGTGATGTGTATATACTTATATATTGTTGTACAAGGTAGAGGAATAAAATCATGGTGGTACTTCCATACAATAAAGTACTGTCTGAATAGAGAATAATCCTGCATTAACTTTACATTCAGTTTCGCAATGCGGGAAGAGTAGAGTTTTGTATTTTTTAAATTTGCATATAGGATTGTAAGACATGATTTGAAAGTGTTGAGCATTTATTTTGCTTTCTCACAGTAGATGCAAAAAAGTAGGTATTGATAGAGGAGAAAAGGGGCCACTGAACAGTAAACTTGATAGCTCAACATGTAAGCATGATTAAATATTCAGATAGCTTTTTTGCTTCCTATAAATATATGCATTGTATACGTGTAGTTAATAGGTGTAAGTTTACAGTTTGAAAACAAATCTCTTGTTTCGATGTTTATTACAAGCCTTGCTAATTTAGTAGTGATGCTTACTTTGGTTGTACAGATGTACATTTGTAAACCTTCATGCTGTAAATGTAATTTGTTTTACCCCCTTTGGGGACAAAAATTTGCATTTTAGTGTATATTCATATCCCCCTCCCCTCTTTGCCTTGACATATAGTGTTGTATAATGTAAATTTATTTCAACAAATCAAGAGTGATTTTTTAAAAATTCTATCTTTATATGGTTTCAGAAATATGAACCAGCTTTCTTTTTATCTATTGTGAGAAACATTATGTTTTCTTTATAACATAGCTGTTGATTCTGTTAATATGGACGTTTTGGGAAGTGAATCAGTTGAAAATTTAAGTCAGGATAATTAGAATAGTAAGCAAGAAATGGACTGAAATATTTGGTTACCCGAGAAACCAATGCTTCTTCCATCTTAATAAATGTGGCATGATTTTTTTGTACAGAAGAGTACTGTATTTTTGAATAGCCTACTCCCAACCTAAAGCAAATATGTATGATACTGTCAATTTTTTTCTCTGGACATATGACATTGTAACAGTAACATGAAGATGATGTACATTTACAAGCGGCCTTATGTACATTTCCCAATGATCTTTTTAAGGCAGAATTGTGACCATATGTGTATAATTAAAATCCTTTTTAATCCTTTGCCTATGGAAATATTTTGAAAAAAGCTTACTTTCAATTTCTGAAAGATGAAAAAAGTGCTTGTATTTTGTTGAAGTATTTTGTGTAGAACATTAATTTTGATGGCATAACTTTTTTTAATCTACAAGCTATTGGATTCTATGTCTTGAGCACTGATGACATAAGTCTGTTATGGTAAGGCTCTGATGATGAGGAAAAAAGAACCAGCAGTGGTATAATCTTGTATATGGAGTTCTGTCGTCTTACTGTTCCTATCAAAATCTACAGAAGTTTCCTTGCAGCATAAAATTGTAGGTGTTATATATCTTTTTGTTGTATTCTTGTAGCATTACTTTAACAAAGCAGCTTGCTGGAGGCTAGTCTGGCCTATGTCTGAGACTGTGGATCTGTCATTAATACCCTCTTCAGTAATCTAGTGGTTTGCTTCTGACTTTTCATAAGCACAATTCTAATTTCCATTCCAGTTATTTGTTGCATGAAGGTTAGTTTTCAACACCAGACTTCCTCTCTGCTGGAGGCAGAATCCCAATAATCTTGAGTTGGGACTTTCCCTCAAAATACATTAAACAGCCTTATTGGCACAGGAGATGGGAATCCAGAGTTTCACTTTGATATATTTTTCAATTTCTCTATTCTGTCCTTTGTACAAACTGTGTGCATATGTCACAACGTAAAATGCTGACATTCACCTCAGTTAGTGGTACACTGAACGCGATGCTGCTGGGTGTGTTTATAACCAGTGCAGCATGTACTCTTATGCAGAAGCTAACATCACCATTCCAGTACTCCCAGCCCCCTACCAGCCTATTCTACCATGGTTGGCTTTAAGCCGGATCTTCAAGCTGTAACATATTCAGTAGCCACTGAATCATCTCCCAATCATTTTCATAACAGATTTTTTGGCGCAGAAGAGCTACAAGCACATGAAGATCGATTCCCTTCTCCCCCACCCTCCTTCAATACATAGTAAGTGTATTGAGGTTTGGATAGAACCACTAGGCTTTTTTTTTTCAAGTGTCTCCTTTTGATATGGATTGTTTATGGACCAATTTGGCTAGCCTGATTAGGTCTGTCTCCTGCTCCTTGTGGTTCATAATGAATAATGTAATGTTCACTTGTATATGCTGTAAAAACAAAATGAAAATGTGAATAACACTATGAAATATACCTGGTCTTGTGTTTTTCTGTAGGAAACAAAACATTCTTTATACCCTCAATTACAATTACATGAATTGCCCGCTTCCTAATTCAGCACAACTTTGACTGTGGAAATATGTTTATACCTCTCATAAAAATGCAATGTTCAGATGAAAATTACTGTTCTAGTCACTTTGTTTCCTGTTCTTATCAGCTAGTAAAGTTCTAATGGAATAATTGCTTCAGACACTTCCATCAGAAGAGGTAAAGCGTGGCCTTGTGCAGTATGAGTCCTGTATGTGACTTCTGGATCTGGATGTTTTTGGTTTTTTTACTAGTAAGAGTGAGTGAGTAATGAAAGGGTGAAGAGACTTCAGTCCTCTGCCTCACTCTTTTGGTGTTCCAGTAGGCTCTTGGCTGACTCTGTTACTTTCCAGTAATCCAATTTAGCTCTACAGGTGGCCCCCAAGGGACAAATTTGCATGGACCAATATTCTAATGTATCCTAATGAAAATACAATTTGTTGTCATTTGCAGTTTTCTTATTCTCATTATTGAATTCAAGGTTCTTCCTTCATATATTTCAGTTGTCAGCTTCTGGGGCTTAATCACCTAGGCTCAAAGGAATAGACGCAGTTTAAAAGAGAGAAAAAAGGTGTCATTTGAGTAACAAGCAAGTGCCTTTTCAAAATTAAAAGTTTGACAGAACAGTATACATACTACTGGTACAGGCTATTGTAATCACGCTTCTTTGAATACTGGTGAAACTCAAGAACTTTTCCAACTCTGATCACTCAATTTGACCTGTAGAATTATGGAGACTACTTAGGTCTGTTGGTTAAAAGTATTGAAGAATAAAAGTGAGAGTCATACTAAACATAACTGTTAGGGGTTATCTTCAAGGCCCAAAACATAAATGCTGTTGGTAAAATGCTTGGCGATTGATAATTTATAGAACTCTTGCTTAAGCACTGTAGTGTTTCTTTGAGAATAATGCTGGATGAAATGTACTGTCCAATGAATCCATCCATCTTTCACTTCGAAAATCCCACTGTTCTTAGACTGAAGTACTGTACAGGATCTTTTAACTAGTATCCAATACTATGATGATTAACACCATAGTGAAAGCCCATAAACAAGAAAACTAGCACAAAAAGGTTCTCATTCTGTTTGTGTATAAAGGTACTTCACCTAAAGAAGGTTACTTCAGCCTGCAATTTTAAGTCCCTGGTTTATTACTAAGCTTTAGAGGACACCATAGACAGTTTGCTCAGTTTTTAGCTTTGCTCTGGTAATGGTGTTATGTACTGTTTAGGTTCTTTGAGTGATTGCCAGTTCTTGTACACATACAAGCTGATTACCTTTGGCTAGTGCTGTCCGGTAGGCTCACAGCTGCATCCTACATGTTCTCCTGCTCCTTCAGCTGAGGGCATAAAGGTTAGAGCAGACCCAGCTGTCCCTCAGTTCCTTCTTACCACCCCTGGCAGCAAAATGGAACCTCTGCAGTGTCTGCTTACTCTGCACACTATGCAATCCCATTAGGCAAGTAGTGCAGTTAGAAGGGCTTTGTGGTTTATTTGTTTACACCTGGTTGGGAGGGGCAGCAGCTGCTTGATACTCCTTGTACTGGGCCACAAGCCAATATGAGTGAAACAATCCCCAAGATTTAAAACTTGTCCTCCTTGTGAGGCTGCTATCCCACTGAGTGATGGGCGCTCCAGGTGCCTTTTTAGTCTCCGCAAGGGATACATCCCTGATGGATGCTCAAATCTATCACTCCTCCAAGAGGACACACAGTGAGGGCAGCCCACTTCAAGTTCTTTCTACTGGCATCTTGATGAAGGCCTGAGGCGAAGGATCCTGCCAAGCCTGAACACTGACTTTTGACTAATTCTGAAAGCTGCAACTCTACACTGAGCTCCTGGGCTCGTTCTTCCTCAAAGATGAAACCTCTTGACTATTGAATCTGACAGAGCAGTCAAGACCTCTGCCAACCAGTCATCAGAAAGGGTTAGAAAAAGCAAGACTTCCAGAGCAAGACTAGTTACAGGTCACCACCTTCAGTGCCTAGTAGATTGAGACAAAAGATCTATCCTGTCAGGACCACTTAGTAATGCTACCATTGAACCAATGAGCTTTCCTGCTCAGGTGAGAAGTGGGATTTGAGGACAGCATACAAGGTAGCTATGGTGCAGGGTGGTGCTGGTGGCCTGTGATATAGAGGAAATCAGACTAGGTGGTCTAGTGGTCTCATCTCGCCTTTAAACTCTGACCGTGACTCTAGCTCCCTGCTTGGAAAAAGAATAATCATTTTCTTTCTTCCTTTGAAAGCAGCACTGGTTTCCCCCATCCATACACCTCACCCTCCTTATGAGCTGAGAATGGGGAAGAACACCTGCAGAAAATGGAAGACCAATTGATCCAACTGCAATATCTTCCTCCTCCCCCGATGCTCCTAGGCAGCCACATGACTTTAAAATCTTCCAAGACTTCTTCTAATACATGGCAGTCACCGTGAAAATTCTGGTGGAGGGTAGTGCAAGAAAATATCATAAATCACTGAATGTTCTTCGAGTGCTGGTGCCTTGAGCTGCACATGGGTGTGCATGCATGCCATGTGCCTGAATCTGTAAATTCTAACAAGCTGTGTCCATTAGCCTTCACATGCGCAATAGTTTCTTCTCATGCCTCAGAGCAAAGGCATAAGAGCAGTGTGGGCTGACACCTCTCCAGTTCCTTTTTACCATGGCATGGCCTGAGTCAGAATCTCTGTGTCCACAGATTTCTCCAGCCTTTATCCTTAAGTCTGTAAATGTGTACATAGCTAGCTTCATAGTTTTTATAATCGTATAATTAGCGTTTGCAGTCTAAGGAGTTCTTTCCCTGTAAAAGGGACTCCCTCCATCCAGACTGGGACTATGCCCAGAGTCCTAGGATTCAAGAACTGCCTCCCCTGCTGTCGCTCCCTCTCTGTAAGCAACAGTTCTTCTTCGAGTGATTGCTCACATCCATTCCAGTTAGGTGTGCGCGCCGCGCGTGCACGTTCGTTGGAAACTTTTTACCCTAGCAACTCCAGTGGGCCGGCAGGTCGCCCCCTGGAGTGGCGCCGCCATGGCGCCCAATATATATCCCTGCCGGCCCACCCGCTCCTCAGTTCCTTCTTACCGCCGTGTCGGTCGTTGGAACTGTGGAGCGCGGCATAGCTGTCCTCCACGTCCCTAGCTCTCCTTGTTCTCTATCGTTATCTCTAGCACTATTGTAGTTGTTAATTAGATTGTTAAGTGTAGATAGTAGTAGTTAAGTAGTTTGTAAATAGTTCTTCGCCGGGGGCTTAGCCCTTCCCGGCACCCGGCACCGGGCTCATGCCTGGTTCGCCGGGCTTCAAGCAGTGTGCGGCCTGCAAGAAGCCCATGCCTACCAGCGATCCCCACGACGCGTGCCTGAAGTGCCTGGGGGAATCGCACAGATCCGACAAGTGCCGCATCTGCAAGGCTTTTAAGCCAAGGACAAAGAAGGAGAGGGATCAAAGGCTCCGGACTCTCCTTATGGAGGCGGCACTTGACCCGGCGGCTTCGCAGGCCGTGATCTCGGCGCTGGCACCGGATCGCACCGGCACCGAGAAGACTCCCCGGCACCGACCTTCTCCGGCACCGGGGACAGAGCCTAGGCCGTCGAAGTCTATTACTCCGGCCAGGCAGACCCGACTGGAGCGCCCGGCCACAACATCGGCCGCGGCGCTGCCGGCACCGTCGACTCCGGGCCCGGCGGGTCCGTTGAGTCCGGTGCCGCCAAGCTCCCCCATGACATCTGGGGTTGAGATAGTGGTGCCATCCACACCAGAGACCTTCGCCTCGGCACGGGACCTCATAGCCATGACTGAGCCCACTCAGCTGCCACCCCCGGTACCTCCGGTGCGGGTCGTGTCCAGAGGCAAGCCTATGATGTCGGCACCGTCTCGGGACTCACGTTCTCGATCCAGGTCCCGACGCCACGGTCGCTCCAGATCCCGCCGCCGCTCGCAGTCCCGGCACCGCTCCCCTCAGCGGTACCGGTCGCACTCGCGGCGCCGGTCGACATCAAGACGATCGCGGTCGGTCTCCAGCCGCCGATACCGGCACCGCGATTCCAGGAGCCGATCCAGACATCATTCGCCGCACCGGTCGACCTCCCGGCACCGAGCTGGTGGCAGGTCCCGGTCCCGGTCGACCTCCCGGCACCGAGCTGGTGGCAGGTCCCGGTCCCGGCACCGAAGCGGCGCCCGGTCCCGGTCCAGATCCCGGCACCGTGACAGAACCCGGTCCCGGTCCCGGCACCGATATGACTCCCGGCACCGGTCCCCGGCACCGAGACGATCGTCCGTGCCGGCCCGCGCAGACCCTTACCATCCAGGGTCCGCCCCGCCATGGCCCTCTAGACAGCCATCCGTATCTTCGCTAACGGACAGTGGGTATGCGCTGGGCACCGACCGGCAGGCGGCGCTGTTCAGCGATCCGCCACAGCAGGACCAAGGCCCGCAACAATGGGGATTCTGGACACCCTGGGCATATCATCAGGCCCAGGGCCCCCAACAGCTCCCTGCTAGGCCGGCGACTGCGGAGTGCAGGGCACCTGAAGCCTCGTTGTCTCGCCCCCCTCCCTCCCCGGATGGGGAGGAAGGGTCCAAGCATCAAGACTCCGCTTTGGCTCCTGAGGTAGAGGCGAGGGCCGAAGGAGACCCGCCGTTAGACACTCTCTTGCCGGGGGTCTCCTCATCCTCCTCCCCGGATGAAGCGGTGGCTGGGACCTCCTCCAACAGCCCCCCCCCCGCTGGACCTCAGGGCGCACCAGGACCTCCTCAGGCGAGTAGCTCAAAATCTGAGTCTGCAAGCCGAGGAGGTCTCGGAGATAGAGGATCCAATTGTGACCATCCTCTCGGCAGACGCTCCCACCAGAGTCGCCCTGCCGTTCGTACGAACCATCCAGGCCAACGCCAACACCATCTGGCAGTCTCCGGCCTCCATTCCTCCCACTGCGAAGGGCGTCGAGAGGAAGTACATGGCTCCTTCTAAGGGCTACGAGTACCTCCACGTGCACCCGACTCCGTGTTCCCTGGTGGTCCAATCGGTAAACGATAAAGAGCGTCACGGCCAGGAGGCTCCAGCCCCCAAATCCAGGGAGGCCAGGCGGATGGACCTCCTCGGCCGTAAGGTGTACTCGGCTGGGGCGCTGCAGCTCAGGGTCTCCAACCAGCAGGCCCTGCTGAGCAGATACGCCTTCAACTCCTGGGTGGCAGCAGATAAATTCAAGGAGCTGCTGCCACAAGATGCTCGCCAAGAGTTTACGGCCATCTTGGAGGAAGGCAAGAAGGTCGCACGCACGTCCTTGCAAGCCTCTTTGGACGCTGCGGACTCGGCTGCCCGTACCCTCGCGTCGGGGGTAACAATGCGTCGCCTCTCCTGGCTGCAGGTTTCTGGCCTTCCGCCGGAGCTCCAGCACACTATACAGGACCTTCCTTTCGAAGGCCAAGGCTTATTCTCGGACAAGACAGACCCCAGACTCAAGAGTCTGAAAGACAACCGAGTTATCATGCGGTCACTCGGGATGCACACACCAGTGACGCAACGCAGACCCTTCCGGCCGCAGCAACAACAACAACAACAGCGCAGGCCGTATTCCCAGTTCCGCCAGCGGCAGGACCTTAACAGGCGCCGCGGCAGGAACGGAAGGCGCAGGCACTCGGGGAACCAAGGGGGGCAGAACCAAGGCTCCTCTAAGCCCCCGCCTGGACCTAAGCCTTCATTTTGAAGGTGCGCCCGAGGGCGCAGTAACAGTTTCCCCAATGGATCCTTCCCCCCCGTTTTCCAACCGCCTTTCATTTTTCCTCCCAGCGTGGTCCCTAATAACATCAGACCGCTGGGTCTTACGCACGGTGCAGTCGGGATACCGCCTGCAGTTTGTTTCATTTCCTCCTCCCCGCCCCCCTTCCTCGTCCCTCTTCAGGGACCCCTCTCACGAGCAATTCCTTCGGCAGGAGGTGCAGACGCTCCTCGGCAAAGGAGCTATAGAGGCGGTGCCGGAGAACGAGAAAGGCAAGGGGTTTTATTCCCGCTACTTCCTGATCCCCAAGGCCAAGGGGGGCCTCAGGCCTATCCTCGACCTGCGAGAGCTCAACAAGTACCTGGTGAAGTTGAAGTTCCGCATGGTATCCTTGGGGACCATTATCCCATCCCTGGATCCGGGAGACTGGTACGCCGCCCTCGACATGCAGGACGCGTATTTTCACATCGCCATCTGGCCACGTCACAGACGTTTCCTTCGCTTCGTTGTGGGGTCTCTTCATTATCAATTTGCAGTCCTCCCATTTGGCTTGTCCACGGCCCCGAGGGTGTTTACGAAATGCATGGCAGTTGTGGTGGCGCAGCTTCGGCGCAGTCGTATCCACGTGTTTCCGTATCTGGACGATTGGTTGATTCGGGGCACGTCGGAACAACAAGTCTGCAGCCATGTCCGCGTGATCACCGACATGTTCGCCACTCTGGGCCTCTTGGTAAACACAGACAAGTCCACCCTGGTTCCCACACAAAGGGTGGAATTCATCGGGGCCGTCCTGGACGCCACTGTAGGCAGGGCCTTGCTGCCATTGCAGCAGTTCCAGGCCTTGTCGGCGATCGTGCAACGGCTGCGGACAGCCCCCTTAACGTCAGTGAGGACATGTCTAACCCTGTTAGGCCACATGGCGGCTTGTACTTTTGTGACCGATTACGCTCGGCTCCGCATGAGGCCTCTCCAGTTGTGGCTCATCAGTCATTACAGGCCGACAAGACAGCCGCTAGATATGTTAATCACAATCCCCCAGAGGGTCTTAGATTCTCTCGGCTGGTGGCTAGACCAGGCAGTGTTATGTGCGGGTCTCCCCTTCCACCCATCTCAGCCCTCAGTGTCCCTAACAACGGATGCCTCAGATCTCGGCTGGGGGGCCCACCTAGGGACCCTGAGGACGCAGGGCCTGTGGTCCCAGGAGGAGGTGGGGCTACACATCAACATGCGGGAGTTGAGAGCGGTCCGTCTTGTCAAACGTTCTGTCATCAGCTTCAGGGTCGCTGTGTCGCGGTGTTCACCGACAACACGACGACCATGTATTATATCAACAAGCAGGGCGGCACCAGATCCTCCTCCCTGTGCCACGAGGCGATACGACTCTGGGACTTTTGTGTAGCCCACTCCATTCACCTCATGGCTTCCTTCCTCCCCGGAGTACGGAACACGCTGGCGGATCGATTGAGCAGATCCTTCCTGTCCCACGAGTGGTCCCTTCGCCCAGACGTCGCCCTCTCCATCTTCCGGAGGTGGGGTTATCCCCGTGTGGACCTCTTCGCGTCCAAGGGAAACAGGAAGTGCCAAGCGTTCTGCTCCTTTCAGGGCAGGGAGCCCGGGTCGATAGCGGATGCCTTCCTCATCCAGTGGTCGACCCACCTGTACTATGCGTTTCCCCCATTCCCTTTGGTCCACAGGGTCCTTCTGAAGGTGCGCAGGGACAGGGCTCACGTGATCATGGTAGCCCCGGCATGGCCCAGACAGCACTGGTACTCCATGCTGCTGGACCTGACCATAGCCGACCCAGTTCCCCTGCCCCTTCATCCGGACCTGATTACCCAGGAGCACGGGACCCTCTGTCACCCGGACCTGCAGTCGCTGCACCTAGCGGCGTGGCTCCTGCGTGGCTGACTGGCTCTGAGCTGCGCTGTTCCACGCCGGTGAGGGAGGTGCTCTTGGGCAGCAGGAAGCCGTCCACAAGAGCGACATATTTGGCCAAATGGAAGCGCTTCTCCTGTTGGTGCGTGGAGAGAAATCTCCGCCCTATTGGAGTTTCGGTAGCCGACATCTTAGACTACATTTGGTCCCTCAAAGGGCAAGGTCTGGCCATATCGTCGTTGTGAGTCCACCTAGCAGCTATCTCCACCTTTCACCCGGGTGCGGATGGTCGCTCTGTTTTTTCTCACCCGACGGTGTCTAGATTCCTTAAGGGGCTGGAACGTTTATACCCTAACGTCCGTCCCCCTGCTCCAACCTGGGATCTTAACCTGGTGTTGTCCCGGCTCATGGGGCCCCCCTTTGAGCCGTTAGCTACTTGCTCCCTGCTTTACCTCTCTTGGAAGACGGCCTTTCTAGTAGCTATCACCTCAGCTAGACGGGTGTCGGAACTCCGGGCTCTTGTGGTAGACCCCCCATATACGGTCTTCCACAAGGACAAGGTGCAGCTGAGACCACACCCTGCTTTTCTCCCCAAGGTGGTCTCAGCCTTCCACGTCAACCAAGAGATATTCCTCCCGGTTTTTTTCCCGAAACCTCACTCCTCAGGCAGGGAGCAGCAGCTCCACTCGCTTGATGTCCGTAGGGCTCTCGCGTTCTACGTGGAGAGGACCAAGCCCTTCCGCAGATCCCCCCAGCTTTTCGTGGCAGTAGCGGACCGCATGAAAGGGCTTCCTATCTCCTCCCAGAGGTTGTCCTCTTGGGTAACGTCCTGCATCAGGACCTGCTATGACTTGGCCCATGTCCCTACGGGCCGTGTGACTGCGCATTCTACCAGGGCGCAGGCGTCGTCGCTGGCTTTCCTCGCCCGTGTGCCCATCCAGGAAATCTGTCGGGCAGCGACCTGGTCATCGGTCCACACCTTTGCTTCCCACTACGCCCTGGTCCAGCAGTCAAGAGAGGATGCGGCCTTCGGATCTGCAGTGCTCCATGCCGCGACTTCTCGCTCCGACCCCACCGCCTAGGTATGGCTTGGGATTCACCTAACTGGAATGGATGTGAGCAATCACTCGAAGAAGAAAAGTCGGTTACTCACCTTTGTAACTGTTGTTCTTCGAGATGTGTTGCTCACATCCATTCCACACCCACCCTCCTTCCCCACTGTCGGAGTAGCCGGCAAGAAGGAACCGAGGAGCGGGTGGGCCGGCAGGGATATATATTGGGCGCCATGGCGGCGCCACTCCAGGGGGCGACCTGCCGGCCCACTGGAGTTGCTAGGGTAAAAAGTTTCCGACGAACGTGCACGCGCGGCGCGCACACCTAACTGGAATGGATGTGAGCAACACATCTCGAAGAACAACAGTTACAAAGGTGAGTAACCGTCTTTTACCAACGTTGTCTTTGCTGCTTGGGGGAAGATGCACATTGCTGCAAAGTGCAGCATCTGCCTCTTGTTTCCACCAAGAAAACATGAAGCTCATGAGCTCAGATTAAGGAAACACCTTATGGAGAAGGTTATGAGGCCTCATTGGTTCAAGACAGGGAGATTACCCCGACCCATCTATCAGCCCAATCAGACAAGCAGCGCTCCTCCAAGCATGAGCCTAGGAGAGGAATCTGCAGCTGGGCTCTTCTTTCCAGGAGTGTAGGGGGCACACTCGTCGTAAGGACAGATACCTGTCCAGATCTGCACGTAAAAGAAGGGATTCCCCCCCTGAGCCCATCCATACAAGGTGATCCTTTTTGTGTAATCTGATGGGTCCAGGACTGCAAAAGATGCCCCCAGGCTGGAGGGTAAAGCAGGTTGCTGTTCTAAAAGGAAAAAAATCCATTAGTGGCTTTGGTTTCAAAACACGAGGACTGACACCTGCCAGCTCCATCCAGAAGTGTTGGACTGATTCTTCCCTAGTACCAGATGGTCCTTCAAAGAACTGCCCAGCCACAACTTCTTGGGATACATTGGAACCATCAGTCCCAACCATTGGAACACCTTTAACACCAGGTTGTATGGACATCTACACTACACTAGGGGACATTTTCCTCCTTTACCCTTAGTGGCCTCTGTTCTCCAGCCCAGACTTCCTGAGGGACATTGCCACACTGGAGGATGAAACTGCATCAGTGACACTAGAACTATCCCCTCTCCAACCCTTGGGCAGGAGCATCCACCCACCAGTACCGTTGGCCCCACCAATGGGGAGAGAGCATTTCTCAGACTCAGGTGAGTCAGATGCCCCAGTCAGTCCATCTCCTCATAGAAAGCTGAGTCCTGAATGCCTTCCCCAAGGACCAAGGGTACCCATGCAGTGGGGTCCCTCCTCCCCATCCAGCTGATCCCCTATTGGGGGTCCCTGGAACCTCTATGAGATGCCCTGGATCCATTCATGAGTCATACCACACCTCTCCTACTTGGCACCCACCAGATCTGTTGAAATATGAGAAGGAAGACCTTAACCTGGATCTGCAGGTACTGACAAGAACCTCCTCCTCATCTCTGGATGAAACTGTCACTCTGTCCTCACCATCTCCACCAGATGAGTACAGTCAGTACCAGGAGCTGCTTCAGAGAATAGTTAATGACCTCTACATACCATTGGAGGAGGTCCAAGACTCCCAACAGTGGATCCTAGATATTTTGCAATCTACAGGTCCATGCACAACGGCACTCCCAGTTAATGAGGCCAGCATGGAGCCAGCCAAAGTGATCTGGCATATTCCCACCCTATGCACCCCCTACTGCTAAAAGGGCTAAGAGGTTATTTCATCACCAGCAAAGGGGCTTAATGTCTTTTCTCCCACTGAACTCTCTGATTTTACAAGCAGCCACAGAGACAGCTAGATTGCGGCATTCCAAGACCATGTTGGGTGACCAGGACACAAAGAGGTTGGACCTTTTGGGAAGACAGGTCATTTCTTCTACAAGCCTACAGTGCTGTATCGCTATCAGGTTTTGTTAGCAAAATATGACTTTTAACAGTTATTCCAGTCTGTCCAAATGTAAGGAAAAGCTTCCTCCCCCTGACAGCAGAGATCCAATTTCACTCTTTCATAGAAAAGGACCTGAGGAACAGCTGGGCCTGCTCTGCCCTTGGACCGGGGACACAAGGACATATAGGGTGAAGGCGCAGTCCAAATGGATATTATGAGCCAAAACTAATCTGATCTCATATACATGTGACACTTGCATGCCAGAATTGGAACTCATGTGGACAGTGTACCTCAAAAAAACCCAGTTTCTGTAAGGTAAGCAACCATCCTGGGATGTGGCTTGTTCCCCACCATCTACAAGGCAAGGGAAAGAATCCCAATTAGTCATGTGCTGCAGCTGCAGGGTGATAAACAATTGCCTCCTGGCCAGAAGAGGCGGAGCTCAGTTGCAGGGAGACTGCAGAGGAGACAGGTCTTCCTGGAGAAGAGATGTCCTGGGATAGGGTTTAACAGACAGGAAACAACATAGGAAGAACTCTACAGGAGCAGGTTAGGCCCCCTGCAGGGGAGGCCTTGAGGTAGGGACAACAAGATGGAGCCTGACAGGGTTGAAGGGGTATTACTTTGGAGATTTGTTTGGGCTTGTTTGTGTTGCCCTGGAAGAGATTTAGCCTTTCATTTGACTTGGCCAGAGAGCCAAGCTACAGAATACTCTGAGAGGGATCTGGGAGCAGATGAAGGGTGGGAAAGGCCATTGCAGGGCTGAAGGAGAGCCCACGAGGGAGTGCCAGAAACAAGAACCCTGTGCAATAGTGTCACTAGAGATGAGGGGTGCCCACGAGTTGAGAACACACTACTGCATATCTTTTTTCAGCACTGCAATTGTATTTATTATTTTTCATCACTCATGGCCGTGCTTAAAAGACATTCTTCCTCCAACAGAACTTCCAATTATTTGTAGTGCTTGGTTCACAGGTGCAATGAGAAAAGTATAGGTTCTTCTGGCTCGGTGAAAAAGGGGCAGAGGATTCATTTCTCCCCTAGTTTCCATGAAGAGCCCCCAGCAGTCAAAAAAATTGAACAGAATGTTGGGAATTAAGAAAGGGATAGATAATAAGAGAAAATATCATGTTGCCTCTATATAAATCCATGGTGCGCCCACATCTTGAATACTGCGCGCAGGTGTGGTTGCCTAATCTCAAAAAAGATGCATTGGAATTGGAAAAGGTTCAGAAAAGGGCAACAAAAATCATTAGGGGTACGAAACAGCTGCCATATGAGGAGAGATTAAGACTGGGACTTTTCAGCTTGAAAAAGAGACAACTAAGGGATTTTATGATAGAGGTCTATAAAATCATGAGTGGGTGGAAAAATTGAATAAGGAAATGTTATTTACTCCTCATAGCACAAGAACTAGGGATCACGAAATGAAATTAATAGGCAGCAGGTTTAAAACAAATGAAAGGAAGGATTTTTTTTTCACAAAATGCACAGTCAGTCTGTGGAACTCTTTGCCAGAGATATGGTGAAGGCCAAGACTAACAGGGTTCAAAAAAGAACTAGATAAGTTCATGCAGGATAGGTCCATCAATAGCCATTAGCCAGGATGGGCAGAGATGTTGTCTCTGTTTGCCAGAAGCTGGGAATGGGCAACGGGATGGATCACTTGATGATTACCTGTTCTGTTCATTCCCTCTGGAGTACCTGTTATTGGCCATTGTCGGAAGACAGGATACTGGGCTAGATGGACCTTTGGTCTGACCCCATTCTTATGCATACAACTCAGCTGTTTGGACAGTGTATTGATTTCTTTGACTCTGCTTTCAGCTGTAAACTTAATTGAAGTTACCCCAGTTATAGACAGTGTTACAAATTCTACTTATCTGAATGTCTAAGTAGGCTTAGAAGGTTTAGATTTTTATTGGAAAATGTCAGTAAATGTCAATTTCACTATACACACAAACCCATAAACAAATACTTCCATGGATAATAGAAATTTACATAGACAAAATTGCTGCTCGAGAACTTATTTGTACATTGTCATGTGATGTTGACATTTTGTGTTTTAAAGGTTGTCTTTAACTTGTTGAATTAAATTGTCTGACACCCCAATTTTCTGAACATTTACACACATGAAAATGTAAATCAATAAAAATAAATGCTTAAAATTTAGTTTTGTGCAACTGTAAAAATTCAATAAAAATTAAAAATAAAAATTGATTTCTGCCAAGCCTGTTTAAGTAGTTCTTAGAGAAATGTTTATAGTCATCTGGAATGCAGCTGTCTTTACATGTTGAGCATTTGACCAGTAAAATCTCACTAAGAGTCATTCTTAGGTGCATTTGTTGCCTCCAGATTATATCCACACAAGCAATTAAAACGTGATATGGTGCCAAAGTATTACAGTGGTGATACAGCGGAAAATAACTGCAATTATTTAATAATGCACAGAAACATGACTGTCTTCAGTTGGCCTACAGAGGGAATTTTAGGCAAGCAGATTTAGTTATTATTTAAATTGGAATTTAGCCAGGATCAGTTTTAACACTCTTACACTTGCAAGAAGTGCCATAATTTTAGAAAAAGTAGATATTATGATGGAGCAGTCACATAAAACCCACAATTAAGGTTGTGTCAGAGGGCTGAATTTAACAGGTTAACTTGGAATTGAGCAAGGATGCCAGGTTTAGCACTTCTACTGTTGTACAAAGAGTCACAGCATTTTCAGCAAGCACAAGTGATCAGAACCTTGGTTTTAGATCTTATCATGGATCTCCTAAAGAAACTGATCTTGGATTCATTTTAGGTTTTTTTCATCCTTTACTACTGCTGTTTGTTGATGGTTATTCCCAAAGTCTGGTAAAGCATAATGTTTGTGCATGTTATCTTCCTAATTATCCTAAACGATTACTCTTACCATAATTATCATACTTCATTTATAATTTTGGAAGGCATCTACTCATTTCCTTTACCCAGTATTGCACGGTCTGTGTGGTAAATGGTGATTTTACTTATATCTTGCCCCAGGGCTCTAAAAATTGTATCCCAGCCCTTTGCTGTCATCATAATGTTGATTCAGATACTGCACATTTGGGCCCCCACCCATCCACTTCTAGGAAAGTTTTTGTCAGCTGCTCTCCTTTCTATTGATGCCTGAATTCTGTCACAGCATCCATTCCTTCTATAAGGATACCTGAAATGTTAAAAGCTAGTCCTGTTCTATCTGATCAACGTCGTTATGGTCGAGAGGAAAGCAGTATAATACAGTTTCTTCTAGGAGATCCCTGTGGAATCTGCTTTCACAAGGGTAAGGTAACCATCAGTCACCAGAAAGGAATAGTTGCCACTAACTATGGGCCTAATCCTGGCAAGAGCTGAACACCTTTTCCCGTGAAAGTCACTGCCACTCAGCACCTTTCAGGATTGATACATGAACATTGCCCTGATATTACTACTTCATCTCACCAAGCACTCAGGTTGCCACTGAGACTGGTAAAGTGGGAGGGAGGAATATTGCAAGTATGAAAAAGTTTGAGCCCCACTAATATGTATAAAAGAAGAGGAAAAGAATTTTGAAATAAAGCAATACTTTGTACCGAGACAGTGGCCCTGATTCTGCACATACATGTGTACCTGCTAACTCTAGGTGTGAGAGTCATCCCATTGCTATAAATGGGGCAAATTGGATGTCACCTCAGGAACACATGAGTTTGTGGGACTGGGAGGTGCTGGAGTCTTGGTCAGTGTTTTAATTATGAATCTTATTTTCTAAAGATTTATAATTGTCATAAAAACATGCTCCAGGCTGAAATGTAGCTTATGTAGTTTATGTATAAATAATTTGTATTTGCATGTTCATAAACAAAATATACACCCACTCCATTTGTCTGTGTAAAACATGACAATGAAAGCACTGACACATTTCTGGAACTGCTGAATTGTTTGTGTTTCTGTAGCTTAAAAAATAAAGGTTGATTGGTTTATTATTTAAATCTAGAATTTTGCCTTTGTTCAGCTAGTTCTTAGTCGGTAGGTACTACAATTATTAGAGCCATAGACCTATCAATCAATAAGTCAAATACCTTGCATTTATATAGAGTATTTGTTAAGGTTAGGTGTGGTACCGCTCTTGCTAATCCCCCCAAAATTGAATTATTATTTGTAGTAGTAGAAGTGTCTAGGAGCCCCAGTCATGGAGCAGGACCCCGTACTGCTAGGAGCTATACAAACACTGAACAAAAGAGTGGTCCCTGCCCCAAAGAGTTTACAATCCAGGTAATAATTAATCATTACTACTTTGCACCCTAAGCCCCAATCCTACAATCAGTTCCCATACAGACTTCGGTGAAGTCACTCGGTCTTCATACTGATGCAGGGGTGTGCCCACACAAATCCAGTTGTAAGGTCAAGGTTACATAGTACTTTTCATCTAAGAATCATAAAGTGAATATATGCTATTGTATCTATGTTACAGATAGGGAAACTGAGGCACAGATACCTGAAGTTTCTTGCCCAGGGTTGCACAGTTGCTGAGTCAGGAACAGAACCCAGGACTCCCATGATCTATCCCCTAGCTAATTAATGACACAAGCACTGCCTTTATTATTATATAGGATCAATAGGGGCTAAATCCTCAGCCCAGCACCCAGCTGGACACTGGACAGATGTATGAGGGGAGGGGCAGATGGCAGAGAACTGTTGAGCCACCTTCTGAAGACTACTGAAGTAGGCCTCCACAGCCTCAGTGTGCCAGCCCTTTGCTCAGCGAAGCCCTAGAAGCACTAATCTTGTGCACCCTCCTCGCTGCAAAGCTGAATTGTGCTGTTTCATTAGATGTGAAAATCCCAGTTTGCACTCAAATTTATTTAGAGCAGAGGTTCCCAAACTTGGTTCGTGGCTTGTTCAGGGTAAGCCCCTGGTGGGCCGCAAGACGCTTTGTTTACCTGATCGGCCATCGGTATGGCCACTCGCAGCTCCCAGTGACTGTGGGTCACCATTCCCGGCCAATGGGAGTTGCAGGAAGTGGCCTGGGCCAGGCCGCCACTTCCCGCAGCTCCCATTGGCTGGAAACAGCAAATAGCAGCCACTGGGAGCTGAGAGTGACCATACCTGCGGATGGTCAGGTAAACAAAGCGTCTCGCGGCCCACCAGGGGCTTACTCTGAACAAGCCACAAACCAAGTTTGGGGACCCCTGATTTAGAGGGATTATGACCCCAAAGGCTTGGTGATCATGAAGAGCAGGCAGATACTAAGGACTTAAGAGGAATTGCTCAGATCTATTTGATCCACTATTGGTGCATCAAAAGTACTCTAAATAGACTGGAAGGGGCCCCTTGGGCAAGAAAACAATTAAAATGGCTTTCCATAAAGTGCTTTGATATTACCTCTTGGGTAAATAATACCTGAAGTCAACATTAGTGCCCAAGTACTCATAGGCCAGTGTGCCAAAGTGCATTCCAGCAGGGTAACCAATGGTCAGCATGATGGCAAAAGGCCTGACTAGGAAAGGCACAAACCGTTCCAGTAGAGAGTTGGTCCTCTCTCATGGCTAATGCACATACAGCCAGATCCAAAGCCCACTAAAGTCAATGGGAAGCCCCTCGCCTTGCTCATGATTGAGGGCCAGGCACAATCTAGCCCTGTATTCACTGCACCACCTCTGAAAACCAGCCACATTACAATTATTTATAGAGTATCAGATGGGTGTGGAGTGCAGCTGGTCTTCTGTCAAGGAAATTCTACTGGAAGAGAAATGTTTGGCTAATGACATGGGAGCATATCAAAAGGTCATCACTATAACGGGGTTTAAAAAAGAATTAGGTAAGTTCCTGGAGGCTAGGTCCATCAATAGCTATTAGCCAAAATGATCAGGGACACAAGCTGGTCTGGGTGGCCCTAGTTTCTGATTGCTGGAAACTGGGAGTAGATGACAGGGGATGGATCACTAGATGATTACCTGTTCTGTTCATTCTCTCTGAAAGCACCTGGAATTGGCCACTGTCAGAAGACGGGATAATGGGCTAGATGAACCATTGGTCTGACCCAGTATGGCTGTTCTTATCTTCTTTATCACTAGTCTGTGTGTCTCTGTACATATGTGATTTTCAGTGTTAACCCAGAAACTTCCTCCGCACTGAAGTCTCATCAGCAGGACTCAGACAAAGTCAATGGATACCTCTGAATTATCTTCCTCAGAAAGAAGATACAGAATTGACACTGTCAGGATTTGAACTCATAGAACTTAAGGAGCTTAGTTAAGCTACAGCTGAGGCGTAGATCAGTTCACTATGTGTAAACTGAGAAGGCTCTTGTGGGGTTTTGCAAGACATCTCTGCTTTGGATAAGAACAAAATTTTCACCATTTTCCACCAGGAAAAAAGGAACAATATTCCACTCTAGAGCTAACTACACATTCAAACCCAGGGGAAAAACTAAACAAACCTGTTTTGCACTCCCAGGAAGTGAAAGACAAGCAAGAGACAGATGGAATTGCTCAAAGAAGTCATGACTCAAAGCAAAGAGGGCTGGACAAAACAAGCCAAGGCAGGTATCACTATGGATAGGTCTATACTCCCAGCACAGGTAGACAGACTCACACCAGCTGGCCTTGAGATAGTGTGCTAAAAATAGCTGTGTGGCCATTGCAGCTCTGGCAGAGACTCAAGCTCGAGCTGAAAGCTCTAGCCTACATGGCCTCCATAGGCTTGAGCGGTTAGCCCGAGTCTCCACTGAAGCCATAATGTCCACCCAGCAATTTTTAGCACAGTAGCTCAAGCCTTGCTAGTGTGAGTCTGTCTACCCAGGCTGGGAGGCTTTCTCCAGCTGCATCATAGACATACCCCATGAAACCATAGTGGGTGGTTTCAGGTGATCTTACCCTAAATTGTGGTCTGCTGTTGAATGAGTCAGGACTAGTTATTACTGCACAATACACAAAAGGACCTCATTGTGCATCATTGCACAAGAGTACATTGTTGATTAACTGAATGAGAGCTTCCAAGGTATTACAAAATGCAGAGAGTTCTTAATAGTCTGTCTGGCAACCCCATCCTTAGCACATAGCTACAAGAGAGCCTTGAGAACTGTGATAGCTGCAGCCTCCTAAGAATCAGCTCCAGAACTACTTTTTAACATCGACTTTACTAGGAAGACCATAGCAGAAAGTAACTACAGATCTTTTCTAGCTGGATAATGAAATCTAACTTCTAGTGATTGGCAACTTCTCAAGATTCATTGATAAAGATTAGTTGCTGACCACTACATCAAAGGAGTCATTGATAAGATGAAATCCTGGTTTAATCACTATGGAATCCCACTACAAGTCTTCTCTGATAACGTTTCTCAGTTTTCATCAGTGAATTTTAGAAAGTTTGCAAATACCTACAATTTCAACCATGTTGCATCCAGTCCCTGGTTTCCATGGAGCAATGGGGAAGCAGAATGCACAATATAATCAGTGACACAACTTTTTACAAAATCTACAGCTCATTATCTGGCCCTGTTAGCATCTAGCCAACTTCTCTGACCAATGAATTCCACATGGCTGAGTAGCTGGTGGGTAGAAAGTTATGTCTGTGTGTCCCCTTCAGTGTTAGACTCTCATTGGCCTGACTTCTTGAAACAACAGAGGAACTAAGAAAAATATTAAAGCCATCTTATGAGAAATTTTGACAGACCCCCACAGAATTAAACTATAGCTGAATTGATAGACACATTAAAATCTATCAGTCTTACCTTGCTTGAGTGCCTGAGGTATCATCCATCAAAACTTGGCTGTTTTACCAGCTGAAGCATTCAGATCTCTTCCTATGATCAATGCCTCACCAACTCATGTACAGCAACCCACATGTCCTCCAGACTCCATCTGCAAGAGGACATACTCAGCTGAAGAAAGACAGCCCTCCCTGTTTCTAAAAGATATCAGACCTTGAGAAATCAAATAATTCAGTTTAGCAGCTGAGATCCAGATCCATAAAAGGACAGGTGCCTATGTCCAAAATTTAGGCAACACTGAGTTCCTCAAAACTCCTGCTCAGCTGCTGCATAACCCTGTAGGCGCCTATTCTCTCTTGACACCTTAAGTTTTATTCTAAAACTAGGTGCTTCAGTTTCTGCCTCTGGGCATGCACACTTCTGCCTCACTCCAAGTATGGGGATGCCCATCTCACACCTAAGTCCGAGCAGGATCCTCAAACTGGTGCAGAGAGTTATTCTCCTGTGGGGCCTGATCCAGTAGGTGTGTTCAGAGCATGCCTACCAGATCAAGGCCCATTTGAAATCCAGCTGCAGGAGAAGCCGCCTCCCTTATAGTTTGTAGACCAGCAATAAACCAGGATGTAGGAGACCAAGGTTCAATTCTCTCTTCTACCAAATGGGGACAAAAGATGTGCACAGGGGTTTTCTAGCTCTCAAGACGGTCCCCCGATCACTGAGCTATGGGATAGTTCGATGTATGTGTGTGAAAAGGCTGGAGAGGAGGTCTCTCAGTCACTCCTGTTGAAGCTGTTCCACTTTAGATAAATAATTAAACAGTCAGTGGGCTAGAGATAGAGTGAGCATGATTCTACGATCTGATGGTTAGAGCACCCACATAGGCAACCCAGAGTCCAGTGGCTCACCTCCAATCACTATTTAATTATTTATTGAAAATGGAACAACCTCAACAGGAAAGACAGAGCCCCACATCAGAATACCCCAGAGCCGAGGCATGCTCCTGGGAGGTGGGAGACCTCACTTCAAATATTTTCTCCCATCAGGCAGATGGGGGAGTTGAACCCATTTCCCACCTGCTGCTTGAGTGTTGGGCTAAGTTATATATATATATATAACTTCCTCCTTCATTAGTTGCAGAAAACATCTTAGACATTTGATATCAGGAGAGACTTCATGGCTGTCGATCCCAAGCAGAGGGAGGTGCCTATGTCCAACCCAGACATAGGTGCCTAATACTATAGGGGGATTCGGGCTTAGGACACACTCTCACATCAGTATCTCCCATTGACCAGCTCTGGGGGCTCCCCATTTGTATGCTGGTTTTGGTGGATCCCACTCTAAGGCTATCATCTCTCCTCACTCACTGTACACGGAGCATGGGTGCCTAACTCAGGCTTTGTGGAGCCCAATGGTTTTCTAGGCATCCAAGTCCCTTTGCGCATCTGTGCCCCAGTGTTTTACTGAGGTAGAATAGTCCCCTGAGACGATACCAAAGGCTTGGGCAGGCTCCTTCCTAGGCTTGTTTGTTTATATTTTGTGTTGATGGTTAATGACTGGTTGGATTAGTGATTTATTGCTGTTGACTTCAAAAGGGAGGATGTGGTTTTTGTGGCTGCCCCAAGCCACAAGAGAGGCAGCTAGGGGGCCCGAAAAGAAGAAGTATAAAAACTCAAGGGTAGCAAAAAACAAAGTTTGCTCAGCGATAAACCCTCACCCCGATCTCCTGAGTCTCTTTATTCAACAGCTGCTACCCACACCAGTCCCAGCCCTCTCTGACTCCATCCTACCCCACCCCCTCAACTCAGCCCACCCAAACTCTGTGTCCTAGGAGACCACCTTCAAGCACACCATCTTGTGGCCCATTAGGTTCGCTGCCTTCAGCTCCCTCGGGGTTCTTTCAATCAATTACTCAGACCTGAGCACTTCAAACAGATACCCCCGTTCGTGGGGGTCTGATGTATTAACTCTGACAGAGTACAAATACCTCTTCTTTAGCCCCTCAAGTCCCAGCCCTTCTGGCAGGGCCCCCATGGGGAACGATTGTAAAAGACAGGAGGAGGATCAGTACCCAGAGCAAGGCAAGGGGCAAGCATAGCAAAGTGTGCGGGGAAGTCAGTCCCTGAGTGAGGCAGGGGCTGGGGCAAGCACAGTGGGGTGGGGTGGGGGGATGGGTCTTCAGAGTGGGCAGGGGCCAGGGACAAGCACAGCAGGGCAGGGTGTGGGGGGGATGGGTCCTGGGAGCAAGGCAGGGGCTGGGGGACAAGCACAGAGAAGTGGGGGAGCGGAGGCATACAGGATCTCCTCCCCACCAGGGCAGTGTGGAGCTGGTACCTACCTCTCTCCACTGGAGCCTGGTCCTTGGGAGCCAGTTCTTTCTCTCTTCAGCTGAGCTGCAGCTCCTCCAGGCAGCAGAAGCTGCTCTTCCCTCCCTCATGGTGAGGAGGCTGATTGCGGTTACCCCTGTGACCAGACATTGCCAGGACTACTTTTCAACCAAACTTTCCAGTCGAAAACTGGACAACTGGCTACAGAGGCACCAGAATGCAGGACAGGGGCCAACGGGCGGTGGTCCCTTCATTTCCCCCTGCCTTAAGGGTGAGCAACAGGGGGAGGCAGCGGAGAGGAGCAAGTGGTGGGGAGGGCCTTGGAGGGAGCAGCAGAGTGAGGGCGGGGGCCTCAGAGGGGGAGGGGCAGAGCAGGGGTGGGGCCATGGTCCAGGCACCGATTCCCCCATTCTAGGAAACTTCTGGCATTCCTGCCTGGCAACCTTTCGAGTATGGGCCTGGCATGATGGCACCATTGGCAACCCAGTACCACCTTCTGGGGTATGTATAAGGGTTCAGGTAGGTTTTATCTCCAACATTCAGGTGTCCCCAGCCCAGCCTAGCCCTCCTCCTAAAGCTGAGTTGTAATTCAGGACAGCTAACAGCTGTGGCAGATTAACACATGGGCCCATGGGCCCCAGCCAAGTTGAGGGCCCTGGCAGGAGCACCAGAACCAGGAGCACCAGAAGTGGGAGGGCCCACCAGTGCCAGAACTGTGGGACCACCCGTGCTCCTCCTCTTCCCACTGAGCCCTGCCCCTGCTCTTCTCCCTGAGTCCCCGCCCCTTGGCCAGGTGGGAAATTGGAGCCAGGCCATAGTAGGAACTGCTCAGGGACCCCAGGCTGCTGTGGAGAGCCTTTTACTCTCCACTTGCACTGGGCAGGGGGCCGGGGTGTCTGAGAGCAGCCGCAGACCTGGGTCCCCATCCTCCCAGGCCATGCTGCCCAGAGCACGCGGAGGGTCCAGAGCTCCCCACAGCAGCCCGGGGTGACTCTGACAATGGACCTACTCCAGCTTCCAGTCTGGCCAGGGAGTGGGGCCTCAGGGGGCAGAGGAGGAGCAGGGGTCGGGCCCATGGCAAGGGGGAGCTAAGGTCCACCCTCAGCCTCCCCAGCCTGGGAAGAGGCTGGTGCCGCTAGTAGGAGCTGTGCTTCGTGGTGCGGAGGTTATCGCTGCCACGAAGCACAGCCCCTGCCACAACCGCTCCGTGTCTGCCCAAGGCTACTATGCCCATGTAGGGTTGCCAACTCTCCCAGATTGGCTGGAAGTCTCCCAGAATCAGCCTCAATCTGCTGGTTGCTATTGAAACCAATCCAGGAGATTTAATAGGCAAAAAGTCCAGTCGGCAGCAAAGTTGGGTTAAGGCAGGCTCCCTACTTGCCCCAGCTCCGTGCAGCTCCCAGAAGCAGCTGGCAAGTCCGGTTCCTAGGTGCAGGGGCAGACAGGGGGTCTCTGCGTGACCCAGGAACCATGGCCAATGGGAGCTGTGGGATGGTGCCAGTGGTGGAGCCTTGGAGAAGGGGAGAGGCAGCAGTGGGGCCTCGAGAAAGGGGCGGGGAAAGGGCAGGGCATCGGAGAAGGGGGAAGAGTGTTCAGTTTTGTGCAATTAGAAAGTTTGCAAACCTACCCGACTCCCCACTGTGCTCCAGGTCTTCCATCCCCACCCCCAACGTGCTTCGGGCCATCCACCCTGACTCCCCACCGTGCTCCAAGCCACCCAGCCCAACCCCCCTCCCCGATTCCTCACCGTGCTCCAGGCCACCTAAAGCTTCCCCCTTGCCCCCATGCTCCAGTTCCACCCAGGTAGTTGGTGGCCATCTTTTTAAGGCAGCCTCATTTCCACATATGGAGGATGTAGGGAAATAGTGGTCATCTGGCCTGGCTTCAGCTTCATTGTTGCCAGTCTGACTAAGGGGAATACAACAGATTGAAGCCAGGAATAGGAAGGGCATGTGAAAGTTTGTTTTGTTTTTTAAAGAAACAAACATTTTGCAAGACTTGCAACAAAATCATATAAATGTAGGGTTGGAAGGGACCTTGATATGTCGTCTAGTCCAGTCTCCTGCACTGCGGCAGGACTAAATATTATCTAGCCAGGCCATCCCTGGCATGTGTTTGCCTAACCTGTTCATAAAAGCCTCCAATAATGGAGATTCTACAACTTCCTGAGGCAATTTATTCCAGTGCTTAACCGCCCTGACAGGAAGTTTGTCCTAATGTCCAGCCTACACCTGCCTTGCTGCAATGGAAGCCCACTGCTTCTTGTCCTGGCCTCAGTAGTTAAGGGAAACAATTTATCACCCTCCTCTTTATAAAAAACCTCTTACGTACTTCAAGACTATTATCATGTCCCCACTTCAGTCTTCTCTTCTCCAGATTAAACAAACCCGATCCAATCTTCCCTCATAGGTCATGTTTTCTAGACCTTTAATCATTTTCGTTGCTCTCCTCTGGACTTTCTCCAATTTGTCCACATCTTTCCCAAAGTGTGGTGCCCAAAACCAGGGACGCTACTCCAGTTGAGCCCTTATCAGCGCTGAGTAGAATGGAAGAATTACTTCTCCTGTCTTGCTTACAACTCTCCTGCTAATACATCCCAGATGTTTGCTTCTTTTGCAATAGTATTCCATTGTTGACTCACATTTAGTTTGTGATCCACTATAACCCTCAAATTCTTTTCTGCAATACTTCTTCCTAGGCAGTTGTTTCCCTTTTTGTATTTGTGCAATTGATTATTCCTTCCAAAGTGTACTACTTTGCATCTGTCTTATTGATTTTCATCCTATTTATTTCAGACCATTTCTCCAGTTTGTCAAGACCATTTTGAATTCTAATCCTGTCCTCTGAAGTGCTCACAAGCCCTCCAAGCTTGGTATTGTCTACAAAGTTTAAGTGTACTCTCTATGCTGTATTCAAATCATTTTTGAAGATACTGAACAGAACCAAAAAAAGGAAAGATCCCTGGGGGGGATCCCACTTGATATGCCCTTCCAGCATGGTTGTGGACCACTGATAAGTACTGTCTGAGTATACTTTTCCAACCAGTTTTGCACCCACTTTATAGTAGGTTTGACTAAGCTATTTTTCTCTAGTTTCCTTATGAAAAGGTCACATGAAACCTTCAGTTATGGCAACTCTGAAATATACTCATGGGTCTATTAAGCTTTTGGATGACAGTTCTGGAAGCAGATTCTCTTTCTGTAGCAGGATACTTTTAAGAATGGACCTGTTGGGTCAGACCACTGGTCTGTCTAGCCAAGTATTCAGTCTTCCAACAGTGACCAATGTCAGATGCTTCAGAGGGAATGAACAGAATAGGGCAAAATATCAAATGATCCATCCTCTGTCATCCAATCCCAGCTTCTGACAGTCAGAGGTTTAGGGACAGCCAGTGCATGCAGTCATGTCCCTATCGTATGTAATGGCCATTGATGGATCTATCCTCCATGAATTTATCCAGTTTGTACCCAGTTATACTGTTGGCCTTCATAACATCCTCTAGAAGCAAATACTTCTTTACATTGTTTTAAACTTGCTGCCTATTAATTTCATTGGGTGACCCTTAGTCTGTGTGTTATTTGTTAATTCCTTTCTGAAAATCACCTCAGAGCTGATCTAAGTTGTTGTGGGCATGGGCGGCGGGTGAACCTGGGGCTCAGGGAGACTAGCCCTCAGCCTGGCCCACCCCTTCTGCCTGAGGCCTTGCTCCACCCCCTTCTCCTGCTGAAGCTCAGAGCTCCCCCATGTGGCCCCTAGCCCCAGAATGCCAGGCAGGTGGGTGACATAGCCCCCCAACTCCAGAGTGCCAGGCGGGCAGTGCAGCCTCCATCCCCAGAGCACCGTGTGGGCGGGTGGCATGGTCCCTAGCCCCAGAACGCCAGCTCCCGCCGTCCAGAGTCCTTGACTGCAGGTCAGCCCCCCCATCCCCAGCCCAAGCCCAGGGCCCCAGCAACAGGGGAAGAGCCGCAGAGTGCCATGGGAAGCAGGAGGGAGTCTGGAGGCAGAACGTGGGCAGGGCAATGCAGGCCTCCCCCGGCCTTTGATACCTCCCCAGGGCTGCAAGGGTAATTTCTCCAGCCAGGGATCACCAGATCACAGCAATATTTACTCCACATCCTCTTTTCCTGGCTACCCTTCCTACACACCTCCTATGCTGGGGACTGTGGATGGCAAGGATGAGGAATTCCCGTCCTCAGTGCTATTGCCCTACCATCTCATTTAGCATCACTTTACCTTACTGTAATATAAAATGTGGCTGTTGTGGGACCAAATTACCCTCCTTGAAATCAGTGAGTGTTTTGTTAACTTCGGTGATAGCAGAAAATGCTCCCCCCACACTTGTAAATTCCTTTAAGATTCTCAGTTGAAGGTTAAAAGCATTCTGTAAAGAGATACCATCATAGCACAGTAGTAGGTTTTGGAAAAAACAAGCTTTTACAAAAGCTTAATCCAGTAGAAATATTTTCATGATTTTTTTAAATCAATTGGGAAATTGGCTTTTTGAAAACATAAACATTCCCTTGCTATGTTTATGACTAAACTCCCCAACACCGTGCAGTAAACCTGACAGGGAAATTGACTGGAAACAAACTGAAACTGACTAAGGCTCCAGTCCTGCAATCACATATAGTGAGATTAAGCATGTGAAGGAATGTTTGCTGGAACCAAACCTACTTTATTTTAACTCTCCAAGCTCAGAAAAGTGCAATAAAATAAAATAAAAAATACAAACAGTTAAATAAGTGACAAAATAAATTTGATTTAAAAGTTAATATTTAATAATGTACAGTTCTCTTCTTACACAGACCAGATACTTTTTAAATATAGTTTTTGACCTGGCATTTTTGTCACAAATCTAGTATGATTTTATTATTTAAGCAAAATTTTAAAATTTATTAAAAACACAAAGTGCAGCCGCACAGTTTAAAATAAATCAAACTGATGAGACTGCCTAATGAAAAGATGGTAAGAGAAGACTGTCCAGGGCAAACAGTGAAAGGCGACAGGCAGCCCTCTGAAAAGCACTCTATAAAAACCATGATTTAATGAAGAGTTCTGTGTGAGCTGGAAAGCTTGTCTCTCTCACCAGCAAAAGTTGGTCCAATAAAAGAGATTACTTCACCCACTGTCTCAGGAGTAAAAACAATCCAGTAGGGGCTCTCAGTTTTTGCAGGAGAAAAGAAAATGATTACAGTTCAGCGGGTTTGTAATATCATTTGATCACATGATGTGGGAGCGACCATATATAATGACTGTTCACAATTAGATCTAAGGGGGGGAGGGAATTGCGGCTAAAATAAATAATGAAATTAAAACATCACATGGTAAAAGGCTGATTAAATTCACTTCCAAGTTATTAAACAGGAAATGCAAGATTCAAAATGCACATTTTGAGGGGGGAAGAAGGAGATAATATTTTATTAGACCAGCTTCTGTTGGTGAGTGACACGAGCTTTTGAGCCACTCAGGGCTTTCGCAGGTAGTTTCCCTCCATCACTTGCATTAGTGTGTTGTTTCAGGCTTTGCTTCACTATTGCTACCATGTGTCAGTTTTGTAAAAATATTCACTAGTGTAGCATTTAAAAAGAAAAGGGAAAAATGGGAGGGGGCAGGGAGGAGAGGCTGGAGCGTGCTGAGATTTTCCAGACTAGGTCTGGGAAACTGGGTGTGTTTGTTTTTTTATCTAGAGAATGAAACGTTTGGGGGAGAAATTATTGTTATGCAAAGTAAAGCTGAGAATGAAATAACAAGCTAACTGGGAGAACAATGCAAACGCCGATTGCCCGCAGCTAAAAGGACGTGTGAAATCAGAGGGTTGAGCAAGATCTTGCGTAGGTGATGCAGGTAATGATGAGGCAGTGATTTCGTTAGGTAACAGCCCTTGAGGAAGCGCTATTAAGCGCTGATTGCTTAAAGGTGGCGGAGCAGAGGGGGGGCGTGGCAGGAGAGGGCGGTGCTCGCCCTGAGAGCAGTGCCTGGAGGGGGCGGGGCTCCGGAAGAGGGCGGTGAATGGGGATAGGTGAAGGTTGATACATTGGCCGTATTAGAAGCCGGAGCTGGGCTAGGTCGGCTCCTTGCAGCTGCGGGCGGCTGAGCGAGCACGTGAAGCGGAGAACCCGGGAGCGCCCGCCAAGGAAGGAGGATGATAAACGTGTCAGCGGTGTGGTTGTTGGCGCTCTTCTTGCAGGCAGCGTGCTCGGTGAGTCCGGGGGCTGCCCTGGGGGGAGGGGGCCATGTGTTGTGCCGGATCGCTGGCGTGCTGTGCCGAGGGGAAGGGAAGGGATGGGATGTGCAGAGGAGGAACAGGAGCTGGACAATCCCCCTCCCCCTGCCAGCTCCTCCGGGGAGGATCAGCCCTTTTGTACCCTCCAAAGTCTCCCTGGGCCAGAGCCAGGCGCAGCCTTGGCGCTCGGTTCCCCCATGGGGGAGCAGAGGCTGTGAGCCGGGCGGGCTCTTGGTGCTCCAGGCCCCTGGAAACGGGCTGGGGCGGGGGGAGGGCTGGTTGCTTCGCTTCACCCCCTGCATTCAATTACCCAAAGCGGCTCCATATGTTGCGAGGCTCCCAGTCCCGCGCTGGCAGGAAGCGCTCTCCGGCTGCCTTGGCAGGAGCTGCTGAGTCTGGCGCAGCTGCCTCCTTTCAACAGGTTATTAGAGCCGAGCCGCACCCTCCCCTGCCCCTAAGGGCTGGCTGACACCCAGGGCTTCCAGCGCCTGCTGCAGCCCGCCCCGGCGGGCTTCGTTCAGAGCAGCCCCTGCATCCCCGGCTCCTGCCCCTCCTCTGGCTGGCCGGATATTCGCTCTTCCCTTTGTGCCGCTTGTCCGCGCGGTGTTTGCTTTCCGCGACGGTGACAGGCTCCCGCTGGTCCCGAGCTGGCTAAGATGCCAGCTGAGCGCCAACCATGCGCTCTCCTCCGCGGGCTTGGAGCTCTGCTGGCAGCTGAGAGGTGGCGGCTGCAGGCTCCCCACGCGAGGAGAGACCTGTTAAAAAGACCCCTCATGCAGCTGCCTGGTTACAAATCAAACTCGGAGGCGAGACATGCTTGGCAGAGGCGGGGACAGCTTCCATCAAACGCCATGTCCCTCTTCAGGACGAGGGGGGGGGGAGTCCGCTCCCTGCTCCCATGGGCTGGGCTAAGCTATACCCTAGTTTAGATCCTTGCTCTGAAATGGCCACTTAAAGCTAGCGTGCAGGTGGGAAAACTTTCAAGAGTGCTCCCAAATCAAGTTCTTTTCCCGCGTGCTAGTGCTCATGCTGTGGCGCTAAAACAGAAAATCATGTGGTTGTACTTTGTTCCCATGCCTAGACCGTCTTTCATATTCATTTTAAATAAAATACTTAGTGGCTAACGTGCCTATTAAAAAAAACTTTTCCTAATCACACTGCTTCAGTCAATGTCCTAGTTATAGTAAACTCTCTTGTCGTTCCCTGCTGCCTGCCATGTTCCTTGCTGGCTTCAGCTTCTGCAGAAAGCATAAACCTGGTTTCTACTACGGTGAGTGTAGCGTTTATTCCATTGAGTTGATAGTGCTAATCTCTATATAGATCATCATCAATTTATCAGGGCAGGAGTATGTGCCTTCCCAATGGTGGATTAATTAAGATGTTTTAACTAGGCTCTCTGTAAATCAACATTCTCCTTACTGCCCCAGTCAAAGCTTTATTTGGGGGGGTCAAAGATTTTTTTAAATCACCTCCCCTCCCCCCAGAAAACTCACTGCAGGCTTAAAGAGATTATTTTTGACGTGGGCTCCAAATTTGAGTGGATTGAAGTAACCACTTAGGTTCTCCCTCAGATGGCTACCCATTCTAGCCACCAGATGTCAGCACCGAATAGCAAATTCACTTCAGTTCTGTTCAGTCTCTAGTTGGCCAAGTAGTCTACAGAGCATTTCAAAAATTAGGTTTTGTGCGTATGATGATGGCATAAGCCATTCCATAGTAGACTCTGTTGGTCTAACTTGAATGAAATGGAAAAATACTGACTACTTTCATTAAAGTGATTGTAAACACTCACTAATCCATAAAACCTACCTCTCAGGCATGTGTACCCGCTTCATAAGTCACTTGGGGTGACACAGTGAGTTAGTGGCAGAGACAGGACTAGAATTAAGCAATACCCGGCTCCCAGACGCATGCGTAGTCAATTATGCCTTGTATGAGTTCTGTGTGAAAAAGCATTGTTTACTGAGCATGACCAAGCCTATGGAGTGCCCACTTTCTCCCAGCCTATGAACACACACTAACTGAATCTGCACTGTTTGTGTAGTCTCCTTCCCCTCATGGCATATCCAAGGGGAGGAATAAAGTGTGACTTCTTCTCTACCAGGACAGAGCAGTGTCCCTAACTAAATGGCCTGTCCTGAAAACTGAACTGTCCCTCCTTGGTTGAATTTCAAATTTTTCCAGAAATAATAAACCAGAAAGAAGGGAAATCCTACAGTAAGGGAGGCTACAGAACTTGTGAAATGGATGTTTGAAAGCCCTTCAGGGTAGGAGAAATCAGAGCACTTATGTACACGCAAAGTACTACAGAGTTCTCTAGATTATCATAGAAATCAAAAACAAAGGGTTGTGGTGAAGAGACCCCAGTAGCTCTTTCAAATTTAGGTAGGGACAATCTCTGCAGTCCAGCTGCTGCTGCTTCATATCTGTTAACTTATGTGACTTGAACTCTAAAAATCTAATTTGTATTGGGCCTCAGAACAGTAGATGGGGCCCAACCTTTGGAAACTAAAACACTGCATTTTATTCCTGGGAATAACCAATCCTGTCCTGGCAGAGAGAGCCTGTAGAAGTGATCTGCATGACACCTGTTAACAGCACTTTTACTGGCAAAGACAAAGTACAGTTGGGGTCTAGCCAGCTTTTAGGCCACTGTTGCTTTGCTGCCATAGGTTCTCCCTTATTACGAGACCTTTATCTGTTTACACATCTGCAGGTCATAGACATCCAGCATTAACCTGATAACAAGAATACTCTAAATGAAAAGAAACTCAAGATTTAAAGACAATTCACCAGTGGTAGAATCAATGAATGAATTAAGCAAAATGCATCAGGCAGTAGGCAACACATTGGTGACTCAGTACTTAAATGACTTCCCTTGTAACTGTTGGCCCATGCTTGCATTTTTTCTGTTTAAATGAATGCTGCTTTGAACCACAGATCAAAGCTGGTTTTCCTCTCAAGCTGCCCTTTGTCTCAGAAGATGAAGTTTATTGATTTGATAAGATTACCTCAGTTAATGGGTGTAGAAAGCACAGCATTGCTGTGTAGGCCTCTGCCTGCTTGGGATCCCAGCTAATATGTTATGATCCCATCACCGACATACTTGTTGCTAGCAGTGTTCTAGCTAGTTCCTCGCCCGCTAGTCTGAGGAGTGGGTTGTAAAAGATGCTTTGGATTCACATGATGCAACTGTGCAGCTATGAGAGCTGCTTGACAACTTGTCTCCTTGCCATGTTGCTGCATGATGCCACAGAAATTCATTTCCTGTTGGTATATTGCCTGCTTTTTGAGCTCTGCCTATGAGGAGAGAGCCGGGAGTTTTCTTCCCTCCTTGGAGGAGGTGGTGCTTTGTTATTCAAGACAGTAAGATATGAGCACAACCTGCCCTGCTCACTTTCTCTGAAGTGTTGGGGTGGAAAGTGAGAAGGGCCTGAAGCTTAGGTGGACTATGAAGATAGAAGTAGAAGACTGTTCCTGGCATTGCTTAAGGGGACTTGTGCAGTAACCATCCCTTCCTGTGGTGGACATGTCTGTACGTGGCTCAAGAACCCAGGATGGACCCATCTCCCCATTGGCGTTCTGAGACCATGCTTCATGTTACTGCATGGCCTGTGCGCTGCTTTGCCTGGCCACACATTTGGAAAAAACTCCCCTTTGATAGAGCACATGATCACAGCAGTGGTATTTCTGTCCAGCATGCATGGGTTGTGGTCATCCTGGGTTGTTTGGGTTTATTTAATGAAGTCAGTAGCCTGTGATATTTTAACTGGTTGGTAGCCATGTGGCAATGTTAGTCTTAGAACTGCTGCATGAACAGTGCATCCTGACAGTGTAATACACTTCATAGGACCTTAGCAAATCTATACAGCTACAGGAGGGCATGCTGCAATCCCTCTCCAGTCTAGTTAGGGGAAACTGCATTAGCAACTTCCATTGTCTAAAAACCATGGCTTCTAAAGGTGGATAGCTAGTTTTGATTGGTTCCCTGGTACAGGCATGCTGAATTCTACAGTGGAGGCTAGCAAAAGACTGGTAGGGCTGGAATGAGCCTCTCTTTGAAATGGCTTGCAACACTGAATACAAAGTGAAGGTGAGATCATTCTGAGCTGTATGTCAGCTAATGTCTTATAAGGAAACTAGCTAGTCCAGCTTTCCCATTAAATCTGTATAACAGATTCCTCCTTATACACAAACTACCCGTCATAAATGAGACTTTTCCATGTGAATGTCCAGCTGCTGATGTACAACAGGTGTAAAATGTTGGGCCTTCTGTGGTCTTAAGCTCTTCCCAGGTGAGGGACACCAATGTAAGCATAGTTCTTAGTCACTTTGTTCTAGGATGGCTTACCTAGTACTACTGAATAATTAACACTTCTAATGGCAACCCTGGGAAGCTGCTGTTAGCTCAACAGTTCTCGAACAGCCTGAGACAAGTTACAGCAAGTGTAAAAAACCTGTAAATCTTCTCAAATATGAAGCTGAAATTCTGTGCTTTTAAGTGCACTAACCTGAATTCTAGGTAGAACAAAGCTTGTATATACTCCACATTAAGCATGTCTTTTCAGCGTGTGGGACTCATTACTATTGAAATAGTTGTCCTTAACTAAATGCTGTAGGGGGTCCTCCCATACGAACCTAGCCTGGTGTCAAAGTTGGACACTTTCCTCTCAGAGGACACTAACATTAATGGACTCCAATATTCCCTCCCTATGTGTTAAGCCTTCATTCTAGTTTAATTCAAACGTTAATTTGTAACTTTGTTTTAGAAAGGCTGAGATAGGTTTCTGCAAGAGTTCCATGATAATGAACACTCTCCTATGAATAGAACATAAAATATGAAACTTTCTGTGCAGAGAAGACAAATCTGAGTTGTAAACACAGCAGTTCCCAACCATAATTAAAACACTGTTCCATCTTGATGTACACAGGACCTAATGCTAGCAAACAGTATTAGTCTTACTAGGTCTTAGTCATGCTATGTGGTTAAGTTGTCTATGCACCCAGGTGGAACAGTGCTCTGTGTTGAGAACTAGAGTACCTAACCATCCTACCCACATAATTAATATGCTGTATAGGCCAGGTCACGACTCTTCTATATCACTGAACAATCCAGTTGCAGATAAAACTTGGAGAGAATAAAGTTGACACATGAGCGTTTCACTTTCTATCATCTGAGTCCTGGTTATAAAACTTGCCTTCATCAGAGACTTATAATAAAGTAATCCAACTTTTCCAGTACTACATGCTAACCTAGCCTTTTTCAATAGTCTTGTTGACCTATATTTTCTATATTGAATTTGAGAGCCTCATCTACTGCAGAGCTTCCTTGATTTGAATTTAAGTCAGTGACCGAAACTTTCAGTTGTAAGTGCTGAACACTAGGCTGTGAAGTAAGTGATCTATGATGCCTTTTGAAGTTCATCAGCATTTCTGAATGCTGAGCACTTCTGGATATTGGTCTACCTACTTGGTGTGGAATAAAGATTTTGGTACCTACGCTTGGCCTAATGTAGAAGCACATTGTTTCCTCAGTATGTTTGACTAGCAGTCCAGATGGCATATCCAGATACCAATCTAGAAAGCTGAGTTAATCTTTATCTGAGAAGCTAAAATGTGACTTTCATGTGTAGCAAGATCAGCACAGACCTCCCAGTACCAAGTTAAGAAGCAGAGTGATGGAGGCAAACATCTGACTAAACTCAGAACTATGGCTGAATTTCAAAGTTCTGAAGTTGAATATTGGGGTCTGAAGTGTTCTTACTACACCTCTTCTCCCTCCCTCCCTGCCCCCTGATAACCTGTCCTAGTGGAATCTCTGGCTTATTGGATCAGTGTGTAGTTGGGAATGTAACTTCCTGTCGAGTCACTGAAACTGTAGTCACAACTAATTCCTCAAAATGTTACACTTTTATGGCTCTTCATCCTCTGTCTAAAACCTGGAAACCCTTCTGGGGCTGTCCTGGCTTAAATGAAGCAATAAAAACTACTTGCCTGACTGAACATCTGGGTGTATTGCTCTCCGCAAAGCAGAAGTGGGGCGATGGACATTACTAAGTGATTCACTTACATCAAATAGATGGCTGTGTTCCCATGGCACATCATATCTTCCAGTGTCATCTTCTGGTCTGTGGTGTCGGAAAGCTTTCCAGAATGAAACTGGTTATATCAAAATTTACAGGAGGAACAGGGCACAACTCTGGAGTCAATACACTAGCCATCTTCCAGTCAACGCTGGGTGTCTTGTTTCCATTTTTGAAAAGGGTTCCTGAGGTCATAACTTTAGTAGTAAGTAACTGGAAAGAAACTATAGCAAAGAATAGAATTATGAGAGTGAAATCTAACTTGGGGAAGAATCAACACTGCTTTTGTAAATGGTGAGGAATTCTTTGAGGGTGTCAATTGTGGATCAGGATGATCCAGTTGATTTACTGTCCTTCTCCAAAGGCTTTTACAGTCATCTCCTGGATCAGTAACTGATTTAAAAGTGTCCCATTCTCAGAATGGGGAGAGACGAACAGCAGGGGTCCTCCAAAGATCTGTACTGGGATCAGTGCAGTTCAACACTTATTAATCTGCTGAAAGGGTAAAGAGTGAGGTGGCAAAACTAACAGATAGCAAAGTCCAAAACTGACTGAAGAGTTATGGGATCTCACAAAACTGGGCAACTGAGCAACAAAATGGCAGATAAAATTCAACTTTGATAAGTACAAAGTAATGCATGCTTGGGGGGGAAAAAATCATAGTATACATGCAATGGGTTCTAAATTAGCTCTTGTCCCTCAAAGTTCTTGGCACCACTGTGGAGTGTTCTGAAAGTCAGCCCAATGCACAGCAGTGGTCAAAGGCTAACCTTGTTAGGAACTATTAGGAAAAAGAGAAAATTGGACAGAAAAATCATAGTGCCACTATATCCAGGTAGTTAATAGGCAGACCATGGGCCAAATCCAGATCACCAGATGCTTTTTGAACAGATCGCAACATCTTATTTACTTATTTTGTGGGAGGCGGGGGCATCTTTCTCTGGAGTTTGGATCTTCACAGTACCTTGACACACAATTGGTTACTTATGCACTATATAAATCCATGGTCCACCTACTCCTTGGGTTCTGTGACTTTCTGGTTGCCCCATCTCCGAAAGGAAATAATGGAACTACAGAAGGATTAGAGAAGGGCAACAAAAGATGGTCAGGGATATGGAACAGCTTCTGTTTGAGGGACTAAAGAATATGGCTGCTTAGACTATTAAGGAGAGTAAAAGCAGCAAAGAGTCCTGTGGCACCTTATAGACTGACAGATGTTTTGGAGCATGAGCTTTCGTGGGTGAATATCCACTTCACCTGCTGCTTTTACAGATCCAGACTAACACGGCTACCTCTCTGATACTATTAATGAGAGAGGTGATAGAGGTCTATAAAATCATGAATGGTGTGGAAACAGTGAATAGAGAAGTGTTTACCCTTCTTACCATACAAAAACCAGAGGTCATATAACGTAACTAATAGGCAGCAAGTTGAATACAAACAAGAGGAAGTAGTTTTCACAATGCACAATTAACCTGTGGAACTGATTGCCAGGGGATGCTGTGATGGCCGAAAGTATAACTATTAAAAGCTGGATAAGTTCATGGAGGATAAGTCCATCAATGACTATTGGCAAAGATGGTCAGGGATGCAACCCCATTCTCAGGACCCTAAACCTCTGCCTGTTGGGAGAGGAAGACAGAGTAGCTCTCTCCATAATTGCCCTGTTCTGTACACTTAAGCTCTGGTAATGACTACAGCTGGAGATGGGGTACTTAGCTAGGTGGGCTATTGGTCTGACTTGGCATTGCAGTTCTCATGCTTCATCTCTTGTGGGTTCCTTTTTTACTGCCTCTTCTGCCTCTTTTTTTGAGAAGAGGGGAAAAGACTGTCAGATTCATTGGGTTTAACTTTGTCCTAGTACACCAACTTAAGGCACTGGTGAGAGGTGCGGGACAAACTACCTGACAGCAGTGGCTCGCTAGCAGGCTTGTAATACTCTACAAATCTTGCTTTGCCTTTCACTGAGGCCCTGTCCTCTGTCAAATGCCACTCATTGCCTTAAGTGCTTATTGGCAGGAACAGCTGTCTTGAATTCTTTATGAATTAACTCCTGGGGAAGCTAAGGTTCTGGATTCACTGCATGATATGGCATGTCTACAATGCCCTGCTGTGGAAAAACTTACACTACAGCCCTTGGCTCAGATTTTTGGACCAGGTGATGTCTGCATTACATATTGCATGTTGCTCTACCAACCAGCTCTCTGAATATACCAGCCTACCCATAACACAAAGCAGTAACTTCTCATTAGTGGACTAGCTTTTTCTCATCAGTTCTTGGAAAACACGCTTTGGCACATGTAATTACAAACAGGCAAAAACTAACAGAGGACTGTGTCTCCTAGACAGAATAGAACTTGAATTGTTTTTCTCTGAGGATATGCAGAACACGGTGGGGGAAAGAAAATCAGGGGTCATTAAAGCAACCAACTCAGTATTTCCACTAAGTTCAGAGGCTGCATTAGCTTTCTCTGACTTAGCTCAGAAAGCCTAATACGGGAAAGGCTGTCCCAACTGACAGACTAATAGCTCAGACAGCAATACACATACCAGTTAAAGCCAGGCAGTAGCACTAACTCACGTTGCATCCAGAGATTACTGGAGGAACAGATTATAAAGAGGTCTGGGGGTGGGTGGGGAAGAACAGAGGCAGTTTACCATATGGAGAGCAAATGACTGTTCATCTGGAAACTGTTAGTGTAAGGTCTCTTGTAATGCTGCTACTTGAAAACTACAGTGACTTTGCTGGTGTCTGCATGAGCTCCTCGGATTGTCTGTAGTTGCCAGTCTTTAGAAGGAAAATACCCTGGTTCTTTTTGGTCTCAAAGCAAATTCATAACTTACTGACAATCTCTCTACTTCAGGCAAAGTAGCATTTAAATGAGGCACTAATCATAGTGATCTGTCAGTTCAGTGTCGTCTTCCAAAGTGTGGAGCGACAGAGCCAGGTTGCAAGCCACATCTCTTACTAAAATAGTGTCAATCCCCCTAGTAAACTGAATTTTATTAGGATTTTGGGCGATTACTATCTCCTACATTAAGAGATATAAGATGGTACGTGTTGGAAGCATATCTGTTTACAGTTCATCTTGCCTTATTTCTTGTCACATACCTCATTAAGTCATACAACCTACATAGGAAGGCAGTTTTAAACTTATTCAGATCTTGTGCCTGCATGATATTTGGAGACTGACTCTCTCCAGTTGCAAAATAGGAGCTTGGGTAATTTGCAGCTCTGACAGCATATTTCTGTGGTAAGAAACAAGCTAAAAATACTACTCTCCCCCCCCCCATCTGCTTTATATTTCTGTAACTAAGGAAGTATGTCCCCATTTCAAGAACTATGGGTCATCACAATTGGGTTTCTGTGCATTCTTCCCAGTTTTGGTTTGCCTGGGTTAGGGGCAAGTCTCAGAGAATAGCACACATGGCACAATTAAGTGTTGGCAGCACATGTAGTAACCTTCTGTCTTTAAAAAAGAACTAAGCTATGCCCTTTGAAGTCTAACTGTGGATGCTGCTGTTTCTGCACCTGTATGTAGGATGCATAGCAATAATCCAAAAGCTAGTTAGGAATGGGGCAGAATTGTCCTGGGGTGCCTATATGGAGCTTAGTGGACTAACAGCATAGTTTGAGTAGCGTCACCTTGCTGCATTCAACACTATAGTCGGAATGGCCAAACACTGACCATCTGAGCTGCATGTGATCTTTAGAAGTTTGAGAGCTGGGGTGTGCCAGCTGGAGTGGGGCTTCAGTCACATGGGGCATGCCTGCCAGGGCTTGAGCACCACTCCTACTGAAGCCCAGCACCCTGGGAGGCATGTCATGTAGGGCAGAAGCCCAAGTTTCCTCACTGCCCCTCTTCTCACCCCCAGTTTAGTATGTGAAGACTAGGGGGTGTCTTCAAGCCACACTTTAATTGTAACAGAGCCTCATGCCAAACCTGCTATAGCCAGTCTGTCATTGGTAGGCACTTAAATTGATGACTCTATGGGGCTTTTTCACTAACTATCTACAACAGATCAATGTGCTTAAATGGCACCTATGTGAAATGGGAGAGTATTCTGGGCTTGCATAAAACATCAAACATGTCACCATACAACACTAGCTTTTTTAATTTACAGAAGTCTGAATGGCAAGCTTGCCAGCTGTCTAAGTATAAAACAGTTGAGCCAAAGGCTGATTCAAGATAAACCGAAATCTCTTGGGTTCTTCCATTAGAGTAGGACAATTGTATTTTTAGCTACTCTCTCCAGCTGAGTATGGAGGCTCAAACAGGTCTGTATCCTAGAAAGTTTGGGCAGTGATGAGTGGTCTTCTAGCTCACTCTTGCATCAACTGAGTCATAGCCTTTAACAGAATAGCTGATAGTTTTTGGTTTTTTAAGCATTAAGCTCAATTATTCTTTCCACAACTCCACTGCATGGTCAGACCTTTCAGACCCTCTTTATAGTTTGTTTTTAAACATTTAAACAAACTCCTTGTGCTCAATCCCCAGGTCCTATACAAATCCTGTTCAGTTGTTAGATGGGCACTGGGGTTTTGGCCTAACCCGTCACATCTATAACTAATAGCCAACCATCTGTGCTGTCTCAAGATGGTGGCTGTATGCAGCCATTCTAAATAACCACATCTGGACTGTGCTATTCTCTTCCTGGGAGCCAAGAATTCCATGTCTAGGCGAACACATTAAAATACTTAACTTTGGTGCTATAACTACAATATCTCCATTCTAAGATTCTTGTTAACATGAGATTGAACCAGGGATAGCAATTTAATAGTGATTATGGACCTTGCTGTACTTCCAGAGCACTGACTTAGTCACTGAGATGCTTGGATCTTAGTCAAGCCTTACAAATGCCTCTGGAAATTGCCTGATTGAAGCTTATAGTGGGGCTGTGTGCTGAGCCTAGCAGTGTGCTAGGCTCGGCTCAGAGTTTAGCCTGCCATCCTTTCATCACCAATCCTTTTAGGATCCTTGACAAGGGAGTAGAGCTAACTCCTGGAGAACCAGGATTTAAAAAGCCAGCTCCTAAGTGACCCAAGGTGCTAGTGAATAAGTCTTGTGAGGGAGTTCAGCAAGGATACATGAGAGCCAGGTACTTAATAAACATTCTCTAATTAGGACAATAAACCCCCACTCCAACAAACCCCCCCTCAGCAAGAGTGTTGCTGGGCTTCTGCCTGAATTACTTTTTCAGAGTGGTGGTTAGCCAATCTAATGCACTGACTGCAGCATGTGTGATTGATTACTTTGTGGTGTGGGCAAGTAGTATGTGTGGATTTGGTTCAAGCACCTCATGGCCCTCAGACTGAGTACAGTATCTTGAGACCATAGTGCAGGGACACAGAGGTATGTAGAAACTTTGGGTGTGGCACTGTTCTACTGTGCCCCAGAGTCTGACAACCTCTGTGCTGTTGAGGATGAAAGTCTGAGGGAAGGAGAAAATCAAGGTGTAGTGGGAAGGAAACTTATGGTATCCTATTGCAATAAGGAAGCATCTCTTGGGGAAGGACCCTGTCTTCCTATTAACAGTAATGGAGGATTTGATTATTAGAAACATAGCCAGGTTTCTCTGGGATAATTGCATGGTGAATTGCCTGCTGAATTCAAAGGTTGTGGACTTCTCAAGACTTCTTGACAGACTTGTGTGCAATGCTGGCATAGAGCTAGTGGGTGTGGTATGTGTAGGTGTAAGTGACATAGGGAGAGATAGGAGAGAGGTCCTGGAGGCCAAATTGGGGCTGCTAGGTCAGAGACTAAAGTCCAGGACCTCCATGGTAGCATTCTCTGAAGTGCTTCCAGTTCCCCACACAAGGCCATTTACAGGCAGAACTGCAGCATCTAAATGCATGGATGAGGTGGTGGTATTCAGAGGAGGGGTTTAGGTTTATTAGGAACTGAGGAACCTTTTGGGGAAAGGAGGCGCCGATACAGGCAAGATGAGCTCTACCTAACCCAAAGTGGAACCAGACTTCTGGCATGTAAAATTAAAAATCTGACCTTTTAAAACTAAGAGCTAGGGGAAGGCTGACAGGTGTATAGGAGTTTGTCCAAACTCCATGCTCCTACCTTAAGGGAGGATTTATTATACTGGATACTGTATATCCTAAGGAGCAGGGGTAGGGTGACCAGATGGCAACTGTGGGGGAAAGAATAGGTGCCTGTATAAGAGTCCCAAAAAAAGGACTGTCCCTTTAAAAACAGAACATCTGATCACACTAAGAGGGGACAAGTTGGCCTTTAAATGAGTCCTGTTCAACTACATCACAAGAAGACAGACCTAAATATTGATACATTTTTAGAAGTGCTGGAGTACAAATGCTAGAAGTCTAAATGCAAAGATGAGTGAACTTGAGTACCTAGTATTAAATGAGGATATTGATAAAATAGGCCTCACAGAAACTTGGAGTAGTGGAACATAGCAATACCAGGTCACACACTATATAGGAATGACAGAAGGCTGGACTGGTGGGAAAGTGGCATTATATGTGAGAAGTCATCAAATAGATTAATTTTAAATAAATCAAAGCATACCGTAGGATCTCTATGGCTAGAAATTCCATATTTGAACAGTGAGTGTAGAAGTAGGAATATACTACCAACCAGCTGACTAGGATGGTGACTGATTTGTGAAATGAGATCAGAAGCTAAAACAGAGCCTGATAGGGGATTTCAATTCCCTATATTGACAGGGAACATGTACCCTCAGAATGGGATGCAGAGATAAAATTTCTGGACACTATAAATGACTGCTTCCTGGAGCAGCTAGTTCTGGAAACTACAAGGGGAGAGGCAACCCCTGACTTAGGGCTTGGCTACACTCACACTTTACAGCGCTGCAACTGGGGTGTGAAAAAACACCCCCCTGAGCGCTGCAAGATACAGCGCTGTAAAGCGTCAGTGTAATCAGGGCAGCAGCGCTGGGAGCACGGCTCCCAGCGCTGCACGCTACACCCGTAAGGGATGTGGTTTACATGCAGCGCTGGGAGAGCTCTCTCCCAGCGCTGCCGCTCTGACTACACTCACACTTCAAAGCGCTGCCGCGGCAGCGCTTTGAAATTCCAAATGTAGCCATACCCTTAATCCTAAGGGGCACACAGGATGTGCTCCAAGAGGTGAATGTAGCTGAAATGCTCAGTTAAAGCAACCATCATGTCATATCCTTTGGGGGAGGGGAATACCAAAGAAACCTACCACAGTAGCATTTAACTTCAAAAAGTGGAAGTACACAAAGAGGAGGCTAGTTAAATGGAAATGAATAGGAACAGTCAAAATGAAATATCTGCAAGCTGCATGGAAACTTTAATAATAAAAAAAAAAAACAACCCTGACAGGCTCAAATAAATGTGTGCCCAACATAAAGTAAGAGAACCAAAAAGGCACCAGGGCTAAACAGTAAGAAGCAGTTAGACTTCCTTTCTATTTTCCTCAGTAGGATTTTCTTTCCAACTTTTAAAGGAACATAAATGTATAATTAGGCAGGCCAAAAAACTTGAAGAGCAACAAGCAAATAACACATTAACAGCAAAAAAGTTAAATATAAGAAGCAGAAAGCCTGCCAAACTGAGGCCACTAGACAGTTGAGAAGTAAAATGAGAACTTGAGGAAGCTGGGGTGAGTTGAGGCTAAATGAATTCTTTGCATCTTCACTGTGGAGGATGTGAGGGAAATCCCCACACCAGAGCCATTCTTTTTAGGTGACAAATCTGAAGACTGTTCCAGATCTACTGGTTGAAGGGAGGTTTTGGAACAAATTGGTAAACCAAGCAGTAAACTACACAGATGGTAAACTGTTTAGTCTGTTCAGTTTACCAGTTGGTTGGTATTCCCTCAGTTCCTGAAGGAACTTAAATATGAAATTGCAGAACTACTAACTGATATGTAACCTCTTACTTAAATCAACATCTGTATCAAATGACTGGAGGATAGCTAATGTAATGCCTTTAAAAAAAAAAAGCCTCTAGAGCCTATCCTGGAAATTGTAGGTCTGCAAGCTTAACTTCAGTACCAGGCAAATTGATTGAAAATATAGTAAAGAACAGAATTATCAGACACCGAGAAACATGTGCTGTCAACATGCCTTTTGTAAAGAGAAATTACCCCTTTGAAGGGGATCCCAAACATGGGGACAAGGGGATCCAGTGGATAGTGCACTTGGACTTCTAGAATATCTTGACACATTCTTCACCAAAGGCTGTTAAGCAAGCCAGTGATGGGATAAGAGGGAAGATCCTCATGGATCAGTAACTCCTTAAGACAGGAACCAAGGGTAGGAAGGCTTTTCACAGTGGAGAAAGGTATAGTGGGGCCCCTAAGGATCTGTATTAGAAGCAATGCCGTTCAACATGTTCATAAATGATCTGAGAAGGGGTAAACTGTGAGATTGTATTGCCTGCAAATTTTGCAAAATTACTTAGTCCAAAGCTGACTACAAAGTTACAAATCTCACAAAAGCAGGTGAGTGGGCAAGAAGATAGCTGATGAAATTAAATGTTAAGTGCATAGTAATGTACATTGGGAAACATAATCCCAGTTCTACATACCAAAATGGTGGGCTCTGAATCCCCCATTACTATTCAAGAACGCTGTCTTGGAGTTATAATGGATAATTCTCTGAGAACATCTGCTCATTTTGCCACAGCAGTCAAAACAAACAACTGTTTGGAACCATTAGGAAAGGGATAGATAATAGTAAATGTCACTAAATCCATGAGATGATCACGCCTCAAATGATGCATCCAATTTTGGATTCCCCATCTCAAACATGATATTGGAATTCAAAAATACAGAGATGTTCCCTATGCCTAATTTTTGACCAGCTTTCATAAGAAGACGAAAGACTAGGCTGTCATCTTAAAGAGAGAGGTCTATAAAATTTTGAATGCTATAGAGTGAATGGGGAAATATTATTTTTCCCCTTTGCATAATACAAGAACCAGGATAATCTGATAAAAATTAATAGGCAGCAGGTGTAAAACAAAATATACGGAAGTGTTTCTTCTCACAATACAGAGTCAACCTGTGGAACTCATTGCCAGGGGCTGTTTTGAAGGCCAAAAGTATAACTGGGTTCAAAAAAGTATTTAAGTTCATGGAGAATAGGTCCATCAATGGCTATTAGCTAAAATGGTCAAGGATGCAATGCCATGCTTTGGGTGTCCCTAAACCTCTGACTGCCGAACCTGGGATTAGACAACAGAATGGATCATTCAACAATTACCTTATTCTGTTCATTCCCTCTGAAGCATCTGGCATTGGCAATTGTTGAAAGACCGGCTAGTGGGATAGATGGACCAGTGGTCCAACCCAGTATGGCCATTCTTATAAGTGGCTTTGAGACAGCACTTTTGAGTGAAACAGCACTCTCAGCTAGTTTGACTAGCTCAAGTACTCTTCTGCCATAGAGTTGCATAGCTTACCTTAAAGCAAGGAGAGACCTGCACATAAGATTCTATAGTAGTAAGTAAGCCTGGTACTGACTCTGCTTAGCTGTGGATGAAAACTGAAATGGGAAAGAAATATTCCTTTCCATGATCTGGAAAATGGTACAGTGAGCCCTGGTCTATGTACACCCTTTTTGTCCCAGTATGACTCGTGCCTACAGCTGTGACTAATTCTTACACTGGTACAATATGCATCCTGATATAGGTGCTGTTATACCAAAGTGCATGTTATAGGTTATTCCTGTAGTGGAAGGGGAGTATTCTATACTGTAGAAGCACCTTATTGGGCTACATGGCAGGGTGGATACAATGGTACAATTATGTGTCGGTATCCCATTGGCTATGTCTAGTGGCATTAGGAAGCCTTTCCCCTCTTTCTGTGTTCTGTCAACTACTTTATTGTAGCACATCTAAGCCTCTTTCAGCTGCACTGCTGGCCTTAGTTAAGCTACCATTTTTAATTATGTAATGGAAATCATCAAACATGGCTGTATTGGAAATTTTCAGAAAGATTAACACGTCCTTGTCAGGAGGGTGCCATCTGCAGTATGGGAACTGAGATGAAACTGTAGACACTGCTTTTGTTTCTTGCAGACTTTAGGTTGTACTTCCCAGGTAACTGCTGAGGTCAGTAAGATTCTGAAAATAGACTTCTTAAAACTCTGTATAGGACTAGTAGTGATCCCAAGTCCTGCTATGTAAGAACAGTCAGACTGCTTCTTGTAATCAGGAAAGCCTTCCTTGTAGCTGGCTGCAAACAAATTGGTTTCTCAAATGCTAGACTTTTTTGTTTCCTCCCCTTTCTTGAAGCCAATCATGGTGAAAATCTGGATGTCAAAGACTCAACTGTCAAAGCCAGCCTTTGCTATTGCAGCCTGGCAACTAACTGCATCCACAAATCGGGTGGCTGAGTGCAAACAGTTGTCCCACAAGTCTGCATGTAAATATATTATTGTGGGGACAATACCTTGCCTGCATTAGAGGCCTGGGTGATAATCTGAGGTGCCTAAATATCTCCATGGAACAGCTATTCTTTGAGGCTATTTGGAATGGGGCTGTGGAGGAGGTGAGACAGGCATTGTCAAACAGTGACCGTGCAAGCTGGAACTCTTCTTCAGTTAAAGGCCAGTGACACCTGGGTTGTATATTCAGAGATGAAGACATGCCAAAAGGTGGTTTACCAAGCACTGGAATACAGCATTTCACTTATTCTAGAATCACTTCAACAAACTGGATTGCAAAAGCACTGGGAAGTGTTCTGAGGCACTCAACCAAGGCCCCCATGCAATATTAAAGGGGCCTGCAGGACCCTTTATTGGACATGGTTGGCTCGCCCTAGAGCAGTGGTTCTCAACCAGAGGTATGCATACTTTAGAGGGGTACACAGAGGTCTTCTGGGGGTACATCCACTCCTAGATATTTGCCTAGTTTTACAATAGACTACATAAAATGCACTAGCAAAGTACATACAAACTAAAATGTCATACAGATACATGAGAAAGTAAGCAAATTTTCAGTACAATACATAAGTACTTGATTTTTACAAGCAACTATTTTTAAGTGACATGAAACTTGGGGTACACAAGACAAATCAGAGTCCTGAAAGGGGGACAGTAGTCTGGAAAGTTTGAGAGCCATTGCCATAGAGATCATGATGAAATTGAAGGGGAGACTTAAGATCAGGAAACTCTTAAGAGCTACTGTTGTAGCTGATGGGTAGGGTTACAATTTTATCACAGAATCCATGATTTGCAGAGACATCTGACTTCAGCCCACAGCACCTGGGAGCTGCAGGGTCCCTCCATTGCCCATAGTAGCCAGGAACTGCAGGGCCCCAAGCTCCCAGCTACCCTAGGCAGGGTAAGGATTGCCCTGGGCACCTCTAGACAGCATGGGTGGCCTTCAGGGTTAACCATTTTGTCATGCATATTTTTAGTAAGTGATGGATAGGTCACAGGGCTTCCATGCATTTTTCTTTATTGCCCATGACCTCTGTGTCACACTTACTTTAAAAGAACCCCACGATCTTAACAAGTACACCCCATAAGTAAAGCTATGCCCCACTGCTTGAGTAACTTAGAACTAAACTTAATACTTAACTGGACAAAACACTCAACATAGAGTAAGTAACAATGCGGCACTTGTAGGCTTAGATGGCACATCCATAACATTAGTGACTGAAGTTGTTTTTGGGGTGTGAAATTCTAGAATGCAGATTTAACTGTATGCAACGTTTTGTAAATTAATGACTGATTATATATGCAGTCTTTTAACTATGGGAACTTAAACTAATGCAGGATATCTAAGTCCTTTACAACAAAGGTAACTGCCACAACAGTGGCTGACTTGGTTGAATACCTCCATGGTAAGCCTCACTGGCTGGGAATTTTAACAGTATCCCTGAGGCTCTGAACTGGTTAAATGTCCTGTCTGTCACTGAATACTCTGATATGCCCATTGTACAAAAATCTAAATAGCCTTAAAATGTTTGTTAGATGACTGGCAGTGAGTAAAGGAAAGGGCAGGTGAAGTTTGCCATAAGGTAAATTTGCCCAGAGGCTTGATAAATGCTAGAGGACTTAGATCACCTAGGCAGCCCTCATATATATACATACACACACACACACACACACACACACACACACACAACATTACTGGGTTGCATTCCTTTTGTTCTGGAGAGTCTTTTGATAGATCAGAGGAGACTTCTTGCTAACTTTCTCTGCTGCCAGCTGTGGAAGAGATACTGGGTCAATATTTCTAGGACCAGAAGGGACCACTAAGTTTACCAAAACTAGCCAGCTGCCTAGCACAGGCCAGAGTGTCACCTAGTACTTCCTAAAGTGAAGGGGACTTGCATGGCTGTGGCTTTTGGGATGTGTACATGGTTTCCAGCAAGGAACCAGCCTGAGACTTCAGTTCACACCTGATAGGCTACATGAAGTGATCAGAGTTTGCTACCAGCGTGAATCTGAAGAAATGGAAAAACCCTAGCTACTTTACCATAGACCCCCAAGATAGCTGATCATGATGCTCAGAGACCTTCTAAAGTAGGGTAAGAGGTTGGGTTAGATGGAAAAGTCTTCCACTATATTAAGTGATCTAATTCTCTGAATGTGGGTGACTCACAGCATGACTCATCAATAGCAGTGACACCTGAATTGCACTGCAGTTGGCCTAGCTGTGAGCAGACACACTCTGGGTTCTACAATGACTAGCAAATATTGATGGTCCCCTAGTGCTGGACATAGCATGCAGGAAGCATGGGCTGGTGGCAGCAGAAGAACAGAGGCACAACATTTGAAAGACTGATGAATTGAGCAAAGTTGGCTAATGAATGCCTGTAAAAGTACCTCCTAATGGCTGTAGTCATGGATCAGGGCCCCCATTATGCTGGGCCATGTATAAATTAGAGTACCTTAAATAACTATTTCTGATGCAAATGTTACAGCTTGTGCCCATTTCAGATGGCTTCTCCCTAGGCAAGCCAAGGATGAAATAAATCCTTGAGAGTCCTCTTGGCCCTCCTCCTCATGCAATCTCTTGCTCATGTCCAAGCTAGATGAATGAAAATATATTCTACTCCAGCACTGGTAGTCTGCATGGGCTACTCTCCCTCCTCCTGCCAAGGGTGATAGGTAGGGGTAGTGCACTTCCTTCAGGACTTCCTGCCACTTTCCAGGGGAGAGGATATCTTCTATGAGTAGCAGTAGCCTAACTGCAGAGACTTGATGCATCAAGGTGTGGCTTGTATGCTTTGACCTGACTTATTTCACCTATTCTGTAGAAGGGGCACTGAATGAAACTTGGGCCTAGTGTAAAGGGGTAGAACTCCCACTGACTTCAACAGATGCTGTAGCCATTTCAGCCAAGCTTGCTCTTGTTCAGAGACACATGAAAACCCTGTATGGGAGGGAGAACTGCAAACACACTCCAGTTCAGCACCTGCAACTTATGTACATCCCCTGTCTGAGGAATGGAAGTGTCTTGCAGTTCCAAAGTATGCACCCTAGGGATGCAAACTTCCTAATCACAACTAAACTTCCTTGCCCTGCCCCCTTCTGAGGCCCTGCCCCCACTCACTCTGTCCTCCCTCCCTACCTCTGTTGCTCACTCTCCCCCACCCTCACTCACTTTCAGTAGGCTGGGGCAAGGGGTTGGGGTGCAGGAGGGGGTGAGGGCACCAGTTGAAAGTACAGGCTCTAGGGTGGGGCAGGGGGTGAGGGGTTTGGGATGCATGAGCAAGCTCAGGGGGTTGGGGTGTAGGTTTTTGAAAGGAGGGTAACAGTTTAACTACTGCAATATGCCAGACAGCAGTGTTCACACTGCATATGTGGCTTATTCTGGTTTAACTAAACCTCTTCCTAATTAACTTGAACTAAATTGAAATGAGCCATTCTTACACCAAGTCAAACTGATGCTAAAAGCCATGTGGACATTCTGAACTCCATTGGTTTAAGTACACTGGTGTGGCTTTCTCATCGTATCTGAACAACCTACTAATAGGATAAGTGAGCCAGAGGGTTATAAGAGGTACAATTGAAAGATAAAACACATGTGAAAGATGCTGCTGGTACTCTGGGGATGTCTCTCTAGAAAGACATTCTGATTTCTCTTGCTCCTGAGCTACTTAAGGTTCCATGTTGCAGTGACAGTTTCTCATTCTAGTTCATTCTTGAACATGCAGGCTCTGCTGCTTGAATCTGGCAGTAAAAAGCAGCCTGCATGTCCCAACCATAATGCAGAGCAGTCCACGCCCTTCTCCTGCAACTAGGAACAATTTAGCACCTAGTCAGCTTCCAGGGCAGAGCTAGCTCAGGCTCTTGGGTGTTGCCTCAGTCCTCCCCATCTACTCTCAACTCTCTCTCATATCCAAGCTTGTTGCTCTTACCCAGGCTAGCTGGCCCAACTGGGGGTATATAGGTTAAAGCTTGGGGCCTGCTTTCCCTCAGGCTGGTGACTCACTCGTTGTAGTGAGGACACAAGTTTGATTAATCAATGATAAGATGCCTTCCTCACAATCTTGCCCACCCACCTGCCCAGGACAGAAGTTCTCCTACAACTCACAGAGCATCTCGGAGAACCCTGGATTGCACTCAGAAATCTAAGTGACACATATGGGAGCATGGCACCATGAAGACACTAACTAGGGTAGGATTTTGCATTATAGCTGCAGTCAACAGGCTAATCTGAATGCCAGTCACCCCAGTTACTCCTGTGGTGAAGGTGTACCGCAAAGAGGGACATTCAAATGCTGCCATTTTCTTAATTAAGGGAGCAAAAATTAAAAGATGTCTCAAACACACAGCTGCATCCACATTTGACCTCTAAAATCCAAGAGGAATGAGCTGGGGGTGGGAATAGCCACCACTGGCCTGTATGTGACTAAGTAGCTCTGGTTCTCTGGAAAGCAACAGAGAATCTAAAGGCAGTGTCTGGATTATCTTTATCTTGCCTGTGCTGGATTGAGATTTAGTTTCCTGTATTAAGAGAATACTGCCCTTGGAATCCTTTTGCTCACTGTTTTGTGTAAAAGCTATGTGGCCCCTGAAACAGCTACTGATTTGTATGTAGTGATTTGTCTGCTGGCCTAACAACCTCTGATATTGGTGTATGCTACCTAGTGTGCCGCAAGTTAATCTATCTTGGGACCTAACCGCTCAGCAGTTTAATGTTTAACTTGCTAGTTCTTGGCTCACTGATAATTTTCAGTAGGGAAACATAATGCTGATCAGACCACAGTGTCACGTGTAACAGCTGAAGTAAAATTCTGAAAATGCTGACAACCAGCTAAAAGTAGTATAAGCAGAGAAGAACTGGATGGCCCATAACATCAATCTTGGATGCCATAGCTCATCAATTCATACCAAACTGGATGATGTGGAAAACATGACTCTTTCCCTTTGCACTGCCTCTTCTTTGTAAGACTAACCAAATCTTACTCTTCCAATTACTTAGGGGTCACTCATACAAATGAAGACAGCCTGATACCTTTTAGGATTAAATCCCTGAGTTCGCTAGTGGGCTGGTCTGCCTACATTGGAATAGGTCCTAGATCCTCTTTGCTGTCTTAGCAAGTGAGACCACAAACCCATGCTGTCTTCTCATTGACAGAGTTGGAATAGTTGAGTATATTGATGGAAACGCCCTTCCCCCCCCATCAACGTTGCTCACAGCCACAAACCTGAAATATGAGATGTTACTAAGTGTAAATAAGAAGAACCTCCCCCTCAATGGAAAGGGAACAGTTCCTACTGGAAGGCCACTCTCAAAAGTGGAGATGGGGAGTGAGGAGTTAAGTGTTTATCTGCCAGTGGAGGGGGAGGATCCAACCCTTGTGCAGGGATTTCTTGGGTGACTTCCTGTTCCCAAAGCAAACAGAGAAACTGCTTCAGGTGGGGGGCTTTTTTGGTTTGGGTTTTCCTTGTATTTTGTACAGGATAGTGACCTGGAAGCTCCTTTTCAGCCCTGGAGCACTGCTGATAACAGGTAAAAGTTGATGTGACATAAAGCAATGTGACCAAGAGTTCTGTAGAGGGCAGACTCTCTCCAAAGGCCCAAGTCAATAAATCTGTCTCCCTGCCCTATTGATTCCTGGCCTCAGACTGTTTACAACCACCTCTTGACAGTGAAGATGCTGGGATTGTCTTCTAGAGCTTTACTGGCTTCAGCACTCAAAACTAGCTAGTGCTAAATCAAGCTCTGGCACCAAGACTTGTTGTCCAGCACGTAAAGGCTTTGATTCTTCCAAAGAGCTCTCAATGCTTCTAGAATGGGCTTGTACTTAACTTTTGGAAACTGAGCAGGCTCATAGCTTTTTATTTACTGAAGGCCAGCAGGGCCATAAGATCATCTAGTCAGACCTGCATAACACAAGCCATAGAATATCATGGTTAAAGCATTTCTTCAAGAAATGCTTTCAGTCTTGATTTGAAATCTGTCAAGTAATGGAGAATTGCCACTTCCCTTGGTAGCTTGTTCTAGTATTTACCCTCACTGTCCAAAGTGTGCTGCCATACCTGCTGTGAAACATCGTGCTTGTATGTGCTATCTAGACACTTCTCTTCTCCAGTGCAAATGCTTGTGCGCTCAACTTCCATGGTGAGCTACAGAGCAGCTCTGCCTTCCCCAGTAGCTAAAGTAATGGGCATAGGGTGAGCTGCATGACTCCTGCTCCATTCTCCCTCCCACAACAACCCCAAAAGCAACCACCCATGAGAGCCTTGGCCTTTCCTACATGTAGGAAACTTGTACTCCATTGGTGCTAGTAATGTTGGAGGTTCTTGTGTAACCCAGGCATTTTTAACTTGTCTGTTGCATTTAGAGGGGACCACCTAAATAATGCATCTTGTATCTCTTGCTCACTTATAGTAGTTGCTAGAGACAAGACACTGTCTAGAGGGTCATTGTCCAAAGTGCTACAGTTGCACATGGGTTGCCTCTGAAATGCTCTTCTGCTTAGTTCTTGGGGAAAATGGACTGGATTGCTAATGCAGCCTCCTTTAACCTTTTGGCTGGCCTAGGTTTGAGTGTTTTCCAAATGAGCAAACTCATAGCTAGTACTACATTCGCCTGCTACTAGGTCAGTCAGACTCTGTATTGGTGCTCACGTACCATCGAGCCTGTGCCACCTTGGAGCAGTCTGGCTAAAGCAACCACAAACGGGTGCAGCAAGACCACATAGTAGCCAAGGCTGTCTAATTTAGACACATACTTACAATAGTGAAAGTAATGATTGCACCAGACCTTACACAGGCCTCCCTTAACCCCTGTGAGAATAACTTCAGTGCATAACTTTGTACCTTCAAATGAGCCTGAAGGTTGCTGATAGTATTAGATGGCAGAAAAAAAAAATCTGAAATCTCCCCATACCTATCTGAGCATTCTGCAGGCCTGTGGCTTTGAGTGGTGGAGTTAGTCTCACCCGGGATATTAATTCTAACATCTCACTGTCTCTAACACACACTCCCATTTCTCTTAGTGACTGAGATGAAGACTGTCTCCAACTAGTATCCATGTCAAGCTAAAAAGCTTTTCAAATGGCTCTGTCATACAAAGCTAGTCCTTCCAATGGAGTTATTGCCCCTGGCATTTGCAGATAAATGACAGATCTACTCGTGCTGCCCATGTCAAGCTAAAAAGCTTTTCAAATGGCTCTGTCATACAAAGCTAGTCCTTCCAATGGAGTTATTGCCCCTGGCATTTGCAGATAAATGACAGATCTACTCTTAACTCACAAATAGTTCAATCTATTCCAGATACTTTCATGCAATTCAACAGTTAACTCTTTTGTGATTAATGTTCAGTGTGCTAACTGGAAACAACCAATAGCAAATGTTCCTTGTCTGTTTCCTCCAGCCTGTCTGATAAGATAGGAATTGATTGTCTGTGTCAGTAATAGACTAGCTGGATTTTTCAGGATATAGAGTGGGTGCAAATGAGACAGCAAGGTGGGAAGCCACAGTATGTGGCAGAATTATAAATTGGGAGAAGCAAATGTGTTAACATAGCAGCATTACTCCAGGTAATTAAGCCTGGCATAATTATCTTTTTGTAGTTGACCGATATTCAAGCATTAATGTAAACTTTCACAGTTGTAGGAAATTATGGGAGTGTCAAATTTAATGAGATGTTGAGATTCAATTTTTAACTGTAAAACACTTCAACTCCATGTCAAAAGATCACTAAATTCTCAGGCAGCACTTTTCTTTCTTTGCCTGTCTCCAAATTTTGACTCTAAAAATGTTTTTCCTTGGCTTGTGTATAGTGCAATTGACACTTATTGGCACTTTACAAAAATGTAATCCTTCCATGCCAACAGACAGTGATCAATCTTTAGTGCTCCAGTAAGGCTGACTCTGAAGAGTCTAACTTTGACAGACAGCTAGAATACTGATCTCCACTAGGGCATTACAGGAATGGGATACAAATAATTCTTAATCTAGTTAAAGGACTTGACTCCACCATAAGCTGCTACAACTAGTAAAAATCATTGTTACCACACTCCCCCCAAAGCCACCTGTTTGCTTCTGCATGTGTAAAATCCTCACTCGCTCTGAAGTGTGGGTGGAGTGAGATCAGCAACTGTCTACGGAACTCCAGCCTCTACTTCTTGCAATTCATTTTAATAGTCTAAAGTCTGTATTCTGGCAGGTATGAAGAACTGGGTAGCTGCAACTTGCAAGTGTCTTTGGCATAATGCTGTGAAAGGGAACGGCAATAAGCACTGTCTGTTTATTCAGACAAGATGTACCCAGTTTTAAGGTACTCTATTGGGAAAGCAATACTCTGACCTTAAAGGCACCAGAGTGTGTGTTTGGTTTGTGTAAGATTGGCATGCTTTGCTCATGAACTAATGCAAGCTGGTGCCATGTGTTCAAAAAAGAATATGGAAAGATGGTTACAAGCTATATGCTACTGATGGTCTCTTCAGTGACCCTAATCATGACACCTCTCAAAGACAAAAGTTTATGCAACTACTTCATTGTAAACTGTACTAATAGGGCTACAGCTAGGCAATCCCACTACCAAAAACATGCATTCAAGATGAGTAGCAAAAGTTCACTTCAGCAGGATATCAAGCGCACTGATGGATCAGTGTTATGATCACAAGCTTCAGTCATGTGGTTCGTCAAAGGCTGCATTAGGTGCTTTTGGAGCACGGTGGTGCCGTGTGGGTTCTGACAGGAACTGTAACTGCACCTTGGCTAGAACTCACTTGTGCCCAGCCTGCCTTTGGCTCCAACTGTAGCTGACTAGCAAGCAGTGACTGGAATGACTGATGGGGAAGTACTCAAATAGTAATGTTCATGATCAGTACTTCTACTGTGGCTGCCAGAAAGCAGTGTCTTGCGCTGCTTCAGTAGACAGATGGCCCCACTGTCTAAGTTAGTAACTTATTTTCAGCCTTCAAATACAGCCACGTAACTCCAACTACATTGTGCTACTCTGATTAGTCAGTGGGATTAAAGGCTTCCTGTTTTGGGTATAATCTAACTGCATTTAAAAGGTCATGGAGAAATCTTGACCATGAGGTGTGCACAGTGTCTGAACAGTGTAATCCCTTGATCAAAAACTGAACTAGTCAATGTCTACAGACACTCTCTGAATCAACATGCAGATTAAATGTCTAGTTAGACTTTGCTGTATCTGAAAAGGCTGGCAATTCCGCAGGTAGCACGTCAGTACAGAAACCTGTTTTTTCTATTTGTGCCACTTGTCTTGTGTTCCAAGGCTGACCATTGTCTAACCAGATCTACTAAAACACTGCTCCTACTGAAGGAATGTCTAATATAGTGAATGCTTACGGGAAGAGGGTAGGTTTAGAAGATAAAATAAAAAAAGAGCAAGTAAAAAATCACTTAGAAAAGTTAGATGCCTGCAAGTCACCAGGGCCTGATGAAATGCATCCTAGAATACTCAAGGAGTTAATAGAGGAGGTATCTGAGCCTCTAGCTATTATCTTTGGGGAAATCAGGGGAGATTCCAGAAGACTGGAAGGGGGCAAATATAGTGCCCATCTATAAAAAGGAAATAAAAACAACCCAGGAAACTACAGACCAGTTAGTTTAACTTCTGTGCCAGGGAAGGTAATGGAGCAAGTAATTAAAGAAATCATCTGCAAATACTTGGAAGGTGGTAAGGTGATAGAGAATAGCCAGCATGGATTTGTAAAGAACAAATCGTGTCAAACTAATCTGATAGCGTTCTTTGATAGGATAACGAGCCTTGTGGATAAGGGAGAAGCGGTGGATGTGATATACCTAGACTTTTGTAAGGCATTTGATACGGTCTCACATGATATTCTCCTAGATAAACTAGGAAAGTACAATTTAGATGGGGCTACTATAAGATGGGTGCATAGCTGGCTGGATAACCGTACTCAGAGAGTAGTTATTAATGGCTCCCAATCCTGCTGGAAAGGTATAACAAGTGGGTTTCCGCAGGGGTCTGTTTTGGGACTGGCTCTGTTCAATATCTTCATCAACGATTTAGATGTTGGCATAGAAAGTACGCTTATTAAGTTTGCAGATGATACCAAACTGGGAGGGATTGCAACTGCTTTGGAAGACAGGGTCAAAATTCAAAATTGATCTGGACAAATTGGAGAAATGGTCTGAGGTAAACAGGATGAAGTTCAATAAAGATAAATGCAAAGTGCTCCACTTAGGAAGGAACAATCAGTTTCACACATACAGAATGGGAGGAGACTGTCTAGGAAGGAGTATCTCAGAAAGAGATCTAGGGATCATAGTGGACCACAAGCTTAATATGAGTCAACAGTGTGATACTGTTGCAAAAAAAGCAAACGTGATTCTGGGATGCATTAACAGGTGTGTTGTAAACAAGACACGAGAAGTCATTCTTCCGCTTTACTCTGCGCTGGTTAGGCCTCAACTGGAGTATTGTGTCCATTTCTGGGCACTGCATTTCAAGAAAGATGTGGAGAAACTGGAGAGGGTCCAGAGAAGAGCAACGAGAATGATTAAAGGTCTTGAGAACATGACCTATGAAGGAAGGCTGAAGGAATTGGGTTTGTTTAGTTTGGAAAAGAGAAGACTGAGAGGGGACATGATAGCAGTTTTCAGGTAACTAAAAGGGTGTCATCAGGAGGAGGGAGAAAACTTGTTCACCTTAGCCACCAATGATAGAACAAGAAGCAATGGGCTTAAACTGCAGCAAGGGAGATTTAGGTTGGACATTAGGAAAAAGTTCCTAACTGTCAGGGTAGTTAAACACTGGAATAGATTGCCTAGGGAAGTTGTGGAATCTCCATCTCTGGAGATATTTAAGAGTAGATTAGATAAATGTCTATTAGGGATGGTCTAGACAGTATTTGGTCCTGCCATGAGGGCAGGGGACTGGACTCGATGACCTCTTGAGGTCCCTTCCAGTCCTAGAGTCTGAGTCTACTTGGGGGCAGGAGTGTCATAACTGGAATACCCTCATACATAACTCTCCTGCTCTTGTAATTGTTCCTTGTTTAGTTCAGCTCTCAGGTAAACTCTTGGCTGTGATTTAAGAAGCTTTCATGTTAACTTCATGGTGTCATAATTGTTTTTAAAAAGGACCGAAGTCCACTAGTCACCTTTGCCACAACTGCCTGTATGCACAAATATGTATCTCTACCTCCATACTGGGCCTTTTGTAGGAAGGTGACCACTGAACACCTGTCTGGGCCAAAACTCTCCTCCAATAAATTCAATAGTCTGCAAGGTAGTAGTGTGCTATTGTCTGCCCAGTCTCCCTCAGACTGGTACTCTCAAAGCATCAGGGTGGGTTGATTTAATTCAAGGCAATTTAAATCACCAAGTGGGAAGCCACATAAAACAATCAATTTTAATCGACTGTTCCATTTGTACATTTTCTAAAGAGGTGCAGTAAAGCATATTGACTTCTAACTAATAGAGCCTTTACACTAGATTTGGCACATCTTGCTACCTAAGAGGGCCAATTGTAGTTATAAATGTTTACTTAAGCAATTATAGCTTAATGATTTCATACTCCTGTATGCTTAATATGTTAGAAAATGGTGAATATCGTTTATTCACTAAAGCAACTTTTTGCTCATGATTTGTCAAGTTGTATTAGGATGGTAATTGGAATTTAAACAGCATATACGTTATTAAACAATCTAAGTATGTTCAGTACATAAGTGAAAAACATGCTTCACATTTACAACAATTTATAACAAGCTTAGGCCTTAACATATTACATTTAGATTTCATTTTCAACAGGTTTATTTAAAAACAGAGTCCAATTTTTTTTCAAAACTTTTTGTCCATTCTGCAAAGCATGGTGGGGGTGGTGGGTGATGTAAGGAGGATCTCATCAAAGAGTACATAGGTGAGATCTTGTATGGAAAGCATAAACTACATTTTCCATGAACAGCATTAATTTAAACAAGTCTGCCTTGCCTAGCAAATGTTTTCCCTGTCTTCTGGAAGGCAGCTCAAAAAAAGTGCTAGTTGATCCTCAAATGAGTCCATTCTCTTGGGTTGGAAACCAAACATTTTGCTGCATTTGCAGGGTAATATTGTACAGCAATCCACCTAGATCAAGAGTAGTAGACTGAATCTCTGGTTTTGATTGTCCAAGAAGAATGAATCTTCATTCAGGATGCATATTGCACTTGACTTGCCTCCACCATGGTGGGCTTCTCCATGTAAGCACCTGCAACTGAATAAAACACAGAACTAAAGAGGCTATTTTCAGTGTGACTATATGTAGAAAATCAGCCCAGAAAGTGTGGCCATTCTTATGTACTGAATGGCAACAAATGCTTGCTTTTTCTTGGGGGGGGGGGGTTGGTCCTAATGGTGGTGCACTTTTTTTGTGTGTGTGGAGTATCCTTTTTTTATTTACTCTTGTGGTCCTTTCTCTTTAAAGCAAACTACAAATCTAAACCTTCCTCCTGAAGACCAGGACTCATCTGGTGATGATGAGGATGCTTTCTCTGGCTCTGGTGCTGGTGAGTGGACTTGTATTACAGCTCCAGTGTCATAAATTCTTTAAGGTCAAGTCTCTTGGTGTACAGCTTAGCAAAGATGTATCCCGGCTGCTGTTTCCCTAGAGCAAGGTAACTCAATGTATCCTGTGTCTTTCCCTTCAGGAACAGCTTTTCAGGAGCACAGTGCTCCTGAAGTCAGTCATTTTAGGTTTTAACTGTCCGCTTGTGCTTAAGAGGTGAGAATTGAAGTGGGCTTCCAAAAACGTATCTGTTCCTAGTGGGAATAAACAGGGGATCCCAGAAATGTCTACAGACATCCTACCCATATCTGTCTTGTAATATTAATGGCAATGTCTGGCTCTTCTAGGCCACTAATGTGAAACCACTGTAGTGGCTCTTGCATTCATGGCGCAAGTGAAGGAAACAAAGTAGAGGTGTTGGAAGTTATTCCATCTATCTGTGTTTTGATTATGAGAAAGGGAAGGAGCTGGATGAGAACTCCTACTTCACAATTCCTCTGCCATAACTCACTTGGGCTGCCTAGCTCTAGACTCATGACGGACCTCACTAGACTATCAACTTCCTCTAGTAGTGACTTCCCATGGGAGGCAAGACTAACAATATACCCCACAGTGTCAAAGAAGGCCTTCAGTGAACTCTGACTCTGGTAGGCATCCCCCATGCTGAGTCCTGTTTGTTGTAGCAGCTCCTAGATGCCCAGTGAGGATCTCCATTTATGCTAGACTTGTGGAAATAAGACAGTCCATGTTCCAGAAGACTTGTGATCTAGGTGTTAAGCAATAGTTAACATTGCTGTACAATGATACAGGTCGTAGAAAACTGCTAGGAACCCTAACTGGGGGCAAGTTTCTATATGTCCCTAACGCCTATTTAATCTGATCCAGACTTTGCCTCCCCCCCCCCCCCCAAAAATAAAACTTCCTCAAACTGCTCCATAAAGATAAAATGACTTGACATCCTTCTGGTATGAAATGCTTATCCCTTTCCTAAATTAAGATTAATCTTCACTACTAACTTCTGATGTCTGGCTACTCCATCAAAGTTGGTGTTCCTGCCTGCACTTTCTCCCTTTATCCTGCTTCCCATTCCCAGCTGTTTTCTGTTTTTTCAGATGGGATATCCTCACTGGTAGGGTTGAGGGTAGGAGAGAGGTGAAAAACAGTGCTGAACAGTCTTCTGCCTTTGAGTATTGGATCAGTTTAGCGACGGGTGAAACCACTTGGGTTTTATCAGACTTGCATATGGCTCCTTGCCCCACAGGGCAATTCTAAGTTACTAGCAGATCAAAAGTATTTAACACTTGTGAACTTACAGGTCAGTGTGTTACAAAAAGGAATGTTTGGCCTTGATAAGCAGGCTGCTTTCCCTCTTTGGTGCAAGTTCTAGCAACTAATGGCATACTGACTTGACAGTACTTGAGTAACCAGCACATCCAATCTTGGATGGATTTGGGGGGTGACAGGGCACTGGTGAAGCAATCTAATTGCTTTGGGGTCTAATCCAGGCCCTATAGTAAGTTGCCTCTTAATAATAAGGCTAGCACACCACACAACATACTGAGCTGCTTGTACTTGTCTGCTATTGAATCCTCTGTACATCAGTTAATGCTTAACATTCTTGTGTAGGTCCCTTGACCGACCATCCTGTGGTTGCCTCAAATATCCCCTTAGAACATGCAAATTCATCAACTATGTCTACTGAGGCAACTGTTCACCAACCTGCAGTTCATGGCACTGAAAACCCAGCTGAAAAGGAAACGGTATCATCCCCCACCAGTGATGTGGTGCCAGATGAGGCTGTCCTTTCAGATAAGGATGAAATTCACAAACTGCGCTCAGCTGCAGAGAAACCTACAACAAGTGAGGCAATCCTAACAACAAGTCCAACTACTCACAGTCCTACTGTCAGAGTAACAACTGCACAAGCCTCAAGCACAGTCCATGTAACTGAACCTAGTATCCATAGCTCTAGTTCTTCTGGTGTCTCCAAAGAAACACTTGATCCCAACTTCACCACTATTAGTGAGGAAGATGTTCACTTCCCAACTACAACAATTCTACCTAGGGGTGTATACCCTATAGATGAGAAGGAAATTCCATTTCCTGAAGAAAGTTCTGGGGATCAGGTAAGGATTAACAGTTTCAATCTCAAATGTAGATCTTTGTCATAGCCAATGCTAAAGCCATGCAACAGTGCTGGAATGTAAAAACTGGAGTGGAACAAACATATGAAGCTAGTTTCTGTTGTTCCACACGATTGAGTCGTCATAAGCTGTTAACTGCTGGGTGTGGGAAAAATTCTTTCGCCATCAGTTGAAGGGAAATATTAAACTACTAATACACTCCTACCTCAATATAACGCTGTCCTTGGGAGCCAAAAAATCTTACTGCATTACAGGTGAAACCACATTATATTGAACTTGCTTTGATCCATTGGCATGCTCAGCTTCCCCTCCCAAGCACTGCTTTACTGCATTATATCCAAATTTGTGTTCTATTGGGTCGCATTATATTGAGGTAGAGATGTATAACAAAACAAGGTCAATGTAAAGCTTCCAGTAGCTCCATCAGTTAGCTGAAATGTGACTGACTTGCACTGTATCTTTCCCACAGGGAGACTTCATCTTTAGTGAAGAAGGAACAATCCCATCAGAGTCTGAACTGGCTGACTCTTCAAGAGATGCTGAAGCTGCCGGAACTTCCCAGGGGTTAATGGACAGGAAAGAAGTTCTAGGAGGTATTTCAAAATACACTCTATGCTATAGAAGGTCCTGTGTAGTCCTCCTAATCGGTGGCTGCCTAATCTGCTGTAGGATCCACCCAATACTACAGAACCTAGGCTTTCTATTTAAAAGTCTCTATCAGAGCTCAAGATATGTTTGGAAACCTGAAAACACTAAATCAAGGCAGTATGGGACAATAGATAGATGCCAGATCCATAAGCTTCTTCTAGTCAATACCTAGATTAATGCCTGTTTTTTATTAGCAATGCACATTGCAAATTGAATGTGGGAACAATGTAAAATCAAATCTGATATAGCATGTAGAGACTATCCTTGGTAATGTAAATGAAGCTGCTGCAGAGCTGTGCTACACCAGAGTGCTGCAGAGTTTCGATCCAGGTTACTCTGAGGCACATGTTCTAGTGGGTGGTAATACACTGAAGGAAAAGCTTCTACTCCCAAGCAAGGATGGAGTAAAAACCCCTTGCAGTACTAGAGCATAGCTTAGGTACAGGTGGGCTCCGGGTAATGGAGGAAGGAACATGGATGACTGCATCTTCAAACTTTCATTTTTGGGAAGAAATTGAAAGCTTCTGTTGGGGAGGCTTTCAGAGGACCACTGGGTGCTCAATTCCCATTGAAAGCTTAAAAAGTGAAGTACCCAATTTCCATTTGACTTTGAAAACTCTAGATCCTATTACATCACTTGATTATGAAATGCCTTTATAGTACTGGTCTCTGCTCCTACTAGCTAACTCTGGAATAAACTTCAGACAGAATCTCTCTCCTGCATAGTCTAATGTGACTTTTCCCCTCCCCACAGGTGTCATTGCTGGAGGACTAGTAGGCCTGCTCTTTGCCGTGTTCCTAGTTGGATTTATGCTGTACAGAATGAAGAAAAAAGATGAAGGCAGCTATTCATTGGATGAACCAAAACAATCAAATGGAGGATACCAAAAACCACAGAAACAAGAAGAATTCTATGCATAAACACTAGTCTTCAGAACACTTCCCCCCTCTTTCTTGAACTCTTCTCCTGTCCCTGCATACAACCTGCTTGTGGTTTTTCTGCATTAAACTCAAGTCATACAATCATCAGATGTAACCCCTGCCACCTTGCCACTGGAAACTAACTACAGATTACATCTGGATTCCTGGAACCTAGCCAGCTTTCTTGCACAAATGTGTGTTCTTAAAGTGGAATGTGGAACTGCAAGCCACTAAACTTGCTTTGGCTTATCTAAGAACTCCTGGGAGGGAAGGAGATGAGGGAGAGCTAGAATGTTTGTATATAACTGACCTTAGGAGAACAGTGGGAATTAACAGCTAACAAGGCCTAAATTATCCATACTAAAGATCCTTGTTTAAACTCTCTCATGACCTCCACTGTGTGTATAGTGTATTAGAAAGTTTCTACTGCATTTGACAAAGACCAACCGCTGGTACCTATGGTTCTTGCACTCTTTCTAGTTGCTATGATCATAGCACTTAATAGTGGCCATAAGATGTCCACTGGAAAAAGAGTGGAGGAGCCAAGCAAACAAGTATTTGATCACTGGGTTTGGGATTTTTAAGAGTACTAGGAACGAGCTCCTTTAACAGTTGGATGCATGTTCTGTTAATTTTAACCTAAATTTAAATTGCATCTGAGCATCATAGCCCCACTCTGCCCCTTTCTGAAGTTAAACCAAGAAATGACTTTTGGGAATGAACAAACTATATCTAAACCATCCACGTAAGTGCCAAGTCTAAGTCTATTCTTACTGGTTCACATATGTTCAAGTCTTTGAGAGAGACCTTGCTGTGTTCCATACCACTGTGGTACTCTGATGGCCAAGTGGTGTCATATCTTAGCTATCTACCTCTCTGCATTGTCAATTTGTAGTGGTGACTTTGAACTAGGTCTGCCATGAGTGCTATCAGACCTCGTGTACTGTACATGGCATATAAGGTACAAAGCAAACTCGGTATCTCTGGCTTCTTGTACTGCCAAAGACCAGGGAGCAGAGAAGCATATTAACTAAACTGATCCTTTCTTGCAGCTTAAAATGGTTGTGGTGTGTTTATAAGCTCACACTATATCTACTATATAAGTGCTTAGCTCTTTAATTTCGGACCCAATTATGTCAATATTAATGTCTTCAGTTTTAGTGTAGAGGTGGGTGTTAGCAATGGATAATTGTCATCTCCACAGCATCACCTGGCTAGCCTATGGAGCCAAGTCATTAGGTTGCTTACTGATTAGAATAGGCGTAAGAACAGGAACACTTCCCAAAAGTCTCTTGTTTGGATGAAAGTACAGTTTTATTTAAAAAACCCATTCACAGAGTTTTGATGTAATATACTAAGTAGATGCATTCAGTTGTAGCTTATACAGGATCATACACTCCAGTGTCCCACACCACAAATTTTTAAGAACCTTTGAAGGACATCTTAATTTCAACGCAGACCTTGCCTCTGCTTTGCCAACTAGGTTGGTTGGGATTTTTTGGTAGTCTGTTTCAGAACTTTTTTTTCTGCTCATAGTGAAGGTATAGGGGAGGGAGAGAGTATTTGATGTAAATATTTATATTGCCGAGCCAAAGGAAGTGATCCAAGAACACTTGCTGACAGGCACATGTTGCATGTTCAATTTGAATTTTTTTTTTAAAAAAAAACAACTTAAATGCTGTGTTGAAGGTCATTCCTGAATTGCTAATTGAGTAAATTGGTGCCTTCTCAATTTCTCCATAAAACCAAGAAAATACTTGCTTCATTCCAAACTCTCTCTGGACAAGAGATTGCCTTGATGTATGAATGTAGTTGTGTTAACCTTCTTAAAGACAAAACTGAGATGTCCATTACTGCCTCTATTTTTTACACTGAATTTTTATAAATAATGCAACAACCAGACTCTTAATTATAGCTGTAATTCTTTGCTTTGTATAGGAATGTAGAAATGCTGTTAACAGGCTTCTCCGAGAGTTCTTCTCATAAACCACAGGAAACTATATATTTAAAAAAGGGTAACTTCAGTTGTACTGCCAGCCTTTCTACAGGCCAAGAATAACTGTGTATATTTTGGTAATCGAAATGGGTAACTGGAGTTATTGACATACAGGAAGTTTTGTATTTAAGTGGTGCAATTAAATATAATTTTAATGGAATATACTTCAGTTGGTTATCTGTACACATGCAATAAATGGCATTTTGGCAAATAACTTGTGGCCTACTGTGTCAGCCTACCTGGGAGTTCTCCTCTTTCCCACTTTCAGAATGTCACATGTAACCATAAATCCTGGAGTTCTTTGAAGCTTGCTCAAGGGTATAAAGCTACACAAACACAAGCAGCTTCAGCCCTGAAAGAGGGTTTGAAGAGTAGGCCCTGGAAGTCTAGCAAGTTCTCACTTCATAATTGCAGGGAGGAGAAGCACTTTCTTAACCAGAAATACAGTTCGGAGGCAGAGCTGTTTTAAGTACTAAGCAGAAATTGGAACAAGCCTCTTGAATATCTGTCTGTCAAAGGCCAACAGCTGCTCGGACAACCAACCTGCTGTCTCAGATTCCTTCTCCATACTCGGACAAAAGCACAGCGCTCAACTGGTTGCTGGATTTTTGTGCTGAAGACATAGTGCCAGACATTTTGAAGTTTCAAATAGGCTGCTTTTGCCAGAGTGGGGATTGCTGGCATACAGGAACAGGCTTGGATTTGAGGATGGTGGTAAGAAGCACTTGGCAGAGGGGGTTGAATGGGTTTCTACATGTGACTCTACACTGAGCCTTACAAATGTGGGATTGGGGTCTAGGCCTAGTTAGAATCGGTTTTCCTGCTCCATGTACTCTTCTGCTTGCGCTAATCTTGGGTTCTTCAGTTGGCATCCATTTTAATAAAATACACACTAATGTGTACCAGGAGTATCCCACTACCTCATCTCTCTAATTCTGCAATTTAAAGTAGCTCTTGCAAGCATTGCGAGGGTGAGAACTGACCACAAATGTCCCAAATACTGAGGGGAATGCACAGTAGAACTTCATCTTCTTTCCATAAAGAACCTTTCTTTACTACCTTTTTGGGTAGGGGATGGATCATGTGGGTGTCACCACACTAGGGGCAAGATCTCCTATAGGGTTTGAACTATGCTGCCAAAGGATTAAAATTTTGATGCTACAATGAACTGTTAGTGACAGAAGGGATGGGGCAAAGGGAGAAGCCCTGTGGATTGAAGACCTACTGTTCCTCTCCTACACAGGGATCAGTCAGTCCCAACTAGTGGGCATGCATAGATTAGCTACTTTCTACCTAAGAATTTGCTTTTGTGTGCAACTTGGCAAATGAAAATATTGCATATTTCCTCCCCTCCCTCCTGCAAAAAAAGAAACTGGTTACTGCTGCTTGACTCATCTCAAAACTAACCTGGAGTAGGTCATTGCCTTTGTCAAATTCAAGAGGGGCTGTTACCCTCCGGGCTCCTCAGTAGATTGAAAATTAGTCAAGTAGAGTGCAGTAAATACACAGGAGGGCTGTATGGAAAGGATTTCCTTGCCACAAGGCTTTGGATTCTTTACCAGTGTAGAAAAATGTGGGCTTTCTTCAGCCAAGACCATTCAGAAGAATTTGGCAGAGTAGTTAGTAAAAGGGCCATCAAACTGTCTCTGGATTAGACTGATAAGCTGACTGAGAAATCTTTCCTTGGACCAATTTCTGTTGGGGTGAGAGTGGCTTTCAGGCTTGCACAGAGCTCTTCTTCAGGTCTGGCAAACTAACTCATGCTACATCTACACTACAGCCCTATAAGATTTCTTGTATAACTGCTCAATGCCAACAGACGATTGTCTCCTGCCAACATAGCTATGTCCACACTGGCCCGTTAGGTTGGTATAACTTGCAGCACTCGGTGGCTTATTGTCACTCCAAGTGACATCCATTATACTGTAGTAAGTGGTGATGTGTCTAGTCTAAATCATGGACTGAATAGACACTGGATTTATGGCTTATTACAACAATCTGTAAGCCACTAACCAGCCAGACAGCTGCTTTTCCCTCTCACCGTGCTTCCTTTCCTCCCTGATTGGAGAGGGTTAATGGGCCACTTCATCTGGAATGATCCCTCAAAATGTCTTAACTATGCTAACCAATCTCTTCCATCTCATATTTAGCTGTGGCGCCACTATGTCTACACTAGCAGTTTTGTCTCCGAGCAGGGGTGTGAAAATAACCCCCTGGCTGACATAAGTTTCACTGATCTAAGTGCTGGTGTGGACAGGACTATGGCAATGGGAGATGCTTTTCTGCTGACATGGTTACCACCACTTATTGGGGGTGGTTTAATTATGTCAACAAGAGAGCTCTTTCCCATTGTCATTGGCTACACAGGAGACCTTATAGTGGCACAGCTGCAGTGATACAGCTGTGCTGCTGTAAGATCTGTAGTATAGACATAACAAAATTATGAATTTTCTCCTAGAATCCACTTCTGAAAGTGGTATCTTAGTTTCCCATGAGGATTGATAGTGCTCTTGAACAAACTCATGATAAAAGACATAGTGATTATCTGGTTTCACCCAGATAGTTGCTCTATGAATAGAAATGCTGTATTTACGGCTTATTACAACAAGCTGTAATCAATTTAAAAAGCTCATTTGCTTCCCTCCATTCCCCTTCCTTTCCTACCTGTGACTGGAGAGGCATTAAGGGGCCACTTCACCTTGAATAGTCCTTTGCACCTGGAATCATCCCTTGTAAAGAGTTAAGTACTTATGCAAAACAATCTGTCCCACCTTGTATTTAGCGGTGACTTTGAATTAGGCCATGTCTACACTACCACTTAATGTTGGCAAAAACTTATGTTGCTCAGGAGTATGCTGCTTTTAATGAAACTTATGTCACTCAAGGCAGTGATTTTTCAGAGTCCTGTGGCACCTTATGGACTAACAGACATATTGGAGCATGAGCTTTCACGGGTGAATATCCACTTCATCGGATATATGTGAGTATTCACCCACAAAAGCTCATGCTCCAAAACGTCTGTTAGTCTATAAGGTGCCACAGGATTCTTTGCTGCTTTTACAGATCCAGACTAACATGGCTACCCCTCTGATACATAAATTTCAGTGGCGTACGTCAATGCAGTAATGTCACATGAGGCATCATCAATGTATGATAGAGCTTGCAAGCCTATTGCTGATGTCTGTGGTGTCTTAGCCAGAACCAGTGGGTTTACAGCCTAAAGGCTTAGCATAAAGTGATACACTACAGGTAACCAAGCAGCCCATGCCTCTCCTTAAGGCTGAGGAGGAGGAGATGTAATCCCATTTTGAGGTTGAACTCAAATTGCTTATTCATTGCCTTGGGATGCATCCATCTCAGCAAATGGCACCATTGTTAATGGGGATTGTTAGAGAAGAGATCATAGTATGCTTCTGAGATTTGAGTTTCTCTTCCTCCCTCTTCTCCCCTCGTGCCTCCCCCCCCAAAAAAAAAAATCCTCAGCCATTCTAACTATGTATTATAGATCTTCTGGCATGAAGAAAAGGATCAGGGTTTCTCTCTAGTCACTCAGCTTCATGCAGTAATAGTTTCCCTGGCTTCCTACCTCAACATTGTGATGAACAACACATTGGTCCTGGGTACAACTGAGAGGCAGTAGGAAGAGAATCCTTGACCTTGTGTCCAGACCTTAGTGAGGGGAAAATGTGGGGCCGAGGGTGTGCGGAAATACAGAAAATAGGGTGGAGAAGGATAAATGATGGTGAGGAAGCAGCAAAGAACTATAATTAGAGTAAAGAATACAGGGGGAGCTGTCTATGTGGGATACTTATATCTGCAAAGAACGTAGTCCTAGAGAATAATTAGAAAAGTCTTCCCTTTTCATTCCAATACATTTTTTCCTTGTTTTTTTTCTATCTAGTAATAGGACATAAAGCCCTTGACCTTCTGAACTATGTCACTGTCATCTAGGAAGCAAATTCTCTTGCTGTCTAGTACAGTAGGACCAGCTGGACCACATTTCTAGGTGAAGGCTTCTGGGATGTCCTATTTCTAGAGACCAAACCAGATTAGCCACTAACAGTACTGCCACTATTGGAAGGCGAAATAAATCCTCACCAAGACAACATGCCCAGCCCCATGCAGCTCATGGCATTAAAGGGGGAAAGGTTTCTACTATTCTCATTACAAGTAGGCATCACCCTATAACAGTCCCAATAGGATGACAACATGGATTCAGCGCTGAATTTTCTGTAATGAATATTAAACTTTATTTTCATATTGCATTGTCCACTTGACATCATTCTATCACTACTATTACTTATACAGGGTTGTGGCTGTGCATGGAGCTTTACAGCATGAACACAGCTCCTGGACCAGAAGATCTTATCCTAAATTAGAGCAAGTGATAATCTCACAACAGGAAGAGCATGGTGTAGGTTCAGTGCCTCGCACAATGGTGAGCTGCTCCGTAATTTGGGCTCCTACGTACTGTGATCATACACATAATAATAATAGTCACTTGGAACAGACCTTTTGGTGGATGCCAAAGAGAGCAGGATTAAGAAATGCTTTCCTCCCTTGTGAACAGGTGCCCAGTGCCAGCGGGTTGCTCTCATTTTCACATTCTGATTCATTCTAGTCTGTTTTCCCACTCTACTTCCTCTAACTTTTTAGCACAGGCACAGCAGATGTGCCACTGCTGGGAGCCATACTTCAGGAGCTGGTAATCCAACAACTTGCATCTTTGTCTGTGTACATAATATAGTGGTAACACATGCAGGTCCAGGGCCGGCTCCAGGCACCAGCTTATCAAGCAGATGCTTGGGGCGGCCACTCCGGAGTGGGGTGACACATCCAGCTATTTGGCGGCAATTTGGCGGAGGGTCCCTCACTCTTGCTCAGAGCAAAGGACTTCCCACTGAATTGCTGCAGATCGCGATCGCGGCTTTTATTTTTTTTTGGCTGCTTGGGACGGCAAAACCCCTGGAGCCGGCCCTGTGCAGGTCCCAGCATGATATGATAGCTAGATATAGATATACATACACATATATCAGACCTGATATGATCTATACCACTATATAAATATACATATACACAGATGTTGTATATATGTTTAAGATGAACCAAAACAGAAAATAGACCAGGGCAATCATTTTTTAAAATCAGAAAATATACAATGGTTCAGAAAGCAGAAAAATAGAAATTAAAGGCCATGAGTCTGAGCAAAATAAAAAGTAATAAATAGCTAAGGATTAAAAATAAACTAAAATTAGTAAATTGCAAAGGGGCATAATGAAAAGTATCTTTTATATCAGCAAATATCTTGCTTATTATTAGTAATCATGGTTATTACGGTAGGGCCTAAGGGCCAGTCGAGAATGAGGCCCCATTGTGCTAGGCACTGTATAAACACAATAGTAGATGGTTTCTGCTTCAAAGGGCATACAGTCTAAATAGACAAGACAGGCACTGGGTGGGAAAAGGAGGGTCCAACACACAAACTGCATGAACAATGTGATGCAGAAAACAACATTTAATTCCATGACTGTTTTTTGTGGTGGTGGGGGGCATCACTTACGTGGGGATAATCTAAATAGAAAGAAATGGGCAGGGAAGAGTAAGGTGAAAGAGACAGGTGTGGAGTGAAGCTGAGATGAAGCAACTGTGAGGAAGGGAGAGGGTTGGAGTAAACAGCCAATCAGAGCAGGGCAGTGAAAGTCTAGTCGAAAATATAGAAAGTATTCTGAATGTCCAAAGGTCCCTGCTTCGGCTGCCTCTGTCCTATTGGCTTATTGCCTAGTCTTTTGCCATTTTAGATTGCAAGGATTTGTCTTTCTCATATATCCCCAAGCACAAAGTTTGTAGGGTATATGTGTTACCATAGTATATACATACATAAACAACACCCCATCAACACAGAGCATCTCATCCGTGAGTCTCAGATCTTATCAGCATGAGAAAGTTACAGCAGTTAAACTAAATAGGTCTAAAAACTACAATAAAGGGGTTGTTCCAATTTACCTAAATCAGTACAACTCTCCTGTATAAACAAGGCCTCAGAGAGAAGGCCTACTAGACCAAGAGAGACAGCCATCAAGGTGGCCCACATCCAGTCAGTGGAGAGCTGCACTGTGAGATGCACCATTAAACTAGCTATATTTGTGATTTGAAATAATTTAATACTTTTCTGTTCTTCAAATGGAAAACAAAGATCCTGACCACCAGTGGACATTAACATTTTAAGGCACTTTTCCTGTAGAAGTGTTAGCCCTGATTTTCTGGCCAAATTCCAGTGCACGAAATAATATTCTGCCTTCCTATGTTCTCCCTGATATATCCATTGGATATGGGCTCTTTTCCATATTCTTCTGTAGACCGTTGTCGATGTTGCTGTGCAGTGCAAATAGCAAGCATGTACTACCAAAAAGATGACGGCGTTTCTGAGGGGGATAGGATGGTTTTAGTATTTTGCTTACTTCACAGACATGTGGTGAGGCAAATGTTTTGGCATGGGGGCAGGAGTGTCAAATAGTAATTAGCTAAATACTGGAAGTATAAATACCAAACCAAGGAAGACTATGCATTTAAAAATATACACCCTCATTATATACCCTGTTCAAAGTGTGGCTGCTACAGCTTGCACCCGTCAGATGGCCACATGCTTTGTAAGGCTGCATGGTGCAGTATGTACTTTGCACAATGTTTATTGCTCAGATGCAAACGGCCATGATAGGGAACCACCTGGCCAGGAGTATCATGTGAAACAGGTGGGTTTGGTCTTTGAAGGAACAGAAGGAAATTTACCTGCAAGGCAAGAGGTCTGGTACAGGGAATGGAAGAGAAGAAGCCACCTATGGAGATGGGAAACAACAGGATCCATTCCTGCATACATTACAGGTGCTTCCAGCATTCCAAATCTTTACAAGGCCCACAGAGACTCCTATCACTGAGCAATTTTTTTTTTAAGACCTGAGGAAATTCCCATGCAAAAAATTTAACTGGAATGAAAGTTAATGTAATTTCAGCCAAGAAAATCCTCGAGAGAATATTGTAATTTTCTCATAACAACCGCAAACAATAGAAAACCTAGACATTCCAATTTAAGGTTGCACTTTACTTTCTGTCCTCTGTTTGGTAAAAATCTAGGTGATGTAGTCATATCCGATGATACCACTCAAGAAGACCGGAAGAAAGTGAACGTTGTGCCACTATGTAAAAAGAGTAAACAGGATGATGCAGGTAATTATAGGTCTGTCAGTCCAACATCGATCCCAGGTAAGATAACGGAGTAGCTGATATGGGACTCAAATAATAAAGAATTAAAGAGGGTAATATAATTAGTGCCAATCAACATGGGTTTATGAAAAATAGATCCTGTCAGACTAACTGATAACTTTTCTGATGAGTTTGGCTGATAAAGGCAATAGTGTTGCAATAATATACATAGATGGTATTTGACTTGGTACCCCATGACATTTTAATTAACAAACTAGAATGGTATAAAATTAATGTGATACACCATTAAATAAAATAAAAGCTGGCTGGTAGGTCTCAATATATAATTGTAAATGGGAAAATATTATCAAATGGCTGTGTTTCTTGTGGAATCCTGCAGGGATTGGTTCTTGGCCCCATACTATTTAACATTTTTATTAATGTTCTAGAAGAAAACATAATATCATCACTGATAAAGGATGATACAAAAATTGGGGGAGTGGTAAATAATGAAGAGGCCAGGTCATTGACACAGAGTGATCTGAATTTCTTGGTAAGATGGGTGCAAGCAAACAATATGCATTTTAGTATGGCTAAATGTACATCTAGGAGCAAAGACTGCAGGCCATACTTACAGGATGGGAGATTCTGTCCTGGGAAACAGTGACTCTGAAAAAGATTTGGAGGTTGTAGTGGATAATCAGCTGAACATGAGCTCCCAGTGTGATGCTGCAGCCAGAGGATTAAGACAATTCTTGGATGTATAAATAGAGGAATCTTCAAGTAGGAATAAAGAGGTTATTCTACCTCTGGTGTGACTGCTGCTAGAATAGTCTGTCCTATTCTGGTGTCCGTAATTCAAGAAGGATGTTGATAAATTGGAGAGGGTACAGAGAAAAGCCATAAGAATGATTAAAAGATTAGAAAACCTGCCTTAAAGAATCAAAGAGCTCAGTCTATCTCGCATAACCAGAGAAGGTTAAGGGGTGACTTGATCACAGCCTATAAATACCTACCTGCGGAACAAATATTTAATATCGGGCTCTTCAGTCTAGCAGAGAAAGGTGTAACAAACACAGTCCAATGGCTGGAAGTTGAAGGTAGGCAAATTCAGACTGAAAATAAGGTGCAAATTTTTAAAAGTGAGAGTAATTATCCATTAGAACAACTTACCATGGGTTGTGGTGGATTCTTCATCCCTGACAATTTTAAAACCAAGATGGGATGATTTTCTAAGAGATATGCTCTAGGAATGATTCTGGGGACGTTCTATGCCCTGTATTATACAGGCGTTCAGACTAGAAGACCACAGTGGTCCCTGCTGGCCTTGGAATCTATGCATCTATTAAAATAAAAGTATTTTAAAAGTGTGCAAATACACAGGATATATCTACACTATGGGATTATTCCGATTTTACAGAAACCGTTTTTTTTAAAACAGATTGTATAAAGTCGAGTGCACGCGGCCACACTAAGCACATTAATTTGGCGGTGTGCGTCCATGTACCGAGGCTAGCGTCGATTTCCGGAGCGTTGCATTGTGGGTAGCTTTCCTGTAGCTATCCCATAGTTCCCGCAGTCTCCCCCGCCCATTGGAATTCTGGGTTGAGATCCCAGTGCATGATGGGGCAAAAACAGTGTCACGGGTGATTCTCGGTAAATGTCGTCACTCAATCCTTCCCCCCGTGAAAGCAACGGCAGAGAATCATTTCGCGCCCTTTTTCCCTGGATTGCTGTGGCAAACGCCATAGCATGCAACCATGGAGCCTGTTTTGCCTTTTGTCACTGTTACTGTATGTGTACTGGGTGCTGCTGACAGACACGGTACTGCAGTGCTACAGAGCAGCATTCATTTGCCTTTGCAAGGAGCAGAGACATTTATCATCCCTATTGCACCGCCTGCCATTGTAAATTGGCGATGAGATGATGGTTAACAGTCATTTAGCACCATTTGCATTTGGAAATGGGCAATGATGGCTATCAATCTTTTTGTACCATCTGCTGCTGTCATGGGTGCTCCTGGCTGGCCTCGCTGAGGTCGGCCGGGGGCGCATGGACAAAAATGGGAATGACTCCCCGGGTCATTCCCTTCTTTATGTTTTGTCTAAAAATAGAGTCAGTCCTGCCTAGAATATGGGGCAAGTGTAGTAGAGAACCAGAGAGCACAGCTGCTCTGGGTCAGAGCCCCAGAGACCCCGCAGAAATGATGAGCTGCATGCCATTCTAGGGGGTGCCCTTGCAACAACCCCACCCAATGCTTCCCTTCTCCCCCAACCTTCCTGGGCTACCATGGCAATGTCCCCCCATTTGTGTGATAAAGTAATAAAGAATTCAGGAATAAGAAACACTGAGTTTTTAGTGAGATAAAATGAGGGAGAGGCAGCCTTCAGCTGCTATGATAATCCAGGCAGGACATTAAATGGGGTGGGGTGGGGAGAGAAGTGCAGCCTCCAGCTGCTATGATAGTTCAGGGAGTACAGAATCTTCTTTAGACATGAAAAGGGAGGAGCCTGATGGAGCTCAGCCTCTAGCTGCTAGGATGAGGACAGTTACCAAGCCTTCTGTACCATCTGCTGGGAATGAGCGGGAGTCATTCCAATTTTTACTCAGGTGCCCCTGGCCAACCTCACCAAGGCCAGCCAGAAGCACTCATGGGCTGATAGTGATGATGGATACCAGTCATATTGTACCATCTACCACCAGGAAGAGGATGCTGGTGTTCAGCGCTGCAGCACCCTGTCTACCAGCAGCATGCAGTAGACATAGGGTGACATAGAAAAAAGGCGAGAAACAATTTTTTCCCTTTTCTTTCGGGGAGGGTGTAAATTGAATATATACACCCTGAAACACCCGGCAAAATGTTTTTGACCCTTCAGGCATTGGGAGCTCAGCCAAGAACGCAAATGCTTCTTGGAGACTGCAAGGACTGTGGGATAGCTGGAGTCCTCAGTACCCCCTCCCTCTCTCCATGAGCATCCATTTGATTCTTTGGCTTTCCGTTACGCTTGTCATGCAGCACTGTGTTGAGTCCCTGCTGTGGCCTCTATCTATCATAGCCTGGAGATTTTTTCAAATGCTTTGTCATTTCCTCTTCTGTAACGGAGCTCTGATAGAGCAAATTTGTCTCCCCATATGGCAATCAGATCCAGTATCTCCCATATGGTCCATGCTGGAGTTCTTTTTGGATTTGGGACTGCATCGCCACCTGTGCTGATCAGAGCTCCAGGCTGGGCAAACAGAAAATGAAATTCAAAAGTTCGCAGGGCTTTTCCTGTCTACCTGGCCAGTGCGTCCGAGTTCAAACTGCTTTCCAGAGTGGTCACAATGGTGCACTGTGGGATACCGCCTGGATGCCAATATCATCGAATTGCGGCCACACTAACCCTAATCCAACATGGCAATACCAATTTCAGCGCTACTCTCCTCGTCAGGGAGGAGTACAGAAATCGGTTTAAAGAGCCCTTTATATCGATATAAAGGGATTTATTGTGTGGACGGGTACAGGGTTAAATCAGTTTAATGCTGCTAAATTCGGTTTAAACGTGTAGTGTAGATCAGGCCACAGTTAGGGTCACCCACTGAACCATATCTAGTTGCCTACGTATGCACCCTCACTAAAGGATTTGAGCATCAGAAAAGCCATCACGAGGACAGTAGGAAGTCTGAGACAACCTTATCCATCCATCACACGTTCATTTCATGAGTGATCAAACACCAGTTGTACTTGAGTCTTAATAATCTTATCTAATGGATAAGGTTTCCTTAGAGTTTCTGATTGTCCTCAGGACAGCACTGCTGAGGGCAGAATTAAAGTGGTCTGGCTGAACTTAACTGCCCTTTCACAGACTTTTGAACATGTGGTGTGGTTTATTATTATTATTTTTGTCATTATTATTGTTTGTTATTTATTTATTACACTGGATGAAATGTTAATTTGCATACAGCTGACGGAGACTTTAGTAGGGACTGCTCTTACTGCGCATAGACTCATAGACTGCTGAAATATTGCAGTTAATATTTGATGGCAGCTGCTACAATCAGAAGCCTTTGACCTGTTTACTGGTCTTGTCAGGTGATTTGTCTTAGTTATTTTAAAATATGAATTGAAGGCTAATTGCCGCAGTTTGCACAGTCACAATGGGCCAGTGCACACTTTCAGAGGGGTTTTGAAAAGCATTGTTGTTAATCTTTTTCTGCAGTCGCCATTTGTACTTTAAAACAACCCCCTACTAATGAAGTTAAGCTCCATTCTGTATCTCAGCTCTAAGGAGTGGTTGTGTGGTTACTCCACAGTAAGTATTAGTCACACATTAACCACGACTGCAAGAACATGTCCATGGGAAAATCTCCTAGCACCCACGGCCTTTAATTCTGCAGCTTGTTACCTAAAGAGGCGGCTTTCCACATCAGTTGCACAACATTTTGGAAAAATAATCTGCCTGACCTGTTTACCTTGTTATCTTGCTGCATTATGGTTTTACCTTTGGCGATCATTTGTTTCCAGATATATGGCACATATTGTGTCAATGTTTTATAGGCAGTGCTGATTCAGTCCAGGTTTCCAAACATGCAGATGCCAGGAGTATCCGTGTGTCTTTGCTACTTGAAGTGGAGCAGGAGGTATTAGATGATGACTTAGAGCTCTGTAGTGATAATAATTTGAAGCCCCTGAGGAATTAGGACATCTGCCCTCTTTATCAAGTTTCTGGTTAAAATATAAAGCAAGTTCCCTCACTTCTTATTTATTAGGAAACCTCTATCCATTCTCCCCCTAATTCCCTCTACAAACACTCACATCACTTCCATATAATCCTCCATCTAGGTATTACCTTTGCTCACATTCCAGAGCATAGGCACTGACTATGTGGGTCCTCTGGGGCTCGAGCACACATGGAAAAAAAATAGTGGGTGCTCAGCACCCACCAGCCACAGCTGTTTGGCAGCTTGGGGAAGGGCTTGGGGGAAGGTGGAGAGCAGAGAGCGGCAGCTGGGGGCCTCCGGGAGGGGGTAGATTGGGTGCGGGAAGAGGCAGAGCAAGGGCGGGGCCTTGGGGGAAAGGATGGAGTGGGGGCTAGAGGCAGAGCAGGGGTGGAAAACTGGGGAAAACTAGAAGTTGGCACCCATGTTTCAAAGTTCTATTCCCCCCCACCCCCAGACCAGAAGCTGGCAGAGCACAAGACAAGACTTTGGAGCACAAAGGGGAAGAAGGTTGGGCATTGAATCAGGGGCCTTTCAACTGGGGACCCCAATTCCACTGGGTCCCAGATTTGCATGAACCAACCCCATTGGTAGTTACATTTCTTGTTACTATTAAATGCTTCTCAAGAAGAGTGAATTATTTTTTAAATGGAGTGATTTTGGTGTGGTGGGGGAGGGGCAATAGAAGAGAGAAAATACACATATGAGAAAAAAGAACGAGGAGTATTTGTGGCACCTTAGAGACTATCAAATTAATCTGGGCATAAGCTTTCGTGGGCTAAAACCCACTTCATCAGATTCATGCAGTGGAAAATCCAGTAGGAAGATATACATATATATATATATATACACATATACAGATAACATGAAAAAATGGAGGTTGCCATACCAACTCTAACTAGACTAATCAATTAAGGTGAGCTGATATTGATTAGTCTTAATTGATTAGTCTCATTAGAGTTAGTATGGCAACCCCTATTATTTCATGGTCTCTGTGTATATATATCTCTTCCTACTGGGTTTTCCACTGCATGCATCTGATGAAGTGGGTTTTAGCTCACAAAAGCTTATGCCCAAATTAATTTGTTAGTCTCTAAGGCACCACAAGTACTCCTCGTTCTTTTTGCTGATACAGACTAACATGGCTACCACTCGGAAACCTGTCACAAATGAGAAAGTTTCTCCAAAGTTGCCTTGGGGAAAGACAGAAACCCAGCAATCATGAAGTGTGTGTAATTAACACATACTCTTGGCTTCTCAAGAGAAAATTATATCTGTAGAGGTTACTCAGACTTTTGAATGTATTGGTAGGCTTCAGGCCCATGTCGCATGACCTCTTGCAACACCCAGTTGACAAAGCTGCTTTCATATAAACAAGAGCAAGAGTCTCTTAGAAACAAATATATTTTTGTACATGAAGGACAAATCTAAGCCTTTGGTATAAGGATGTGCATCACATCTCCCCTTGACTTCATGGGGAATCATGCTCACTTACCGCAGGACTGAATGGATCTATAGCCAACTTTCCCCAGTGTTCAGATTCAGGTATTCAGTTCCTACTGCTCGAGGAGCAATCACTGATTTCCTGGTCTGCGTCTGGATCCAAACTTCACATTTTGGGGGCAATCTGGGTCTGGGGTTTTGTGTCATGTGAGAGTCAAATTGAATTGGATTAATACAGAGATTCTCAACCTTGGAGTACGTGTACCGCACACAAAGGGTCATGACTGCCCTGCCCATTCCATATTGCTAAATAGAGGAAGTTCCCAATGAGACAGGACTGGACAGGCCAGGGAGAGGCCAGTGTCAGGAAGGAAGTTCCTCTAGTGTACTCAGTTTTAAAAAGGCCAAGAACCAATGCACTAGGCAGAGCTGGCCTCAGATACATGTTAAGTGTGAGACCACACATTTTTCGTGGGGGCTTAGGTTGGGCCACGTTCTGTTGCTCATTGGCTCTCTCACCAGGCCCCACAACCTTCACAGCCTGCTGCAAGCCACCATGCCACATGAATTTGGTGTTCAGGGTCTTTCAGCTTAGAGTGACAAATTCTAAATTCAGTGTCTTTTCAAAGCTTCTTCCTGTAATTCTTGAACACCCCCTCCCCCAGTCTGCTCCAGTCTGTCACTCCTGTGGTACTGGGGATTGTATCTTTACGGGCTGAGCATCCCAGACGGAAGCGGTGCTGGATGCTGTGAAGTTCTTGTCCGCCAGTTGCAATCAGGCTCAGAACAAAGCAGAGCTTTCCCAAGCACCGGCTCCGTGATCACTGGACAACACAACTCACGCTCCTCCACCCGTAGTTTGGGGGTTATGGAAGCTTGCCTCAGGCTCTTCATGTCCTGCTTCGCATGGGACAACATAAAACCCAGCTGTGGACCTGAACAAGAAGTAAATGTTCACTATCTGGAGCGCCATCTATGGAAACAGAGATGCTAAGTAATTTGGTACTCCAAAACATGTAAAAGCTGTTACTGTAAAGTAACAACTCAGCGGTATTTGAGGCCACTTTCAGAATTAACAGGGTTGCGAGTTGGCATTGCTCATCTGGAATTTTGCAAGGCTGGTTTTGCCTTGTACTATAAAGGCCATAAATCATTTTTAAGAACATGAGTTTATGAATGCTTGAAGGCAAAACTCCAATAAACACTATGCCATTTATTCATAGCGCTGATAGCAAAGTTTTCTCTTAAGTGTTCATAAGTGAGAAGTCCCTGCAGGAGTCCTAGCGAGGCCTCTGTGGGCTCATGCATATTATAACTACAGCTTTACAAAATATTTGTAGCAAACCTTGAGCTCACGTGAACAGAGCCTGGGTCTGAGGCCCATGACATTTTGCATGCCCTGGCAGAAGAAGCTAATACATCAGGGACATCCACAAACTTTCTTCTCTCAGCCAGATGACTTCCTGCATCAGAGTAGCTAACCCATCTCCCACAACTCTGATTTTCACAAGTTTCTCCACCCGCATAGTCCTTTCCATGACTTCTCAGTTTCCCCTTCACTCCACCCCCTCGGACAACTTTCACTGTCATCTGGCACCTACTCAGTCTGTTGAACTGCTCCTTACTGCTGTCCAGGTTTCCCGTGTAAGGTTTTATGAGCCATGGCTGTAAGGGGTTCGTCAGGTCTCCCATGATCACCATGGGCATTTCAAAATCCCCCAGTGTAATCTCTGGTCTGGAAGTAAAGTCCCTGCTTGTAGCTTTCTATACAGGCTGGTGTTCCTAAACATGTGAGCATCATGCACATTCCTGCACCACCCTGCATTGATGTCAGTGAAATGCCCATGGTAATCCACAAGTGCCTGCAACACAATGGAGAAGTACCCCTTCCTATTGATGTACTCTGTCACAAAGTGCTCTGGTGCCAAAATTGGAATATGTGTGTTATCTATCTTCTTTCCACAGTTAGGGACACCCATTTCTGCAAAGATGGCCACTATTTCATGCACATTTCCCAGAGTCATGGACCTTTGTAGTAGAATGTGGTTAAGTGCCCTTCGCACTTGCATTAATACAGCCCCAACGGTCAACTTCTTGACTCCAAATTGATTCACGATCAACCAGTAGCAGGCTGGAGTCACCAGCTTCCACACAGTGATTGCCAAGTGCTTTTCTACCACTAGGGCAGCTTTCATTCTGGTGTCCTTATGCCATAGCGCTGGGGTGAGCTCCACACACAGTTCCAGGAAGGTGGCTTTCCACATCCAAAAGTTTGTAGCCACTTCTTATCATCCCACACCTGTATGATGATGTGATCCCAACATTCAGTGCTTGTTTCCCGAACTCAAAAGTAATGGTCCACTGTCTGCAGCTGTTCTGTGAATGCCAAAAGCAAATTAAAGTTGCTCCTCTCCATATCACACAGCATGTCAGGTAACTGGGTGTCTTCTTCAGTTAGGAACTTTGCGATTAACTGCACTGCCATCCATGATGTCTTCATGACAGTTATCAGAGCATAGGAGAGCAGTGAGGGATCCATCCCTTCTCACAAAGATGCTGGATTGCACAGCAAAAAAGAGCCATTGAAAAATGCTGTGAAAGAAAGCTGGAAGCCCATGGAATGCTGGGACAGAAAACAATGCCTCCTGGGACAGTGAGACCAGTGCCAAGATGCGCCACGATCTGCTCCGCCTTCCCACAAGACCTAGCAACAGAAGGTGTCTAGCTGGCCTGTGGGATAGTGCATTGCTCACGCTGTCAATGATAGTGCCCCAATTGTGGACGTGCTCTGCCGACAGAGGGCACTAGTGTGAACATGACATGATTTTTGAGTGTTGACATCACTTTTATCAACAAAACTCTGTAGTGTAGACAAGGCCTTAGGTAGAGGAGCACAGATCTCTGCATGTCAAGTTAAACTGACCAATGTGTATGAAGCAACTTGCTGATCAAGGCTATCAGAATTTGGAACTGAGCCCTGAAATATTGGAATACAGGTGTAAGAGTTAGAAGCAGATGCTGCAACACAACACTGTATTTATATACTGTACTTCACACACTTCATTCAGAAAGTACTGCCAAGCCAGTTTTACGCTATAAAGGACAGGAAGGTCTGGTTTATGTTTATTTAAGATAATGAGGTGGCGCAGTTACTTGAAAGGAGGTAGGGAAACATTTCCAGGTAAATGGGAGAGAACTTGTGCAAGAGTCACCCCTTTCACCCTCACATATGGGGAGTCAAGTGGAGGAGGCCAGGATATCAGTTCAATGGAGCAGCATTGGCGGCGTGGAGTAGAGTTTTGTGTCACTTACGTGCACTGATGTCCAACCAAGGCGTGCAAGGAAAGGTTTCTAGTTTTCATAGTTGTGGAGAAAAGCTTGGAAAGGTGACCCCCTAAAGAAGATCTATGTAGCAGAAAAAAGAGGCTTAGGGACACTTTACTGCCTAGCGTAAAGGATGAGACAGAGCTGTAAAGCCTCCACCCAATACTCAAAAAGGAGAAAATAGGTAGGTAGGATTTCAAAGAGGGGAAGTATGAACTAGAGATAAAAGCTTTGTACTGGAAGAGCTCAGGAGAGAGAGGGTGATCAACCCCTCCTGAAAAGCCACACTGAGATCAGAGAGCAGGTAGGAAGAAAAAATAGGGATGACTCATCAGAGGAAAGTAGGTCAGTTATTCACATCCTGACGATGGGCGCCGCAGTACAGGGAAAGGTGAGGAAACAAGCACAGGAGATGACTGTGAGAAAACAGTGAGTGAGGAATGGCCAAGGGAGTATAAATAAAGGATGACAAGATTTGGGTTGCCACACTGTTTGGTTTGCAAACTGAACACTGGAGTTCTCACATGAGAAATTGGCCTTGAACCAGACCCTTCCTGTTTGCTTTATGGTTTGACTTTGATATATTCAAACTTCCAAGAGAACAAGCATCTGCGAGCACAGGAGCCAGGCTAGAGGCATCATTCAATTTTATACCTTGACCTAGCTCTCCAGTGAGGACAAGCCCTCAAAGTTTCCCAGCTACTGCAGTAAACCTCCTGGGGCAGTCAGCTAAGAGAGAGCTGATTCACTAAGAGAAGGATCCCCTTTTCCGCTGAGGCCACTTTCTGGCTATCCAAGTGGTATGCGAGGGAAAGGAATTCAGTAGCCTTTCCTGGTAGCTTTCCAAAGATAGAAGATGGGCGAGCAGCCTGTGGTATTAAGAACTTGTACTTTTAATCAGTTTAGCTTCAGAGATGGAATGTCTGAGGGGGTGACAGTGCTGCAGAAGTCTATGTTCTGCTATGCAGAGGCAGTTGGAACTGGTCACTGATTAGAAAGGCTCTCTTTCATGCTCTGTGGGCTCAGAGGGATCCCTGAACACCGCACTGCCTACCAGTGTATATGAAGATCCAGGAGCCATGAGACTGGTAATAAGCCTTGAGAAATCTGCCCATAGGTATCAAAATTCCTACAGCTCAAGTGCAGCAGGGACTGCACAACCTCCTCTCCCCATATACTGAGCAGATCCAGCAGCTCCACAGTGGTTCAGGCAGGTGAGCATTTGCTGCAATAAGCCACCATTCAAAAATTCCCAGGGCTTCCACAGGAAAGGGGTGAATGGTTATTTACCTGGCTGCAGGGCAGTGGAGTTCAAACTGCTGACGAGAGCGGTCAGGATGGGCATTGTGGGACACCTCCTGGAGGCCAATTAAAATGATAAAATCAAGCATGGGGTCTACACTGGCACTTTGTAGGCAAAAATTTTGCGCAAAAAACTTCATGTCTCTCTTTGGAGTGGCTCTATTTTATTGCCAAAACAGGGAATTTTTGCCACCAAACGTTGCATCGCAGTGTGTGCGCATTCACTGTTTTATCGACAAAAGCTGCCTTTTGTCAACAAAACTGTAGTGTAGACAAGGCCTAAGAGTGCAGAAGCCAATCCTTCATGTGCACTTCTGATATTATTAGGCATTTCTTGTGGAAAAGCATTTTCTTTTTGTGTGAAACAACAGAAGTGTGTTGAAATAACATTAAGGTCTGCCAGACATAAAGCTAATGACGGAGGGGAACTGAGGGGTAAAGCTGCAACTTTGTTTTTGACTCATCTTGCTGGTGCCATTGGGGTCTTGGAGACAATTTGCGTGTTATGCAGTATGAGTAGCTGTACAACCCAGGAAGGTGGAATTCTAGCCTCAGCTACTTGTGGTGTATAGGATAGAGCTGCTAATGGGGCATTATAAGAAAAGCCAACCCACACAGCCAGTAGTTAACTCTGAGTAGGTTTAAGGCCTGTCTTCATATGCCAAGTCCTGCATTATCAGAATAATTTTTAAACAGTTAAAAACCAGTTCAAGATAATTCAAGCAAAATGAGTTACTTAGGGAGGTGGTAGAATCTCCTTCCTTGGAGGTTTTTAAGGTCAGGCTTGACAAAGCCCTGGCTGGGATGATTTAGTTGGGGGTTGGTCCTGCTTTGAGCAGGGGGTTGGACTAGATGACCTCCTGAGGTCCCTTCCAGCCCTGATATTCTATGATTCTATGAAATGCAGTTTGGCCAGCCAATATGGATAGGGCTGTCACAGATTCTAGTGGACACCCCTTCTTGCCCACCAGTAGGACTGCTGTGAGGGGAATGCAAGCCTCTGTGCTCTGGATCCCTAGGGTCTTTCAACCTTCTAGAGCCTGATTGGAGTCCAGCCACTGCTCCAGTATTGAGGTCCCAAGGGACACGCTCAGAGCACAGACCTTCTATCTGGCATCTGTTGCCAAGTATCGGAACCCACTGTCCAGCTGCCTAGCCTCTCGGGGAGCAGAATGGACCCTTGGCCTTCAGAGTCCCCAGTACTAGAACATGCCCCTCTCTCAGAATTCCACCCCAAAGATGTGAAGATTCCGGTTTACATTTTAACTGCCTCCAAGGCATGCAGTGGTTGTGAAGCAGTCCTTGCAACCGCCTCCCTCTCCGCCTTTGTACAGTTTAACATCTTTATGGTCTTTCTGTTTAATCATGTAAAGCCGGGCAAGTACAGCGCATAACAAACATTCAAACACAGTGTCCCTCACTCAGTATTGCCAGCCCCAAATGTTCAAAACTCATGAGTCAGGCTCACCCAAAATCATGAGACTGGCTTTAAAATTATGAGATTATGTAAAAAAAAATAGATTTAGTGTTCTTTTTATTTGCCTTCTGCTTTTTGAGCCTTGAGGGTGCACAGCACTGGGGTCACATTTTGACACTTTCTTCTGATCATCAGTTGGCAAAAGAAATGGGACAAATACCCAGTTTTGCCAAAAAAGTGCAGTGCTACTCTTAGCGGTACGTGGACGAATGTGTCGGAGGGAGGGGAGGCAAGTGACAATTCCAGCCCTGCACAGGAGGGAGGGCTCTGGAGACAGGGTTGGGCTGGGGCAGCCCCGAGTGGGCGGGTAGCAGGAGGTCTTGGGCTGGCCCCACATACAGGGGGCAGAAGGGGGCCTCAGGCCAGCCCCGTGCAGGCAGGCGGCAGAGGAGGGTCCCAGGCTGATCCTATGCATCCGGGGAGAACAGGGGGACCTCAGGCCAGTCCTGTGTGGTGTTCTATTTTCCCTTTGGGAAAATATGGTCACCCTATTCATGGGGAATTCATGTTCTTGTCAGCTTTCCATGACACAATGATTTCATGAAAGAATTTCATAAAATCATCCACAATTCAGAAGTGGTACAAACAGAACCCCCAATTTGTCACAGGGGGAAACAGTATTAAACTTGAATTCAGGGGGCAAATAGTATTAAACTTGAATTCAGAAACCATTTCCCCTTGGGTAGCCACTGAAGGACAGATTTTTAAAGCTAGTTAGGCACTTAAGATGCAGATTGGTGGTGCCTGTGGGGCTTTCAAATGCAACTGGTGGGGACATCACGTGACGGGTAGAGAAGATGCAGCCTGACTCTTGGTCTCCTCAACCCCCCATGCATGAGTCCTCATCACTTAAGGGCTCCCAGGTATATAAATCATACATTTCTGTCAAATTTACTAATCAGATGAGGGGGGACACTTTTTATAATGTTGTTATGGATCCTGCTGGGAAAAATAGAAACTTCAAATGACCCAACCCTGAATCTCCAAAGAAAGGTAAGGCTGAGGAAACCCGGCAGTCTCTCACTAAGAACTTTGCAGCTATGAAGGACTTTATAACTACCAAATTTGATCTTTCATCTCAAGATATACATAAGCTCTTTACAGATGTTGGAGAAGTCAAAGCTCATTTGACCTAGTTAGATAACAAAATACAAAAAACTGCCTTAGAACTGAAGAAGGTTAAAATGGAGAATGCTTCTTTAAGGCAAAGACTAAACAGTCTTGGGGAGAAACAAGAAGATCTTAAAAACAGATCATGCAGGAATAATTTGCAATTACTAGGGGTCCTGGAAGGGCTGAAAGGAAAAAATACGATTAGCTTTCTCCAGAATACATTCTCTGAAGTACTGGGATTGGATTCTGGTTTGCTTCCCCTGGATTTTGAAAGGGCATACTGAGTGGCAGGGACCAGAAGGAAAGTGAATAACTCAGCCCTGAACTCAACATCTTTAAATGGCTCAGATTTTACCTGATGTCTGCTGCAAAGTAAAAATGAATTCTTAAGTATAAGGATTTTAAATTTTCTTGTATCTAGACTTCTCTGTAAATTTAAGCAAAAACTGAGCAGTATTTAATGGCATCAAATGAGGTGTCAGAGGATCCTGCAAACTTTATAATGAAGCTGACCGACTCTGTGAAATACTTCAATACCCCATCAGCTGCTTGGCAAGCATGACAGGAACTGAGACCAGATCTCATTAAAGGTAACAGCATGATTCTCTCATAAAGGAAAAGAAAATGAAAATATAAGCCCTAAAGAAAAGGAACTGTGATTGGGAAAACCAGCCACCCATGTACATATTGTCATACTGTCTGGAGTGGTTCAGGAGTGTGAGTACCAACCTGAGGGCAGATTGCTCGGAAGCAGGACGCACACTTCAGATTGGTTGTGAGTTCTGTAATTAAATTGCACTAACTAAGTATCAAGTGGGAACTCCTCAGGCACTGCAACAGCCTCAACATGGAGTTACAGGTGGGTACTCTCCACTCCTAAGGGTCCCACCAACAGACAATCACGAGCTAACTGCAGCAACTTTGTTCTGTGTTTATCAGGCACAAGCACCTGCTTGCAAACCTCATCAGGATGCCACCTACCAGCAGCCAGGCTCCCCTCTCTACCCCCCCACTCCTGCCCACCTGCGACCCCCACACAGATCAACTCCTCCCCCCCCAAGCACCTCCTGCATGCTGTGGAATGGCTGTTCATTGGGGTGCAGGAGGCTCTGGGAGGAAGACGGAGGGGTGGGGACAGGGCGCGCTTGGGGGAGCGGGCGGAAAGAGGCTGGGAAGAGGAGGGGCAGGGGCAGGAAGAGGTGGGGCAACAGTGGGGCCTTGGGGGAAGGGGTGGAGTGGATGTGGGGTGAGGCATGGCAAGGGTGGGCATTTGGGGGAAGAGGTGGAGTTGGCACAGGGCCTGGGGCTGAGCGGGGTTTGAGCACCTCCAGGGAAAATTTGAAGCCAGTGCCTGTGCACAAACCCCCCTCTAGAAAAAAATCTATCCTTCCCCAGCCAGAGTGTTATTTTGAGCCATATTCTTCTCTTTGTCCAGGGACGGATCAGCCTGCTGACTCTCAGAAAACTCCTTTTGAGTCTCCTAAAGTTCAGAGCAGACTTGGTGTCATAACTATAAAGGGAAGGGAACAGCCCTCCTGTGTACAGTACTACAAAATCCCTCCTGGCTAGAGACACCAAAATCCCTTTACCTGTAAAGGGTTAAGAAGCTCAGGTAACCTGGCTGACACCTGACCCGAAGGACCAATAAGGGGACAAGATACTTTCAAATCTTGGTGGGGGGAAGGCTTGTGTTTGTGTGCTCTTTGTTTTGGGGTTGTTTGCTCTTGGGACTAAGAGGGACCAGACATCAATCCAGGCTCTCCAAATCTTTCTGAACCAGTCTCTCATATTTCAAACTTGTAAGTAACAGCCAGGCAAGGCGTGTTAGTTTTATCTTTGTTTTCTCAATTTGTAAATGTTCCTTTTGTTAGAGGGTTTGCCTCTGTTTGCTGTAACTTTGAACCTAAGGCTAGAGGGGGTTCCTCTGGGCTCTATAAATCTGATTACCCTGTAAAGTTATTTTCCATCCTGATTTTACAGAGATGATTTTTACCTTTCTTTTTTTAATTAAAAGCCTTCTTTTTAAGAACCTGATTAATTTTTCCTTGTTTTAAGATCCAAGGGGGTTGGATCTGCACTCACCAGGAATTGGTGGGGGGGAAAGGAGGAGGAATGGTTAATTTCTCCTTGTTTTAAGATCCAGGGGTTTGAATCTGTGTTCACCAGGAACTTGGTGGAGAAGTCTCTCAAGGCTACTGGGAGGGAGTAGTCTGGGGGGAAGGTAGACAGAGTTTCCCAAATAACTCTTTAAAAAATTGGGTGGTGGCAATAAAACCAAATCTAAGCTGGTAATTAAGCTTAGAAGTTCTCATGCAGGTCCCTACATCTGTACCCTAGAGTTCAGAGTGGGGAAGGAAGCTTGACACTTGGGCAAAGCAATGGAATCCTCCTCTGAAGACAAGCTGCTACGTTCAGCTGACAAAAGACAGAGGGCATTTCCCTCCCCTTTGCAACCATCCCTGCTATCCACAGACATACTCTTTCTGGCTGCAACTTACAACATTAACTGATTTACACATGAATAAAATATTTTTTCCTAACATCCGCAAGGTTTCCTCTAAATTCCTTGAACTTGAGGTGGACCTTAGCCAGAGGTACAGTTCCAGAGAATTCAGCCAAAGCTAAAATATGTAAACTTTTACCAAGAAGTCTGTCTTCCTTCCTTACCAAACTTTTCTTACAGTGTGACTTGGGACACTGTGTCTCTCCAGCCATTACAATCTGCCATTTACCTTAGCATTCTTAATAAATCCTTCACTACCTTCCCAAGATTCAGTCCTAATGTAGACTGGGGTTCTCACCTTCTCTACTGCTGCCTCTGGGGCAATGGTAGTGGCACTCACTGTGTCAGATGGGGGTGTGGGTCTTGGGGTTGCCTTAAATTTTGGGCAATTTGGCTTTATATGGCCAGGAGCCCCACAGTGATGGCAGACTACTTGCCTTCCCTTTTGGTACAGGACTTTAAAACCTGGGCTTCTCTTGGGTTTTTTTTTTTAATCAAAGTTGAGGTTAGGTTTATTTTCAATCCCTTCCTTCCTCTTGCCCTGAGTGACATGGGGATTTCCCTTCACTGGGATTGGACTCCTGTGGACCCTTGATTCAACATGTTCATCAGCAATTTCTGCAGCCTCTAAAATTGTGGAAGATTTTGGTTATTGGTGGTGGTGGTGGTTTTTTTGTTACAGATGGCTGCACCTCACCTGTAACTACCATAACAATTGCTCCTGTGCCATCAGATCAAACCATTTTTCATAATCACTTTCAGCCACTGCCTCCATTATCCATTTTCTCATAAAACTACATATTTTATGCATATATTCAACATGGATCATATTGTCAAACATGCTGAGGTTTCTATACTTCAATGGATTGATATCAGGGGTAATCTTAAATCTTTTCAATACATTTTCTTTAAATTTTGTGTTGATGTTAGCATCACCTCCTCCATATTATTAAAAACTTGTCTGGCTTTCCCAGTTAAACTGATTAAGAGGATAGGCATCTGTTTATCCACTGTAATCTTATGCATCCCACAAAGTCTCTCAGAGGTGGACGGTTTCTCTGTTATTCAGTCAGTTTTTTTTATAAATTGGGCAGACTTTCTCTCACTTCCTGGTGTTGTGAGGTGGCATACTCACTGGATGGAGAAATTCCTTTAGCTGCTCCAGTATTTTGAGCTATATTGCTTGAGCTTCCATCAGCCTCTGGTGGGCTCTCTCTCTTCAGCTGCCTCAACTGCTTTGGTCTCCCTGATCCATAGTTCTTCCATGAGTCTCTGGTGCTCGTGTTCTTCTTGGGCTCTCAGAAAGTAATTGGGCCAGTTCTCCTGCGGTGTTTTCCTCTATTGCATCTAGGGTAGAAAGGTTCTCAGGATCCATCTGGTCAGCACTTATAAGTAAAGCTTTCAGCTGCTGAACTGAAGTTTCCTTTTCATGGGATTTCCCCTTTCCTTACATAACTATTAAAGGTCTTTTCTGTCAAGACCATCATATGATGGTGATTCACTCATTGTGTCTATTCATTAGCCTTTAAAAATTCTCAGTATCAAGTTTAAATTTTTAGCAGCGCTGAGTTATGATCTATAACTAGGCCAGTCAAGCTATCTGGAGTGGCTCAGGAGTATAAGTACCAACCTCAGAGCAGATTACTAAGAAGCAGGGAACACACATCAAATACACTGTGAGTTCTATGCATAGATTTCATCAACCAAGCATGAAGTGTGAACTCCTCAGGTGCTACAACAGCTACAACAGCCTTAACATAAAAAGTCCTCTTGGGTGCTCTGGTCTATCTTGCCTCCCAGATAAGCCTGCCTTTGTGATAAATGGTCCCTTACACTAAAAAATCACAACAATATTCAGGTTACTCCTAGTCCCAAAGGACCAGTCACTTGCCCCAGGTCAGTTGCACCTTAGCACTTACACCAAAGACAATGCTAGTAGCTAATCCTATAATCAGGGCCGGCGCTTCCATTTGGGTGGCCTAGGCAATTGCCTTGGGCGCCAGGATTATTGGGGGACGGCATTTTGCCAGGGGGGTGGCAGGCAGCTCCGGTGGACCTGCCGCAGGCGTTCCTGCTGGTGGTCCGCTGGTCCCGCGGCTCTGGTGGACCTCCCTCAGGCACGCCTGCGGCAGCTCCACCGGAGCCACGGGAGCAGTGCGTGAGGCGGCGAAATGACCGTGGGCCTAGGGCGCGAGAAACCCTAGAGCCGGTCCTGCCTATAATAAATGAATTAAAGATTTATTAACTAAGAAAATAAAATGAGAGTTATTTACAAGGTTCAAGCAGATAAACATATACACACAAATGAGTTACAGTCTCAGGTTCCAAAAGATGGTAGAAGCTCCTATTATAAGTAAGCGCTATATGTCTGTGAGAGAGGGCTAGGTATGAAAGCTGAGTCAGCACTCTGTTCACAGCAGCTCCAGTCAGGCAAAGCAGATTGGAGCTGACTAAGTAGAGCTGTGCCTAATTTGTGGGTTGGTGTGATGTTCCCCTCTGGTGTTATCTGGACTGGTGATCTGCTAGGTATCCCCAATCCTTGACTCTGGGATCCAGCCTTACCCTGCTTTGCTGTGAGAACCCCCACTCCTGAACTGTTCATGCACAGCCTCTGGCATGTAAGCTGCTCCCAGCTACTTGCAACCAAATGACACTAGCCAATATCTCCAGTCCCAGACACAGCCCTAGGAACCTCCATCTCGCAATGTCCAGTTATGCCCACTGGACGCTTAAAATTTATATGAGTTCGTCAATTTAACAAAGAAATTGATATGTACCAGACTTATTATACCAAGGGGAGCCTCTGACACACTTCAAACCAAATGCACTGCTCAGGTAGAATAAACAAATTTATTAACTATAAAGGTAGATTTTCAGTGATGATAAGTCAAAGCATAAAAGTCAGATTTGTTCAAATGAAATAAAAGCAAAATGCATTCTATGCTGATCTTAACACATTCAATGTCCTTACAAACTTAGATGTTTCTCATCACAGGCTGGCTGGTTACTTTTCAGTCAGGCTCTCCCCTTTGACCAGAGATTCAGTCTCTTGGTGGTAGTGGTATCTGTAGATACCCTTCAGAGTGAGGTGAGCATTACCTCATTGCAGTCCCAAACCGACCAAAGGAAGCAGGTGACTCCCTCGAGGGTCTAAAAGATTTTTTTGTTGCTGCCTAAGCCAGTGTCTGTTGTTCCTGGGCTGGGTTTGTCCCATCCATGCCCTGACAAGGCATGAGCTGCAGCTCTGTTCTTGGAGAGTTTTCGCATGGGCTCGCATTAACCCATGAGGATACATTTTCAGCCTCATAACTATATACAAGAAATTATAACCTATAACATCACTATAACATTACTGTAACAATTACTATAACATCACTATAACAACCATGCTCAGTGCATTATGAGCCTTCCAAAGACACCCAACATGACAAACTTTGCATTGGATACCACACAATCATTTTATAAAGATGAATATGGGTGTGTAGGATGTTCCCCCGAGGTACAGAGCATCACAGTAGGGCAGAGCAGGAAGGCTAATTAAGCCATTAGCCAGAGCTCACAAATAGGCACAGAGAGGAAGTGAAACGTATGCTAATATATTCATAACTGTTTACTTGCACATTATTTGTGACTATCTGTATCACTTTATATTTGCCCTTACATGTTTATTTTTATGTTTCTACCCATACTTAAAGTTTATATATTTATAATAAGGGTATGGTAAAAATATATTCATATGTATTTACTTGCACACATATTATCTATATCATTTCATATTTACCTTTTTCATTAGTCAATTGGTATAATTATTGATATATCATATGCATATTAGCATTTATATACTACCTACTATTACTTATGTATTCATACCTATTAATGAATAGGTTTCATTCACGTATATATCTTGGCACATGTAGATATTTTGGTAAATATATGTCTGACAGATTTCTAATTAATTCATATTGTGATGGGATGTTGGATGGAATGGGATCTGAGTTACTGCAAAGAATTCTTTCCTGGGTGCTGGCTGGTGAGTCTTGCCCACATGCTCAGGCCATGATCGCCATATTTGGGGTCGGGAAGGAATTTTCGTCTAGGGCAGATTGGCAGAGGCCCTGGAGGTTTTTCGCCTTCCTCTGCAGCGTGGGGCATGGGTCACTTGCTGGTGGATTCTCTGCAGCTTGAGGTCTTCAAACCACAATTTGAAGACTTCAGTAACTCGGACATAGGTTAGGGGTTTGTTACAGAAGTGGATGTGTAGGGTTGTGTGGCCTGCTTTGTGCAGGAGGTCAGACTAGATGATCATATCGGTCCCTTCTGACCCTAAAGTCTATGAGTCTATGAGTGCCTGGGGGAAGGGAGGGTGGATGTTGGCATACACTATCTGGGATCTGAACACACCTTTATTGGAAGTCTGGGATGTTAAAGGCAAGGGAGGAGGTGTATGGGGGTTTATATTCTGATTGATTGATAAATTGATTGCATGAAGAGGACCTTGGCCACTGTCAATCTATTGAGCATCAATTAGCAGCTTAACAATCACTGATTTTTCATTAACTCTATTAAGTTTTGTTCCTGGAATGTACCAGTGTTTAATGAACCCTCCAAGAGAATCAAAACTTTGAGACACTTAAAATCCAAAGGATGTCAGATAGCTTTTCTTTCAAAAAGTGAAAATGAAGACACAATTAAAAAAACTATGTGAGAGACATGCATATCACTCCTCTTTCAACTCCAGGAGCAGGGGAGTAGCAATGCTAATCCACAAGAGTCTAACTTTTCAATTCATTCCGTTGTGGTCAGATCCAGAGGGCAGACACATAATAATGGAAGGCATTTTAAATATTAAGAGATTATTTTAGGGGAGTGTATATAATTCTGGTGGTGGGAATGCACCCTTTATTGTAGAAATAACTGACATTATTTTCAACAGAGCTGTTGTCTCAGTTGTACTAGAAGGAAACTGGAACAGTGTCATGAATGATATTTTAGACAAATCTCAGGGTTCCAGGTGAAAATCTTAAGCCTTTGCAAGCCATCTATTATCTCTACTGAAGGATATTGGACTAGTGGATATTTGGAGACTGAAGTACATTATGAAGTGTGACTACAAACATTTCTCCAGGGTTTACATCTCCTATTCCAGATTTTTTTTTAAATGATATCTAAGGTGCTAGTTCCTGCATATCTGGAGGTGGAAATTGTTAATATCATAATCTCTGCTCATGCTCTAATTTCTCTTCACTTAGGTACTGGTCATAGTCCTATAAGATCTTCAAAACGGAAGTTAAACACATATTTACATAGAAACCCTACATTTCTTCAGATTCTAGAAACATCCATTACCAACTTTTTGAAGGAAAATACAAATACTGTCTCCTTTATTATGATGTTATGGGAAGCAGTGATGGCTGCCATAAGGGGAGAATGCATAAAATTCACATATGAAAGGAACAAAAAAAGGAATTACTTAATTCTTTGTCAGAGGAGGTTGCTAAATTTGAAAAAAAAACATAAAGAAGACCCTCAGAATAATGAGCTGCTGCACGCCCTCATTATCTCAAAATACACATACCTGGATTAAATTCATGCTTAATAAAGTTAATCAGAGAAGTTATGAATGAGGGCATAAAGCGGGCACACTACTAGGAAAAAAAAATTATAATGGCTTCATCCAATAGTACTGTATCCTAATTGCTGCAGGACAACAATCTTTCTGTACTAGAACCTGATAAAATTAACTGACAATTCAAAGGCTTGTATAAATCCCTTTACACACCTCATGGTGATTTCAATTCCCATCTGTTAGACCAATTCATGGAGGGACTTCCCCAAAACGTATTGTCGCTACCTCAAGCTGATTTTATGGACGAATATATTTCTCTACTAGAAATTAAGCAGGCAATTGGCTTGGGCAAAGCACCTGGGCGTGATGGCCTTCCAGTAGAATTTTATAAAACATTTGTCAATCAATTAGTATTGATGCTGTCAGAAGTCTACAATGAAATGTTTACAAAAGAAATAATGTCATGGGACATGACACTGGCGATAATAACCCTAATTCTAGAAGCAGACAAGGACAATCTTCATTGTGGTGATTACCACTTTATCACTGTTGAACACAGATTATAACATTCTGACAAAGATTCTTGCTTCACGCTTAAAGAACATTGGTCCATCAATCATTCATGCAGATCAGGTGTGTTATATTCATAGAAGATTAGCAATGGACAATACTTAGAAGATATTCCACTTAATCTACCAAGCTCAAATGGCTGATGCTCCAATTGCTATTTTATCATTAGATGCTGAAACAACATTTGATTGAGTGAAATGGGCATAGCTACAAGTGATCCTGAGAAAATTAGGATTTGAACCTAAATTTCTGAGCTGGACTGATGTTATATACAAATCACTTCTTGTCTCTGTTTTGACAAATGGTGTTATCTCCTCCTCTTTTCAGTTAAATCAAGGATGCCCTCTATTGCCTCTACTGTTTGATAGAGCCATGGAACCGCTAGCAGCATATATCAGACAGGCACCTTCCATTGAAGGAATTACCATCTGGGATAAAGAGTGCAAGATTAGTCTATATGATATTCTGCTCACTCTCAAAAATCCCTTGTGACGTTGCACTCCATATGATTTTATGAAAATATGCTAATGAGTATGAATATAATGTAACTGAAATATGCTTCATGCAAAAGGTCTCTTGTAAGGTATCATTACACAGCTAATAATCTACTGAGTGTGGCCATCCTATTTGTATAAATGCATCATTCTTGTATCTGAAACTAGAAATATGAAATATAACTCTGAGGTCCTATTGTAGTTATGCAAAGTGTGGGCCATTAATGGTGGCTTGAAATCTTGATGGCTCCCATTAACCAGGACAATTGATTGTAGATGGCTCTGTTTACTTGCAAGCCTTCCTGTGAGTCAGGCTGAGAAGAATGAAGGCTTGGGGACTCACAGGACATGTGACCATGTCACCTGGTACTGGAATCCATCTTAAACCTGGTGCTTTTCCATTTAGAAGGAGGGGTGGGGACCCAAAGAGACAAAAGATTCCTGCCTTGTGCCAAAGCTATTTAAGGGGTTGGAACAGAACAAAGGGGGTTGCAGTCATGAGAAATCCCCTAGCTACCACCTGAGCTGGAACAAGAACTATCAGGGATAAGGATTGGGCCCAGACTAGGAGGAAGTCAAATCTGTGAAAGAACCTTATTGGAACATCTCTGAGGGTGAGATTTACCTGCATTTAGTCTTCTACTGTATTAGGCTTAGACTTGCATGTTTTATTCTTTTTTGTTTGGTAATTTACTTTGTTCTGTCTGTTATTACTTGGAACCACTTAAATTCTACTTTTTGTATTTAATAAAATCACTTTTTACTTATTAATTAACTCAGAGCAAGTAATTAATTCCTGGGGGAGCAAACAGTTGTGCATCTCTCTCTATCAGTGTTACAGAGGGCAAACAATTTATGAGTTCACCCTGTATAAGCTTTATACAGAGTAAAATGGATTTATTTGGGGTTTGGATCCCATTGGGAACTGGGTATCTGGGTGTTGGAGACAGGAACACTTCTCAAGCTGTTTTCAGTTAAGCCTGTAGCTTTTGGGGGACGTGGTTCAGACCTAGGTCTGTGTTTGTAGCAGACTAGCGTATCTGGCACAACCAGGCAAGGCACTGAAGTCCCAAACTGCCAGGGAAAATGGGTTTAGTGGTAGTCTCAGCACATCGGCAATCCCAAGGGGGTTTCTGTGACCCAACCCATCACACCCCGCTTCTTCGATTCCACCACTACTATCTGCAGTAAACTATTCTGGAGAGGTATCAGGCTTTTGAATAAACTGGAATAAGTCTCAAGTGATGGATATTTCTCATAGGCCAAATCCATCTAAAATACAATCATTCTCTTTTAATTTAAGCAAAAGAGATAACCTATTTAGGCATCAGGATATGCTTTGATTTGTCAAAGGTAGTATCTGCAAACAGGGAAGTCATACTTAGAGAAGTGACAAAAGACATGGAGAAATGGAATATGAAGACACCACAGATATCCCAGAAGATACTTAAGAAATTGTGGCCAAATGTGGGGATTGGAAGCCCTGATTTGTATTTGTATCACCTAGTTTTCAGTTATGATTTTTGATAAAAATTTTCTGTCCCACCAACTCTTCCTAAACCCCATTGTGTCTTGAGATTGAAGAAAAATTAATTAATCTCTTTGGCTCTTTCTCTGCACTTTCATTTTTAAATGGTTGCCTGTACTTTTATGGAAAACCATAATATTTACCTCCTCCTGGAATGTTCTTTGGAAAATCAAGTCCATTATCATTCTAATCTCACTAACTCTCCTTCCATGTCAGTCTGAAATAATCCCTGATTTAAATTTGCTAATAGTGTGGAACTTGAATCCACCACACTAACCAAGGGCATATTAACCATAAAAATATTATTGAAGGGATATATTATATATGGATATATTAAAATTTCTGAAAAGTAAAATTAATTTAAAAAATCCACCTAGGAGCTTAACCGCAATCAATTTCAATGGGGAGTTGTGCCTCAATACTTTTGAAAATCTGTCTTTGGTCACCTAAACACATTTAAAAGTCTGGCCCACAGTAACTGGGAAACCTTTAAAACAGTGTTTAGTATTGGTTTGGGCAACACAGATTAGGGCCTAATGCATATGGGCATTTGAGGAAAAGATCTTTCCTAAACTAAGACCCTGGCAACAAACTTTTGGATCATAGTGAATTTTAGAAGAGAAACAAGGACTTGCAGTAAAGATATTGACATAAAATGATTGTGGTCCCATCCCACTATAACGAACTTTCCTTTGCCTTATCTTGTCTTGATAATGTCCAATATCCTGGTCCTCTTCAGAGAACTGATTCTAATACTGTTCTGTGGTCTGGCAAGAATGGAGATTCATGTCAAGATTCTGGAGTCTTCCACACCAGCCTGAGACCTGCACTTCCTCACTCTGGTACCATATCATCATTACAGAGGGCTGTTTCATGAGCCAATTGTTCTGTTTGTGTCTCTTATTAATTTGCTTTTTTAAAACCTCCAGTTGGTTTGTTCATATAAAACAGGACATTCTGCACACATAGCTTCCTCTCTTTTGTGATGTACATTTGTATCCCTTCTGCTTATTCTTGAAGTAGACGTGCTTCTAATACATTACATTGTCCACTGCATATTGTATTGCTGTTCTCAATAAAAACTGAAGCCTAAAACTAATAAGAAACTATTATTTGAGTTATCTTGATACATTCACACTGCCTGAGTCTAGAATTTCTGTTTCTTCAGGACTTTGTTTACCGTAGAGTGGGATTTACTAGACAAAACAAAGCAAAATTTTGGTGCGATTCTGTCCATATTATGAGATGTAACTTTTGAAAAGGATGAAAAATGTAACTGACATGACGTTCTTCAGTCACAAATTTGGACATCGCTACAAAAACATAAGTTCCAGGCATGCCTGGAAGAAGATTTTAAACAAAGGATCACATAAGCAAAAATCTAGTGCTTGGATGGGATGAAAAGCCAGAGAGAAAACATAACATAAAACAATACATATTGCCAAAAGAACCACAATGATCAGTGTTTTATTATGAATATTTTTCTAATCACATTCTCCAGATGTTCTCAAACAAACCTAGATTTCAGCCTCAAAGTCATTTTCAGCCTCTATTTCAAAGTTGTTGGAAATATGCACTCAGATAGTTGGCATTTTAAATGACCTTCATGCAGAAATATTTTCTACCAGAGCATGATTTAAGATTCAGACACTTCAGTGCAAAGCAGCAGCTCACATTCAGATTTCATACACGGATGGATCTGCAGGTTGTTTACTTGGAGAATTCCATGGAAACTGGTGCTTTGTGTAAGCCTGAATGTACTTCTTCATTTTTATATCTAAAAGTGCCTATTAACATACACCCTCTGTTTGTCATAAACAGGTAGGTACTTGCCTTTCATCTGTCAGGTATTTTTTCTTTGATACTCCTTTCAAAAGGAAGTAGTAACATGCCTCTACTGGATTTCTCCATTAGTATTAAAAGAGCACACTGTTTCACTTGTCAAGATATTACCAGTTATGGGTTTTTGGGATATAGCCAGCTAGTTGATTTGGGGCCAAAGAAGAAATATTTGTATGTTTGTGATTAAAAAAAAATCAATAAAATATTGTCATCATCTCAGTCATCGACACTGGCAATTGTGTTGCAAACCCTACTGTGAAAGAAAGCGAGGTCACTCAGTCTCAGTTATTTGTTACCTTTTAAAATCTGGCCAGCAAGGAAAGTGTATTGGTCTGTAATGATTTTAACTGGGTTGAATTGCCCACTGTTCTGTTATTAATCTTGACGATGTGTTAGGAAGGTTACATGCTGCTATGGCGGCAGCATGGAATAGGCAGTAAATCTGGAGTTAGAAAGTTCTGTTTCTGGCTCTCCCATGGGCTCACTCATTGCATAGCCTTGGACAAGTCACTATGGCCGAAATTTTCCAATTTAATTGCCTAAATTAGACTCCTAAATCCTAATTTCTCAGAGGTGCTGAGACCTTGGCCCCATTAACTTCAGGCAAAATCTGGCCTCTTTTATTTAGGAGCCTAAATATGGACTTAGGAACCCAACCATAGACACTCAAGTCTGAATATTTTGGCTTTGATCTCTCAGACTTTGTTTCTCCGATATCTTTAAATAAAGGGAGATATATATAGGGATGTAGACTGACTGGCTAATATCTTTAACATGCTTTGACTGTGTAATACACTGTGTATGTAAAGTGTCATCCGTCATTTACTGCAGCTTTAAGACCAACTTTCAATATCCTTACTCATGCTTGGTAGTACCTTCTTTCATAAGTGAGTCCAATGGGTATCAAATCTGGCACCAAAGCGCTGTTCAAGGGTATAACACAGAATTATGTAATAGTTTAGGTTAGGCAATAGTGAGAAAAATGAAATGTTTTAACCTTGTTTTTAACTGAGAGATGAGCTAACAATACAGATTTAGTGAAGGAGAGAATTCCTCCAGGAAGGGATGTTCAGTAGACAGAGTTTTCAAGGCTGAGACAAATTAAATTACTCCAAATTACCCCAAATTAAAAAAACACAATAAAAGAATTAAAAAAGAGCCACCGTGGCTTAACAATCATGTAAAAAAAGCAGTGAGAGATAAAAAGGCATCTTTTAAAAAGTGGAGGTCAAATCCTAGTGAAGTAAATAGAAAGGAGCATAAACACTGCCAAATTAAGGGTAAAAATGTAATAAGAAAAGCCAAAAAGGAGTTTGAAGAACAGCTAGCCAAAAACTCAAAATGTAATGACAAAATGTTTTTTAAGTACAACAGAAGCAGGAAGCCTGCTAAACAACCAGTGGGGCCCCTGGATGATTGAGATACAAAAGGAGCACTTTAAGACAATAAAGTCATTACAGAGAAACTAAATGAATTCTTTGCTTCAGTCTTCACGGCTGAGGATGTTAGGGAGATTCCCAAACCAGAGCTGTCCTTTGTAGGTGACAAATCTGAGGAATTGTCACAGATTGACGTGTCACTAGAGGAGGTTTTGGAATTAATTGATAAACTTAACAGTAACAAGTCACCGGGACTAGGTGGCATTCACGCAAGAGTTCTGAAAGAACTCAAATGTGAAATTGCAGAACTATTAACTATGGTTTGTAACCTGTTCTTTAAATCAGCTTCTGTACCCAGTGACTGGAAGATAGATAATGTAACGCCAATATTTAAAAAGGGCTCTAGAGGTGATCCCGGCAATTACAGAGCGGTAAGTCTAACGTCAATACCAGGCAAATTAGTTGAAACAATAGTAAAGAATAAAATTGTCAGACACATAGAAGAACATAAATTGTTGGGCAAAAGTCAACATGGTTTCTGTAAAGGGAAATCGTGTTTTACTAATCTATTACAGTTCTTTGAAGGGGTCAACAAACATGTGGACAAGGGGGATCCAGTGGACATAGTGTACTTAGATTTCCAGAAAGCCTTTGACAAGGTCCCTCACCAAAGGCTCTTATGTAAATTAAGTTGTCATGGGATAAGAGGGAAGATCCTTTCATGGACTGAGGACTGGTTAAAAGACAGGGAACAAAGGGTAGGAATAAATGGTAAATTTTCAGAATGGATAGGGGTAACTAGTGGTGTTCCCCAAGGGTCAGTCCTCGGACCAATCCTATACAACTTATTCATAAATGATCTGGAGAAAGGGGTAAACAGTGAGGTGGCAAAGTTTTCAGGTGATACGAAACAGCTCAGGATAGTTAAGACAAAAGCAGACTGTGAAGAACTTCAAAAAGATCTCACAAAATGAAGTGATTGGGCAACAAAATGGCAAATGAAATTTAATTTGGATAAATGCAAAGTAATGCACATTGGAAAAAATAACCCCAACTATACATACAATATGATGGGGCTAATTTAGCTACAACTAATCAGGAAAGAGCTCTTGGAATCATTGTGGATAGTTCTCTGAAGACATCTACACACTGTGCAGTGGCAGTCAAAAAAAAGCAAACAGGATGTTAGGAATCATTCAAAAAGGGATAAATAAGACAGAGATTATTTTATTGCCTTTATATAAATTGATGGTAAGCCCACATCTTTAATACTGTATACAGATGTGGTCTTCTCACCTCAAAAAAGTTATACTGGCATTAGAAAAGGTTCAGAGAAGGGCAACTAAAATGATTAGGAGTTTGGAATGGGTCCCATATGAGGAGAGACTTTTCAGCTCAGAAAAGAGGACATTAAGGAGGGATATGATAGAGGTATATAAAATCATGAGTGATGTGGAGAAAATGAATAAGGAAAAATTATTTATTTGTTCCCATAATATAAGAACAAGGGACCACCAAATGAAATTAATGAGCAGCAGGTTTAAAACAAATAAAAGGAAGTTCTTCTTCACATTGTGCACAGTCAACCTGTGGAACTCCTTGCCTGGGGAGGTTGTGAAGGCTAGGACTATAATAGGGTTTAAAAGAGAACTGGATAAATTCATGGAGGTTAAGTCCATTAATGACTATTAGCCAGGATAGGTAAGCAATGGTGTCCCTAGCCTCTGTTTGTCAGAGGGTGGAGATGGATGGCAGAGATCACTTGATCATTACCTGTTAGGTTCACTCCCTCCGGGATACCTGAGATTGGTCACTGTCGGTAAACAGGATACTGGGCTGGATGGACCTTTGGTCTGACCCAGTATAGCTGTTCTTATGTTCAGGACTGACAGCTGCTAAGGAAGAAGCACAAACCAAATCGCTGACGGTTGTGTTCTAACCGCTCTAATTTCTTTTAAGACAGAACATTGTTCTTAACTGTTCTAACTGAAAAGGAAAAAAGATCTTATTGTACAGGGATAGAACCGGCTTGAGGGTACAACAATAGCAAATCACAAATAGTTTTTATGTGAGTTAGGCTGCATGACTGGACTTGGATGCAGGATTTTTTCCCACATTCAGAGCAATGGAGAAGTTCTGTTCCATGCTAAAGGAGCAGGTCACACAAGCAGAAATGTATTTAATGGTGACAATTTAGCGGGTTTACAGGAGCAGCAATGGACAAATCTACCACTGTTCATCACAACTTGATTCTGAGGTGGATTGGTGGAGAAGGGAGAGGAAAAGATGATACTAATACCCATGCTACAGAAATGCTCTCATGTGCCCTTGGGCAAATGGTTTTGATTTTTTGTTTGTTTTCTAATATTCTTTTTTATTAATATTTACAGCTATGAAATAATGAATCAAGAGATGCAAAACTATCACACACAGACAGAGTTTGCACAGGACAAACCAAGCAGCTTTGGAAACGTGGGCCTCTTCTTGCAGGGTGTGGAATGCCATCAGTGCCTAATGGCATACAGTGGTTATTGAGGGCACTTGGCAGCTCTCAGGTAAAAATTGGATGTAAATATCGGTGTCGGTGTTTGAAGTATAGGGGTAAAATGTAGTTCTGTTATGAAAGTGATGATAAAAATTAATTTGTAAAATTCCATGTTTATGGTCTTTCAGTGATTTCCATATCAACTATGCTCAGTTTACCATTAAAAAGATAGTTTTCCCATCCCTGATAACGCAAAATAGGATGTGAGAGTCAAGCTGCATGTGACAGAATGCAGCCCTGTATTCATACACCATTGTAATAATCTGTGTACCTAATATACCTTGTGTGGTATCATTTGAAAACCCCAGAATGTAATACTGGGTTACTTCTTTCTTGCACATCATATTTAGTAACTAAGAGTCTGCAAAGCAAATTCTGCCCTCACTTGCATCGTATGCAATCCAACTGTTTTCAAATTGTGCCCTCCATCACACTTAGCAAACTTATTGTACTCTAATTATGTCCTCTATGACTCTTGTGTAATCTTCCAGAGTTAAATACAGATTTTCACCCATGTGACTGAGTGAACCTGTAAATTGGAACTTCATAAACCTGGAAGTTGGTGATGTGCACAAAGGAACAAAATCCAGCTTATGCTGTCTTCGCTGTGTTGGTTTATAATGCTAACAAGAATAAAAAACAATGAAAATATTTTTGTCCCAACTCTGAATAGATACAGGGAGTAGGCCTGTTGAGTAAGAAGGTGCTATTTTTATGTAATCACTTTTCAGACTAGAGTCATGCTTATGGTATATTATTCAACACTATTTTTCAACACATTAGGGTAAACAAAGTTTAAATCTCCCTTTTATAGTGGTCAGAAGAAGATGTTGATAAATAGCTTAGTATATCATAAGTTACTTACAGTTATTTAAAGTTCCTTTTGTATATCTTCAAGTCAGCAGAAATACTTAGAACTCATTTATTTTCCCTGTTCATTTGTTTCCAGTTTTTATTCCCCAGGCCCCTTTGATCTGTCTTGAGTCATACTTCACAGGTCATTCTTCATAAGTTTAATTCTGAGAATGTACATTCAGTGCTTGGTACAAGACACTTGGATACTTACAAGGATCAAATACGCTCTGCAAACATCTGGGAAACTTGGCAATAAAGTACTGTTTTGAAGAGTCAGCTGCTTCGCCAAGTCCTGGACAATAGATTGCTTAGAAAATGCATTTCCTTGAAGACGACTGGAAAATGAGGATTTGTCTGAGGAAACTGGGAGAAATGTCATTTACAAACTAGAGCATTTGTCACAATTTTCTTACCTTTCTATTATTTTTGTGATGTCTTCAAAAGTTTGCGCCTCGGATGCTGGGCCTGATTTATAGATTACAAGGCCAAAAGTGACCATTGTGATAATCTAATCTGACGTCCTGTGTAACGCAGGTCATAGAACTGCCCCCAAATAATTCCTAGAGTATATCTTTTAGAAAAACATCCAATCATCGTTTAAATATGGTGAGTGATGGCAAATCCACCATGACCTTCGTAAATTGTTCCAATGGATAATTATTCTTATTGCTAAGAATTTACGCCTTATTTCCAGTCTGAACTTGTCCAGCTTCAATTTCCAGCCATTGTATCATGATATACCTTTCTCTGCTAGATTGAAGAGTCCATTATTAAATATTTGTTCCCCATGTAGGAACTTATAGACTGCAGTCAAGACAACCCTTAATTTTCTCTTTTTTAAGAAAAATAGACTGAGCTCCCTGAGTCTATCATTATAAGGTATGTTTTCTAATCCTTTAATTATGCTTGTGGCTCATCTCTGAACCGTCTCCAATATATTAACATCCTTCTTGACTTGTGCACAACAGATCTGGGCACAGTATTCCAGTTACGGTTGCACCAGTGCCAATATCTAGGTAAAATAACCTCTCTACTCCGACCCAAGATAACCCTGTTTATGTATCTGAGGATTGCATTCGCTCTTTTGTCCACAGCATTGCACTGGGTGCTCATGTTCAGATGATTATCCTCTATGACCTCGAAATCTTTTTCAGAGTCACTGCTTCCCAGGATAGAGTCTTCCATCCTGTATGCATGGCCTACATTCTTTGTTCCTAGATGTATACATTTGCATTCCCCATTGTGTGATTTCAGTTTCACATCAGTGGAACTGAAATCAATATAATTATACTAGTATGAAATTGGAGTAATGCTGTGGTGAACCAGATGTTCAATTTTGGACACCTCAGCAGCAGAAAGGCTCTTCACGTATTGGACTGGACATACAGAAGAGAAACAGAAATGGTCAGGGTGGGGAACGGAAGAATTGACTTACAAGAAAAACTTAAGAGTTAAATTTATACAGACTTCAGCTGTTTAAGAACTGACAGGCCAACTGTCAAACTCCAAATGTCATGGAACCGTGTGGAATCTTCTAGAACCTTCTAATCCCAGTGTTCTAAACCTGGTCCTATTAATATGTTAAAATGTCATAAATTCATAGATTTTTAAGGCCAAAAGAGATCATTATGATCATGTAATCTGGTCTCTTACATAACACTGGCCATAATCCCTCATCCAGTAACTTCTGCATCAAGAGCAAAAGAAAAATTAAAATATTGATATTTAACATTTAAAAAACAACCCCACTCCTTCCAAAAGCCAGCCCTCCCAACAAATTACGGTCATAACCTCCATCAATCTAGTTGTCTTGTAGTTACACTTTTTGTTCCTCATTCCTATTACCTATTCCCTCTGGCTTGTCTTCTCTTGTATCTTTATTTTTGATCTTGTCAGGGGAATAACTGTCTCTCTGTTTGGTTGTAAAGTGCCAAGCACATTCTTGGGTATAGTAAAATAAAATAATAAATTATTGTAATTAATAACAACCATAACAACAATAATAATAATTAAAGTGGCATTGCACAGCAAACCAGCCCTGTCACATTCATCTGAAGGTTTGATTTTGATGGACTCAAACTTATGTAGAAACACCCCACATGGGTATATTCTCCAATACTACTTGCTAGGAGTCTCCCTACATACTGCCTTATGGGCACCTAACTTCAGAGCATCTTGATGGCCTCCCTATACTGCTTCCTAGGTATCTGTGGTGATGGTAGCAGGTTCCAGGAAAAGCATGCCACAGTTCCACAGACGCTTTCCTGAGTATCCCACACACAACCACAAAAGGGGAAAAGAGTCTGTTTTTTGTCTGACTGAAGCCCGTACTGCATTAAAAGCTCTGATTGCAAAATCCACTGTCCTATTGGCTTCAGTGGATTTTCAAACAAGACCTATAAGCCAGGCTTAATGCAGTAGATAAAGGAAATTCAAGGCATGTATTATAATCATGAGATAGGAAGTGATCCCCCATCATGTCAGTTTGTGATTACTAGGGAACCATCACTACCCTAGATTAATCTACTTTTAGCCCATGATACTACTTAACAATACTATGATAATATGTAGGACTCAGGACATCTGCAGAGGTGATGGTTCTTGTGGAGATTTTAGGGTATTCATGAATCTCCAATTTTGTTTCAATTTGTCTTCTGATTTTTTTAAACTCTTGGAGTTAGCTAGCTCACCATTTGCCAAGTGGGAGGTATGGTTAGATCAGACTCCCCATCCAGACTCTAAGGATACTGTTATCCTCTAGAGGGTAAATTCAGATCATTTCATCAAGGTATCTAGTACTGACCATTTCTTTATGCTATCCACTGCTTCTGCTATCCAGTATTTAAAGACTAAAACCCTTCCTTGCCCGCTCCTCAAAGGAACCAGCATTATTGATGTTTATCAACAAGTTGTCACAGCCCTAAGCTTATGGCAACAGTTTTGTACTGAAAACCGAGTCTCAGTCCACTGGTACTTACATTGCATGAATGAATATGGAATCTCTATAAAGTTTTGGTGGATTTGAAAGGTACTTGCATATACTCCCCAAAACCTAGTGGGAAATGTGATTGTGTCAATTTGGGAAAACTGCCTATGTACAATTTATGAATTCCTATTGATGTTATGAAATTGTTGTATCCGTGTAATGCCTCAACATGTAGTGACTCAGCCATGAATTGACAGAGGCTGTGTCATGTCCCTCCCAGACCTGATGTAATGGAAAGTTGTTAAGCCTTATTGCTTGCCAATTCGGGTGTAAACACTTGGGACAACAGGTTAGCTGAAGCTAGGAGAACCAGTTTTCTCCAACTTTTCTGCAGGGGGCTGTGGTTTGGAAAAGGGAAAATCCCCAGCAGCACAATAAAGGAACCAGGTGTTGGTTGTGGCACATATAAGCTTGAAGGACTCGGAGCCTGAAACAGGAAGCTTTGGGTAGGAGAGAGAAGCGTGCTTTCTTTCATAGCAGAGGTTTCCTGTTGAACTGCAAGACCATCTGAGGTCAAAGAAAGCAAGTTGACCTAGACGAGTCTTATGATTCAGAAAGGAAGCCGTGTGCAGGAGAGGGATACTGGATTCCTCAGAGGGGTCTGCCCTAGGCCCAAAGAACTCTCCAGAGTAGTGAGGAAACTGAGGTGGGGAATTGTGTAGAGGTATGTTTATTATTTCACTTAGATTGGTGTATCTCCTGCGCTATCTAAGTAAAGAGTGATTTGTTTTAAAATCCTGTGCAAAATCTGTGTTTCGGTTTGCTTCTTGCTATCTCATGTCAATGAAGAGTTAAGCTGTAAACCCAGAGCACCCACAATATGTAATACTGAGGGAGGGTGTGCTTAAGCTAAAATAATTACATTTTTAAAAAATGTAATCATAAAACCAACATTAAAGACTCTGAAGGGTGAGCACTTGTCCTGGGGGACTTTAAGTAACTGGACCATGTGATCCCATTTCTGTGAAGAGTATTAGACAGAGAGTCTGTGCTCAGGAAATGTGCCAGAGAAGCCAAGGGAAGAGACAGTCCTGGATCCTACTCAGACCTCGGGAAGTTTATAGCATATGGGGCCAGTGGATTGGGACCCAAGGCAGAGGCTTGGGGAGAATTTAGCAGAGAGAGTTTCAGAAGAACTGTGTGTGTAACATTTGCATACATTCTCCCAACCCTAGTGGAAAATATATTTATAACTGTTCATAGGAGTAGGGTTGCCAACTTTCTAATAGCAGAAAACTAGACACCTTTGCCCCTTCCCTCTCCACCCCTTCCCTGAGGCCCAGCCCCTGCCCTGCCCCTTCTCTGAGGCTCTGCCCCTGCTCACTTCATCCACCCCTCTCTGTCGCTCGCTCTCCCGCACACTCGCTCATTTTCACTGGGCTGGGGCAGGGGTGTGGGTTCTGGTTGGGGATGTGGGCTCCGGGATGGGGCCAGAAATGAGGGGTTCAGGGTATGGGAGAGGGCTCCGGGCTGGGGCAGGGGATTGCAGGAGGGGCTGAGGGCTCTGGCTGGAGGTGCAAGCTCTGGGGTGAAGCCAGGGATGAGGGGTTTGGGGTGAAAGAGAGGGCTCTTGACTGGGATAGGGGGTTGGGGTGTGTGTGGGGGGGTAAGGGATCTGGCTAGGGGAGCGGGCTCTGGGTTGTGGCCAGGGATGAGGAGTTTGGGGTGCAGGAGTGGGCTCAGGCCTGGGGCAGGGAGTTGGGGTGCAGGAGAGGGTTCGAGTGCTGGCTCTGGGAGGGTATTTAGGTTGAGAGGGGGCTCAGGGATAGTGCAGGGAGTTAGGGTGAGGGAGGAGAGGACAGGTGCAAGTTCTGGGTGGCACTTACATCAGGCAGCTCCCAGGAAGTGGCAACATGTCCCTCAAGCAGTGCTCGCTGCCCCCGTCTGCAGGCACTGCACCTGCAGTTCCCATTGGCTGCAGTTCCCAGCAATGGAAGCTGAAGAGCCAGCACTCAGGGCAGGGGCAGCATGCGGAGCACCTGTGGCCGCTCCTATGCGTAGGAGTCAGAGGGACCTGTTGCTGCTTCCCGGGAGCCATGTGGAGCTGGGTAACGAGCCTGCCTGCACTTCCAACTGGACTTTCAACGCTGACTGGAGCCACCAGGGTCCCTTTTCGACCAGCTGTTCTGGTCAAGAAGCAGACACCTGGCAACCCTACACAGGAGCTTGATGAGGACTAAGATTAAAAGACCTAAATGCACTAAATTCATTCTTAGTGTAACCCTACTTACTTCAATAGTTTAATGATTTTAACCCACTAAATAGTACTTGGTTAAGCTAAGCAATCACTAAGGGTTGGATAGAAATGATAACTGCGTACAACTCATAGCCAGGCTGCGCAGACACCAAGGAGGGTGAGAAATTGTTGATGGTGGTCCAAAACAAGAAATAATGGATCTTAGGTACTACAGAAATGATAGGTGCTAAGTATATAATAGATGAAATTAGGCTGAATATCAGGTAAGCTGCCTTATGAAGGGAACTATTAGAGTGTGAATTACTCTCTCAGGGAAAACAATAGAAACCCCACACACTAGACAAAGCAAAAGGCCAGAATATATTTAACAATTCTGCATTGTCAGGGTAATGTACCAGATGGGCTAGAAGGACTTTTCTAGCTCCTACTTTGATGACAAACAAGAAATGATCTGCAAGCTCAGCCCATTGTAATGATGGCAGGACAAGGACTCTCCTGTCTGAGCGGCCAGGTAAAAGGCCTCTGGGTTCTGTAACTCTTTAATGCAGGGCCCACAGACAAGTCTCTCCAGCTTCCATGATTGATGATGTTAATATCTCAGGGCCACCCCCGCCATGTGTCAGCCTCTTTTTAACTTTGGACTATAAAGTAATTCTATTTAGAAGAGGAACCCCTCCCCCATTCCTTTGCCTTAGGCCACCACACTAACTTGAAACAGAGTTGCTTTTACATTTTCTGCTTGGCAGCTATTTTGAACAATTAGTCCAAAAGATGGTAAAATATTAACCAGATATTCTGCTTAATTATTTATGAAGTTTTGTCAGAATAGTGACTATCCATCTGCCTTCCTCCTCCCACAAGCCTTGCTTTTCAAAGCTTTGGTCTTCAGCAAAACCCCATGGCCAGAATATATGGAGATGCTACTGGTGGCTCCAGGAATTTGGGACTCACAGCTCACTCATCACTGATGAATTCCTCATTTATTTCTGTAAATGGCAGATTCCCAAACAGAGAGGAGACAGAACAAATCTATGATTCTGTTGGAATTTTCAGTAAGGAGCCAGAATTCACCACATGCTAGGCACTGCACTACAAAAGATTCTCCAGGTCTTTTGGAACCTAAAACCTTGGGCCCAAATTCCTCCCTAGTGTTACTTCAGCTGAGTTAAAATTTGGCCCAGTGACTCAAACATAAGATTTCACAAAACAGAAATAATTGATGGGCCTCCCCTTTCTCCTTGTCAAAGAATTTAAACACTGAAGTCACAGTACATTGTTCCCCTGATGGGTCTGGAGATATGAGAAGTGAGACACTATATATGAAGCAGGTTTTGGTAGAGCAAGTCTGTCATTCATTTGAACAGCTGTTCAAATAAAACCGGACACCTTTGAAATCCTGAGAGCCAGAAATATGCATAACTTAAAGATTCTTATAGATCATTGGATGCCACTTGCTGGGCTTGATGGGAGAAAGTGACAGTGGTGCTTGACTTTATGTGGTCAAGCAAGAAAAACTGGAGCGTTATTTGTCAACTAGGTGCAGCTCAACATCCATGTGCAAAAAGCAGGCTGTCAGTTACTCCAAATCAGATTGCCAGTCATCTGTTGAAGGTTGCCAAAGCTCCTATTGACAGAATTGTCAAACGGCAGGTACATGACGAGTGGCAGCATTTCCTAAGGAGTAATATAGCCAATGGTAAGATTCACTAGTTTGGAACTGGATAAAATGCTGCATGATTTAAAAATGGGTACAGCTCTCGAATATGATAGAATTGCACTTGAATTCATTAAACATCTGGGTTCCTGCACGCAGGAATGGCTTGTTCAGTTTTTCAAGAGAGTTCTGTGGGAATCCAGACTGCCTAGTATCTGGCACCAACCGAAGGTCATTGACTTGCTGAAACCTGGGAAAGACCCACACTTGCCTTCAAGCTACAGACTAGTTTCACACTAAGTGTCGGCTTTAAGGTGCTTAAGCATCTGAGTTCGCAAAGGATTTCACCATCTGTGAGAGGCATGCTGGCACCAGAGCAAGCTGGGTTTTGCCACAGTAGTAGTATATGGATCAAGTGCTGGCACTTCCAACTTTCATCAAAAATGTATTCTAACATAAGCTGAAGATTGGTTCAGTTTTCCTTGATCTGGCTGCAGCATATGATATGGTTTGACACACGGACCTTTAGGTGAAATTGCCTAGAACTATGCCAAGTTGGTTAGTACGTGCAATGACTCTGTTTTTGAGAAATTGCCATTTCTGTGTTCACATTGGTGATAGCACAGGTGCTTGGAGGTACTAGAAAAAAGGTTTCCTGCAATGACCAGCATCATCTCCAATGTTATTCAACTTATAGTCAAATGACCTACCATACACTAGGCCTTGCAAATTTGTTTATGCAGACAACATATGCCTCGGCACTCAGTCACACTTCTTTTACATACTTGAGAGTGTTCTGAATGCAGATATGGCAGCTATGGCCAATTATTGTTGTCAATGGTGCCTGATATCAAGTTGAAGCAAGACTGTGTCAAGAGTCTTCCAATTACATCATGCACATGTGGACAGAGAGCTGAACATAGTTCTCAATGGTTAGCCAAAAAAGCATGATTCACACCCAGTCTATCTAGGTGTCACATTGGATAGAACTCTCACATATTGTGACCATCTTACAAAGACAGCAACTAAGGTCAAAACACACAACAACCTGCTAAGAAATCAGGCTGGAAAGACATGGAGCTTCAGCCTTGGCACACACTTCAGCCTTGGCACTCTGTTATTCAGCAGTGGAGTGTTGTGCTTCAGTATGGGCTCACTTGTCTCACACGAAGATGATGGACGTACAACATATTTCCACAATGCGTATTATTTCAAGTACACTTAAATCTATTCCTCTACTATGGCTGCCAGTTTTCTGCAATATTGATCCACTCAGTGTTTACAGACAAAAAAGCACAGTGAAGCTCGTGACAAAATTGTGTGATATGCCACATCTACCATTAATTAAACACTTGTCTAATCCAGCATATGGTCATCTTCCCTCACGTCACCCATTGTGGATAAGTTTACCAGGTGAGGGATTTACGGTAGAGGACATGGGGCGAGCTTCATGGTCTGCAGAGAAAGTGACAAATAATTATCTTGTCTTGGACTCCACTCAACATAAACCCAGGTTTGATTTATTGTGAAGGCAATGAAGCCTTCTGAATCAGTTTTGTGCCAGACATGGACTTTGTGCTGCAGTGGAATTTCAGTGGCATTTTAGAGACAGTCCACTATGTCAGTGTGGGCAGCCACAATCCATGACACATTGTTGAGGACTGCAAAATGACTCAGTTTCCTGAAGGTCTTCATGCCTTGAACATGGTTGATAAGAACGCTGTGGCTTGGCTTGACCAGATTGCATACGCCAAATAAACTTAAAGATTAATAACAAAAGGACTATATACAGTAACTGAAGAATGTCTTCTTAAAGAACACTTTGTCCGCTCTGTCGTGTGGACCATGATAGCTACAACTAGAGTCATAACTGCATCAGAACTGTTTTGGACAACCAGTTTACAACACCATTCTATTAGCATAGATTCCTATTCTCTCTGTCCACCGCAGACAAATATTTATTGATTGATTTATTTACAGAGGATGTGTTAACCAAAGCCCCTTAGTTAATCTATGGCCTTGGCTATACAATCAAAACAATAGTTTTTAAAATCAAGTTGTGCCTGAATTTATAACACAGTTTAGCCCAGATGTGGATGCAGTCAAACCATGTAATAACCAAATATTTTTTAAAAGCTTTAGGGCACATCTAACTGGAAATTTTTACAGTGTTTGATAATCTTATTAGAATCTGATGATTATAGCACAGTATAGTAATAACTACTAAAACACAGTTTGTGCCTACCTACATACTGTAGTCAAGACTAAACCATGTTAGGATACAGTTGTGGAACTACCATGTTATAACACAATCTTTCAACAAGGTCAATTTACCTGTTTAGATAACTTGTTATCCAAGGTCTCTGTCTCTCCAAGACAAAATAGTACCCATACTACAGTAAATGCCAGCAAAGAGCTAGTGTGGACAGGGCAAAGGTTTGTTTTTTTTACCCTCATATAATGAAAGATTGCTCTAAGTATCTAATTGCAGGAGATATAACACAATAATAAAAGCATCTCTCCCCAGTCTATACTACAATTTCCACTGTTGCTACGATCTGTGGAACAGTACTAATGATGAATAACAGAGCCTAAATTTTCCCTTGACTTAGTTATATCAAAATTCCACTTCTGTAGTGCATATTTAACCCACTGGTCGGAGATGGTTCATGTAACCCACTGGTCAGAGATGGTTCATGTACAATGTCACCCTTGGTGCCCCATCCAGAGGATATGAATCTGTTTTAGCTCTGAGTTAGGAACCTAGCTGTAGAGATTCATGTTTTTAGCACTGGAGGTTTTTGGTGCAATTCCTGGAGTTAGCTAGGATGGTGGCCATCCTCACAGAGAGGATCTTAGCCATGTTTTCTGTCCACATGGAAAATTTAGAAGTGGATTGAAAATGAGAGTTCTGTTGAAAAAATAAACTTGGATCCACTGTGCTTAGTGTTTAAATGGATGTCACTTTGAAGGCAAGCATTATATAATAAACAAATGGATGGAGATTTTCAGAGAAATCCGGAGGATTTAGCCACAATATCTTCCATTAATATTAATTTAAAATTCTTAGCTGACTAAACTGGAACAAAGTTTGTGTACATTTCTTGAAAAATAAATAAGAGAGCAAAAATTACAATGCAATGAGCAAGACATTTACATTAATATAGCAATCAATATTATCAACCTCAGGGCAAAGGAACGCAAATGTATGACTCTATGGCTTTCTGCTTTTGACTTCTATTTTTCTTGTATATGTTTTAGTTTAAAAGCCACAGTACATTATCATGATACCAGTGTACATAAGCGACAAATATGGGGCTGATCCTGTTCATATTTGGTAGGTGCTCACCATTGCATCAAATCTTTGATCCATGAAAAACCTGCCATTGCTTTCTGGCTGCATTGATGACAGTCTGAAGCATTTTCACAACAGTATCTGAAGAATAAGATGTACTGGATTAAAAACTAAAAACACCCTTCATGCATTCTTGATCCTCTGACAAAAGCTAAGCAAAGCCACTAAACTGGATGAGAGATGTAGCTGTATTTGCATTTGGTGAATCAAAAATAAAGAAAAAAAAAAGGCAGCAATGAAAGCATGACAGCAGCATTACATATGTAGCATCAGCAGCCACTTCACTTTCTGCATAGCATTGCAATATGGTCAGTGTATTATGAATGGATTTTAAGGTCCAAAGATTTTAGACCAAAAGCGTCTGCACTGTGTGAGTTCTCACAGTCTCATTATTCACTACAGGGTTCTGTTTACACACCCTGGACAGGAAGGCTGCCTTCAGGCACATGAATCATGGTGAAATACAGTTGAAAAACTGGATGTCTGAACCACTGAAATCCTTCCATACTCTTTAAAAAGGTTCTTTTCCAATTTTGCTAACATCACTTGCTTCCCCATGCATGGCCTGGTTGACATGCTTTACCCACCCACCTTCTCTTTCGCACTCACGAGAATCATGTTACGCATGCCCAGGTTCTGACAAGCTTATCAGCATGGTGAAAGTTAACCTGGTTCTGTGCATCTGCACATCAGCATATTGTCCTGGCACAACCATACATTAACTGTATTGGCTTGCTGCACAACTGTATTTATGTCAGTGCATTATTGTGAAATCTTGACATCTATTCCCTACCCTCACAGCTGCTGAGACCAGAAGAAAAAGATGGTGGGTGTGGTACAATGCATTTTGGAATGTCCTCCCACTCACTGAATTGGCTAACCTAGTTAAATGGAAAGTTAGCACCTGTGTGTGGAGAGAGATATAAGAGGCTGAGTAGGAAGTGGCCCCCAGCGGTAAAGGAGCAGATCTAGCTTAGCATCCTGGGCTGGGACTGGGTTCTCCTAATGGCCCCAAGAAAGGGGGTCCACAAGCCCATTGCAAGCGTGATTGATTACAGCAGGGGGGCTTCAGGCTAAGCTCTGAAGGCAGGTGAGAAATAGCCCCAGTGAGGCGGATATATTTTATTTGGGTTACAGATATTCTGGGACAATGATGACTCTGGAAGAAGTGGACTAAAGATGGAGAGCCAGCTTACTGGGAGAAACACTACTGAAGCAAGCCTTGGGTAGGGGATGCTGGAGAAAGGAGAGCAGGCCGGGCCTGGCGATGCAGTTAGCTATGAATGAACTCTTACAGTCACATATAACACACACTTGGTAGTGGATCACAATCTGGCCCTTTATAACTCATTTTTTATTGTCACTTAAATAAATAAGTGATCCTAAAACCTGCACTGGCCCTCCCTACTGCATTATCTTTTAGCCATATTGTGGGTGGAGTCAGCCATGTCTACAAACTCGTCTTTAGTCACATAAGCCTTATGCCAAGTGAGGTTATATAATAAATCTCATGGTTCACAGTCCCTTCTGGTCCCAAAGCCTCCACTAGTGGCTACAGAGCAGGATCAAAGAGGGCTCAGATCAGAGAGATGGTCAACCTGACAAGTGCCTGTTAACTACTTCATAAGTAAGGAGAACAGGAGCACTTGTAGCACCTTAGAGACTAACACATTTATTTGAGCATAAGCTTTCATGCGCTACATGTAGTGGAAAATACAGTAAAAAGATATATATAAATACACAGAGAACATGAAACAATGGGTGTTACCATGCACACTCTAACGAGAGTGATCAGCTAAGGTGAGCTATTGCCAGCAGGAGAGAAAAAAACTGTTTGTAGTGGTAATCAAAGTGGTTCATTTGCAGCAGTTGGCAAGAAGGTGTGAGGAACAGTGTGTAGGGGGAAGAATAAACATGGGGACATAGTTTTACTTTGTGTAATGACCCATCCACTCCCAGTCTTTATTCAAGCCTAATTTAATGGTGTCCATTTTGCAAATTAATTCCAAATCAGCAGTCTCTGATTGGAGTCTGTTTTTGAAGTTTTTTTTGTTATAATATTGTGACTTTTAGGTCTGTAATCGAGTGACCAGGGAGATTGAAGTGTTCTCTGACCGGTTTTTGAATGTTATAATTCTTGACGTCTGATTTATTCTTTTACGTAGAGACTGCCTGGTTTGGCCAATGTACATGGCAGAGAGACACTGCTGGCACATGATGGCATCTATCACATTGATAGATGTGCAGGTGAATGAGCCCCTGATGATGTGGCTGATGTGATTAGGTCCTATGATGATGTCCCCTGAATAGATATGTGGAGAGAGTTGGCAATGGGCTTTGTTGCAACGATAGGTTCCTGGGTTAGCGTTTTTGTTGTGTGGTCTGTGGTTGCTGGTGAGTATTTGCTTCAGGTTGGGGGGCTGTCTGTAAGCTGTCTGTAAGCCCCCCAACCTGAAGCAAATATGATGCAGCCGATGAAGTGGGCTGTAGCCCACGAAAGCTTATGCTCAAATAAATTTGTTAGTCTCTAAGGTGCCACAAGTACTTCTGTTCTTTTTGCGGATACAGACTAACACGGCTGCTACTCTGAAACCTGTCATAAGTAATGCTAATTCTTAACAGCTAGCAGGGCCTGAGTTGAGCAAATCCCACTCAAAGGCTTTGTGAGCTGACTAGCTTTTCATTCCTGCTTTGTGAAGTGTTTTCTGAGAGCCACGCAAAAGCTTTCTACCTCTTGGTTGCCATAGTAACCAATGGGTGTGCTTCAACTGCACTCAGTTACCTGGCAGAGCGGGGAAAATGTCAACAGCCTACGGCCCTATACACACTGTAGATGAAGCTAGGTAGCCATGGCTCTATTTAAAGAAGAGCTGCAATGCAAAATAAATGGTGTCTATATCTTATTGCTTCCTTCTGATTATATGAAGGTGACCTGATAGTGTTAAAAAAATCTGCTTTACATTAAATAATACAGTGCCAGCTCCCTTCTTTTCCCTAGAGGACTTTGCTATAATTATTGGAGGACATCTCGTGAGGCTGAAACCTAAGCTATAGTTCTCTGACTACAAGAATCAGACGCTAAAGGGATGTTAAGTGTTAGGCTGTCTTAGCCCTGGTCTACACTATGAGTTTAGGTTGAATTTAGCAGAGTTAGATCGATTTAACCTTGCACCCATCCACACGCCGAAGCCATTTTTGTCGAATTAAAGGGCTCTTAAAATCGATTTCTGTAATCCTCCCCGATGAGGGGATTAGTGCTGAAATTGACATCGCCGGGTCGAATTTGGGGTAGTGTAGATGCAATTTCAAGGTATTGGCCTCCAGGAGCTATCCCAGAGTGCTCCATTGCGACCGCTGTGGACAGCACTTTGAACTCAGATGCACAAGCCAGGTACACAGGAAAAGCCCAGAGAACTTTTGAATTTCGTTTCCAGTTTGGCCAGTGCGGGTAACTCAGCAGCACTCAGCAGCATAGGTGACCATGCAGTCCTCCTGTCATAAACAGATAGTTAAAGGTTAATGTCTCTCTTACCTGCAAAAGGGTTAACAAACAGGGACCCCAAACACCTGACCAGAGAACCAATCAGAAGACAAGATACTTTCAGTTCTCATGGGAAGGAAGCCTTTGTTTGTGGGTTTTGGGATTGGCTTTGTTCTCTCTGGGTCCTGGACGGGACTAGAGGTGCAACCAGGTTTCTGCCAATCTCGCTGCTACAGTCTCTTATCTATTCAGAATTGTAAGTAAGAAAAGGTGGTCATAGTCTTTTAATTTGTTTTTTTTTTCCATTTGCATATGTGTACTTGCTGGAAGTAGCTTAAATTGTGTTTCTGCTGGAGAAAGTTTCTTTCTATTGTTTATAGCTGAAAGACCCTGTAACTTTTTACCATCTAAAGTGCAGAGATAAACCTTTTACTTTTTTCTTTCTTTTTTTATTAAAAGTTTTGCTTTTTAAAACCTGTTTAATTTTTTTTCTCCTAGTTAAGGTTCAAGGGAATTGGTGGGGAGAAGGGAAGGATAAATTTTCTGTTTGTGTTATATTCACGCAGCTTGTATTGCCTCTGGGTGAGGGGGAAGGTAACACTCCTCTCAGTGTGGTGATTCAAAAAGTTGAATCAGGTGATCTCCTAGTGTTCCCAGGGCGGGAAGGAGCTGGGAAGAAGAAGGGAGGGGGAGGGAATGGCTTATTTCCCTTTGTTGTGAGACTCAAGGAACCTGGGTCTTGGGGTCCCCTGGGAAGGTTTTGGGGGGACCAGAGGGTATCAGGCCCTAAAAATTCCTGATTGGTGGCAGCCTATCAGATCTAAGCTGGTAATTAAGCTTAGGGGAATTCATGCTAGTACCCATATTTTGGACGCTAAAGTCCAGAATTGGGAATTATACTACGACACCTCCCAGAATGTTTCTACATTCACCCTATCATCTCCGTCCATGAGGTTATCGCAGATTAGAAGGTGAAAAAAACACATTCAGGATTACATGTTTTCCGAGCTCATGCAGTCCTCCTGCACTAATAGGGCACAGCGTAATGCATGGAGGCATTCAGTGGCAGAGACCAGGAAAGAATTGCTGTGTTTGTTTAACGGCAAAAGTATCATGCCTCACTAGTGATCCTGCCCGAGCCAGGTCACTGTGTCACATGCACTCCGTGCTGTGTCAGCCTTGGGCGGGGGCATGACTGCTTTGTGAGCAGGAAGGCCATAGATATAGACATTGCATTAGGTAGCTTCTGTAGCTAGAGAAAACATTCCCATGCATTCAGCAAAGTCTGCAGCAAAAAAAGAAGCCTGTAGTGTAGTGGTTTTCATGTTCACCTAACACATTAAACTGGTTTGAAACTGGGCAGAAACAGATCACTGTTCCTCTTTCTGACTCCCTTCCTGCATTTTTAGTCTTAGAACAGACCGCCCTGTGAAATTTTACTTTGAATTATATCAATTATGAGTTAAATAATATGGAAGCTTTCTCTAAGTTATAGTCCTGGGTTCTTTACCCTTTCAGCTGCTCTGATAATTAACATTTTTGTTAGGGACAGGGGAAAATTTTCATGAAGCCTTTTATAGGGACTAAATGCTATCTAGGACTCTGAAATAATCTTAACATGGCCCATAGCGTGCAATCCTTCTTTCTGGATTTGTCATTCCACAAGTTGAACTGCTCCTTACTATTGTCCAGGCTTCATGAGCCATGGGAGCAAGGGGCAGGCTAGGGTAAGTGCGATCGCACAGTAATACCAGCTGGCAGAGCAGCCTGAGGCAGAAGCCTCCAGCTCGCATGATATTCCAGGCAGGACTGAATCTCCATGAGACGAAACTTAAAGAAGAAAATGACCTGGAGTCACTCTCATTCGGTGCTCTAAGAGGAGGATAGCCATGTCTGTCCAGACACCTCTGATCAACCTCACCTAGGTCTGCCAGCTGAGCGGGGCTGAGTGGGACCCCAGCTGGCAGGAGCAGGCGGACGGAGCCCCAGACTGACAGTGGAATGAGCCGCTCAGCTGGTCTGGGGCTCCATCTGCCAACTCGGCTCAGCCCACTGCCTACCTGGGGTTCCAATCATCCAGGCAGCGGGCTGAGCAGGTCTGGCGGACGGGACCCTGGAAAAAAGGTGAGGAACGATTGTCTGCCGTAGCTCTCACGGAGGGAGGAAGGGAGGGGGGCCTGACGACATGTACCCAAAACCACTCACAACAAAGTTTTTGCCCCATCAGGCATTGGGAGCTTAACCCAGAATTCCAATGGGCAGCGGAGACTGTGGAATAGCTACCCACAGTGCACCGCTCTGTAAGTTGATGCTAGCTGCAGTAGTGAGGACGCACTCCGCCGACTTAATGCGCTTAGTGTGGACATATGCAACAGACTGTATAAAACTGAATTCTAAAAAATCGACTTCTATAAAATCGACCTAATTTCGTAGTGTAGACATACCTTTACATTCAACAGACCCATTTCTCCATTGCTTTGCACCTTCTTTAAACAATTTACACCAATGCAAAGTAAATTTCAACTTCCCTTCCCATCCTTTCTTAGCACTTCAGATACTGGTCTCAAGTCCCGTTGGGCTGGTATTTGCCATACTTGGCCACACCTTGGAGTGTATATTGTTGGAAAGTTAAAATAAATTTTGTAGCTGTGTTTCTGAGTCCATGGGAGAGTGGAGGAAACTGTGCACTCTTCCATCTGTTCCAATCTGAAACAACCGACAAATGTTTGAAATTAGAAACTTGATATCTGACAATTTTTTTTATGCTCATTAAGATTTAAGAAACTAGCCAAGATTGAATAAATTTGGGGGCATTTTAGAGTTTGAAATTTGGCCCTTCAAAAAAACTTTTCAATTGTCTCTATTTATAAAAAAGACTGACTCAACTGTTTTTCTGTATGGAATAGAGACAGCGTATGACTGTTGCAGACAGAGATCACAATAGGAAGGCAAAATAAGAATCCAAACCTCAAATGTAATATTTAGCCTCTGAATCTGGATTCATAAAGTCAACAAGGAGGAATGTAATGGATTTTAACTAAAAAGTAAGGTTTACATTTTTCTGGTCTTCTACAGGCTTTTGTGGTGTTTGTCTTCCCATATTCTTAAATATGGGAGCCAGACTGTGAAACACATGCTATGCCCAGTTTTTAGCACTTATGCAACCTTTTTGTAAGTGCATCCCACACTTTTCTCAGGCCTTGCCTATACTGGCAAATTTCTGTGCTGGAAAGCAGCTGTCTGCTTTGTAACTCCCAAGGTGCACACACTGCCAAGTCATTTGCTGCACAGAAACTGTGCAGTTGCAGTGCTGTAAAAAAACCACCCAAACAAGAGGCGTATAGCTTTCTGTGCCAGAGGTACAGCACCGTGGTGCCAGTGTAGACACCCTGGTCGATTACAGCTCTGTGATTGGCCTCTGGGAGGTGTCCCACAATGCCCGTTCTTGCCTCTCTGGTCATCGGTTTGAACTCAACTGAACTGCCCTCAGAAAACCAACTGTGAGCCCCGCCCCTTAAATTCCTTGGCAATTCTGAAAGTTCCCTTCCTGTTTTCTCGGTGATGTGTGCAGTAGTGTCAGTGCATCTCTCCAGGTGACAGTGGTTGCTCCATGCACCAGGCAATCCCTTGCTTGGAGCAATGCTGAACTGCTGGACCTCATCAGCATTTGGGGAGAGGAGGCTGTCCAGTCCCAGTTGTGCTCCAGCTGTAGGAATTATGATACCTATGGACAGATTTCACAATGCATGACAGAAAGGGGCCATGACTGGGACACATTGCAGTGCAAGATCAAAGTGAAGGAGCTATGGAACGCCTACCACAAGGCGCCTACCACAAGCTGCACCCACGAGCTGCTGGTTCCACAAAGAGCTGAACACAATACTTGGTGGTGATCCCACCTCCACTGCATCCCAGTTGAGAGTGGACCAAACCAGGAGGAGGAAAACTTGAACAAGGATGTGGAGGGGAAGGGGGACCCAGAGGCAGACGACTACTTGGAGGTCAGAGATGCATGTAGCCAAGAGCTCTTCTCTACCCCAAAGGAGGCTAGCCAGTCACAACTGTCAGAGCTTGGTGAAGTGGATACAGCTGAGGAAGCCCCTGGTAAGTGGCTTTGATTTGGGAATTACTGAAGTAAGTTGTTGTGGGCAGGAGGATTGCAGAAAGCAGGCTGTATGATGCACGTACCACCACATGCCTAGTCTGAGCAGCGGAACAGGGTGTTGATGGACTCCCTCGCTTCACAGGAATCTGCCTCAGACCTCCACAAAACTCTCGTGGAGATACTGGGCAACCTGCTGCCACAGGTTCTTTGGCAGAGCTGCTTTATATCTTGCTCCATTAATGGTAACTTTCCTGTACCACTCTGCCATCACGGTGGTGGTAGTGGTGGGCAGGGACAGACCATTGCTGCATATAGGCGAGCCGCATAAGGGTCAGGACGGAAGCTGCAGTCTTGGAGAAGACCCTCCCTTGATTTTCTGCTCACCCTCAGCAGTGAGATATCTTCCATAATAAATACAGCCTGTGGAAAATGTGGGGACAGGAATGATTATAAGACCCTACTACAGTGCTGGCTCTCCTCAAAAGCCATGTGCCCAGTGTACAGTACAGTCCTGTAACACTGATTTTCCTCGGCCCCTGTGGTTATTCACCATTTTGAGGGCCTTGTGGCTTATGTGTGCTTGCCTGGGGTCAGCCAGTTAGTGACAGGTATGTGAATAGTGTCTGTGTTTTAAATCACTGAATCAGTGGTCTGTGTGTTGCAAACAATACTGCTTCTGTAAAATGTTGCATTTTGGCTTTACAGATATGATCTTAGGAGCCCAGCCTCCCTCTTTGTTATCGCCTGCTGAATGGCTGTGGAGAATTAGAAAGTGGCCACGAAGAACTAAGGAGGCGTTTCTGTGTGATGTCATGATGCACTCCAAGGCTGAAAAACAAGAATTGAAGGAGTGTTGGGACAGCGAGAAGAGGGACTGAAAGGAGAATGTGGTGCACCAGAACAAAGCCATGGAGCAGCTCTTAAATATTATGAAGCACCAAGCGAACACGCTCCTGGCACTGCAAACTGAGCAGCTCTGCATTCCTGCAGCTGCTGTCGCAAAACGCTTTGCCATGCAACCCCAGACACCGTCAACACACTCTTATCAACCTCTTGGCTCCAGTCTGTACCTGCAGCATTCCACTCCTCCCCGTCACAGTCCAGCACTACAGACTCCACGTGCCCACTGCACTCAACACCCATCCCTCTGCAGTTTAGCCCTGCTGAAGTACAGTACCCGCTGCATTGTATTCCAAAGTACAAGGTTGCATATTATACCTGGACATACACAAATCTTTAACCGTCCAGGGACTCCAGCTCCTCCTGGGACCCTTTGTCCTTTTCCCCTCAGTTTTTGTTTTTGTTTGAAAGCAATCATTATTTCATTAATAAGAAATCTTTATTCCATTTGAAAGCAAACAGAGCCCTGCAAAGCAACAAGCAGTTTTCTTAAACCTTCATAGTGCATCGTCTCACCAATCACAATTAACTTCTAGCATTACAAACACTGCAATCCCAAGCATAAAAACACATATTAGTGGCTTTCAGCTTCAAATTTCTGCCTCAAGGCATTCTTGATCCTTATGGCCATGCACTGCACCCCTCTAATAGCCCTGGTCTCTAGCTGTTAAAATTCAGCCTACAGACACTGAGTCTCAACAGTCCAGCCTTGAGTGAAGTTTTCACTCTTCCCTTCATAAATATTATGGAGCACACAGCACGCAGCTATAACCATAGGAATATTGTCATTGACCAGGTCCAGCATCCCTTATAGGCAGCGCCAGCAGGCCTTTAAACAGCCAAAAGCACACTCAACAGTCATTCTGCACTTGCTCACCCTGTTGTTGAACTGCTCCTTGCTACTCTCAAGGTGCCCCGTATATGGCTTCCTACGGTGATCTTTTGGTCCGGGAAGATAGTCCCTGCTTGCAGTTTCCTGAACAGGCAGTGTTCCAACAGATGCGTGCATCATGCACCTTCCTGGACCAGCCTGTGTTAATGTCCGTGAAATGCCCATGGTGATCCACAAGCGCCTGGAGGATCACTGAGAAATACCCCTTCTGATTAATGTACTCGGTAGTTAGGTGCTCTGGTTCCAGAATTGGAATATATGTACAGTCCCATGAATGTGGCTTTCCTCATGTGAAAGTTCTGCAGCCACTGTTCATCATCCCAGACGTGCATGACAATGTGATCCCACCACTCAGTGCTTGTTTCTCGAGCCCCAAAGCTGCGTTCCACTGTGGTCAGCACCTCCAAGAATGCCACAAGCAATCTTGTGTAGTAGCTACTTACGCATGGCGAGATCAATGTTGAACTGCTCTTGCCTTTGTTAGGGCCAGCCTTAGGGAAAATAGCACCCTGGGTGAACTTTCATTTTGGTGCTCCTAGCCTCCATGGGTGTGATGCCCCCCATTGCTTCCGCTCCCCAGGCTCCCCACCCTCCCTTCCCCCTAATCCCTGCACTATGCCTCCTTTGTTCCTAATGCCTGCTCCCCCTCCTGTGAGCCTAATCCCTACACCTCCTTCACTCCCAACCTCTGCCCCCTCCTGCACCCTAACCCCTGCACTGTGCCATCTTCACTGTGCCCCTAATCCCTGCACCTCCCTCCTGTGCCCCTAACCCCTGCACTGTGCATGCCCCCTTCACCCCAACCTCTCCACTCTTGTGCCCCAATCCCTGCATCCTCTTCATTCCTACCCCCTGCACCTCTCTCCTGAGCCCCTAACCCCTGCACGGTGTCCCCTTTATCCCACCCCTGCACTCTCCTCTTGTGCCCCAATCTCTGCATCCCCTTCACTCCTACTCCCTGCACCTCCCTCCTGTGCCCCTAACCCCTGCACTGTGCATACCCCCTGAACCCCAACCCCTGCACTCCCCTCTTGTGCCCCTAACCTCTGCACTGTGCCACCTTCACCCCAATCCTTGCACCTCCCTCCTGTGCCCCTAACCCCTGCACTGTGCATGCCCCCTTCACCCCAACCTCTCCACTCTTGTGCCCCAACCCCTGCATCCCCTTCACTCCTACCTCCTTCACTCCCCTCTTGTGCCCCTAACTCCTGCACTGTGTGTACCCCCTGAACCCCAACCCCTGCACTCCCCTCTTGTGCCCCTAACCCCTGCACTGTGCCACCTTCACCCCTAATCCCTGCACCTCCATCCTGTGCCCCTAACCCCTGCACTGTGCATGCCCCCTTCACCCCAACCTCTCCGCTATTGTGCCCCAATCCCTGCATCCCCTTCATTCCTACCCCCTGCACCACCCTCCTGAGCCCCTAACCGCTGCACTGTGCATACCCCCTGAAACCCAACCCCTGCACTCCCCTTTTGTGCCCCTAACCTCTGCACTGTGCCACCTTCACCCCTAATCCCTGCACCTTCCTCCTAAGCACCTAACCCCTGCACTGTGCCCCCTTTGCCTCTAACTCCTGCATCTTCCTCCTGCACCCCCATGGGGAAACTGACCTGGATGCACAAAGCAGCTGGCATTGCTGTTCCTGTGCCCTGCACAGCCCTAAAGGGCTGTGAGAGGGAGAGCAAGGAGTGATGTCAGGGCTTCCTGCATCCAGGTCACTTTCTCTGTGGGCTGTGTAAGGAGAGGGCAGGAGCAGGGCCACCAAGAGCGGGTTTGAGCCCCAGTGAAAAGAATTTGGGGGTCCCCCCAGCAAGGATGGACTGGCTAAACAGGGCCAACAAAGCCAAGGAAGCCAGGCCCCGGGTCCCCTTCTGGACCACCGGGCCCCAGTAATTTGTACCGACTTCCCCCCCCAAGCTCATCGACCCTGAGCAGGAGAGCCGCAGCTCCTGGTGACTCAGCCCAGCCCAGGTGGGGAAAGTGACCTGGATGCAGGGAGCCCTGGTGTGTTTGTTGGGGGGGACTGTGTGTGCGTTGAGGGGAGTGTGTGACACAGTCTGTGTGTGCCTAAGTGTATGAGCATGCTGTCTCTTTAAGAAAGCACTCAGGGTCAGGAGCCTGAAGGCCTGTTCAGGCACAAGCAGCTATCAGCAGTTCCAGACCCAGAGTCAGGACACACAGATTCCCCCTGTCCCATCACCCCAGCTTAGTGGAAATCAGGTACAGGGGTAGGGGGAAGGGAGACACCCCAACATCAGTCCCCACCCCCAGAGCAGAAAGGAGCGTGCCCCCAGTTCAGAGTGGCTAGGGGTGGCTCTGGGGAGGAAGGGCGGGGACAGGAACAGCAGCAGCTGCACACGTGAAGCAGGGGCACCCCTGCTCCAGAAGAGTCACCTGGCTCTGAGGGCTGGTCGTACAACAGCCCTCTACAGCTCCGTTCTCTCCCCATCCCCACTGCTGCTCACCTGCCTGTCGCCTCCATCAGCCCAGTTGGCGCTTGGCAGGTCAGCTGGGAATCCAAACCCTGGGCACAGTGCCCCTTTGGGTGGGCTGCCCTGGGCAGGGGCCCCCACAGCACACCCGAAAGGCTGGCCCTGGCTTTTGTAGTTTAAGGAATAACTCCACTGCCACTTATGATGTGTTAGCGAGAGCGAGCAGCATATTGATCAACAGTGCGGGATCCTTCCTGCAGACCGAAGAGGCAGAGCAGAGCGCGCAGTACACAAACCATTGAAAGATGGCGCCAAATGTGGACAGAAGCACAGGGACTGTTGGGATGTGAAGCAATGCATCACGGGGCATTGGGACAGGACCCAGAATGCCCCTGACCTCCTCTGCCTCCCCACGACTCTTGACAGAAGAGGAAGAGATGCTCTGTGGGATAGCTGCCCAGAGTGCACCACTCCAAATACGCTGCAAGTGCCGCAGATGTGAACACGCTATTGCGCAGGCAGCTGACAGTGTGAACACACAACTGCGATTTCCCTTCAGCGCTGTCTGAGCAGCGGAGTAACTGCCAGCGCTGTAACTCTGCTGGTGTAGACATACCACCAACCTCAGCAATATTGTCTGAGGAATCTTTTATTTTAGAATATTCAGCTAATTCTGCTTTTCTGATAGTTGCAGCTACAAAATGATGTGCCATTGATTTGGAATTTGTCAACTGATGGATGCCTTTTAGTGGAAGGTCTAATATCATAAGAAGAGAAGTAAGAACCAATCTGCTAACCGTGAGGCAATTTTACTTCAGGGAAGTTCCAGTGAACATGGAGGAAGTGCTTTCCCACCTCTTGCATACCAACATTCCCTTCAAATGCCTCAGAACTCTTGGCCTCCTCTCTTAAGAGAATTAACAGTGAGATGTCATTGGACATAGAAGGAAACAGTTCTCTATGAAATTATAGATCAAAGGAAATATTGTCCAGGAACTCATCCTAGTTTCTCACCTTATGTATTGTCCATGTCATTGTTAGTTTCATAACACCTAGGAGCCCTACTCGTGGACCAAGACCCCATTGCGCTAGGTGCTGTACAAACACAGAACAAAGATAGTACTTGCCCCAAAGGGCTTACAGTCTAAGTATAATATAAGAAACAATGGAGGGATACAGACAGCTGGGGGTAGGGGGAGAGAAGAAGTATAATGAGACAGTACTGGCCAGTATGATGGGCCATGGTCTCAGCACATCAGCAGCCTGTCATCAAGTTTATTGTAGGCCTCACAGCAAAGCAGAATGTTGAGGATGGAGGGAGAGTGGGGGTGGATTTACAGGAGACCAGCCCTTTGAAGTTCAGGGTATGAACTATTAAAGTCTCCTTTTCAGTAAAAGCCCTTTGGAAACTCTCCCCATCCAAGGTATTAAGTGTGGGATTTTCAGAAGCACTCTGCTCCCATTAAAATCAGTGGGAATTTTAACATTGATTAAACCAACAATGAGCATTTTTGAAAGTCCCTCCCCAAAGTGTGCAGAGTTTTAATTAAGGGTATGGAAATACTTGAATATGAGACCTTCTCTACATTACAGTTACTTCGGTATAACTTACATCGCTCAGGGGTGTGATTAATCCACACCCCTGAGTGACTTAAGATATACTGACCTAAGCACCAGCATAAACAGCACTATGTTGGTGGGACAGCTTCTCCTGATGACATAGGATCGCCTCTTGCAGAGGCAGGAATTATTAAGACAATGGGAGAGATCTCTTCCATCGGCTTAAAGCATCTGCACAGAGGCAAAGCTGCAGTATAGATGTGGCCTCCGTCACACTAAATCTTTTATCTAAGACCTCATGACCAATTCAGTATTATCTCTAAACACTGTCCCAACATGGGCAGCCCATCTTTTTCTTACAATTTGAAGACAGTTTCAAAATTCTCTGGAGGGTTGTTCCTAGGTGGAGTTGAAAGTGAGGAGACAGGCTAATTTTATTATGATTTTGTCCCATTTGCTGAATGTAGTACATGGGTGAGCACATTTCAGTGGAGATCTCTGGTGCCGAAGTAGTAAATATAATGATATCAAAGGAGTTGTCATGTTTAGTGTTAACTCACTGTTTGTCTGTCTGGGTCTGATACCAAACTACTAAGGAGGGTAACTGTGTTAGCCAATAGCTTTTAACCAGCAATCGTTATATAAAGAGTTCTCACTAACTCTAGACAGTCTACAGAACCAGATGTACCTCGGATACCAGTGTATGTCATTATATATATATTTTTTCCAGATACATACGGATATGAAGAGACTATATTTTAATATATGTGCAGAAGGGGGCAGAGTTATGGTGGAAGTGCCAAACTTAGTGTTGCATTTAGAAGCATGTAAGTCCATTATTTCCCAACTGTAATGTTGCATTAGCAGCTCTAGTTGTTTGTATGGATTATGCATCAGGAATCATGTTGCCTACTACTGACCATCTCCGGAGTGGGACAGCCCAACAGCTTAATAGTGCACAACCAGAATCCCCAACATTTTAGGAGAGAGTGTGACTTTATTTAACTCAAACTACAGGAGGAATTTAGATAGGCAGAACCTTAGCTAATCTGTAATTTGGCAAAAAGAGACATGTGATCTCTAATGACCACAAAATGCTCATGACCATGATTTGATGTCTCATTCATGACGGGTCTTTCTAGTAAAAGAGTGTCCTTTCTCTGGCCTATTGGTTTATTAGTGACTCAGAGAAAAGAATGCTAGTGTTGAATACCCACTTCTTGCAACACATGACTCTATCATTAAGATGTCCCAGTCACATACCAATCAGGTCATATGCTGCTTGGTATATGGATTTCATGAGGTGGTCACAGCCTCAGGTGACATGATTGGAGACTAGGTCTATAAATGTAGGGGTCAGCCTGACATGCTCTGCTTTGCCATATCTTTGCCTTTAATAGCACACTGATGACGTTATATATGGGGCTGATCTTTAAAATGGATCAGCACCACATGCTTGTTTGCTTTTACTTCTAATTTAAAATAACTTAAAAACATGTTTAAAAGGCAAATATATTATTCTTACATCCAATCATGAAAAGCACTGCATCTGCAATTCCAATTGAATTTAATGAATTGTAGATGCTCAGTATCTCTCAGAATCTGGCCCAGTGAAATTATCCATTGCTTTAATACAACATTCATATAGTATTGGCCTGTTCCTATTAACTTCAGTGGAAACAGGATTGGCACCTATATTGCTTATGTGTAAGGCTTCAATATTGTTCATACTTTAGGACTATAACATACTGATGAAAACGGCATTGTGTTCAAATTCTATCTTTATTTGTAGCTTAGAATTTGGAATTTTGTATTGTTTATATAGCTGAAAAGCAACGAAGTATCAGAGTGACTCATAGATGGAAGTCAAATAAATTCCAGTGTTTGATAATGCAATCTAAAAAAGGTTGAGTAAATGTGACCATCTGAAGCTGGCATTTTTTATATGTTTTTTCCATCAACGATCCCACTGAACTTTCCATTTATCAAGCCTGAGCGTAACAAGTTCTGGCTGGTTCCTGTGACTTTAGAACTTTTCATCAGAAAAGTTTCATCTAAAACATTGATGCTACATTTTCAGGATTCCTAGGGCATTTCACATAAAATGTTACTTTGCTATTTTGGAATTCTGCCATGATTTAGGGGGAAAAGAAGGAAAACAGTGCTTTCACTTTGATGTGCAGGTTTTTAGGTTGTTGGGTGTTTGTCTTTGATAAATCACATGACAAAGGTTTTACCCACTCAAGTGTTACCCTGCAAGCCCCATCTGTACTCCACATCTGTCCTGACTTGTATACGTGACTCCTTAGCATAGAACAGTCTTCTTTAAATAGTGGGACATTAAAAATACGCTCTGTCCTCGTGAAATGTGCAACCAGTAACGAAAGGGAAGGCCCTTCAGTTATCATGAAGAGAATCCCAGATCCAATCTCTGCCCATGACAGACTCCTCTTTCCTTGTCTGTTAACTTCAATCCCATATAGTAAAACCCGTCAAACACTTTCAGGAAAACTCAACTCCAAAAGTAATAGATCAGATTCTTTTTTTAGAGTCAAAACAAGAGCACATCTCTTAGGCTACCATTTACAAAAACAGTGTCTACAAAGGGGGAAAAAATAGAAACAAGAAGATGTCTATATTGTACAGTCACTTTTGTTTCATGCTTGGGTGTTTAGTTAAATGTACATGTGTATTTATTGTTCTGTAAACTTTGTGGTATTGCTTGTATGTATTCAGGTAGTGGCATGTCATCCCAAAACAGCAATCCGCTCTGCTAGAAGGAAGTTTGCGGTTGCTATCAGAGGGAAATGATGATTGGATTATTTATGGGGTTTTGTGAAAGTTATGTTTTTGGTGTTTTTTCCCCTTGATGTTGCAATCAGCATCATGTAAAATCAAGTATATCTTGTATTCTCTATGGAAAATGGTGAGACGCTTCTTAATCCCACAGCAGGGAGGAGAACTCTACAATTGATTGGACCTACTGGGAGTAGTTCAATACTGCCAAACACTGTACACAAGGTAACTTATAAGAAAATGTAAGACGCCAAATAATGACAAGTCTCTGTGCTGGAGCTACCTCTGAGTAATCAAACTACTGATTATAATCATTCACACTCATGTAAGACCTTATGCAGTTATGCAATCCTGATACCCAATATGTGAAACTTGACATGAAAACAAGTGTAGCAGTCAGTATAGTTGCCAGATGAGGTTGTTCTTTTCCCCCTGAGTGGGCAGTAAACCAAGTTAAGCATATTATAGGGACAAATCACTGTGTACTTGGTGGCACACTAGACCTTAATTCTTCAGCTAATTTCTGCAGTGTTCTGGCACTGACTTTTGGAGCAAAATGAGAGTCCTGAGGCAAATTCAAATAAGTTTTTGAAATGGAGGTTTTCTGATGCATGAACTCCTAACTGCACAATGTTTGCGGTAGTCCTGTGTTACATTTAGTACAGTGCTAAATTATCTATATCTTTTACTTTCCTAAAAAAACACTTTTAATTGCATTGTGTGACTACTACAGAAAGTTTGAGGGGAAATGCAGAGATTTGAGGGCGGGATTTTGGATGGCAGGAGAGAGATCACTTAGACTCATAGACTTTAAGGTCAGAAGGGACCATTATGATCATTTAGTCTGACCTCCTGCACAATGCAGGCCACAGAATCTCACCCACCCACTCCTGGAACAAATCCCTAACCTATGTCTGAGTTACTGAAGTCCTCAAATAGTGGTTTAAAGACCTCAAGGTGCAGAGAATCCTCCAGCAAGTGACCCGTGCTCCGTGCTGCAGAGGAAGCCAAAAAACCTCCAGGGCCTCTGCCAATCTCCCCTGGAGTAAAATTCCTTCCTGACCCCAAATATGGTGAACAGTTAAACCCTGAGCATGCGGGCAAGACTCACCAGCTAGCACCCAGGAAAGAATTGATCATTACCTGTTAGGTTCACTCCCTCTGGGACACCTGGCATTGAAAACTGTCGGTAGACAGAATACTGGGCTGGATGGATCTTTTGTCTGACCCAGTATGGCCATTCTTATGTTCTTATGGTAGGGCTCAGTTGTGGCTTTGGCTCTCAGGAAACATGAGAGGCAGTTTGGGTCTTTGATATCCATCAGACTGTTGAGATTTATGGGGATTGGGGAGGAGGATGTATCTCCTTTTCCCTTTCCCTTTATGGGCAAGGGTTAGGTGACATAAGCCTTGTTTGCCTACAAAAGTTGGACCTTTTGTACTGGCATAGCTAAAGCCACACAACCCACCCACCCCACCCTTGTGTGAATACAGTTATACCAATGCAAATGTGATTGTACCAGTATAGCTTATTTCCATACAGGAAAGGGAATAAGCCATCTATAAGGACATTTACATTCATATAGCTGCATCCACATTAGGGCTTGCACTGGTATACTATTACAGCAAAAAATCACCCCTCTAATCCACATAGCTATACCAGGACAAAAGCTGTGTGTAGAATAGGCCTCTCTAATTTTGTGTGGCTGGAACTTCCCCACTACAGCAACCACTGATAGCAGGCTGCTGCCTTCCCTCACCTCCCCCAACATATGCCACTGTGTTCAACAATGATGGATGAACTATCAGCTGAATGTGTCCAGCAAACAGATTGGCAGTTAAATGGTTAATGTTAACATTTGAACTATCACCACTAGGTTTCAGAGTGAACACTTCATTTAATTGATTAGGGCAGTTCACACTTCTCTCAGAACTATCCCCCACTACCTTGCAGCTTATGTAGTCATTTTCACCTGCATAGTGGATGTCACAGTGGATGTCAAATGCTACTAAATTAGGATTCTCTACACCTGTAATAACATTGTACACTCAATTTGCACTGGAGAAAATGACTATAGAAAGTGCAAGATCTTTAGCTTGGAACCTCAAAGGTAGTGAATCACCTAACTCCCATTGAAATTAGTAACAGTTAGGCACCTAAATATCTTTTGAGGATCTGGGCCTGTCAAGGTTCTTGGACGACAGAAGGACCAGGAATGTAAACCCTGATTTTCACTTATACTAAGGCCACTTTACACCAATCTACCAGTGTAAAGGATACTTACAATATCAATAAATGTAATTTATTCCCCACTTTAAGAGCCCTTTCTGCTGCCAGAGGACTGTAAATTAGCCTTAGTATAAATGAGAATCAGGATCTTAATATTTTTTTTTCAAATGAAAGTTTACATAAGCAGCATTATTCAATAGCAGTGGGTGATTCTGCAGCAAATTCTATAACCATGACATTTCTGGTAGCACAAGGTCGTGAATATAATACCTGAAAGTGGGCGAAGATGGAGCTAATCTCCAAACATACTTCATTAATCATAGAAATAGCGAACAAAATCCACCTAAACTGTTGGGTCATTAGCGTCAGGCAACCAGAAAATCAGTTTGGAGTAGGGATGATCAAAATGCAACCTGAAGAGTTCTAACATGCACACTTAGGCTGCTTTCTTCTTCATTATGGCTGAGAATACAGGTCCCAGTATACAGTGCTCTATTTTGACCCACGCATCTAGAGGTCTGTACTCTCTGCAGGCCATATTTATGTATCCACATAAGAATAGTTCCATTTAATGGCAAATTAGGTGTGGACTTCAAGTTCCTAGGAAGTTGCCAGTGCAGCCTTCCACTGGGGAAAAGTCTGAGCTTTCTGGTTTAAAATTATCATTTTGGAATCAGATTTTATGTCCAGTCTTCATTTTACTATGGCATCCAATAAGCACACAATCTTTCTCAAATGAGAGCTGGCCAAGAGGCCTCTCTGCAGGCCAGACTAAAATGCATAATACGCAAGAGAAATGCAGTGTCCACACATGCTTCACCATAATTCCTTTTTCAACAACATAAAAAAGACAGACCTGCTATAACAGCATGCATGCAACCCTTGCTCTCCTTGGAAGGTACATGATATACACCTACCACAACATAAGAAAAATCTTTCTACTCTGACTCTGAAAAGTCTTTTTCACTCTTACCAAACTTTACTGAAGGGTTTATATAAACACCAAGAAAACCTGGTGTCTGTGTAATTATATAATGAGAGGAAGGATGGTCTTGTGGTTTAAGGCACTGGACTGGAATTCAGATCTGGGTCAAGTTCTGCCAGACTTCTTGTGTGACCTTGGGCTAGTCACTTAATCTCTGTACTTTGGTTCCCCATCCATAAAACAGGGATAATAATACTTCCTTTGTCTTGTCTACTTAGATTGTAAGGTCTTTGGGGCAGGAACTGTCTCTTACTATGTGCTTGTATGCAATAAATGATACAGCTGGCAGGCAGAGTTGTAGGAAAGAGATCTTTATTATTAAGCATGCTCAGTGTCTAGCATTTGGTGAAGCACTCTGGCTCACATTCTTGAGCCCCTGGTGTCCTCCCAGATTAGGTCTCTCCTGAAGCCTCTCTCCTAATTCAGTTCCACTCATCGCATTAAAAGAATCAGGATTTTTATTTATAGATATGTGGACTTTCAGAAAAGGCCAGAAACAGCTGTCACCATAACAGTCCCAATGTCAGCTTCATACAGTCTCTAATTAGATTTCACAGCTTCCTCCAAATGGATCCATGAGGGGTTACTTAAAAAAACAAACAAATCTTAATACCATTACTGATAAATAAAATTTTTCCTTGTTCCAGATTCCCATCCACTGCAAATACTTATTGTAATCTTAAAGTACTTAAAACCCCTTTAGCACTTAAAGTACATACCAGTCACCACAGCCTGCCATATAATGTCACATACAAATGTTTACTTTACAGGAAAAAATATTTTTGTTTCTTCTCTCTTCATAGCTTGATCTCAGCCACTAAGTTCTTGGGCAGTTATTGACTGCAAATATAATGTCAACACTTCTATAGTAAACCTACAGCTAGAAAAACTACAATAAATGCTGTAAGAAATGACAACTGTACCTTGTTACAAAATTAAGCACAGCAGAGGAGGACTGTGTACAGCACACTTTGCACAGCAGATGAGGACATTGGTGGTATTACCACCTCCATATTATTCACAGCATGAGGTGCTACTTCTTAGGACAGCTTTTTTTATTCCAGCAGTGAAGGGGTAAGTGCAATGTTTACCAAATCTGTTTCAAAATGGCTGATTAATCAAATGAGTGTTTATTGAGGCCGTTGCTATAGCGCACACTGTTGAGATAATTGTGCGACTCCAGCCAAGTTAGACAAAGAACATGACTGTTATTTACTCTGAACTACTAAAGGACCAAACATAGTGCAAAGTCTGGGGCATTGTCTTGATGACAATAAGCACTGAATCTTTGCTCTGACTGTCTTTTTTGCACAGGTCTAATCACTAATCCTTATCCTCGTGCGCCCAGAATCCATACTCTACTCTCTCAAACCCCTCCTCAAAACTCCCTTCTTCCACAAAGCCCTGAAATGCTGACACGTCTCAGTAAAAGTGCTTTCACTCACTCTGATCAGAACATTAAGTATTCTTATGAAGAGGACAGCTGATCAAGGACAGAACCTTCCTCTGATCTCTCAGCGTGTTTTTGTCATCCATCTATTTAGGCTCCGTGCTCCTAACAGCACCAAGCACACCACTGACTCTTAATCATGTTTAATAATCAGCAGCCACATTTGAATAGACAGCCGTTTTATAGAGAAATGTATAGAAGAAATTATAGCATAAAGTGCTTACACTGCCTCTTTCATCTGAAGCACTCAAACGAAGGTGGATATAACTAGAATGAAGCAAAATTCTTCTCATTGTTCTATTGAGAAAGTAGGACATGTCCAAACTGTCTTCATTCCATATAACCCTCCTCAGAAAAATCCTATGTATTTTTTGGCCCAGAACAATCTCAAACCAAGATCTATGGACACAGTGCAGCCAAGAGGATATAAGCACCATCATTGCCAGGAGGCAGTGGAGATGGTGTGGTCATCTACTTCGAACAGACACTGATTCCATCAAGAGAGTGGCAAGAAGATGGACACTTGAAGGCAAGCGAAAATGAGGCTGCCCAAAAACAACGTGGCAAAGAGCTGTGGAAACCAAGCTGAAAAATCTGAAGCACAGCTGGGGAACCATTGAAAGACTACCAAAAACAGACAAGAGTGGAGGAGCTTCGTCACTGCTTTAAATGCCACAGGCATAATAGAAACATGATGATGATGATGTTCCATTGAAATAGTGAAATCCTGATGTCTGTTTTGTGGGATTTTTTTTTAACACATGTGGAACTTGGAGGCTAGAGAACTTATTTTGTTCAAAATATGTAGCTCTCATATTTGATTTTTTAATTAATATTCTTCTTGTAACTTACAGTGTTTCCACTTCAACATAATATCTCTAAATTCCCACGGATGCTAATAAAAGTTTGTGTAGCTTAATGTCTAACTTTAAAGTTCAAAGATATGTTTGGGCCACGTTTTGCTCTCAGTCACACCAGTACAAATCTGTATTAACATCACTAAAATTCAATGCAGTTCGTTCAGATTTGTGTTGGTGTAACAGAGAGCAGGAATTGGCCCTAGCTATTCATTTCCCAATTGTAGTTTAATGAGCAATTCTTCAAGTGGAGAACATTGCAACGGGAATGAAATTACACCGCAAAGGAAGTGTATTTTGAATAGAAAACACAATGTATTTTATTGTTTCTTTGTCAAACAGATCATTGCATTTTCAAGACAATTATCTTGATCATCCAAAAATACTCTGCACTTAATCTATATTTAAAAAGCGCTTTATATTACCAAATAATCCAGTCATAATATATAGCATTAAGTCTAATTTTTAACAAATTCCACAGGCTTTAGTTATGATTTAGGGAACAGGCTTTGTTTGAATTGCCTAGCCCTGGCATTTGATTTCTTCAGTTAGTCTTTTACCTGAAACTCCATGTTTCTACTTCATACAGGAGTAGAGCAATCCTATAGCTAATTTAAACACTTGTAAAAACTCTCTAATGTATTAATGAAAAGCTGTCTAGCCTAGTGCCTAAGGCATGTTTCAGCTTTAATGGTCAAGAGTTTAAATCACATTAAGTATGGAGTTGATACTCCCCAAGATGAACCTTTATTAATGGGCCTTCACAACACTACACATATCCAAAACGAAACAGCTAGCAGAAACATCACCTGAATGGGCTAACATAGAAAGGGAGTTTTTCCAGTGATTCTCAGTAAATGGAGGCACATAAGAGAATGAAGATAGAAGACCATCTCCTCCTAAACCTCACATATGAGACATGGATGAGCATTTACAGGTGACTGAGGGCTTGTCGATGTAAGTAGAGTCAGGATGAGCTCTACCCTGACATCTGGTGGTGAATTATGGTGAGTGTGGAAAAGAATTGCAGGGGCTGATCATGTTTGCATAGCCACACCCACTCCACCTAGCATAGCCCACAGCAGCCTAAAATGGTTACTTTGACAACTGTGGGATCCCCAATTTCTTTGTTATTGGGGCAGGAGGAATAAAATGTTGTCACCCTAATTATGTGAATGAGGAATTATGAAACTGCTTTATGATGGAGGATCTCTCCATCAACGAAGTAGCACTCGCTAGACAAGGGACATGGGTGCCAAAACCCAGTGAATTGAGAGAGGTTGGGGACAGGTATATATCTGGTGGTGTGGGTGCCTTGTGTGAGCCAGAAGCTCCTCTTTCTCTTCTGAATATCAGAGCTGATTTTTGATTCCCTTAAGAATCTAGTTACAGGTTACTGAGCTGAACTCACTTTGGGCTAATAGTGCTCCAGCACTGAGGCTCCTCTACTATGAGGTGAAATCTCTAAAGAGCTAAAATTACTGACCTGAGAGCACTGAGTGCTGTGCTAACTAGTGGGGGAGCCTGAAGCTATATTGTGGAGCAGAGCAGCTGCCGGAGTGGAGCAGTTTTTGGGGACAGTTGGAGTGCCCACAGAGCGAGTGGAGCTGAGCAGTCTGCGGGGACGGCTGGAGCAGATCACAGGACACCTGACGGAGCAGAGCAGCTGGCAGAGCGGAGCAGTTTGTGGGACAGTTGGAGCGGCCCATGGAGCGAGCTGAGCCGAGCAGTTTGCGGGGACGGCTGGAGCGGATCACGGGACGGTTGGTGGAGCAGAGCAGCTGGCAAAGTGGAGCGGAGAGAAGCTGAGCAGTTTATGGGGACGGCTGGAGGAGCAGAGTGGAGTGGCTGGTAGAGCGAAGCAGTTCATGGTGAAGGCAGAAGCAGAACCCCACGGAGAGGCAGGGCAGTCGGCCCTAGACTGTGTAAGGTGCCCCTTTCTACCCGGGCTGGGGGCGGGGGGGAACCCTGCAGATAGACTCTTGAACTCTGGAGCTGCACTGACCCGGGACAGAGACTTTTGGGTTACGGGACTTTTGGGACTGTGGGTGATTTTGGGGTTGCTGGCCTCAAGAGCTCAGGGAAAAGGACACGGCCCAATTTCCTGGGGTAGGTCTTTGATCATGGTTTGGTCTATGAACTCCAATTGAAGTGTTTTCCCAATTTAATGCTATGTTGTTTATCTCACGTTATTAAACATTTTCTGCTACACTGAGACTCTGTGCTTGCGAGAGGGGAAGTATTGCCTCTTCAAGGCACCTAGGGATGTGTATAAGATTTTCCCAGGTCACTGGGTGGGGGCTCGAGCTGGTTTTCCATTACGTTGTAGGGAAGGGACCCCTATGTATTGAACCCTTGCTGCTATCAATTCGGCCTGGCATAAGGGTTACATCTACATTGGCAAGTTTCTGCACAGTAAGGCAGCTTTTTGCTCTCAGATTGCAGACATGCACACACTGCCAGCCACTTTGTGCGCAGAAACTTCTGTAGCAGCGCTGCAAAAAAACCACCTAGGCAAGAGTCCTAAGGCTATTTGCAGAGAGGCTCCAGTGCTCTATTGCCAGTGTAGAGACTTGATTGCTCTCTGCGCTGTAATTGGCCACCAGAGCTATCCCATAATGCCTGAAGTGACCGCTCTGCTCATTGTTTTGAACTGAGCTGCCCTGGAGACATGCACCCCTCCCCTTTCAAAACATCCTTTCTGACAGCCTGCTGTGCTGATCTGCTCCGGGACACAAAGCAAACCATTAATGTGGAATGCTCCTGCTGTTGAACACAAAGGCAGAGAGTGTGTGTGTGTGTGTGTGTGTGTGTGAAAGAGAGAGAGAGAGAGCTGTGCAGAAAGCCCAGGGAGGGAGGCAGGGGCTGATGTTGAGGTCTCCCCCTCCCCCCAGACTGGTTGCTTTCTGTGGCTCTTTGAACTTACAAGACAGCATGCTTGTAACACTCTGTCCCTCAAAACACACAGTCTCTCTCCCCGCCAACACACACACTTCAGTTGAACAGCAGCTGGCAGTGTAGCAGGATGCCCATGGAACAATGGGATTGGGAAACCTGCATCATGTGACACTGTTTGACTCCGATATACCGGCCATCTGGAATACAGGATCCCGCAGATAATGTGCCCAGGTTGTATCCAGTTTGGTGCCCAGCACCAGCATATCTATCATAGCTCAGTTTCCATCTGTCTCAGGCTTGGTCCATGTTAGTGGCTACAGTCCGGCCTGCCTCATGGAGACATTGGTGATGCTCATGGACCGATTCTGCGGCCTCTGGTTCTCTGAGGCCCACAGCTGAATGCTCAAGGTCATGCCTGCTGGCAGCTGGCCATGCCTGCCAAACACCAGGAAGTAGGGGGTGTGCACCATGTTATACACACAGATCAGTTCTGGCAGGAAGAAAGGCCAGCTTTTCCTATGTGTCTCTGACAGGGTCCTCAGCCCTGCTAGCAACACAAAGTTGGCTGCAGGCCAATGGGAGCCAAGGCTGGCTCCAGGAGTTTTGCAGCCCCAAGCAGCCAAAAAAAAAAAAAAAAAAAAAAAAAGCCACGATCGTGATCTGTGGCAATTCAGCGGGAGGTATTTCACTCCAACTGGGAGTGAGGGACCCTCCGTCGAATTGCTGCCAAATAGCTGGACATGCTGCCCCTCTCCAAAGTGGCTGCCCCAAGCATCTGCTTGCTAAGCTGGTGCCTGGAGCTGGCCCTGATGGGAGCTGCTGGAAGCGGAGGCCAGTATGTCCCTCGGCCTGTGCTGCTTCCAGCAGCTCCCATTGGCCTGGAGCAGCAAACTGCAGCCAGTGGGAGATGCAATCGGCCGGACCTGTTGAGGAGGCAGGTAAACAAACTGACCTGGCCCGCCAAGGGCTTTCCCTACACAAGCGGTGACCCAGTCTGAGAAACACTGCTCTAAGCAATTAGTCCTCCTCCCTCAAACTCTGGGAAGTGACTGCACTCTGCTCTGCTCAGCAGTCCCTTCTTATATGGGCCAGCCTGGCCCTGATTAGCTCCTCCAACAAACCTTCTCCTAATTGGCTGGCACTACAAGCCTCCTGCGCAGCCTCCCCAGGGTTGCTTTAATCCCTTACATACCAGTGCGGGGCAGCCACCCCATCACATAGGGTATACAAACCCACACTGTTAAAAGGCAGCACTGGGTCCAGGTAGCCCTCCAGGCCTGCCAAGTTAATTCCAGTTTGAGGAGTGGTTTAAAAGGAGCTCAGACGCCCAACCTGCAGTCTCTCCTGCAGTCTGTCCACCACCCTTTGGTTGGGTGTCTGAGCTCCTTTTAAATTGGTGGTGGACAGACTGCAGGAGAGAAGAATCCTTCTTCAGAAAGCCAGACAGAAAGCTGAGCCTGGGATGGGACCACAGATGGGATAAAGCCCAAAGGCAGTGCCTTCTCCAACCTCCACCCCCATAGAGAAACAGCAGGTCTGGCACAGCCCTGCCCATTTGGAATTTTTCGTTAAGCTATTGGGTATTTGGACTGTAGAGGCCATGCTCTAAACTGAAGAAGCACATAGGTAGGAAGTTGTCCAGGGCAGCAGACTTAGATTCCCCACAGGGAATGGGGAGTGCCAATGTTACTTGCAACAGAGCCCTGGGTTGAGACCCAGTGGGAAGGCCTGGGTCCCTCCTCCATGCCCCACTTAAGGACAAAAGCACAGATGGAGGTTGAGGCCAAAACGCTTCCAGCCTCGTGGCAGGAACCTGACATCCATTTCCCACCACCCTGCCCTCCAACAGAAAGAAAGGGGCTAGAGGACAGGTGTATTAACTGCTAGATCACTCAGCCCTCCACACCCCCTATCATGGACACCAATTCCTTTAATTCCTTTGTCATTACCAGTTCCTCAGGCATTCAGAAATAGAATTGAAACTTGAATTTCACTGCCTCAACCTCATCTCCTTATTGGCTTTTATAAGCCAAAAGCAATCTATTTGCAAATTAATGCACTAATGCCATCATTTTGAGCAAGTGGGTGCAAATTGGACTTTACTTTGGAATTGAGGGGTGTGGGATTCCACTGTCTGCTGTGGTAATAATATAACACCCCCAGAGCAGGAATCTCTGACAATGAATTAGCCCTATAAAGAACAAAACATGCTTTTGCTTTAACCAGTAATCCATTAATTTATTTGTGAAATTCCCGGAGGCATAGGGCTATGGGGAACCTCACAAAGACTTTGAGGCTGCAGACAAACAGAAAATCTTAAATGTCTGTAGTAGATGATAATGCAAACCACAGTAAAATGGAGAGAAGAGAAAATACATTCCACTTAGAGCTGCTGCACCCTTGTATTTGCCCATGCAAATAAATTACATAACTAAATTTATATTGTGTTGGCCCAAATGTCAAATTTGAGCAGCTAAATTGCGTGCCCAGATTACGTATTTGAGAGTTCAAACTAGCACATGGCTGCCCAATACCAATTTTAGGCACCTCCGCATTGAAATATATTTACTTTTGGGCAAGATTCTGAGTTTGGGCACAGATCTGAGACATCAGAGTTCTTAGTTATTATTCAGGCAACATTCCTATTGACTATAAAGGGGGCTTTGCCTGAAGAAAGCCATTGGAGCCTCACCCATTTTGAACATGTTTCCACCTTTCCACAAATACAATAAGTTTACCAGACTCACATGTTCATCTGCAGATATGCGAAGCATGATTTTTAACCTCCATGTAGGATTCATTGTTCAGCTGCTATTGTTTGTCACATGTTAAATGTTCTGATTTTACTTTGAGACCCTGTGTCCTTAATGTAAAACCGCTATACAGCGCAATTAATGAGCATGGAGAAAATATTCAAACAATTAGACTCAGGCAACATCCAAATAATATCCATACACATCTCTTTGGTAACTGGAGCCATTGCAATTTAGGTAAATATATAACCTTTTCATCCCCACCTCCTGGAGCAAATGGATTTTGCTTTCACTTGAAAGAGGAAGTAAAAAAAATCCATTCTAGACTACTTTAATTTAAATATTCAACAGTGTAAATCTGAATACTATCACTCATCAATGTATTTTATTTCACAGGGCAAAACTACAGTAACTCCTCACTTAATGTCGTCAGGGTTAATATTGTTTTGTTGCTGATCAATTAGAGAACATGCTAGTTTAAAGTTGCGCAATGCTCCTGTGTAACATCCCTGCTTTGACCACTGCCTGCAGATAGAGAAGCCCCCCATCAGCTCCCTGCTCCCCTAAATTGCCTGTGCGGCAACCGCCCAGCAGGCTAGCAATTACTGGGCAGTTCAGCTGCCCCTCCCACTATTGCCGTGTACTGCTTCTGCCTTTGAGCTGCTCCTGGGAGTCTCCAGCTTGCTGTGCAGGGTAGGGGGAAAGAAGGGTGCTCATGTCAGTGTGTCCCCCTCCCCCCGCTCCTCTCCCCTACTCCTTTACCCCATGTCCCCAGACAGGGAGGGGACACGACAGGGCTCAGGATAGAGAAAGCTTGCTGGCAGCAACTGCTGTCTCAACTTGCTGATCTATTAAAAAAGGCAGTGTCCTTAGAGTGCGGTCAGCGTACTTAAAGGGCCAATGCCCATCTCTCTCTCTCACACACACACACACGGGGTGTGTGTCTCTGTCTCTCTCTGCTATGCTGTCTCCCCTCTCTCCATTCGTGCTGCCTTGTAGAGGCTACATTAACAACAATGTGTTAACCCTTGAGGGCTCAGCCAAGTGCTAGTTCATCATTTAGCAGTAAGGCATTCCCTGGGAAATATTCCACCCCTTCCACTTTCTACTGCTGTGTACAGTATTAAATTGTTTGTTTAAAAGTTATACTGTGTGTGTGTGTGTGTGTGTGTGTGTGTGTGTGTGTGTGTGTGTGTGTGTGTGTGTATAAAATATAGTCTTCTGTCTGGCGAAACAAATTTCCCTGGAACCTAACTTCCCCTATTTACATTAATTCTTATGGGGAAATTGGATTTGCTTAGCATTGTTTCAGTTAAAGTCACGTTTTTCAGGAACATAACTACAACGTTAAGCAAGGAGTTACTGTAATAATTTAATTGCTGTTAACTTAAATGATCATTTTATGAGGTGACAGATGAGAAGTTGTGCTTCTTAAATTAAGGAATAGATGATAAACTGTCTGCCTTGGACTTTACAAAACCCTTTGACTGAGTGGCATCTAACACTGTGTGCCTGGCACATTACAGTGTTATGGACAGGAAAGCGAATACATCCAACACTACAAAGCCTTTATGAAGAGAGCAGCACTGCCGAGTGAAGGCTAAAAGACGGTCAAGAGAATAAAAATAAGAAAACAAAGACACCAGTGTGACACTATCATATCTCAGCTTTTGACTGCAACATCACCAGAGGACATAAATATGGAAAATATGGACAACTAATATAATTTTCTCAGTAGGATATCTTCATGAAACATGCCTCTTGTTTTGGTGGATCATATCCACAGTTGCTATGGCAGTCTGGTGGTTAATAGAGTTGCATCCTTCCAAAATACTCGATGAGAAAAATACAAACAAACAAAGAATAGGGGACAATGGAAGATGACTGTGAAAACAGTAATTTATGGATGCATCTCGTGACATTTTAGTCAGCCTATTTCCCACTCCTCTAGGACAAGATGAGATAAGGCATGCTCTGGGCACTTTTGCTTCATTACCTACCAGATAATTAACAGATGATGGGACTTTTCCCATTTTAAGTTGTTTTTCAGAACTCTTTTCCCAAGTATTTCGTGACTAGTTTGGGCTTTGAGGGAAAGTAATAAGGAATATAATAGGTAAAACCTGATTAGCGGGAAATACCTGACAAGGATAGTTACAAACAAGTGCTGCACAGGACATCCGAACTTTGACCAGCTTAATGCAATAATTTGTTTTTAACATTGTCCACGTGGCTGAAAACATGAGAAAAATGTGACGTAAGCATCCAAGAATAAGAGTGGTTGGTTAGGTGGCTATCTTTAGAATCAGAGAAACTTTCCATTACCCTGAGGGTGTGTATCATTTGGCCTGAGGGGACAGAGGGTGCAGTGAGTTTTCCATCTGTCTAGATTCTGACACTGCAGTCATCACTAATGTCCGTTTGTAGATGTGATGTACTAGCTGTCCTCTTTGGGTAATGCTATAGGGAGCACTCAGCAAACATTAGCAGGGGTGAGTGTAGTCCTTTTCAGGGCAAGCCTGTTTTGAATCATACATATTATGATGATCTTTATCTGCTGCTGCAAATTCACTCCAACTGCACTGTATGTCACTTTCACCCACTCATTTTCAGATGTCAGCAGATCTGGTACTTTACTTTTTAAGGTTGCATACATAGACCTTCGGCCTTCTGATGGAAGCAATGGAGCTGGGTTCAAAATATCCAGGGATCCATCTTAGAAAATAGCCCTCTCCTAGTCTTACTCCTATTCCAGTTCAACCCTTAGTAAGCGGTTCTTCCCCATTCGCAAGCACTTGAGAGTCTAGTCTGAGATATGAGGGAATTTTTTATTGGGAAAATGAGGGGAGGAGGAACACAGACCAAACAATCCAACAACAATCAGGGACTGCTTAATATTTCTATGTGTAAAAGCAAAAAACCCCAGCCAATCTACTAGGAGTTTATCCAACCCAACATCAATCTCAGTAAGTGTCCCAGAGCTGGCAGTCCAATCCCTGTCAGAACTGCTCAGCCTGGTCCTACCCTGAGATGCAGCATCCCAGCATCCTCTGTGACATTGACTCAGTTCACCTTGGCCAGCTTGACCACAAAGTCTGCTCCACTCCACTGGTCCTATCAAGAAATCCACTCAACAGTTGCTGATCCAGACCCCACTCCACTGCCGCATATCTGGATAAGGAGTCTGCTCCATTGCCACCAGTCAAGAGTTTGTAGATTCCTTCGTCCAGCTGCATGAATGTCAAGTGAGATACCAAAAGTACATAGGACCCCTGGACAGTCCCTGCTTCTTGGAGTCAGGGTCTTCATGCAAAGAAAAGCTGCCTCCTCCTCATTGCTGGCCCCTAGCTCTATTACTCAACCTTAGTCCACATCTGGTACCCTCCTAGTGAACCCTCACCCAGGGCACAGTTAGCACAGTTCCTATGCCCTTTCACCAGACAATAGTATTATTTCATATTTGTATTACCATATGCCTAGAAGCCTCATCCACAGACCAGGACCCCATTGAGCTAAGGGATGTACAAAAACAGAACAAAAAGACAGTTCCTCTCCCAAAGGGCTTACAATAGGGATAATTACTAACTATCACACATGCACTAAAATAGATTTTAATCAAAACAACAACGTACACGGTGGAATTATGGTAACAATATGCAAATGAAGCTAGCCAGAGCTGGCTTTTCTATTTTTCACCAATAGAGGAAGTGCAGCGCTCTATCCCACTAAATCCTCTGGACGTGGGGCTTATGTGTATACGAGAAGTCACAGGAAAATGGAATAGCCTCCTGTAGCTAATAATAGTCAAAGTTCCATGTTCTTAACAGCAAAATGAACCTAAATCGGTATCTCCTCTTTTCCTATCTTAGTAGACAAGGTTGGAAGTGACTGTACATTCTTTCTTTGGGGGATGGGGAAGCACAATTCCTTATTCCCCACTTCAGAAACCTTTGTCCTTGCCCCGATATTTGCCAGTGTGATTGCAATGCTGGGTAAGCACATTAGCTGTACAATCCTGCTAAAAATAGTGTGAAATGGTTAATGTTGAGATATTTAAATCATTATCAGGTTTCAGAATTAATAATCCATTAGAAATAATTGAGACAGATCATTCTTCTTTCTGATCTCTTATTTCAGTTAGTCTGCACACTCAGGCAGACAATACTGCACCGATATCTTTTCCAGGCACATTTGAAGGTTTCCCAACATAAGAACAAGAAAACTCACTTTTTTAAAAAGGAAAGCTGAGATTCTGGATTACAGTTCTGCAGCCAATGGTGGATTCTGGGCAAATTTTGCAGCTATGGATGCCCAAGATGCACTGCACTCTGATCACGTTCTGGGCTACTAAACTCAAGTGTAAGACCACAAAATTCTAAACACTTTGACCTTCAACCAACTCCTTTCTGTTATGATGGCTGGAAAACACTTGAGGAGTGTATTTGACCCCTGCATATGATACTGATCATCATTGTCTCATTGCTACCTTGTACGCCGACATCTGTTTGTTGGCTGCACCTAGGGCAGGTTTACACTTAAAACACTGCAGTGGCACAGTTGCTCTGGTGCAGCTGTGCCACTGTAGCACTTCAGAAAAGACATTACTACGCCGACAGGCATAGTCCAAGAGACACAGTAACTATGCTGATGGGAGAAGCCCTCCCACTGACGTAGCACTGTCTGCACTGGGGGTTAGGTCACTATAACCATCTTGCTCATGGATGTGGAATTTTCATACCTCTGAGCAACATAGTTCTATCAATGTAAGTTTATAATGTTAACCTGACCCTGTAGTCTCTTCTCTTATACTTTCTGGAGCAGGGATATATGTGCTGTGCAGATGATGGAAGTTCTGTTTCATCCAGGATTTCAAGATTTCAGAATTAGGCTTCATTTTGAATCCAAGCAACTCCCCAAAATTTCGAAATTCCCTTGAAAGGAAAATTCTGAACAAATTTTTTGGGGGTTGACCAAAATGTTTAGTTTTGACAAATAAATATTGTATTTCTATATAGACTTTTTAAATTTTGTATTTTATTAATATAATAGAAAAAATTGAAACAAAGTTGTTTTAAACTGAAAAATCAGAATGGTTTATTCAGAAAATGTCAATGTTCTGACATTGCTGGAACTCTTTTCTGGTTTCCTTCCAAAACAAAATTCTGGCAAAATTGACCCAATTTTGTGAAGCATTTTGCTTTAGATGGAACTGCACATTCCAACAAAATATGGTTCTATCAAAGTTTCTCTGACCAGCTCCAGTGTTCCAGGACAGTACTGGGCACGTGGCTTTTGGAGAGAGCCAGCACTGTGGAGTGGGGGCATTAAAATAATTACTGTCCCCACATTTTCCACAGGCTGTGTTAATTATGGAAGATATCTCACTGCTGAGGGTGAGCAGAAAATCAAGGGAGGGTCTTCTCCAAGACTGCAGCTTCCACCCTGACTCTTATGCCTGTGTGCAGCTATGGTTCTGTGACCCACCTGCAGTAATGGCAGAGTGTTGTGGGACAGTTAGTCTTAATACGGCAAGAAACAAAGCAGCTCTTCCAAAGAACCTTCAGCAGCAGATTGCCCAGTACCTCCATAAAGGTTTTGTGGAGATCTCTGAGGCAGATGCACGTAAAATGAGGGAGCCCATCAACACCTTGTTCCGCCACTCTGACTAGGCATGTGGTGGTACGCACATCACACAGACACAAACCTAACTTCTGCAAATCCCTCCCTACAAGCTCAGCACACAGAAACTAGCTGGCCTTCTGCAACGCTCCTTCCCCCAACAACTTGCTTCAGCAATTCCCAAAATTAAAGCCACTTGCCAGGGGCCTCCTCACCTGTTTTCACTTCACCAAGCTCCAACTACTGTGACTGGCTAGCCACCTTCGGGGTAGAGAAGAGCTCTGGCTGTATGCATCTCTGATCTCCAAATCATCCTCTGCCTCTGGGTCCTCCTCACACTCCACATCCTTGTCCAAGATTTCCTCCTTCTGGCTCGGTCCACTCTCGACTGGCACATGAGCCCCTGAAGTATCCATGGGGCTTTTCACAGTGGAGGTGGGGTTGCCACCGAGTATCATGTCCAGCTCTTTGTAGAATCGGCAGCTCATGGACACAGCACCGGAACAGCAGTTTGCCTCCCACGTCTTATGGTAGGTGTTCCGCTGCTCCTTCATTTTGACCCTGCACTACAGTGTGTCCTGGTCATGGCCCCTTTCTGTCATGCATCATGAAATCTGTCCATAGGTAACATAATTCCTACAGCTGGAGCACAGCTGGGACTGGACAGCTTCCTCTCCCCGCATGCCGATTAGGTCCAGCAGCTCAGCATTGCTCAAAGTGGGGGATCGCCTGGTGTGTGGAGCAGTCATGGTTACATGTAAAGATGCGCTGAGACCACTGCATGCATCACCGAGCAAACAGGAAGGGGATTTTCAAAATTTTCAAGGAATTTAAAGGGTGGTGCTGACGGTTGGGCACCTGAGGGTAGCAGGGCAGTAGAGTTCAAACTGAAGACTAAAGAGGTGAGAACAGGCATCGTGGGACACCTCCCGGAAGCCAATCGCAGCATTGTAATCAACCAGGGTGTCTACATTGGCAGCGCGGGGCTGTACCCCTCGCACAGAAAGCTGTACGCCTTTTGTTCGGGTGGGCTTTTTATAGCACTGCAACTGTACATTTTCTGCACACTAAGTGGCTTGGCAGTGTCTATAACTTGGGAGTTACAGAGCAGAAAGCTGCTTTCCAGCGCAGAAACTTGCCAGTGTAGACAGGGACTACGATACCAGGTCCTTGGAAAGAGGGATTTTAAGTAAGTTCTTATTCTTCATTCAGAGCTGTTCACTAGTTCCTCACAGGACAGTAACAGAGAGCTTAGCACTTCTCAGAGATCATTCAAAAATGCTAACATTGACTCATCCCTTTCCTTTCTTCTTGTTCTTCACAAACTGAGGATAGTTCACTCTAGTCATAATGCAGCAGCCAGTGACATGTAAAGAACAAGCTGTCTTGTCTACATAAATGATTGGGAACCAAAGTTATTTGGATACTGCATAAGGGGAAGCATAAAAATTACACAGTCAATGGGTATGTCCTTACTACCCGCCGGATCGGCAGGTAGCGATCGATCTATCGGGGATTGATTTATCGCATCTCATCTAGAAGAGATAAATCTATCGCCAAATGTGCTCCCTGTGGACTCCGGAACTCCACCAGGGCGAGAGGCGGAAGCAGAGTTGACGGGGAGCTGTGGCCGTCGATCCCAAGCAGTGAGGATGGGAGGTAGGTCGATCTAAGATACGTTGACTTCAGCTATGCTAGTCTCGTAGCTGAAGTTGTGTATCTTAGATCGATACCCCCACTCCCAGTGTAGATCAGACCCATGAGAAATGAGAGCTATGAAAAGTAGGTCCTGTGTAAACAGCACCAGTTCAATGTACTTATCTGCCCAAATATTTGGAGTAAATACTTATCACTTCCTCTTGAAAACATCACACTTTAAATATGATGTTATATTTGTATGTTACCAGATTTCTGATCACAACTGCTCACAATACAGATAAATCCTCTTTAATTCTCTAAAATAGTAGCCAAGGCATAGAATAGGTGAGGCATTATGTTAGGAGAGTCAGCCCGCTTTTTTAGGAGTAAATGGACCTAGACATATTTTGAAGTGTGTGTTAGAGAGGGATGGGTTTTACTGATCATGGGAACAAGGATTTTAAAACCTTTTGTACATGGAAATAGGATTTGTTTTTAGTGTACTGACAATGTATAATTGCTGTCTTGGTAAAAGCAGTTTCATGTATAAAAAGATGACAAGTAGTGTACAAGCTCACCCTGGCTGTTCTTAAAACTCCTGCAACTGGTGACAATGGAACATTTTTTAAGTAGTAGTTTGTGCATTCGTTTATTTTACTGAGTGTACCATTATTAAAAGGGCCCATCTATGTGCTGATTTACATCCTTACACCCTATGGTGTCATTTTGATTTCTCCAGTTGACTTGTTTATTGACTTCCTGGGGTATAAGTGAGGGCAGAATTTGACCCCAAGGTATTTAGGCACAGAAAGAGACAAATAGGCACCAAGTTTTTCAAAATCCCACTAGGCACCTATCTGCATCTGTAGGGCACCTTCACACCTTTGAAAGTCACACCCTAAGTGCCAAATCTATAGTATTTTGGTCTGTTACTATTGCATTGCCTTTTTTAAGCTTTACATTAACATAACTGGGACCACAGAGAGCCAAATTCTCAGTTGGTGGAAACTGATGTAGCAATCAGTTGATCTGTGACAACTTACAGCAGCTGAGGATCTGGCTCACTATCTGGAATACAAACAGAGAAAAAGCAGGATGCCAAAGTTTTGTTTTTAAGAGAGAGAGAGAGAGAGAGAGAGAAATAGTGGGTAGAACATATTCTCCTCCTCTTTTTGCAGTTGACCAGGAGTTGTGCCTAAGGTGCCTAATGATCTCAGCAGTTCTTTGCACTGGTACTGCTCATTATCAGCTGCTCTGCTTTGCTTTGTGACTCACTGCATTTCTGCAGATGTAGATAAGATAGCGATGACTGATACCCAGACAGTCACCTCTGGAAAGTGGTAGAAAATGTCTCACTTCCATTCAGTGGGTCAAAGGAACTGTTTCCACCAGAGTGAGAGAGAAGTCCCTGAGCTACTGTAAACTTTTGCTACGAAATTAAAATCCTTAATGACTTCAGTATGTTGGCACTTTATTATGTTTCCTACCCCTTTTTTCCAGCAGCATGAAAACACTTTGTGGACATTAATAAATGAATTCTTGGAACAACTAGGCATTATTCCCATTTTGCATGGTAAAACCTATATAAGCGACATCAGAAGCTGGCCCTCTCTGCTTAGGAGGCAGTGGAGGCCAGGGAATGGGGAACTGGACTGGAAGTAAGCAAACCTCAGGGCTCAGACTGAAGCCCTTAGTCCACATTTAGGCACCTAAATAAACAAGGTCTGATTGTCTCAAAAGTGCGGCAAATAAGCAATTCTCATTTACTTTGAAAATCAGACCACTTTTACTTAGGTGCTTAAGGATATGTCTACACTACAAAATTAGGTTGAATTTATAGAAGTCGATTTTTAGGAAGCGATTTTATACAGTCGATTGTGTGTGTCCCCACAAAAAATGCTCTAAGCGCATTAAGTCAGCGGAGTGCAGCCACAGTACAGTGGCTAGCATCGACTTTCAGAGCGCTGCATCGTGGGTAGCTATCCCACAGTTCCTGAAGTCTCTGCCAGGGCCAGATCCAGGCATCAGCAAAGGAAGCAGGTGCCTGAGGCAGCCAATAGAAAGGGGAGGCAGTCCGTCCGTTGTTGGGGGCGGCATGTTCTGGTCAGCAACTTCGGCGGCAGCTCAGTCGGCACACTTCAGTCTTCAGCAGCAATTCAGCAGTGAGTCCTTCACTCCTTGTCTTCCTGTTCAGCGGCAACTCAATTGGTTTTTTTTTTTTTAACTTTTTTATATTTTTTTTTCACCGCTTGGGGCGGCAAAAAAGCTGGAGCCTGCCCTGGTCTTCACTGCTCATTGGAATTCTGGGTTAAACTCCCAGTGCCTGATGAGGCAAAAACATTGTTGCAGGTGGTTTTGGGTACATGTCATCAGTCACCCCTCCCACCATGAAAGCAAAGGCAGTTTCACACCTTTTTTCCATGCAGACTCCATACTGCTTTCAGCAGACGGTGCAGTGGGACTGCTAACCATCATCATCCAACCACTGCTTCCGCTGCAACTCTGCTTTCCTGCTCGTATCTCGATAGCAAATTTCTCCTTGTTGTCTGTCATGGGCTCCCGGGAACATATGTTCTTCCTTGGGAAATGTGCACGGTACTAACCGTCATCCTCCACCACTTCCACTGCAGCTCTGCTCTCCTGGTGCCATGAATCCATCTCACAGGTTTTCTCTTTGTTCAGTATAAATATCTATTCTCGTGGCATCCATCGTCATCCACCGCTTCCGCTGCAACTTTGCTCTCCTGCAGACGCCATACCATGGCAAGCATGGAGTCTGCTCAGCTCACCACTGCTGTTGTGAGCATTGTAAACACCTTGCGCATTATCCTGCAGTATGTGCAGAACCAGAAACCACAAAAGCAGGCAAGGAGGTGATGGCAGCATGATCACGATAGTGATGAGAACATGGACATAGACTTCTCTCAAAGCACGGGCCCTGGCAATTTGAAACAAGCACAGACTGGTGGGACAACATAGTGTTGCAGGTCTGGGATAATTCCCAGTGGCTGTGAAACTTTTGCATGCGTAAGGGCACTTTCATGGAACTTTGTGACTTGCTTTCCTCTGCCCTGAAGTGCAAAAATACCAAGATGAGCAGCCCTCCAGGTTGAGAAGCAAGTGGCGATAGCCTTGTGGAAGCTTGCAACGCCAGACAGCTACCGATCAGTCGAGAATCAATTTGGAGTGGGTAAATCTGCTGTGGGGGTCTGCTGTGATCCAAGTAGCCAATGCAATCACTGAGCTGCTGCTATCAAGGGTACTGACACTGGGAAATGTGCAGGTCATAGTGAATGGCTTTGCTGCAATGGATTTCCCTAACTGTGGTGGGAAGAGAGGTGGAACGCATATCCCTATCTTGGGTCCAGACCACCTTGGCAGCCAGTACACAAACTGCAAGGGGTACTTTTCAATGGTGCTGCAAGCACTGGTGGATCACAAGGGACTTTTCACCGACATTAACATGGGATGGCTGGGAAAGGTACATGACGCTCTCATCTTCAGGAACTCTGGTCTGTTTGAACAGCTATAGGAAGGGACTTACTTCCCAGACCATAAAATAACTATTGGGGACATTGAAATGCCTATAGTTATCCTTGGGGACCCAGCCTACCGCTTAATACCATGGCTTATGAAGCCATACACAGGCAGCCTGGACAGTAGTCAGGAGCTATTCAACTATAGGCTGAGCAAGTGCAGAATGGTGGTAGAATGTGAATTTGGATGTTTAAAAGTGTGCTGGTGCAGTTTACTGACTTGGTTAGACCTCAGCGAAACCAATATTCCAATTGTTATTGCTGCTTGCTGTGTGCTCCACAATATCTGTGAGAGTAAGGAGGAGACGTTTATGGCGGGGTGAGAAGTTGAGGCAAATCACCTGGTCGCTGATTACGTGCAGCCAGACACCAGGGCGATTAGAAGAGCACAGCAGGGCATGCTGCGCATCAGAGAAGCTTTGAAAACCAGTTTCATGACTGGCCAGGCTATGGTGTGACAGTTCTGTTTGTTTCTCCTTGATGAAAACCCACCCCCTTGGTTCTCTGTACTTTCCTGTAAGCCAACCGCCCTTCCCCCTTCGATCACCACTTGCAGAGGCAAAGTCATTATTGTTTCAAAATCATGCATTCTTTATTAATTCATCACAAAAATAAGGGGATAACTACCAAGGTAGCCCAGGAGGGGTTGGGGAGAAGGGAAGCACTGGGTGGAGTGGTGGATGAGGGGAGGAGGAAAGGACAAGGCCACACTGCACTTTAAAACTTATTGAATGCCAGCCTTCTGTTATGTGGGCAGTCCTCTGGAGTGGAATGGTTGGGTGCCCGGAGAGCCCCCCACCTCGTTCTTGGGCATCTGGGTGAGGAGGTTATGGAACTTGGGGAGTTGAGTGGGCAGTTACACAGGGGAAGCAGCAGCGGTCTGTGCTCCTTCTGCCTTTCCTGCAGCTCCACCAGATGCCGAAGCATATCAGTTTGATCCCCTAGTAGCCTCAGCATTTCATCCTGCCTCCGCTCATTGCGCTGCTGCCATCTCTCATCTTGCTCCCGTCACTTCTTTTCTTGCTCCCGTCACCTCTCATCTCGTTCGTCCCTCCTGTCCTCATGTTCATTTTCTATTTTCCTGGACTCTGACATTGTTTGCCTCCATGCATTCCGCTGAGCCTACAAGGAGTGGAAGATGGGTGGGATTAGCAAGGAAAGCTACCTTATTGAGGTCAGAACATGTAGGGATGAAGTGAGAAAGGCTAAAAGCCGTGTAGAGTTGGACCTTGCAAAGGGAATTAAAACCAATAGTAAAAGGCTCTACAGCCATATAAATAACAAGAAAAGAAAGAAAGAAGAAGTGGGACCGCTAAACACTGAGGATGGAATGCAGGTTAAAGATAATCTAGGCATGGCCCAATATCTAAATAAATACTTTGCCTCAGTCTTTAATGAGGCTAATGAGGAGCTTAGGGAGAATGGCAGGATGACAAATGGGAATGAGGATATGAAGGTAGATATTACCACATCCGAGGAAGAAGCCAAACTCGAACAGCTTAATTGGACAAAATCGGAGGGCCCAGATAATCTTCATCCAAGAATATTAAAGGAACTGGCACATGAAATTGCAAGTCCATTAGCAAGAATTTTTAATGAATCAGTAAACTCAGGGGTTGTACCGTACGACTGGAGAATTGCTAACATAGTTCCTATTTTTAAGAAAGGGAAAAAATGTGATCCAAGTAACTATAGGCTAGTTTGACATCTGTAGTATGTAAGGTCTTGGAAAAAATTTTGAAGGAGGAAGTAGTTAAAGATTTTGAGGTCAATGGCAATTGGGGCAAAATACAACATGGTTTTACAAAAGGTCGATCGTGCCAAACCAACTTGATCTCCTTCTTTGAGAATGTAACAGATTTTTTAGACAAAGGAAACACAGTGGATCTAATTTACCTTGATTTCAGTAAGGCATTTGACACAGTTCCACATGGGGAATTACTAGTTAAATTGGAAAAGATGGGGATCAATATGAAAATTGAAAAGTGGATAAGGAACTGGTTAAAGGGGAGACTACAACAGGTCGTACTGAAAGGTAAACTGTCAGGCTGGAAGGAGGTTATAGTGGAGTTCCTCAGGGATCAGTTTTGGGACCAATCTTATTTAACCTTTTTATTACTGACCTTGGCACAAAAAGCGGGAATGTGCTAATAAAGTTTGCAGATGACACAAAGCTGGGAGGTATTGCTAACACAGAGAAGGACTGGGATATCATACAGGAAGATCTGGATGACCTTGTAAACTGGAGTAATAGTAATAGGATGAAATTTAATAGTGAAAAGTGCAAGGTCATGCATTTAGGGATTAATAACAAGAATTTTAGTTATAAATTGGGGACACATCAGTTGGAAGTAACAGAGGAGGAGGACCTCGGAGTATTGGTTGATCACAGGATGACTGTGAGCCGCCAATGTGATATAGCCGTTAAAAAACCTAATGCGGTTTTAGGATGCATCAGGTGAGGTATTTTCCGCAAAGATAAGGAGGTGTTAGTACGTTATATAAGGCACTGGTGAGACCTCATCTGGAATACTGTGTGCAGTTCTGGTCTCCCATGTTTAAGAAGGATGAATTCAAACTGGAACAGGTTCAGAGACGGGCTACTAGGATGATCCAAGGAATGGAAAACCTGTCTTATGAAAGGAGACTCAAAGAGCTTGGCTTGTTTAGCCTAACCAAAAGAAGGTTGAGGGGGGGATATGATTGCTCTTTATAAATATATCAGAGGGATTAATATTAGGGAGGGAGAAGAATTATTTAAGCTTAGTACCAATGTGGCACAAGAACAAATGGATATAAACTGGACTCTAGGAAATTTAGACTTGAAATTAGATGAAGGTTTCTAACCATTAGAAGAGTGAAGTTCTGGAACAGCCTTCCAAGGGGAGTAGTGGGGCCAAAAGACATATCTGGCTTCAAGACTAAGCTTGATAAGTTTATGGAGGGGATGGCATAATGGAATAGCCTAATTTTGGCAATTAATTTGGGAATTGATCTTTGATTATCAGCAGGTAAATATGCCCAGTGGTCTGTGATGGGATGTTAGATGGGTTGGGATCTGAGTTACTACAGAGAATTCTTTCCTGGATGCTGGCTGGTGCATCTTGCCCACATGCTCAGGGTTTAACTGATTGCCATATTTGGGATCTGGAAGGAATTTTCCTCCAGGGCAGATTGGCAGAGGCCCTGGAGGTTTTGCACCTTCCTCTGTAGCATGGGGCACGGGTCACTTGCTGGAGGATTCTCTGCAGCTTGAGGTCTTCAAACCACAATCTGAGGACTTCAATAACTCAGACATAGGTTGGGGGTTTGTTATAGAAGTGGATGTATGAGATTCTGTGGCCTGCATTGTGCAGGAGGTCAGACTATATGATCATAATGGTCCCTTCTGACCTTAAAGTTTATGAGTCTATAAGTCTACCCCAAATTCAACCTGGCAATGTTGATTTCAGTGCTAATCCCCTTGTTGGGGAGGAGTACAGAAATCTATTTTAAGAGCCCTTTAGGTCAACAAAAATGGCTTTGTTGTGTAGACAGGTGCAGGGTTAAATTGATCTAATGCTGTAAATTTGACCTAAATTTGTAGTGTAGACCAGGGCTTAATATGGATTTAGGGGCCAACTTTCAGGCACCCAAGTATGAAAATTCTGATCGTTATCTCTATAACGATCCACAACTGGGATCTCAAATCCAAATAGTCTCCAACTTTGGGAAACTTCATATTACTATCGGGACCCAAAGTTCACAGCTGAGTTGTATTAAATCCTGTGGATGGGATTGTTAAAAGCACCCAGTCTAACTCTTCTCCCATTGGTAAAATTCCCGCTGACTTCAATGGGAGCATAGTTAGGGCAACACTGAATGCTTTTGCAAATTCCTCCTGATAGCTCTCAGTTGAGCTCAGCTGCCTCACTGTTATTGGCTTATAAATACTTTCCCTCTTATTATCAGTTATTAAGCAGTTCTCAAGTGTTGTGAGCTGATTGTGAGGACACTGAAGCCATCTACGGGTTGCTTTTATCTTACAGATGGCCTGGGACCCTGTAGATGCACCTGCTTCAAAGACAAGAAGTGGGATAGCATTAATTACCAAAGTGCGCAGGCAGTAGGAGAACATTACTAGTGATTAAGAACTTCCTGGTAGAATGAAACTTACAGCTGGCGCATGTCAGATGTCTGATGAGTTCAAGGTCAAACATCTGATAGACATGGCTGCTCTAATTCAGTCAGACATAGCCATGGCCAGATGTTATCAAATCTGATAAAAGAGGTTTATTTTCAGTGTGGGTTTGACTGATTTTTCTAAGCCATGTCTGTTCTTAATCATCTGCAACTATACCCAGTAAATATTTCACAGTGTTTTTATGAGTCAGCTCTCAGCTGGGACTGGGAACTGGTTGCTCTGAGGAATTTGCTGCTTTTAAATTAGACTATCCCATAGTAGTTAACGCAGAAATTCCTTACTCCCCAGATTGCAGTATGCTGTCTTCTTCACCTCACTCTGTGGCAAATTAATTTTATTAGGCCATTTTCTGATATCAGTTACCTCAGTGTAAATCCAGTCATTTGACTGAAGATATTCAGATAATAAAGTGATAGGCATTAGTATAAGAACCTGAATAGAATAGAAGAGAAGTAATTATTGATTTACTCTGGTGCAAATGAGAGCAGAATCTCCCTTGTTATTTCTAGGAGAATGTTACCCTCCTTCAGGAAAATGTTAATGCCTTTTTTATAAAGGTCTGATCTTCCATTGCTTTGCACCTCATATATCATTTCTACCAGTGCAGAGTGAGTGCAAATCATTACTAAGTGACAATGGTAGTGTTTTACATTACTCCAGGTGTAACTGACCACGCAAGGCCCTGGAGAACCAGACCCAGCATTCATAAGTGAAAGGGAATACATGGAGAACACTGAACAATTTGCAAAGGCCTAGAAAATGATGGTCAAGATTTTTCAAAAGTGGTTAGTGATTTTGGGGGACTTGCGTGATACCTCTTAAAAGAGACCTGATATTATGAGGCTGAGTGCCCAGCACTTTCTGAAAAATAGGTCCCTTTTAAGTGTTTCAAGTTGAGCATCCAGAAATTGAGGGACCCCAAATCACTAATCACTTTTGAAAATCTTTACTTCTATTATTCTTTAGATTTAGCTCTAGGACTTCGTAGCATAGTCCAGTGATTAGCACTCTGGCCCGAATCTAGCAAAACAGAGGTTTGCGGGAGTGAAAAGCTCTCAGAACCTTGCAGCATTGAGCTGTAGAACAGGATCTAGGCATCAGCTTGCTGATTTCTGTTCTTATGACCTTTGGGCAAGTCATTCAAACCTCTTAGTGACTCAGTATGCTCTGTGTAAAACAGGCATAATAATATTGACCTACCTCTCATGAGTGGCAATGGGATTGATTCATTAGTGTTCGTAAACTAAAGATACTTTGATCAAAGGCACTAGAGCAGGGGTTCTCAAACTGAGGGTAGGGACTGCTCAGGGGGTTGCGAGGTTATTATATGGGGGGTCACGAGCTATCAACCTCCACCCCAAACCTTGCTTTGCATGCAGCATTTATAATAGTGTTAAATATATAAAAAAGTGTTTTTAATTTATAAGGGGGGGGGGGTCGCACTCAGAGACTTGCTATGTGAAAGGGGTCACCAGTAAAAAAGTCTGAGAGCCACTGCACTAGGCAAATGCAAACTGGAATACAAACCTGAAGAACTAATCTAACTAAATACCTAAAATTGCTATTATATTTGATAGCTAAACCCAATGGAAGAAAATGGGTAAACTAACCTAACCTCCATATTTCCCAAATGAGAAGTGGGAAAGCTCTATTTCCCCATGTTTTCCCTCGACTGTACTGTCTAACCCCATTTAAACAGCAGCTTTAACATCAATATTTTAATGCAACAGTTGCTAAGTTTTGATTGCTTATTTCTTGTGCTAGAAAATGTTGCTACATGGTAACTAAATTGCTCTTTAATTCTTTCATGACCATTTACAGGAGGTGTGGCGTGCCTTTTTCTATCCCACATCCAACTCTGCTCCCCACCCCAGGGTTCCCAGGAGAGAGTTGCCATCACAGCCCTAAGCAGACAGAAGTGCATGGACTGCCCCAGAGGTGGAGGCAGTGGCACAGATTCCCCTCCCCTGTCCTGCCCTCCTCACCACAGCTCCCTGCCAGGCCGGGCTGCCAGGGGCTCATTTTAGCATCATCAGTCCTCTGTGCAACCAGCTCTGTGCATCTCCACCCCCTACCTCCCCACCCAGGACAGGACCAGGAACAGCCTCCCCACTGACAATGAGAACAGCCCACTGTCTTTTTTAAGTAGGCAAGTACTTTTTAGACTTAGGGCATGTCTACATTACGTGCTGGATCAACGGTCAGCAATCCATCCAGCGGGGATCGATTTATCGTGTCTAGTCTAGACACGATAAATCGACTGCTGAGCACTCTCCCATCGACTCCTGTATTCCACCAGTGTGAGAAGTGTAGGCGGAGTCGATGGGGGAGCGTCAGTCATCAACTTACCACAGTGAAGACACCATGGTGAGTAGATCTAAGTACGTGGACTTCAGCTACATTATTCATGTAGCTGAAGTTGCATAACTTAGATCAATCCCCCCAGTGTAGACCAGGTATTAGTGCATAATCATGATTAGTTACTAACACCACCCTGTCACAACTCCCTGGAGTCAGCTATATGACCTACCTTTAGGATAATATTTTCAAAAGCATCCAAGTTAATCATGAACTTAAATCCCATTTTCAGAGGTGACTTGGGCCAGATTTTTAAAGGCATTTAGGTGCCTAAAGATGCAGATAGGTGCCTAGGGAGATTTGAAATCAGTGGAAGTTAGGTGCCTATGAGCTTTTGAAAATCCTGCTAGGCACCTATCTGCCTCTTTAATTTATCAAAAAGAAGACAGAGGTGTCTTGATTGCAGTGTATAAGTACCTTTATAAGGAGATAGTAGTGAGTGCTAACAAGCTCTTTAATCTAGAGGAAAAAGGCATAACAAGAACCAATGATGGGAAGCTGAAGCCAGACAAACTCCAGTGAGAAATATTGCAGATATTATTAACAGTATTGGAACAAACTACCAAGGGAAGTGGTGGATTCTCTGTCTCTTGATGTCTTCAAATTAAGACTGGCTGATTTCTGGAAGACAGGCTTTAACCGAAAGACAAGTGACTTTTTAGTCAAACACAATTTAGTAGACGCAATACAGGGGTAACTGGGTGCTATTTAATGGACTTTAAAGTCAGATTAGATGATTTAATGGAGCCTTCTGGGCTTAAACTCTATGAACCTAAGAAATCAGGCTATAGCCCCAATGCACAGTTGTAAATGATGAACCAAAACATGTTTTTTTTTAAAGTGACTGACAATAGTTGCAGTTAATAGTAATTTAATTTGGCAATACCTATGCCTTTTTCATTTGAGGATCTCAAAGCGCTTTCCAAACAGATGAATTCAGCCACTGTGAAGTAGAAGCTGCTATTCTTACTATAGGTGCAAGCTTCTAGCAACCTCAGATACTGGCATTTCCTAACTTTTGAGTGCTTGACTTTTCAACCTTCATGTTCTTTTAATCTAGTTTCTTGTGCGTAACCACAATATGGGACAGCAACCAGCCATGTCATGGCTGTAACTCTACTGTAAGGTGCAGTGGATCTGCAGGATGCTGCGATAGTTTTTTATAAGGGTAAAAATGGAAATAATTATTAATAGCGAATTCCACAGACCTAACTGAAAGGAGCTACTTTAAAATCATTAGAACTGAAACAGCTCACTTAAATGTTCTTGTTTTGATTCTGAATCTGGCATAGAGCAAATGCTCAGTATACAGTCTATCAGAGGGGTAGAAAGATCAGTTCACATCAAGGATATCAACTGGAGCTCAGAAAACAGAAAGTGAAGATATTGGTGTCTTATTTCACTTGTATTTGTTTCTTTCCCTTCTGACTGCATTTCAGTTTATGCTAGCAACATGGGCTGAAGTTGCAGCAGGCTAAAGATGTCAGAGCGTATATAAACATGAGAGCATAGCAGGGCTTTAGACGGGAGTGTAGCAGGGTCACAAGCAGTAAACACAGGCTAAGAAAGAAGATACTGTATAAACATGATGAATATAGCAGAATAAGAAGCTATCTGGGAATTCAGCTGTGCTACAGAAGTTACAAGATATAAACAGGGGAGTGTGTCAGGGTCACTGGCTATTAACATGGGAGTGCAGCTAAGGAGGAGGATACTGTACAAATATAGGAATGCAACAAAATAAGAGGCAATGAGCATGAGAGTGCAGCAGAAGGAGAGATGTCACAGGATATAAACATGGGAATATACAGACCCCCTGGTGTTATAAACATGGGAGCGCAGCATGGGAGCCATAGGATATATAGCATGGGTAGAGATGTCAGATCCTGAGCTTCAAGGAGGAGGGGCATCCAGAAGTTATATAAAGCAAATTCTCTTTGTTAATAATCCTTCTTTATTGCCTGCATAAAGCAGAATGAGACATGGCTCTGTCTGTAGGAAGAGAGACTCAAACTATAAGGAGTCTTGTGTACAGGAAAATCTAAACAAGCTAAACAAATTTGCTTTAAGATATTATTAACCTAGTGTCTCCAGGATTTTATAATCAGATCAATTTAATCTGTACCTACTTCTGATCTTGGAATTCACATGCATAAGAAGTACTTAATCATCATAAGACCAGATCTGACACCCACTGAAGTGATTGGAAAAATCCCCTTGATTTCAATGAGCAGTGGATCTTGCCATAGGGGTTACACTGGAAAGATATACCAGTAAGTTTATTATTAGAATTTTTATTATGCTCCATGAGCTATAACATTTTCAAGGTCACCACACTGACACTGGAGTCATTAACGAATCAGAGTTACAAGTAGTAACACTGGGATAACAATCATATTCATCTGATGGAGGAGAGAGAATTATGTTAAACAAAAAGCTGTCAAAGATCTAGCAAACTTAAGTCTGAAGTTTTTCCCCTATTATAACTAAAGTCCTACAGGAATGATGATCTTTCTTGAGGAGATTAGAACCCCTATTTAGAATTCACTTACATTATACAATGGTTAAAAAAAAAACCCTGTAGAAAGGACAGGCTCTACAGATTTTTTTTAAAATTGCTATAAACGTTTATTGGTTTCATCCTATTAAAATATATAGTACTTTCCTTAAAGGGTCTCAGAGATACTCACTCAAAACAATAAGTTACAAATGAGCATTATACAAAATAGGCATTGTATCTGATAAAGACACCACAGTGACTGGAAAATGACATAACCATCATTTTTATGTAGCACCTTTTAAATTATCCAAGTAACTCAAGGAGTTTTACAACATTTCTTAGAGCCTATTCTGCTAGCCTTACTCATTCTGCTAGCCTTACTCACACTGAATCATATTTTACTGCTCCAAGAAACATGACAAAATCAGACCCTATGTAACCTACTCAACCCATATGAAAAGTCCTATGGACTTTAACAAAGAATGCTAAGTTATCTAGAGCTGAAGAATTCTTTAGGAGGGATCTCGCCCTCTATTAAATTCTATAGAGTTTGAGAGTAATTTCTATAAAACCTGTTTTGTTTAATCCTAAATCTGATAGAACTTTTCCATAGACACCTAATCTTATACACCCTGCATGATCTTGCAACCTCTTGTTTATATGGGTAGTCCTCACAGTTCTGAATAATCATAGGTATACATGAGTAAGGATTTGCATGACTGGGGCCACAGTGAGTCAGTGGCAGTGCTGGAAATTAAACTCAAGAATCCTTAAAGCAAAGTCACTGCTTGAACCACTAGACAAAACTCTCACGCATGCCATTTATTTATGTGAATACCAAGAGAAACAACTTTAGATAATGTTTTCACCCCTCAGCCATAAGCCCAAGAAGCTTCCAGATGTGCTTGCTTGTATGTTTTACATGACAACATCAGTCTAGCAACTGAGGTAATTGAGATGTGGCTAAATCAGGAAACTGACCAGGACTTTAAGAGAGTGGATACATATTGTTTATGGGAAAGGAAGAGGATATGTGGCAATCTTTGGGGGTGGAAAGACATCATGTTGTCTGGGTAAAGAACTGTTTGTGCAATCTGTCTCGAAAGGTAGAAACCAGCTGAGTTAAGAAGTAAAGTATACTAGATAACCAAAACAATCCCAGGAGGATACTGTGATCTGGCTCCAGAGGGAGGCACAAAGGGGATATTACAACATGTTTCTGTAAACTTGAGAGATCTGTGAAAAGCTAAAATACAGATCCTAGGGGAGTTTGATAAATGACTGTCCTCTCTCACTGAGGGATGGCAAGCATTTGGTACATAATCAACCCCCCTGCTGGACTACTTTCTAAAAATGCAGATGTTGTGCAAAACATGTTAGTAATCTTCGGGATGGTATATTTGTTTACAAACTGGCAATCGCTTCGAATGCAGTGGGAGATTTAAAAAAAAATTATTTGTTTGTGCATACTAAAAATATGCATATTGCCAGCAAGAATGATTGGTTAGATTGACTATCCAGCCTGTTTGATTGGTTAACCATGCTGCCAACTCGCATGATTTTATTGTGAGTCTCACAAAATGTGTTGTTTTTCTTAAAGCCCCAGCTCCTAGAGTCAAGTGATTTCACGAGAATCTCAGGTTTCATTAAAAAAAATTTTTTTGGCTTCACGGTTGTGGAAAAAAGCCAGAAAACATTAACGGAATAAATCCTAGAGGCTCAAAACTCTGAGGTCAAACCCTACATTTATTATTTTTTAATCTCTCATGACTTTTAAGCCAAGCTCATGATTTTACAGGTTCTGACTCTTGATTTTTGAACAACTGGAGTTAATAATACTGGGTTAGACTGATCCACTGTTGATTAGGGAAAGATCCCATTGCCCATTGAAGTCTTTGGTGGTTTTGGATTGAGCCTTTAATGAGTCTGTTTCTCTCTTTAAGGTCTTCTCTCTCTGTATGCTGCCAGTATGGGTCCCCCCATCTTTTTCTCTTGCTCTTTTTAGCATCTGCTCCCACTACTTCCACAACCCCAATTCCCTGGTCCAGTCATTCATTGGTTAGTTTAGTTATGTTACTTAGTAATTGCCTTCCTTTGACTTGCCTCTCATTCTCACTCCAAGGCCCATGCTCATCCCCGGTGCACCTCCGTTTGACAAGTTAAATCTGACCCTCCTTTTCCAAGGCCCTATCTCTGCATATCAGCCTTATTTTATGCTCTTCTTACCTACAACATGTATGCAGATATAATGGCCAATTTGAAAAAAAACTTAAAATACGTATGTCTAAGAGGACACATAATATAGGACAAGTATGAGCCTGAGAAGATTTTTATGGTGGAAATATAAATACTTGGGAGGAAAAAAGTGAGGGATGGAGGGGTTTTAATGGAAATGCTTATAGGTCCTTCATGATGGAAAATATGGGCCAGATCCTCAGCTGGTGTAAATCCAGTGAAGGCAACAGAGTGACATCAGTTTACACCAATTTAGGATCAGGCTCGATGGTCATGTTTTATTGAAACATGTACATAGCACAAATAAAAAGTAACTGAAAATGTGAGCTTCTCGAGGCATCTGAGAAGGCTGTGAGCCAAGTATGACATTTTCATACAGTTCCAGGTTATAAAAATGTATATTGCTGCCTCTACGGTTAGAAGGACTTTGAACTGAGATTTTATTCTGAATTCTCCCCTCTTGAAATAAAACAATTCCACGTGGCTCTTTATAGCCTTTAAGCTCCTTGGAGCTTGTTCTGTATAAAGTTGCACTACCGAAGCTGTTAAAACTATTGTGTAATGGAGTGAGAACACAGAATATCTTAGTTCATGCTGCCTGCACTATCTTGCATGGCTGGTGGTTAATCACAGTAAAAACATTAAGGAATAAATCATGCAGAATTACAAGATTGATTTGTACAGTGGTAGAAAATCCAGGCATGCGACTGATCTTGAAAACAAGAGACCAAATTCATCTTCAGTGAATGTCAGTGCAGCTTTATTGGCCCCACCATGGCTGCATTTGGCCCAGTAGCTTGCAGAGAAAGCAGACTTTTGTTTGCTAACTATGTATTTGTTAATGATTTAGGCCTGTACATGAACAAAGACAATGGCCGTGTAATGATTTCAAATGCGATATTTGGGCTTTGAATGTTAAATGGAAGACTTCCCGGTATTCTTGGGCTCTGACCTTTTATCTTGAGCATGATGTTTGTCAGATTAAAGAGTCTCAGACAAACAGAAACGATCATCCGTGGTGGAATTTTCCTTTGAAGTGGATAGCTGGTCTTTTTTTTTTTTTTATCTCATATTAAAAGGCTATTAGCATGCGAGTCATGAACAACAGACAGCCCAGTTTCCTGTTTTGTGTGCTTCGGAGCAGTCAGTGGGTTCTCTCAGTCCATTTATTTACATAGAGGCCCGGGAAATGCAATATGAAAATGAACGCAGCATATTTCTCTAGCCTGCTTCTTGGCCAAGGGTATTATGAGCTTTGTACTGGATACAGGCAGGGATACAACCTTTGTGGTTCATTTGTTTTTTAACCACTGTGAAAAACACTGGACTCACATGTGCAACAGACATAACAAAATAATTTAAACTAAAAATAGGTATTTGGATACCTCTGAACAGAAGTAAGATTGCTCTGATTTGTGAGGAGAGATTAAAAGAGCTAAATGCATTTGCTTGATAAATTGACAACTAATGGGACATGATGGTTCACAAATATTTGGAGGGTGTTAACACCATAATATTTTAGTGCCATGTCATATTTTGTTTGCTTGCATAGGTATAACCTGTAGGCAGCAGCTCTACCTCAGAATAAACAATTCAGTCAGAGAGAATAGACTTTGCTGGTGATCGCTCGAGCTGGCTGAAAGGGGAAGGATACAAATATCCTAGGTACAGTAGTTTAAACAGTTTCAGTTGCAGGTAAAACAATAACTGTTCCTATCTGGTGAGGGCAGTTCACTAGAGGATTAGGGCACCTCAGGACTAGTGGATATAAACTGGACACTAGGAAGTTTAGACTTGAAATTAGATGAAGGTTTCTAACCATTAGAGGAGTGAAGTTCTGGAACAACCTTCCAAGGGGTGTAGTGGGGGCAAAAGACATATCTGGCTTCAAGACTAAGCTTGATAAGTTTATGGAGGGGATGTTATGATGGGATAGCCTAATTTTGGCAATTAATTGATCTTTGATTATTAGCAGGTAAATATGCCCAGTGGTCTGTGATGGGATGTTTGATGGGGTGGGATCTGAGTTACTACAGAGAATTCTTTCCTGGGTACTGGCAGGTGAGTCTTGCCCACATGCTCAGGGCTTAAGTGGTCGCTATATTTGAGGTCGTGAAGGAATTTTCCTCCAGGGCAGATTGACAGAGGCCCTGGAGGTTTTTTGCCTTCCTCTGCAGCATGGGGCATGGGTCACTTGCTGGAGGATTCTCTGCACCTTGAGGTCTTTAAACCACGATTTGAGGACTTCAATAACTCAGACATAGGTTAGGGGTTTGTTACAGGAGTGGGTGGGTGAGATTCTGTGGCCTGCATTGTGCAGGTCAGACTAGATGATCATAATGGTCCCTTCTGACCTTATGTCTATGAATCTATGACTCTCTGCTAGAGACAAACAGGAGTTTGTATGTTTCCAGGCCAGGTTCTGTTAGTGATGTGTCTCAGCCCAATCCCCACAGGTTCTACACAAGATCTAATCACTCCTGATGTATCCATCACAGTCTGTTCACACAGGGGCGTGAGCTCTGCACACAGTTTCCCCAGCAGTCTCCCCTGTATTCAGCTTCCCTGCTACTCCTGGCTAGCCATGAGGCCACCACCGCTTCTCGAGTGTGAGGTCTCTTCCTTGGTCAGGGCCTTTCCATACAGTCCTGCCTCCTCCCCGGGCTGTACAGGGGGTGTGGATATGCCTATGTGTCCATCCTGGAGGGTCATAGGTCAGTGGGGAGGGGGTTGGCGGGAAGGGTAGTTTCCTGCTTACCTGATTCACCACATCTGTAAAATTATGATAACACTGACACATAAACCTCCGAGGGATACTGTAAGCATGAATTAGTTTACGTTTGTGAAGCAATTTGAAAATGACAAGTGCTGTAATAGTATTAAGCAGTATTATCTTGCATGAAAGCTGGTTCTGAGAAGCTTCTTTATAGAACAACAAAGTTCAGAAAAGCAGATTGAAATCAAACAAATTCCCAGGCTTCTGGATGCTTGCCTATCACTAAGATCAGTGGGCTGGTGCCCTGCTATAACATGATAGTGCTTTTTCTGGACAGAACGAGCGCAAAAAGCCTTTAGCATATTGTTCTAGTATATAGGAAGCCTGCAGCATAGCTGTTGTAATCTATACAGAGGCGTTCTGCTGTAAGTTACAAAACAGAATTTCAGGACTCGATCCAAATGTCTTTACAGAAGCTGGAATGAAATCAGAAAATCTTTCAATCTATTTATCAAAATGTCTGCAGCACTTCCCATTTTAAAGAGAGTGACCAGGAGCGGCTCTAGACATTTTGCTGCGCCAAGCAGGGCAGCATGCCGCAGGAGGCGCTCTGCCGGTCACCGGTCCCACGGTTCCGCCGAAGCCACACAGGACCAGCGGACCCTCTGCATACACGCCTGCGGGAGGTCCACCAGAACCGCAGGACCAGCGAACCCTCCGCAGGCACGCCTGCGGGAGGTCCATTGGAGCCGCCTGCTGCCCTCCCGGTGACCAGTAGAGCGCCCCCCACGGCATGCCGCCCGAAGCATGCACTTGGCGTGCTGGGATCTGGAGCTGCCCCTGAGAGTGACTGAATAAATCTTGAACAAAGAAGGTTAATCTCTATCCAGTGTCTTTAGAAAAAGAGTTTAAAAAAATCAGTGTAGACCCATTGACTCTTGCCAACTCTTCCTTACTTAGAGACATTTGTACTACAGACAGAAAATGGCATTATCGGTTTGTGGGAAACAGGACAAAGATGCTAGGTCATCTATTGTATTTGACAGCAGTTACCGGTAGTTATATTAAAGGAGGTTCAGCTCTTGTTAGCACTGAGACACAGAGCCGTAACTAGGTATTTTTGCGCCCAAGGCAAGAATATAAAATTGCACCCTCCCCCAGGGCTGGCTCTTCAGCTGCAATTCGGCGGCGGGTCCCTCAGTCCCTCTCGGAGGGAAGGGCCTGCCACTGAATTGCCGCCAAAAAATAAATGAAGGGGCGGTGGTGGAGCCTGTGATTTTGGGGGGTCAACTCATGATTTTTGACTGCTTGGGCTGGTAACGTTGCTTCCAAGATGGTCTTTGGTTCCAGTCCAGTTGTAATCCAGTCAGGGGCTCACAGGTTGAGAGAGGAGCGAGGTGTTGGAAATTAACAGTGGCCACTAGGGATCAGCATGTGTCCTGAGAATGCTGGGAGTTCAAATTTGCAGGGCAGGATCAGGAGTGGCAGGTTTGTAGAAATTTTGGTGGTGCCCAGAACCTGCCTCCACCACCCCCCACCCGCCCATGGCTCTGGGAGAGAGTTCAGGTGAGGGAGGAGGTCTGGGGTGCAGGCCCTAGGCTGGGGCAGGGGATTGGGGTGCAGGTTCTGGGAGGGAATTTGGGGATGGGATGGGTGCAGAGGGATGGGGTGCAGGGGTGAGGGCGGTGTGTTGTGGCTGCAGATGAGGGGTTTGGAGTGTGGGAGGGGCTCAAGGCGAGAGTAGGAGTGAGAGCTCTGGCTGGGACTGGGCATGAGGTGTTTGGGGTGCTGGAGGGGCTCAGAGCTCGGGCAGAGGGTTGAGGGTGCGGTGGGAGGGTGAAAGCTCTGACTGGGGGCGTGGGCTCTGGGGTGGGGCAGGGCTGGGGATGAGTTTGGGGTGCAGGCAGGCTGCTCTGGGACAGGGGCCAGAGAGGAGGACTTCCCCCAGCCCTTTCCCTGCCAGCAGCAGCAAGCTCTGAGAGAGGAGCCCCCTCTTTTCTGCCCCCCCAGCAGCACCCCCACCCACCACTGTCACATCATATGCTCCTAGGGCCCCTCAGGTCCAGGAATCTACCTCGCCTCCCCTGTGGTGGGTGCCGGGGGGTGCTGCATGCGCCTCCTCCCCTGCTGTTGCCTCTGACTGTAGTCTCACTGGGAGTGAGGGATGGGGCTGCCTCCTTGCCCAGCATGGGGCAGAAGCGGTGACTGCGGATGGGATGGGGGGGCTGTGCTGCTGGAGGGTCCCATTGGAAAGGGGAAGGGGCTGAGGGGGGAAGGGCAGGCTCACAGTCAGTCTACCCTGGCAGTGAGATGGGAGGGCGAGGACCCTGTGGCATCACTTGCTGCGGGGAGGCAACATAGAGCTGCTCTGCTCTGGGTCCCAGAAGTGGCTGGGGGAAGCAAGTCTGGGCCGAGGGACACTTGGGTGAGGCGCAGGGGGGCAGCAGGTGTGTGGGGGGGAGATCAACCGAGTTATAAATATCTCTGTGCCAGCAGCGGTTTTTTTTCTCCACCACTTTCTGCGCCCCTCCACTTTGTGCGCCTGAGGCAAGTGCCTCACTCGCCTCGCCCTTGTTACAGCACTGCTGAGACACACCTCAGCACCCAACAGTCTCCTGCAGATACAAGCTGCACAAGGATTCATGATTGCAGAGACTGCTGCATTTAACCTTGCAGAAATGCTAAGAAATTCTTGGAATACTGTGATGTGAAATACCAGTCTATTTTGCAGTTTCCACCGTTCAGTTTCTTACTGTTATATTTTTAAAAAAAATCACTTATTTACTGAAGGGGCTATAGTACAGAAGCCATATATACCTTGGTACTTCAGTTTGTCCAGCTCTAGTGTGGGCGTAAAAATCCTGAGTTGTTTCTGTAATGCACTTTGAGGTCTCTGACAGTGCAGAGTTTATCTGTGAAGAGCCTAAATTAGCAGGCCATTATTTTCAAATATGATGCTTGGTAGGCTTCTCTGTACATATTCAGACACCTAAACAAAGGCTCAATCCTGACTAGAATAAATGGACAGTCTCTGCCCCAAAAACCTTTTCCTTATCCTGCTGATGTCTCACTTTTCCCAGTTGTAAAATCTGCAATAATAGTAACATATGTCTCAGGGGTATTGTTAGCAAAGCTTAGCAAAATTTTTCATATATATATTAATTTGCTGAAAAAATACAAGTTTGGGTTGACCAAAACAATTAGTGAATATGGGTCAATTTTGGCAACTTACCTCAGCTGAATAATATTTTTTTTTAAATATCCAAATGATTCATTTAGGCATTTCCAAAATGAAACATTTCAACGTTTCATTTTGGAAAGATGTTGTGTTTCAGAATTGGAGTCAATTTTATTTAAGAATTCATCAAAAAGTTTAAAACCTTCAAAAACTAAATGTTTAATATTGGATCAAATAAAATGTTTTGTTCAGCTGAAAATGATTTTTTTTTTTAACATTTTCAATTTGAAGAAAAAACTGAACGTTTTTTGTTTTGGGTTAACCTAAACCACTTTTATTATTATTATTATTTTGGTTTGGCAACCTAGCTGAAAAATTGGCTGTACACACAGCTCTAGTTTTCAGGCTTTAACTGTGGAGGCAGTAGTCCCAACTCCTCCTTTAAGATTGAGTTCAGTTTTGCAATTAACAATGTTTTGTAACCAACTGATGCAAAATAAAATCACCAGTTATTTTCCTCTCTCTCACTGTCATTATTAAAAATACAAACTGTGCTCTGAAAAGATGCTTAATTCCAGCCTGTAGTTCTCTTGAGTGCTTTTTCTTCCTTCATGCTATATTCCTGAATTTTCTTATGCCATATATGAGAAAACCAAAAATCCAATTAAGAAAAACCCTGGGAAAGATAAAGTGTTGTTTGAATGTGAGCCTTTGAGAGAGCCAGGAAAAGAGTTACATGCAGGGCTTAAATAATCAGCCTTGCTGTAATTGTTATCTGCGTGTCTGTTGGATTTTTCACTAATGATGCAGCAATACTGGTTTGGGTTTTCCTTTCTGCTCTCAGGGTTCACAGTGTGAGCAGGTCTCCACAAGTTCCTTCCTTATTGCTTTGGAATCATGAAAAATAAAACCTTGTTGTTGTTGTTTTTTTTAAAAAAAGGCAAAGAGACAAGGTAATGAGCCCAGACCTGGAGAAAACATTTAGCTTAGAATTATTTAGCATGGGGCAAATTTATCAGATGCAAAGAATAAAAAACAACCCTATCTTTGATTCCCGTCCATTCCGGATGATCACTAGTCTCCAGGCTCAGCTTGTCATTTTAATGAGTGCTTCTTATTTGGCCAGCTGAGAGCACTGACTGCAGGGGTAAAATGCAGCCCAGTTTCATTAGGGGAGTTTCAGCTGTAACTAAAGGTACTCAGTGTCTCAAAATCTACAGGGCCAAATCCAGAGGTATATATATAAGGTGGTAGAAATTAGATTTTTTTTTACACTCCATTAGACCCAGACTATCTTAGCCCCACTCACTGATGTATAAAAGAAAATCTCACTTGGTGTAACGTGCATGCTGAGGAACCTGAAGAAGGTGTATTTAGCAAAGGCGGATGAGGGGGAGGGGAGAGCCTACTTTCATTATACAGTTTCCTTGCTTTTCTTTGCACACTGCTCATTGCTGGCCTCTTGACATATGAGTTAACCTCTGTTTAGAGTCCTTTACACTCACAGGCCATATTTAGACATGATGCTTCAGGGAAGTGGTCACGTCAGTGATGGTAAGTGGCTGTGATTGTAACTAAGTCTGGGGTGCAGTGCACCAACTTGACTGTGCTAAATTCTGCCAGCTCTATTGAAATGAGTTGCATAGGTGCACTGAGGAGAGGGATTAGCCTTTAGGCCCCAATTTAGACACCCTGTTGACTTAGTCTATATTCTTCTACCTTTGAATTTGGTCCATATTATTTAAAGAGGCACTAGTGTTGCAGCTGCCATCTTGACTGACACTGGGGATTGAGTCAGGGACCTCCAGAGCTGACAGCACGAGTCCATACAGCTGGACTCAAGCCAAGAGCTATAATAGACTCACATCTTCTGTGGATTGGACACAGAGAAGGACATGCAACACACAGTAGCCGGTGGGTTTGTTACGTACTTCCTCTGGACAGAGGAAGCTTGCCCTGAGCATCTAATGCCCACAGCAATTTGAATACCAGAGGGCCACGCTGTTTTATCTGTCAGCCGCCATTTTGGCTGACACTGAGGAAGCAGGAACCTCCAGAGCTGAAAGCATGAGTTAATACAACTTGAGTGGAGAGCTGTAAGAGACCCATTGGCATGGGTTGGGGGAGGAGGAAACATGTAACACATATTGACCAATAGGTTATGCTGGCATCACCCTGAGAGTCAAACTAGGCCCTTTGTGTGTGATATGTGCTCTTCCTCAGCATCTCATAACTCTTGCTACTCAGGCTAGGAACCACTCCATGCCCAATATATTTAGTTCTTTGAGTGTGGGAAGCAGACACTGCTTTAATATTTAATGCCCATGGCAACCAACCCACAGAGAGGTACAGGACAGCAGGTGCCTCTAAGGAGGATGAGTATTTCACTGCACAAAAAGAAAGCGGTCATGGAGGGGGTCAAGGCTGAATCCCCCCTCTGTCACTCCAAGTGCAGAAGTGGGTGCTCACAAGGATTTTAAAAATTAATATTTGCCACTTCAGGCTTGTATTAAACTCCCAAGGTTACAGCTTCTCTCTGACCTTGGCTTGGTAAATGCTGCCACCATCCAAATGCAAAAACACCCTCTTTTGTGCCCAGGAAGGAGCACTTGGGAATCCCTCTCTGTGGGGTACCCTCAAGCCCTTTCACTTCCCCTCCAGGGAAGAGTTGAGAAAGAAAACAAAGGAAATTAGCTGTGGCTATTAGCTAATCAAACAACATGCACAAACCTCTTAGGACACCAAAAATCCAATCCTGTTCTTAAAAAAGGTAAATTTTACTAAAAACAAAAAGGGAAAAAATACATCTGGAACTCAGGCTTTTTGCTAGATCTTAAAAGAAAGAATTACAAAAATTAAGCACCCAAAACAGCTTTCTTGGGAGTTCAGCTTAAAGGTTACAAGCAAACAAAAGCACCAGGAGTTAGCACAGAGGAGATCCGCAAGCCTTAAAAAAATAAACAGAAATAAACGTGACCACATCTAGGTAAACATTCTGATCTAGGTGTGATGTGATGATTTATGATCATACCTGGCTTAAAGCTGCTTATAGCATGACTGCTCTGTCCCTCCAGCCCAGAGAACAACAGACAAAGGGAAAGTTTCTTTCCCCATTTAAAAAAGTTCTAGCCTTCCCATTGGCTCTTTTGGTGTGGTGCCCACTTTTTTTTTCTTTACCTGGAGGACTTTTTAATCCTTTACAGGTAAAGCAAGTAAAGAACAGCTACCAAGAGGGACTTTACAGCTAATTGGCTGGCTGGGTGTCCATCAAAAGGAGCTATCCCCCTACTTTATTTATCACAGAGGGTCACTGCTGGCCTGGGAAAGAGGGAAAAATCTGTAATTAAACAAATATACATGTGCAAACATATAGAATACATAGTTTTAGATTAATATAGAGAGAGGTAAACAGACAAATTTTATATATATATATACACACACACACACACACACAAATCAACTAATTGATCCTCAAATACACCTGTTTGGCAGGCAAATAGCACCCCCATTTTGCAGATTGGGAAACTAAAGAAGGCAGATTAAGTAATTTGGCCAGTGTAATGCAGAGAGTCCTTGTTAGATTCAGGATTAGATCTCAGGGGGTTCTGAATTTTATCCTTGTGCTTAGTTCCCTAGCCCATGGTTTTCATACTTTTTTCTGCCTGTGCCTCAATGGAGCTGGGGATGAGGGGTTTGGGGTGTAGGAGCGCCTCAGGGCTGGGGCAGAGGGTTGGGCTGCGGGGGTGAGGGCTGTGGGGTGGGGCTGGGAATGAGGGGTTCAGGGTGTGGGAGGGGGCTTTGGGTTGAGGCAGCGGGTTGGGGTGCAGGCTTACCTCGGGCGGCTCCTGGTCAGCAGTGCAGTGCAGTGCAAAGGCAGGCTTCCTGCCTGTCCTGGCATCGCGTTCCATGCTGCACTCTGGAAACAGCCAGCAGCAGGTCCGGCTCCTAGGTGGAGGCGTGCAAGCGGCTCCGCGCGGCTCTCGCCTGCAGGCACACAACATTGCCCCCTCCCCCTCGCCTAGGAGCCAGACCTGCTGGCTGCTTCCGGGGTGCAGCACAGTGTTGGAATAGGTAGGGACTAGCCTGCCTTAGCTCTGCAGCACCACTGACGGAACTTCTAATGGCCCAGTTGGCGGTGCTGACCATAGCCACTGCAGCCCAATCCCTTCCTTTCCACAACCCAGTTCTGGTCATGACCCACAGTTTGAAAACTACTGCCCTGGCCTATGTCTCCCTCTCTCATGCAGTATGAGATATGTTGCAATAAAAGAAGAAAAAGAAGAAGTAGTAACAGTAGTTTCAGCCCTAGGAGTCGCAGTCTAAAAGCATGAATGGTACAATGTACTAATATACTGTACAATCATAGAAATGATGTAGAGCTGGAAAGGACCCTGAGAGGTTATCTAGTCCAATGGTTCTCAAAGCCAGTCCACTGCTTGTTCAGGGAAAGCCCCTGACTGGCTGGGCTGGTTTGTTTACCTGCCGCATCCACAGGTTTGGCGATCGCAGCTCCCAATGGCCGCGGGTCGCCGCTCTAGACCAATGGGGGCTGCAGGAAGCGGCGCGGGCCAAGGGATGTTCTGGTCGCCTTTCCCACAGCCACAGCCCCCATTGGCCTGGAGCGGCGAACTGCGGCCAGTGGGAGCCGTGATCTGCCAAACCTGCAGACACGGCAGGTAAACAAACTTGCCCAGCCTGCCAGGGGCTTTCCTTGCACCAGCAGCAGACCAGCTTTGAGAACCACTGATCTAGTCCATCCCGGTACGCTGAGGCAGGATTAAGTATACTGAGATCAGCCATGGCAAGTGTTTGTCTAACCTGTTCTTAAAAACCTTCAGTGACAAGGATTCTCCAACCTCCCTTGGTAACACATTCCAGTGCCTAACCACCCTTATAATCAGAAAGTTTTTCCTGATATCTACCAGCGGTTCTCAAACTTTGGGTCAGAGCCCCAAAGTGGGTTGTGACCCCGTTTTAATGGGGTCACCAGGGCTGGTGTTATACTTGCTGAGGCCGAAGCCCAAACCCCACCACCTCAGGCCGGAGCTGAAGCCTGAGGACTTCACCCCTGGGTGGCAGGGCTCAGGCTTTAGCTCCAGCCTCGGGCAGTGGGGCTCAGGTTATAGGCCCCCTCACTGGGGCGATGGGGCTGGGGCTTTGGATTTGGGCCCCCTGCTTGGGAAGTTGGGGTTGAGGTGGGCTTCGGTTTCCCCAACCCCCGGGGTCATGTGGTATATTTTGTGTTCAGAAGGGGGTCACGGTACAATGACGTTTGAGAACCACTAACCTAATCTCCCTTTCTGCAATATTCATCTTATTTTAGCCATTACATATTGGTTGGGCCTAGGTAGGGATAACCTTTACCCACCACAGGAAATGGTAGATTCATCATCTTGAGTCTTGAGACTGAATGTCTTTAAAATAGATGCATTAGTTCAAATACAAAGCACTAGCCTTGATAGTGTTCATTTACATAATACAAAAGAATAATTCCTTCCACTACATGAATTACTGGGCATCATTCTATGTCCTGGGTAACACATGAGGTCAGACTAAATGATCAAAGTAATCCCAGGGTCTGGTCTTAAAATCTATGATTCACTGCAGGCCTTAGTGCCAGTCTGGCTGAAGTCACAAGTAAATTATGTTAGAGGACGAAGAGAAAGAGGAGGAATAAAAAAATGCAAGTGACTGTTTATGATATATTGCAGTGTTTTCAAACCATGGGTCTCAACCCAGTACAGGATCATGGCATGTAAGGCAATGGATGGCCTTGCTGTGGTCAGCACCACTGACTGGGATGTTAAAACCATGACCGCAGCCATGAGCCCCCCATCAAATCCAGAGCCCCTCCCACACCCCTCATCCCCAGCTCCGTTGGGTAACAGGCATCAACAATTTTCTTCAACTGGGTCCCCAGAAAAAAAGTTTGAAAACCACTGATATATTGTGTTTGTTAATTGTTTTGGGAAGGTGCATCCTTCATTGCTTCCAATAAGAAGGAGAACCCCTGCCTAAGACTTGCAGGAAGGCTGAATTTCAGCTGAAGTGAGCTTTTCCTGAATAAGGGCTTGAGGTGTCATACCTGGTTCAATTGACTAAGGCCCTGTTTACACTGGCAAGTTTCTGCGCAGTAAAGCAGCTTTGAGCGCTGTAACTCCCGAGGGGCACACACTGCCAAGCCACTTAGTGCGCAGAAACTGCGCAGATGTAGCGCTCTTTAAAAAACACCTCGACAAGAGGTATAGAGCTTTCTGTGCCGGGGCTACAGAACTGCGGTGCCAGTGTAGACACTGTGATGATTACAGTGCTGCGACTGGTCTCCAGAAGATGTCCTACAATGCCTATTCTCACCTCTCTGGCCATCGGTTTGAACTCTACTGCCCTGCCCTCAGGTGGCCAACCATCAGACCCACCCCATACATTCCTTTGCAAATTTGAAAGTCCCCTTCCTGTTTGCTCGGTGATGCATGCAGTGGTCTCAGCACATCTTTCAAGGTGGCTATTCCTGCTCCACGCACCAGGCAAGCCCCCACTTGGAGCAATGCCGAGCTGCTGGACCTAATCAGCATTTGGGGAGAGGAGGCTGTCCAGTCCCAGCTGTGCTCTAGCTGTAGGAATTATGATACCTATGAACAGATTTCTAGATGAATGATAGAAAAAGGCCATGACAGGGACACATTGCAATACAGGGTCAAAGTGAAGGAGCTGCGGAACGCCTACCACAAGGTACGAGAGGCAAACTGCCGCTCCGCTGTTGCGCCCACGAGCTGCCAGTGCTACAAAGAGCTGGACGTGATACTTAGTAGTGACCACACCTCCACTGCGAAGTCCCCTGTGGATACTTTGTTGGCTTCATTGCCAGTCAAGAGCAGAGAGAGCCAGGAGGAGGCAATCTTGGACAAAGAGCAGGAGGGGGAACCAGAGGCAGAGGACAAGTCGGAGGCCAGAGATGCATGCAGTCAGGAGCTCTCCTCTACTCTAGAGGAGCCAAGCCAGTCACAGCAGTCAGATATTGGTGAAGCACAGACAGGAGAGGAGGCCCCTGGTAAGTGGATCTGATTTTGGGAGTTGCTGAAGTGAGTTGTTGTGGGCAGGAGGGTTGCAGAAAGCAGGTTTGTCTCCCGCCACATGCCTAGCCTGAGCTGCAGAACAAGCTGTTGATCCACTTCCTCACTTCACAGGAATCTCCCTCAGAGCTCTCCAGGAAACTCTCATGGAGATACTGGGCAATCCGCTCCTGAAGGTTCCTTGACAGAGCTGCTTTGTTTCTTGCCCTATTAACGGTAACTTTTGGTGCCATCACGGGGCGAGGGGGAGGTGAGTGACCATTGCTGCACACAGGTTAGCCATATAGAGGCCAGGGTGGCCCTTGATTCCCTGTTCACCCTCAGCAGTGAGATATCTTCCATAATGATCATCTCCTGTGGAAAGTATGGTGACTGGAATGATTATCAGGCCCCACCCTCCCCCACAGTGCTGGCTCTCTCCAAGTGCCACGTACTCTGTGTACAGCAGGGTCTGGGAACAGTGATTTACCCTGCCCCTGCGGCTGCTCACCATTTTGGGGGTCTTGCGGCTCATGTGTGCTTGCCTGGGATCAGCCAGTTAGTGTCAGGTGTGTGAGCACCGGCTGTGTTTTAAAGCACTGTAACAGCGTTGTCTGTGTTGCAAACAATACTACTTTTGTAAAATGTTGCATTTAAACTTCACAGAGACGACATTGGGAGGCCAGTTTCCCTTATTGGCAGCAGAATGGTTGCGAAGAATTAGAAAGCATTCAAGAACAACTAAAGAAGACTTTATGTATGAGGTTATGATGCAGTCCGCCACTGAGAAAATGAAATTGAAGGAGTGGTGGGACAGCGAGAAGAGGGACTGAAAGGAGAATGCAGCACACCAGAAAGAAGCCACAGAGTGGCTTTTAACAGTTATGGAGTGCCAAGTGGACACGCTCCAGGTGATACTAGCTCTTCAAACCGAGCAGCTCCATGCCCACCCTCCCCTGCAGCCTGTTGCAAAACTCTTTCCCATGTGCACTCCCCCACACCATCGGCAAATTCTTATCAACCTCCTGGCTTCAATCTCTATCTGCAACATTCCACCCCTCCCTCTTCACTGTCCAGCAGTGTGGACTCCCACTACCCACTGCATTCAACACCCATCCCTCTGCAGTTTGGCCCTGCTGAAGTACAGCACCTGCTGCATCGTACTCCAAAGGAAAAGGTTGAGTATGATCCCTGGACATACACAAATCTGTAGCCATCTCGAAACCCCTCCTCTGCTTGAGACCTTCCATTACCCCATCTCCCTCCCTGCTGATGAATTTTTCATTTGACTTTCTCCTCTGGTTGTTGTCTTTTAATAAAAGAATTGTGTTTGTTTGAAAGTAATCTTTATTCTATTAAGTGAAAGCAAAAAAAGAGTCCTGCAAAGCAACATACAGTTATGTTAAGGCCTCTTCTTGCATCATGTGCACCAGTCACCTCCTAGCATTACAAGCACTGCAGTCCCTAGCATGGTAACAAACATTACTGGCTTTCAGCTTCAAATTGCTGCCTCAAAGCATCTCTGATCCTTATGGCCATGCTCTGTGCCCCTCTAATAGCCCTAGTAGCAGTTTGGAATAGCCAGCTTCCACAGTGCAATCACCATGTGCTTCGCCAGTGACAGGGCAGCTCTCACTCTCGTGTCCTTGTGCCACAGGCCTGGTGCAAGCTCATCATACAGTCCCATGAATGTGACTTTCCTCATGTGAAAGTTCTGCAGCCACTACTCATCATCCCAGACGTGCATCACAATGTGATCTCACCACTCAGTGCTTGTTTCCTGAGCCCAAAAGCGGTGTTCCACTGTGGTCAACACCTCCGTGAATGCCACAAGCATTCTCGTGTCACAGCTACTACGTGTGGTGAGATCAACGTCACACTCCTCTTGCCTTTGTAATTTAAGGAATAACTCCACTGCCACTCATGATGTGTTGGTCAGTGCGAACAACATTCTTGTCAACAGCTCAGGATCCATTCCTGCAACCAGAACGAGGCAGGGCAGGGTACACAGTACACAAACCATATAAAGATTGCAACAAATACAGATGGAAGCACAGGGATTGCTGGGATGTGAAGCAATGAATCACGGGGCATTGGGACCCAGGATGCCCCACAACCCCTTCCACCTTCCCACAAGTCTTAACAGCAAAAGAAAAAGAGGCGCTCTGTGGGATAGCTGCCCAGAGTGCACCACTCCAAATAATGCTGCAAGTGTGAACACACTATTGCACAGGCAGCTGTCAGTGTGAACACACAGCAGCGGTTTTCCTTTGATGCTCTCTGAGCGGTGCGGTAACTGCCGGTGCTGTAACTTTGCCAGTGTAGACGTGCCCTTAGTTCCTTTTGGGGGCAGGAGTGGCAAGTTATATGGGCCCGTGGTGCCCATGCTCCAGCTATATTCAGGGCACAGGGGCCCATCTCCACCAATGTTTGGGACCGGGTCTTTCCCCCAGCCCCACCTGCTACCCCTGCATGCCTCCCGCACTGCCTGAGCCCTGGGCAGCAGCCAGCTGCCCCCTGCAGCTCTGTGCTTGGCTCTACTCTGCCGGCTCCCAGCATCAACTGCTGTTGAAGGGTCCTAGTGCCCCCCAATCACTAGTGTCAGGGCAAGCTGACCCTGCCCCTGACATTCCGCCTCAGATGGACGGACCTTTCCCTTTTCTAGTGGGACCCTCCACCAGCACAGGGCCCCCACCCCCACCCACAGTCACCATTCCTGCCCCACCCTGGGCAAGGGGCCGCCCAATCCTCCATCCCCAGTGAGGCTACAGTGAGGGGCAGCAGCAGGGGAGGAGGCACACAGGTGATGGCAGCCCCCCCACACACTTACCACAGGGAAGGCGAGGGGATTCCTGGACCTGAGAAGGGCCCTAGGAGGACCTGTTTTGACAGTGGTGCGAGGTGAGTGTGCTGCCAGGGGAGAGAGGGGAGCCCCTCCCCGGAGCTCGCTGCTGCCAGCGGGGAGAGCTGGGGGAGTCCTCCTCTCTGTCTCAGCTGGGGTCAGCCTGTCTGCACCCAAAACTCTTCATCCCAGCTCCACCCCACCCTAGAGGCCACACCCCCAGCCAGAGCCCTCACTCCCCCAGCACCTCAACCCTCTGCCTCAGCCCTGAGACCCTCCTGCACTGTGAACCCCTCATCCCCAGCCTCACCCCGCAGCCCTCACCCCAACTCTCTGCCCGAGTCCTTCCCATACCCCATACCCCAAACCCTCATCCCCAGCCCCACTCCAGAGCCCTCACACTTTTACATGATTTAAAAAAATATATATCGGCTTACAAGACAGATATTTGGGGGGGGGGAGGAAGGAGGACGTGGACCTGGGACCTGTTCTGGGCACCACCAAAAATTATACAAACCTGCTGCCCCTGCTTTGGGGTTGTTTCCAAGTTTGCAATACAGTGGTGACCACTTAAGGACAGTGGACAGAAAGAATGCAAAAATCCAGGCCTGACTTGGCAAACCTCTGAGATGCTTGTGAAGCCCTTTCACAGGGGAGCTGTGAGAAAGTGCTCCCATACGACAGTAATGAGGGCCATGTATGCACCACAGATAGAAAGATTAGAAATCCCTGATTTTCCCCTTTTCTCATTGGCGTGACCATTCCTCCAGCAAACAGATTGAGAGCAATTTCTTCGAGTGCCAGGGTTCCCAAATTCTGGTCCACGTACCACTGGTGCTGTGTGAGCTTCATTTTCCATCCATTCACTTCACAATATTTTTTTAAGAAGGTGGTATGAACCAATAAAGTCTGGGAACTGCTGCTCTAGATCCCATAAGAACGGCCATATTGGGTCAGACTAAAGGTCTATCTAGCCCAGTATCCTGTCTTCTGACAGTGGCCAATGCCAGGTGCCCTAGAGGGAATGAACAGAACAGGTAATCATCAAGAGATCCATTCCCTGTCACCTATTCCCAGCTTCTGGCAAACAGAGGCTAGGGACACCATCCCTGCCCCTCCTGGCTAATAGCCATGAATGGACCTATCCTCCATGAATTTATCTAGTTCTTGTTTGAACCATGTTATAGGGTATGTCTAAACTACCCACCAGATTGGTGGGTAGAGATAGATCTATCGGGGATTGATTTATTACGTGTAGTGTAGATGCGATAAATCGATCCCCGATCACTCTCCTGTCGACTGCTGAACTCCAGCTTGGCGAGAGGCGGAAGCAAAGTCAACGTGGGAGTGGCAGGCGTCGATCCCGTGACGTGAGGACGCGAAGTAAGTAATTCTAAGTCGATCTAAGATACATCAACTTCAGCTACTCTATTCTCGTAGCTGCAGTTGTGTATCTTAGATCGATCTCCCTCCCCCCCCCGCCCCAGTGTAGACCAGGCCATAGTCTTGAACCCTGTTATAGTCCATCAGTGCCAATTCTTGTATCAGCCATTAAGTGTCACTGGGACAGGAGGTCTTCCCAGTCTCAATTTCAGAGTGGAATGTGATTGCTCCTAGAACAGCATGAATGTCTCCTTCTCTTTAGTTCTGCACTCTCAAATGCAACCAGCAACTGCTGTTTTCACAGATGCATGAATGCTGATTGCCAGGATCACCTCAATTTCCACTTTTCCCCAAAGCAACAGAATCCAGTTCCAATCAGCCACTGATATCTCACATTTTCAAACTCAGATGTTATCAGTTAAGTTTGGGATCCTTTATGAGGTGTCAGTAATCTCACAATGACTTTTTTCCTGCCCAGCCCTCATTACTGTATCATAAAGAAAACATCAGATCATTTGCATCAATCAATCTGTCCTCTCCCCTTTGAAAAACCATGAATTAACAGCCCATCTGTGACTAAGCAGAGTGTGAGCTAGCAAGCAAATCAGCAGCAGTTTAAATCAACCCCTGAATCAGAAGGAACAGGGGAAAAAGGGGATCTGAATAAGCCTTAATCACTTACAAGCCACAGCATGAACAATTAGGTGTTTTACTGTTGTTCTGACTCACCAGTTAAATGCATGACACTGACTTTCATGGATGGCAGTAAGAGCTTCATGCTTGGACTGTGGGAATGAAGCAGGCGCAGTGGAACCATTTATGCAGCAAGTTAAGCGTTTCCTGTATGCATTCCTGTAAACCAGGGTTTCTCAAACTGGGTGTCAGGACCCCTTAGGGGGTCGTGGGGTTATTACACGGGGGGTCATGAGCTGTCAACCTCCACCCCAAGTCCTGCTTGCCTCCACCATTTATAATGGCGTTAAATATATTAAAAAGTGTGTTTAATTTATTAGGGGGGTCGCACTCAGAACTGGAAGCTTGCTGTGTGAAAGGGGTCACCAGTAAAAAAGTTTGAGACCTACTGTTGTAGCGAATGTACTACGAACTGTGCCCAGAAGATACAAACCTATAAAGAGAAAGAGATCCCAACAAGGCTGGTGGAAAAAAAATACCCCAACCACAAACAAACCCACCTTTGCACTTTCTTAAGTGTTTTCCCTCAAAGATTAGGGTAATCCTTTGTGTATACTTGTTTCAGCTGTGCTATTACATGTGCATAATGATTACTGATATAATTCCTTCTGGTAAGAAGTTTAAACTGTCTGGAGAAAATGTTCTTTTTAGTAATCTGTTAGTGATGCTTATGTAAAAAAGCAAATAGCCTATCCTCAATACACACACAGGTTTCAGAGTAGCAGCCATGTTAGTCTGTATCCGCAAAAAGAACACGAGTACATGTGGCACCTTAAAGACTAACAAATTTTTTTTAGCATGAGCTTTTGTGAGCTACATCTGAAGAAGTGAGCTGTAGCTCATGAAAGCTCATGCTGAAATAAATTTGTTAGTCTCTAAGGTGCAACAAGTACTCCTGTTCTTTTTGCGAATACACACACAGGCTCCCCTGATAGTCTTACTGATGCAAATGAAGGGAAGAGTATACAAGAGACTAAGGGCTTGTATACATGGGTATAGCCAGAAAAATTAATGCAGATTAACTAAAAGTGTGAATTTGAAGTAGATTAGTTAACACTACATTCAACCTGGTGAACACCCTCAGTCAAAATTAAAGTGGCCTTAATAAGGCTTCATTTAATTCACTTCCAAAGCAAATTAAACTAAACTAAATTAGGGTCATTTTAATAAGAGTGTCCACAGAGGGATTTAATGTGGTTTAACTAATCCACCTCAAATTCACACCTTTAATTAATTCAGATTAATTTGCCTGGATGTCCCCACATAGACAAGCCCAAAATACATAGACAGAAATAGGACAAATATTAAGTGTTCAGACTTCAGAATTATTATTATTTGCAATATGGTAGCATGTAGAGACTGCCACTGAGATCTGAGTCCCACGCCTAGGCACTATACCTACACATAATAGGAGATGGTCCCTACCCCCACAGACTTTACAATCTAATATTATACAATCATCCATATACCATAAACCTGATCCTCTGAAGAAGCAGCAGCAGGTTAGATCTGGGATTTTCAGACATAGGTTAGGGGTTTGTTACTTACAGGAGTGGGTGGGTGAGATTCTGTGGCCTGTATTGTGCAGGAGGTCAGACTAGATGACCATAATGGTCCCTTCTGACCTTAAGTCTATGAATCTATGAACCTAAGGAGTTGAAAATTCAATTGGAGTTAGGCACCTAAATCATTTAGGTCCCTTTGACAATCCCAGACTTGATACTCAGAAGACAGAGGAGCAATTAAGAAGAAAAGTGGTATTTTAAAATGTATTTGTGTAGTGCCCTAGTGAGGCCCGAACACTGACTAGAGCCTCTAGGCACAATCAATACATCAACATAATAATAATAATTACTAATAATTAATTAATAACTAATAATAAGCAAAATAATGACAATTTATTGTATGCAGTGTTATTCACATACATAAAGCTAATACAGTATTATAATATTTTATTTATAAATAATACATCTTTAATAATATGGTATGGATTTAAATGCACCATGCAGTATTACACTCCACAAACTGAAACCAATTTTGAGAATGAAGAGATTAAAATTTATGGGATCTGGCAATTGTCACAGACTGAATGGTGGAGGCAAACAGGCCAGACATCGTTGTTATAGAAAAGAAAACAAACAAGACCACGGTAATTGATATCCTCATACTAGCCGACAGAAACATAAAAAAGAAACAAGAAAAGACATGAGCAAAGTCTGAAAAACTCTGTCATGAAGTGGAACCATTATGGAAAAGTAGAACAAAGGTGATCCCAATGGAGCACTTGGAGCCATCCCTAAGGATGTGAACGAGCAGCTCCAGAACACGCTAGGAGTGCACATCACAATCATTGATCTCCAGGAGATAGTTCTCTTACGTACTGCAAAAATGTTAAGGAAAGTCAAATGAGAACAAACGCATTTGGGCACCTAAAATGTAGGAATTCTGTGGAGGGGTTAACCAAACTCCTGACTACCCAAACCTATGGCATCGGTTCATGGCCAGGATCTATTGGTGCCTCATGGGGATACATTTTAGACAGTAGCTCTCCCCTTTCTATGCTTAAAAATCTTGTATGTGGTGAACCTATTTAGTTTTTTTTTTTTAGAAAATTCCCATTCATGCAATACTGAGGAATAATAATAATAATTAGTAATTTGAATTGTAATGGCACTTACGAATCACAATCACAGACTAGGACCCCATGGTGCTAGGTGCTGAACAAACAGAACAAAAAGACAGCCCTTCCCCCAAAGAGTTTACAATCTAAGTGTAAGACAAGAGGTGCTTACAACAGATGGGGGAATACAAGGAAACAGTGAGACAATATTGGTCAGCATAAGCAGTGGTCTCAGCACACCCACTGCTTAACCATTGTTTATTGTTTTGCAGGCATCATGGCAAAGGAGAGTTTTAAGGAAGGAGTTGAAGGAGAGTAATGAGGTACTGCAGTAGTGTCTAGAGTGGGGGTGGGGAAACTTTTTGGCCTGAGGACTACATTGGAGTTCCAAACTGTATGGAGGGCTGGGTAGGGAAGGCTGTGCCTCCCCAAACATCCGCCTCCTCCCACTTCCTGCCCCCGACTGCCCCCCTCAGGACCCATGACCCATCCAATCCCCTCTGCTCCTTGTCTCCTGACCGGCCCCTCCTGCAGGGGAGGCTCTAGGTATTTTGCTGCCCAAGCATAGCAGGCAGGAGTAAACTACGCCCTGTCCTGCGGATTAAGCAGCAGCCTGCGGGAGGTCTGCCAAAGCCGCGGGACCAGCGGACTCTCCGCAGGCATGCAGCCGAAGGCAACCTTCCTGCCGCCTTTGCGGCTACCGGCAGAGTACCCTCCCGTGGCTTGCCACCCCAAGCACGTGCTTGGCGTGCTGGTGCCTGGAGCCACCCCTGCCCTCCTGGAACCCCTACCCCTAACCACCCCCCTAGGACTCCCACCCCCAGCCAACCCCCCCCCGCTCCCTGTCCCCTGACTGCCCCGACCCCTACCCATACCCTCACGCCCTGACAGGCCCCTGGGACTCCCACGTCTATCGAACCCCCCCTGTTCCCTGTCCCCTGACTGTGCCCTGGAACTCCCTGCTCCTTATCCAACCCCCTCACTTACCACGCCACTCAGAGCACCAGGACTGGCAGCCACGCCACCTGGCTGGAGCCAGCGATGCTGCCGCGCAGTCTAGAGCACCAGGGCAGGCACTCACAGCCCCACCACCCAGAGAGCCGGCGGCATGGTGAGCTGAGGCTGTGGGGGAAGGGGGACAGCAGGGGAGGGGCCGGGGCTAGCCTCCCTAGCCGGCAGCTCAAGGGCCGGGCAGGACAGTCCCATGGGCCACATGTGGCCCACAGGGCGTAGTTTACTCACCTCTGGTCTAGAGAGACTCCAGTCAAAACTGGGGACCAGTGTGCTAGGCTGTGTATGAACATAAAGCTGAAGGAGTTTATAGTGAGGTCCTGATCCTGCAAACAGTTCCCCAGGGAATTAACTTTACACATTGTGAATTGTCCCATTGCATTCAACACAACTCACAGTGCAACAAAGTTAAGCAAGTATATATATGTTTGCAGAACCAGGTCCTAAGGTACAAAGTGGGTAAAACCAAGAGCAGGAAGGAAAGGGGCGGTGAGGATGAGGGAGACAGCAATGAGAACGTGCGTTACCATAAGCCAGCAATGTGCACACCTAGATAGTTACCAATCTGTTTTTTTAGCTGTGAGACAGATGAGATAAATATCAGAATTCCAGCACTGCCAAAAGCCAACCTCCCCCTGCCTTTCTCTCACTTACATGTACAACCTCTGTTTCTCATGTATGTATAACTACGGATTTCACTTTGGTGAATGGTGTACTTGAATGCCCCTGGGTGGCAAGGCCCCGTGGGATGTTTATTGTGTCACATATGAGCAAAAAAGAGGAGCCTGCATCTATTTTGTTGTCCTTTGAGTGGAAATTGCCAAGCGAAGGTCATGCTGCCTGCAACCCTCCTGCCTCCTGCTTGCTGACTACGTAGGATATTTTCCATTAGTTCAGCACATCTTGTGGTGTTTATCTGCTTGTTCGTTCCACAAACAATAGCCTCTTTCTTTTCCAGTGTAAAGAAACCTGGGATGGAAATAATTACACCGGCCAGATACGTCACTAGTTCCTACAGTGCCAAATCCTGCTCACCTTACTTACATGAGCAGGGACTACCTGTGAGGTGTAAGTGTTTGGCCTACATTGTACACCAAGCAATGCAGAGCACCTGTAGATACTGTGGATAAGTGCTTAGTCCCTTCCATTAACAGTACTGTGATCATATGGCATGTCCCTGAGTCATCACTACATCCAAACCTTTCCCTTAAGCAGCACATAACTTATACACATCTAATGTTAGTGGCAGACCTCATGCTTTGTATTTTTATATCATGTGGATACTGGTTTTTACAGCTCCTTTCTTCCCAGTACACAGGTAAAATGTGCTGACTCCTTGACCTGCTCTGCTCTCAGTCCTGGCCCTGGTCTTCCCTCTGTCACTTTGCAGCTGCAAGAACCTTCTCCTCTGCAGCGCATATGATCTGAAATAAGGATTTTCTACCATGCTTATGCCTCTTATTTTCTCCTTTCCTCAGACAGTATTGAACTTTTTAAAGCTGTGGATCAGATTGGGGCTGGTCCCTGCACAAAATGTGTGAAGGGCAAAGGGGAGGTTGCAAGGAACTTCCTTACCTGTGACTCTCTCAGGAGTCAGCCACAGCTCCAGTCCTTGCTCTCCCCGGAAGCTAGTTGCACAAAAAAGATGGCGTGAGGAAAAGGAAGGGCCATGACCCCCCTTCACCCTGCACTGGCTTGCTGTTGTATGGGTGTGGTAGGGATACAGGATCAGGGGGTTATGTTCCAATGCTTTCTGGGATACTCTTTGGCTGAAGGAGGCTGAATCAAATCCAGTTGCATGAAACTGAACCTCGTAAGGCAGCCCATTTGAAAACTGATCTGAGCTCTGAGCTCCTGGTGCCACTGGAATTCTCTGCTACGCCAGCTTCCTGGGAACTGTTTTGAACTTTCTTTTTTTAAAGGAGCAATTAATCACACAGCAGAGCTTGAAACCACTCCAACTGCAGTAAAAGTGCCTTAGCACAGTCTGCTCAGCCTAGTGAGCATTGTTTGCAGCAGCCTGACTTCAGGCATCAGGAAACTTTCAGATGTGTTAACTTTGCAGCTTGCAGTTCCTGCAGGAATCTTAACTGTTAACATCTGTATCCAGGGAAACGCTTAAGGAAAGCGACTCCCTCGTTTTATTTATAGTTTACCTTCAGTCAGAGTTTCTACCACACTGGTAGCTCTTACATTTCTACTGGTCCCCTCAATTAATCCCTCCAGAGTAAGGGCCCAGTCCTGCAAGGTGCTGGCCTTCCCCACAGCCAGCTCTTGCCAAGGAAAGTTGAGGGCTCTCAGCCCTCGGAGGAGCCCCTGAAGATCCCCACAGGATCAGCCTCCAAAGCCCCCTCCATCTGCTCCTGTTCTGCATGTGGTTTACAACATACTACGTTTGTTGGCGTTTTCCCACCGTATGAAGTTTTCACTAGATGTGAAGCAGGCGTGAAAGCACAGAGAGGAAGGACTAGTGTGGCACAATAATCCCTTGCCAGTTTGGTTATTAGGGTCTAGTGGTGGCAGCAAGCAAAATTATAGTCTCCATAAAACCCAAGTCTGTTGCTCTGCTGAGGGCATGGGCAGTGATATACACACCATTCTCCACAGGGTCCAATTAAAACATTTCCTAGGGACATTCCTTATGGCCCTTTTTGGTCATTCTTCAGTTCTCTTATTGACACATGAGAAATTTTTAGTTTTATTAATGACCTTGGTACACAAAGTAGAAGTGTCCTGATGAAATTTGCTGATGATACTGCACTGAGAGGCACTGTCAAAACAGAGGAGTGTTGAAATGTTATATAGGAAGATCTGGATGACCTTGAAGATTAGCGTAACAGAAATGGGATGAAATTCAATAGTACTAAGTACAAGTCAGGCACTTAGGGTCAAATAACAAGAATTTCTGCTACAAGTTGGGGTGGGGGGCGTTTATCATTTGAAGTGATGGAGGAGGAGCGAGAGCTGGGTGTGGGGGTAATCACAGGATGACTATGAGCCACCAATGTGAAGTGGCTATGAAAAAGGCAAATGTAGTCCTAGGTTGAGACACTTCTCATGGAGATAGAGAAATATTAATGCCATTGTGCAAGGCACGGATAAGACCTCATTTGGAATACACTGCACATGTTCATGAAAGATGAACTGTCTGGAGCAGGTGCAGAGAAGAGCTACTAGGATGATCAAGGGAATGGAGGGCCTGTCTTATGAGAGGAGACTGGAAGAACTTGGCTTGTTTAGTTTCTCAAAAAGGAGATTTAGAATTGGACAGGACCCTGATAGGTCATTTAATCAAGTCCCCTACACTGAGGCCAGGACTAAGTATTATCTAGACCATCTCTGACAGGTGTTTGTCTAACCTGCTCTTAAAAGCCTCCAATGACAGATATTCCACAATTTCCCTAGGCAATTTATTCCAGTGCTTTATTACCCTGACAGTTAGGAAGTTTTTCCTAATGTCCAACCTAAGCCCCCTTTGAGGTAATTTAAGCCCATGCTTCTTGTCCTGTCCTCAGAGGTTAAGAAGAACAATTTTTCACCATCCTCCTTGTAACAAGCTTTTATGTACTTGAAAACTATTATCATGTCCCCCCTCAGTCTTCTCTTCTGCAGACTTAACTGTTCTTGTGGCATTGCTAAGTTGGAGAAGGGGTACTGTGACTCAGCAGTGCTTGAGGCAATGCCATAATTATTGTGTCAGTCATGCTTTCTATCCACTGATTGTACATGCCTAAGGGCCATGTCTTCTGAGGGTAGGGCCATTCAGATAAGCACTATTCTAAAGGAGAAGTAGGGTGTGGAGCCAGCTGCCTTGCTTACCTATCCTGGTATCCGGTGACTGATGTATCAGTGGGCAGACACGTGGACATAAATTGTTTACTCAGGGAGAAGGAACTTTAAACAGGCCCTTCATGATCAGTTGAGACCTCTGTCTTCTGACCCTAGTCAGAATCAAAGATATTATGTTCAATTTCTGTTCTCTTTTTTTCATAGAAATTTGTCCAGAACATGAAACAGCAAGGCCAGTGCCTTCCAGTTTGGTTTCTCTCAGATCCCGGCAGCTATGCCAATCCTCACCATTTTATCATGGATAGAACTAGTCAGGAAACTGAGGCAAAAACTGACAGGCAGTGTTGTCCAGTGATAAGACATTGAATTGGGACTCAGGGACCTATTTTCAGTTCCTGGATCTGCTGCTGACCTGCTGTGAGGCCTTGACAAGTGGCTTCACCTCTCTGTGACATGACTGGCTGGATATTTTATTTCACATATTTTTTCTGATGGAATATTTGGCTTTCAAGAAAATGAACATTTGTGTAGAAAGTGTCTGTTTCCCTTGGCATTTTTTAAATATTTCCTCAGAAACTGAAAACTTGAAAACTGAAAGTGTTTCAATTTGGGGCAGTTTTTGGCTGAAAATATTTGGTTTACAGCAGTTTTCAGACCAAAATTTTTGGTTTTCATTTTTTTAAATGAAAAGTCAAAATTTTCTGAGGAAAAATAACAATTTTCCAACCAGCTCTCCTGTTTTCCTTCCCATCTTTTGCTTTTTTTGTCCATTTAGACTGTCAGATCTTTAGGGTAAGGACCATCTCTCACTGTTTATACAGTGCTTAGCTCAATGTAACCATAATCTCATTTGAGGACATACCAGAACAATAATGAAAGAGTTGGTCATATTTTTTGAACAAAATTTTTTTCTTTCCAAAAATGAACTTAATATAAAATAAATTGACATATACTTGTCTCATAGAGATGAAGGGAACCCTGAAAGGTCATTGAGTCTAGTCCCCTGCCTTTACTAGCAGGACCAAGTACTGATTTTGCCCCAGACCCCTAAGTGGCCCCCTCAAGGATTAAACTCACAATGCTGGGTTTAATAGGCCTATGCTTAAACCATTGAGCTATCCCTCCCCACCAGAACAAAATCTCACTTTGGGGATTTTTTAAAAAGGAAACGGGGGGGGGGGGTCAGAGTTTGTTTGTTTTTTTTTCTTTCTCACTCACTTTTTCTAGCTTTACAAGTGACAAAAGAGGATAATGAAGAACATGGAAAAATCAAGAATTGAAAATATGTAAAAGCAGCAAAGAATCCTGTGGTGTCTTATAGACTAACAGACGTTTTGGAGTCTGAGCTTTCGTGGGTGAATACCCACTTCGTCAGATGCATGTAGTGGAAATTTCTAGGGGCAGGTATATATATGCAAGCAAGCTAGAGATTATGAGATTAGTTTAATCAGGGAGGATGAGGCCCTGTTCTAGAAGTTGAGGTATGAAAACCAAGGGAGGAGAAACTGGTTTTGTAGTTGGCAAGTCATTCACAGTCTTTGTTTAATCCTGAGCTGATGGTGTCAAATTTGCAGATGAACTGAAGCTCAGCAGTTTCTCTTTGAAGTCTGGTCCTGAAGTTTTTTTGCTGCAGGATGGCCACGTTAAGGTCTGCTATAGTGTGGCCAGGGAGGTTGAAGTGTTCTCCTACAGGTTTTTGTATATTGCCATTCCTAATATCTGATTTGTGTCCATTTATCCTTTTCCGTAGAGACTGTCCAGTTTCGCCGATGTACATAGCAGAGGGGCATTGCTGGCATATGATGGCATATATTACATTGGTGGACGTGCAGGTGAACGAGCCGGTGATGGTGTGGCTGATCTGGTTAGGTCCTGTGATGGTGTCGCTGGTGTAGATATGTGGGCAGAGTTGGCATCGAGGTTTGTTGCATAGATTGGTTTCTGAGCAAGAGTTACTATGGTGCGGTGTGCAGTTACTGGTGAGAATATGTTTCAGGTTGGCAGGTTGTCTGTGGGCGAGGACTGGCCTGCCACCCAAGGCCTGTGAAAGAGTGGGATCATTGTCCAGGATGGGTTGTAGATCCCTGATGATGCGTTGGAGGAGTTTTAGCTGGGGACTGTATGTGATGGCCAGTGGAGTCAACCTCAGCCTGGACCAATCTACACGGGAGGTCCACTTCCTAGACACCACGGTGCAAATAAGTGATGATCACATTAACACCACCTATACCGAAAACCTACCGACCGCTATGCCTACCTTCATGCCTCCAGCTTCCATCCCGGGCACATCACACGATCCATTGTCTACAGCCAAGCACTGAGATACAACCGCATCTGCTCTAACCCCTCAGACAGAGACCAACACCTAAAAAATCTCCACCAACCATTCTCAAAACTACAATACCTGCATGAGAAAATAAGGAAACAGATCAACAGAGCCAGACGTATACCCAGAAGCCTCCTACTGCAAGACAAACCCAAGAAAGAAACTAACAGGACTCCACTGGCCATCGCATACAGTCCCCAGCTAAAACCCCTCCAACGCATCATCAGGGATCTACAACCCATCCTGGACAATGATCCCACTCTTTCACAGGCCTTGGGTGGCAGGCCAGTCCTCTCCCACAGACAACCTGCCAACCTGAAACATATTCTCACCAGTAACTGCACACCGCACCATAGTAACTCTTGCTCAGAAACCAATCTATGCAACAAACCTCGATGCCAACTCTGCCCACATATCTACACCAGCGACACCATCACAGGACCTAACCAGATCAGCCACACCATCACCGGTTCATTCACCTGCACGTCCACCAATGTAATATACGCCATTATATGTCAGCAATGCCCCTCTGCTATGTACATCGGCGAAACTGGACAGTCTCTACAGAAAAGGATAAATGGACACAAATCAGATATTAGGAATGGCAATATACAAAAACCTGTAGGAGAACACTTCAACCTCCCTGGTCACACTATAGCAGACCTTAAGGTGGCCATCCTGCAGCAAAAAAACTTCAGGACCAGACTTCAAAGAGAAACTGCTGAGCTTCAGTTCATCTGCAAATTTGACACCATCAGCTCAGGATTAAACAAAGACTGTGAATGGCTTGCCAACTACAAAACCAGTTTCTCCTCCCTTGGTTTTCATACCTCAACTTCTAGAACAGGGCCTCATCCTCCCTGATTAAACTAATCTCATAATCTCTAGCTTGCTTGCATATATATACCTGCCCCTAGAAATTTCCACTACATGCATCTGACGAAGTGGGTATTCACCCACGAAAGCTCAGACTCCAAAATGTCTGTTAGTCTATAAGGCACCACAGGATTCTCTGCTGCTTTTACAGATCCAGACTAACACGGCTATCCCTCTGATACTTGAAAATATGTAGTAAAAAATTTCACAACATTTTTTGACAAATATAAATAGGTTCTTTTTTAAAAAATTGAAATGAAAATATGTTTGAAATTTCTGAAAATGTTCCATTTTTTAAATCAACCTGGTCTAACAAATAATATGAAGTCAGTATGTAATGCTTTTTGGCTGACATGGTATCCAGCTTGCAATGTGCGTGAGACCCATCGGTCGGATGTTAGTCGGGACCACGCCGAGAGGAAAAACGAAAGACGGTTGGAAAAGGGAAGGGACGGATCCGGGAGGGAAACTGGTGCAGCGCCCTCGGGCGCACCTTCAAAATGAAGGTTTTGGGCTAGAGGGAGCCTTGGAGGAGCTCTGGTTTTGCCCTCCTTGGTTGCCCGATTGTCTACGCCGGCCGTTCCTACTTCGACGTCTGGCGAAGTCCTGCCTCTGGCAGGGTTGGGGGTAAGGCCGGCGTTCTGATCACTGTATGGGGGTGGAGGGGAACTACCATTTAATTTCAATTTGTTTCTGTAATTTGTGAGAGGAGTGCTTAGACTCCTGGATAGTCATGCGTGTTTATTATTGTCTAAATCCAAAGAAATAATAAATCAATTAAATAAAGAAATAAAATTAGCCACCCATTCTTTAAAAAAAAGAAAGCAAAAAAAAGGCAATAAACATAAAACAATCAAAGAAAACTGTCCTCATTGATTAAACAGATCTGCAGTTTCAAGATCAAGCTATGTTTTAGATATAAAGTTCCGAAGAAGAAACAATGTTCACCCTCTGGTTTTCCAAATTGTCATAGTTCATGAACAGCTTTATCCATAATGCTTGATTTAAAAATTCTCCTGTGCCATAGATGCACACATGAGAAATTTAAAATGGATTTTGTCCATCTCCCATTAATCTGACTGAGGACAGAATGAGATATGAAATGAACTAAAATAGACAATCATTGTTGCTGATTGTTTTTACAACACCCAAACATGTACTGGGCACTTTATAAAACAAACAGGTCACTGTGCAACCCCTCTGAGGCCCTTACAGGCCAAGGTCCTGATCCTATAAAGACAGTGATTATGTACTGTGCAGGGCCGCCCAGAGGATTCAAGGGGCCTGGGGTCTTCGGTGGCAGGTCCTGGGGAGGAAGGATCCCGCGCCGCAGGTCTTTGAGGCACTTCGGCACCGGGTCCTGGAGCGGAAGGACCCCCTGCTGCCAAAGACCTGGAGCGGAAGAGGCTCTGAGGGCCCAGGCCCCGCGAGAGTTTTCCGGGGCCCCTGGAGCGACTGAAGGACCCTGCTCCAGGAGCCCCGAAAAACTCTCATGGGGGCCCCTGTGGGGCCCTGGACAAATTGCCCCACTTGCCCTTTGGGTGGCCCTGGTACTGTGAGCAGTCCAGTTGATCTGAATGGGACTAGTCATGCTTCTCAAAGTTAAGTATGTACATAAGTCTTTGCAGAATTGGGACTTTACTTTTAGATGTGATCCAACAAGTACACCATGTACAATAGAGTGTGGAAAACAAACATGAAAGAAGTGATGGGGTGATGTCACAGCAATATGAACTGTAACAATCATATCTCATTTTATCTTTGCCATCTTAGTTCTCATCAAGAAACTTACTGGTACACTTAAATGAGTAGGTTGCATGTCCAATCTGTTAATAACTGGTTTTATTCTCATAACTCAAATCTTAGCTATCACAATGGCATATTCAACAGTGGAAAGGACTGAGATTATAGGAAAATGCTGCACTTTCTGTATGTCCCATCGCTGTGCTGTGTCCCTCCTGATGCTTTTTATCCCCAAGCACTAGCCAGGCCCCAGAAGAAATAGTCTTTTTTTCCAAGGCTCAGGCCATGTCTACCCTACTGGTGTTACAATGGCATAATTACAGTACTGTAGCTATATGTTACTGTAACCCTGTAGCGTAGACTCAGACTTCTGTCATGATTCTTCCATCATTGAAGGAACTCCACCTCCCGAAGCAACGGTAGCTAGGCTGATGGAAGCATTCATCTGTCAATCAACCTGTGTCTACACTGTGGGTTAGGTCAGCATAATACATCACTGCAGAGGGTGGATTTTTCTGGCCCTTGAACCTGAAACATTCCATCCCTAGCAATAAAATGGAAGAAGTATTACGAGAATCAAAGCCACTAGGGGATGATAGAGGCATGCTGCAATGTATGGTGGGGCAGCATATGAGCAAAGAACACGCAAGAGTTTGGATCTGCCAGAGCAGAGAACTCACAATCATAAAAAGTAAAGACAAATCCTGCCATCCTTAAGGTGGGGTTTTCAAACATGCTCAGCACTGGCCTCACTCTGTTCCTATTGCAGGACTTCCCTTGACTGCAATGGAAGCAGAGTTAGGCCAATGTTGAGCACTTTTTCAAATTCACGCTGAAGGTCCATAGGTTTCAGGTGGCGCCAAGGGACTTTTTCCAGGGGAAAGAAGTTGTCAGATACAGTGAGTTCTGAAGAGAGTGTTTCTAAGGGAAAGAAGTTTGCAGAAAGAGTTGTGGGAGGATCAGAGACACCAGCAAGGACTCTTTTTCCAAAGGGAGAGAAAAGCTTTGTGTCTGGAAGGTCCATAGGAAAATTGATATAGAATCTTTATCATGACTTTACCACTGAGTTGTGCTTGGGATTGCCAACGAGGAACCTTTGCTTCCGCCATACATAGAAATTAGAAATTGAGAAGAACTGTTAGGTCATCTACTCCATTTTCCCGCCAGTGACAATTTATTCCCCATAATTTCTGAGTGCTCCTGACTACAGCACTTATTTAATCTCTTGGATCAGAACTTTCATTGGTGGGGATTAAAATATGACTACATAATGTAATAAGCAAGAAGCTCATAAAATATGCGTAAGGAATATAGACATGCCTAAACATATGAAGTAAAACACTGCTCTCAGTACCTGTAGATCCATTCGGGAGATTGCAAAAGATTTATCTTAGCAGCCTTCCTCATTCACCTAAGTAGTGTGTGTAATAAAGGGAATGAAATCCAGCATGATGTCCCCCCATCCTCCCAGTTGTGGTGCCTTCATCATCCCTTGGATGAAATTGGCAGGATCCTGTAAGGAGGGAGTCTGTGTGGGTGACAAGTTGGCTGGGATTGTGAGGATGGGAATTGGAGAGGGAGCAAAAGAAGAGCTGTTGACTTAGAAGAGGGATTGGTAGTGAGGGGCCAGCAGGATTTGTGTGTACCCATCATGATATTTCTTCTGTTTCAGTTGCCTGACATGTAGCCCTTTTGTAACTATTAGTAGTTGATTGTCTGTGGTTCAAGAAGCCTGTTCGATGTTAGCACTGAGAGTTTTGTCCTTTTTCACAGAATCATAGAATATCAGGGACCTCAGGAGGTCATCTAGTCCAACCCCCTGCTCAGCAGGACCAATCCCCAACTAAATAATCCCAGCCAGGGCTTTCTCAAGCCCGACCTTAAAAACCTCTAAGGAAGGCGATTCCACCACCTCCCTAGGTAACCCATTCCAGTGCTTCACCAGCTTCCTAGTGAAAAAGTTTTTCTGAATATCCAACCTAAACCTCCCCCACTGCAACTTGAGACCATTACTCCTTGTTCTGTCATCAGGTACCACAGAGAATAGTCTAGATCCACCCTCTTTGAAACCCCCTTTCAGGTAGTTGAAAGTAGCTATCAAATCCCCCCTCATTCTTCTCTTCTGCAGACTAAATAATCCCAGTTCCCTCAGCCTCTCCTCATAAATCATGTGCTCCAGTCCCCTAATCATTTTTGTTGCCCTCCGCTGGACATTTTTGCTGATGAGCCTCCATACCTGGTGACTATAACAGTGTTATCTAATATCTTTATCAAAGAACAAAGGAAATATGGTGGCTTTTCCATCACTGGCAATTTGTAAATCAAGATTGGATGTTTTTCAGAAAGATCTGCTCTAGGAGCTATTTTGGGAAAATTTACTGGTCTGTGTTATATAGGAGGTCTGACAAGATGATCACAACGGTCTCTTATGGTCTTGGAATCTATGAATCTATGGAAAAAAAAGCTAGATAGCATCTATGGTAGCTATGCAGTCATGGAGATAATTCAGTATCGCATTGTAAGGTTGAGCAAAGAGAAAGAGAACACAAAATGGGAAGGTTGGGATAGGACAGTGCAGCAGAAGAGAAGCATTTTTTGTTATCATGGAATCATTTTTTATCTCTTCTTCTTTTCCACTTCTCAGTTGATTAGTCCCGAAGTTTCTTTACACCTGTATGATGCCCTTCACTTTGTTTGGATCTTTTATAGTGTTTTTGATTCTCACTTTTTCTCCATGTTAGTCTATATGTAATGTAGGAATATGGGTTCAAATTCTGACCACAGTTACACCAAGGGCTTGACTACAATGAGGATTTATTCTGCTGTAACTCAAGTTAGTCCAGTGTGAAAATGCCTGCATGCATACAATGCAATTCATTAGAGCGCACTAACTCTGAATTTATTGTGAACTCTGGAGTCCTCTTCCAAAGCATACTAAGTTCGAGGCAAACTGAGATAGTGCAATCTATTGTTTGTATATATTCAGTGCTGCCGAGCACTACTTTGAATCATAATCATAGAATAGCAGGGTTGGAAGGCACCTCAGGAGGTCATCTAGTCCAACCCCCTGCTCAAAGCAGGACCAATCCCCAACTAAATCATCCCAGCCAAGGCTTTGTCAAGCCTGACCTTAAAAACTTCTAAGGATGGAGATTCCACCACCTCCCTAGGTAACCCATTCCAGTGCTTCACCACCCTCCTAGTGAAACAGTGTTTCCTAATATCCAACCTAGACCTCTCTCACTGCAACTTGAGACCATTGCTCCTTGTTCTGTCAGTCCTACAAGTCCAATTGTTAACCCACAATGCTTTGCGGGTGCCTGTAACTTACCTTTCTGTTTACCCATATGCCCTCCGTGGCTCTGGGGTCAAGTTGAGCAGATGTTCTTGACCACATTTAAAAACTAGCACAGGGCCAGATTTTTCCCATTTGCTCCTGGATTCAAATATACTGGCATTGCTGCAATATGGCTTCAGAAGCTTTGCAACATGCTTCAAGCAGCCACCAGAGCGAGGCTGAAATCCTGGATCTCCTTGCCATCTGGGGAGAAGCATCAGTGCAGCAAGCTCCAGCCAACACAATAGAGATGTGTTTGCAGACATTGCTAATCAGATGTCTTCAAGGGGTCACAAGCATGACACCAACTAGTGTTGGGATAAAGAGCAGACAGTTTATGAGTATCTACATTAAAACCAGGGAGCCAGGAAACAGTCTGACTGTGGAAATGTAACCTGTCTTCTTTTTTTTTTTTTTTTTTTTTTTTTGAGGAATTGGACAGGATTTTGAGCAACCATTACTGAACCAAGGAGCTTTTGAAACCTGCTGTCCCTGCAGCCTCTTCCCCAGGATGAGTGTCCAGGATCTTTGGAGGAGGAGGAACATGAGGTCAGTGAAGAGCTATCTCTGGAAAGCTAGGCTCTCCTTGGGATTCAGGACGCTTAGGGCAGCCATGTAAGAAGGAAGCCCAATTCCCAGCCAGAGAACCAGGCTGGGACTGAGGAGGCAGATCTTATGGAGGGAACCTCGGCATGTAAGTATCTATCTTATGATGTCTGACTGTGCTATATTCTTCTGCTAGCTTCTGCTCTGGGTGCCCCATGGCCACACAATTTGGTCTTTTTGAGTCTCCAGCCCCTGACTTCCTCCCTTGGTCCACCCTCTCCCCCTTGTTTGTTCAGTACCCCCTATACATTTTCAAAATGGCAGCTGGTTGGTTTCTGTCTCAATCTACAGCCCTATTGACTGTTTCCAAGTCCACACCAAGGAAGGCAGATACCCATCTACCTATTCTTCTTTCTGTTCCTTTGTCTGTGCTGCCCAGTGAATCTCTCCCTTCTCCCACCTCACCCACAGCTCAGTTCACCTGCTCCAAATGATGGCCAGCAGCATGGTGCAGCTGCAGCCTTTACTCAGTCTCCCTTCGCCGCCCCTCTTGCAGCATATCCAAATAATGAAAACATTCAGTTGTGCAAAATTCTACTTTACTGAGACAGTGGTTACAGGAAAAGTTCTCGGTTTACATGAGGTAGACATGGGCATTGCATGCCCATAAAGGTACTAAGACTGAGGTATAGGTACTAAAGACTGGAATAAATGCTTCGTAACACGTATTCATACAGAAAAAAGTTTATCTTGGGCATAGCAAAGGCTACAGCTCTTGATGGCTTTTCAAAGACGTACATAGAGAAAGACTGGGAGCAGTTAAGGCTTCAAACAATTAGTGCAGAACCCAAGCTACTTTTCTCTGCACTTCAGCAGGTCTGCAGGAGAGAGAAAGCAGAAACTAAGACTGAGAAATTGCTCTAATTTGATCCAAACATTATGCTGGATAGCTGCATGCTCATGACCCTGACTAGAGCTTGAGTTCCCTTCTACTCCTGCAGCACTTCTGGGGACCATCTTGGTGATTAGCTTTACAGCGTATCTCCCTGGTCTCCCCATTACTTTTTGAATAAGGCCATTCTCTGCCTCCTAGCCATTTGCCTCAGTGCAACGCCATCAAGATTCAGGGCAGTCCTGAGGGGGATTCAGAGGAGATTATTATCCAGCTCACCTCCAGATGCCCTCCACTAACCCCTCCGACATCATATGAGCACCTCTAAGGCACAGCAAGAGTACCCAGCTGGATGGGGAACATAATTCTCAACACCCCTAAAGCTTCCAAGGCACAATTCGAAATCCAGACAGCGTGTACTGCACACCCAAAAATCCCAGTGCAGCCCTCCTCCATGCACGCACCACTTGCCATCTCTTGAGTTCCCGCTGAAACTGGGAAGAATCTCAGGGAGGGGAAATCAGAAATATATGTTAAAAAATGCTAGCTGGAATATGAACAATAACTGCTTTTTTTCTCCTGCCATGGCAACTGCACCAGCCATACCCTCAAGGACAGAGTCTTTATCAACAGCTGAGTGGCTGGCTAACCTGAGGAGGAAGAAACAGAAAACTCAGGCAGAAATGTTCGCAGACCTCATTACATACTCCTCCTGGAACTGAAAACAACAGAGGTGTGTGGAGGTTGTTTTTGAGGTTGGAGAGGGAAAAAGAAAGGGAGCTATCCAAAGAGAGCATTGAAGTGACCAGAGACAGCATCACATTGGCTAGACAGTGTTACCATGGCAAAAGATACTGTAGAGACAGATAGGGACATGGAGAGGCAGCTCCTAGAGGCACTACAGAAGTAGACTACTCTTCTGCAGTGCAAGCTGCTAGCACACATAGACAATCCAGTGCCCTCAACCAGGACCCAGCTACGTTCTGCAGCCCCTGGATAATACAGGGTACTGGGAACACCAGCCATGCTCTCAGAGGTCATCACCTCCTTCCCACTCCCTGGCCAAGCTCAGGGCAGAGAGAACAATTGTGCTTGGGAGCCCATCTCTGGAGACCGCTAATGCCCTGATAGCTTCCAGCTCCAACACTCAAAACCGGAAGGCCCAAGAACAAGAAAAGATGTCCTTACGTGTGAACTGGAGCACTTGCTCTCCACCTACTGCCACCATTGGTGTATTCTGCCCTGCCCTGCCCTGTGTCACTTTAAAGCTTTGGTTCATTGCTGTTAATTGAAGGATTATTTCTGGGTGTTATCAAAGAAGTTGTTGTTTAATAAGAAAAACAATTAAAATTCATTCAGAAAGTGCTAGCAAGGAATGTCACACAGAAAAACTGTAAATTGTGCTTAAGTCACAGGTTTTTACAAAGGTAAAGACATAAGCAAAATAAGGAGTTCCACAACATACCATTTCTATCACTCATAAACGAGACTGTAAGGCTCACAATCAATTCCCCTCACTTCCCATCCCACTCCCAGGGATAACAGCTGGGGGTCCAGGTGGTCGTTTTCAGGCCTGAGACTCAAAGTAAGAGCAATAGGCCTGCATGAAAGTGTTGGCCTGGCTGTTTCTATTTTCTAGTGAATGCCTTGCTTCCAGCCCTACATTTCTATGACTAATGGTGTAGACATTGCTCTGGTTATCCTGGGAGACTTATCTCATCCCCTGTTTCCCTGGGTAATGAAGCCTTGATTGCCCACGTGGACAGAAAGAAGGAACTGTTTAACTATCACCTCAGTAGTTGCAGAATGACAGTGGTGGTGCTGTTTATGAGCTAGGTGGGATGTTGAAGGAAAAAGCTTACCTAAGATTATAGTTGCATGTGGCATGTTGCACAGTATTTGTGAGAGTTAGGGAGAAAGCCTTAATAATGTCTGTAAACCTGCTGTGGTGCTCTTGAAGCACCATGAGGGAATTCCTCTTTCTGTTTATAAACTATGAGCCCTGGTATGGGTGGCAAACAACAGGCACATGGGTTCCATCAATTGCCCCATTACAGTTTGGAAACCTGATGTATGCAAAGCCATCAGTAGTCTGAGCATTACCAAGATTTATATCCCAGTGCCCCAGTACGTTATGCATGCTATTACACACCTGCATGACCATGGCCCCAAGTAGACCTCCCTTTAATAAACAGGTCAGCTACAGACTAATAACATTTGGGGCTGGCCAGCTTCCAGATTGCAACGGTGACCCCATTCTCAACAGGGCTGGGGCACTGCATGTCAGTACACTGACACTCCAGCTTCAGGGATATTCAGCACAGATCTAAAAAAGTGGTGCCTTCACCATGCTGAAATTCCCTTGCCGCTGCTGATCATCCTGGGTCTGCAGAATAACCCTTTTCATTCCTGAGCCCAGAAACCGCGCTGCACTATGTGAAGCTGCTCCAGGAACAGCTCCTGTAGTAGCATCTGCTCAGCGTCAGCCTCTTCTCCCTCATATTCATCTTTCTTCCTCTGTGATGGCTGCTGCTGATACTGATGCTGGAGGAGCTGCTGCTGCAGCCACATCATCTGCTTGTGGGGACGAGGGGCAGCAAGCAAAGTCCAAAAACCAAAGCAACCCGTCTTTGAGAGTTCAAATAAAGCCCAAGGAGCCTCTGAGTATTCATAGCTGAAAGCATAGTAGCACGCAGCATTGTTGGGTCCATGCTGGCGGACAATTAAAAAATGGTGCTAACCCACCAACAAAGATGGAAGCCTGGGCAGAAAGAGTGAAGTCATGGGCTTTTTTTTAATTTGACCCCAACTCCCAGAATTCTGGCTTCCACTATGCATCCCACAATGCACAGTGAGAAAAATCCCCAAATGCATACTGCTCAGCAGCAAAGCAAAGGACCGTGGGATACCCTCCTATAATGCCACATGCTCAGTACACAGCAAGCCCCCACCCAGTGTACACAATGATGCAAACTGAAAGCGGGCACAGCTATCCAGTGAGCACACTATTAATATGGCTTATATATAATGCACCAAATAAAATGCATCAACTCAGTGCAAACTAAACCTCCAGTATAGACAAGGCCTGATATAAACCACATTAAATCATGTGGACTAACATCAGAGTAAGAGATAACAGAATCATAGAATATCAGAGTTGGAAGGTGTCATGGTACAATTCCCCACTCTGAACCTTAGCGTCCAAAAGATGGGGTACCAGCATGAATTCCTCTAAGCTCAATTACCAGCTTAGTACTTGTAGCGCTGCCACCAACCAGGAATTCCAGTGCCTGGTACACTCTGGTCCCCCTCAAAACCTTGCCCGGGGACCCCCAAGACCCAGTCCCTCTGGATCTTAACACAAGGAAAGTAAACCCTTTCCCTCACTGTTGCCTCTCCCAGACTTCCCCTCCCTAGGTTACCCTGAAAGATTACTGTGATTCAAACTCCTTGAATCTTGAAACAGAGAGGAAAATTCACCTTTCCCTCTCCTTCTCTCTCCCCCTCCCAGACTCTCCCTGAGAGAGAAAGTAATCCTAACACAGAGAGAGAAAATTAACCTTTCTCTCCTCCTTCCCCCCCACCAATTCCCTGGTGGATCCAGACCCCGTCCCCTGGGGTCTCACTAGAATAAAAAAACAATCAGGTTCTTAAACAAGAAAAGCTTTTAATTAAAGAAAGAAAAAACAGTACAAATTATCTTTGTAAATTTAAGATGGAATATGTTACAGGATCTTTCAGCTATAGACATTGGGAATACCCTCCCAGCCCAAGTATACAAGTACAAATTAAAATCCTTTCAGCAAAATACAAATTTGAACTCCTCCCAGCCAAATACACATTTGAACTCCTTCCAGCCAAATACACATTTGCAAATAAAGAAAACAAACATAAGCCTAACTCACCTTATCTACCTAGTACTCACTATTCTGGACATATAAGAGACTGTATCAAAGAGACTGGAGAGAAACCTGGTTGCACGTCTGGTCTCTCTGAGCCCCCAGAGTGAACAACAACCAAAATCTAACAGCACACACAAAAACTTCCCTCCTTCAAGATTTGAAAGTATCCTGTCCCCTGATTGGTCCTCTGGTCAGGTGACAGCCAGGCTCACTGATCTTGTTAACCCTTTACAGGCAAAAGAAATATGAAGTACTTCTGTTCTATTAACTCTTACTTATCTGTTTATGACAGAAGGGATCTCAAGAAGTCATCTAATCCAACCCCCTACTCAAAGCAGGACCAATTCCCAAATAAATCATTCCAGCCAGGGCTTTCTCAAGCCTGACCTTAAAAACCTCTAAGGAAGGAGATTCCACCACCTCCCTAGGTAACCCATTCCAGTGCTTCACCACCCTCCTAGTGAAAACATTTTTCCTAATATCCAACCTAAACCTCCCTTACTGCAACTTGAGACCATTACTCTTTGTTCTGTCATCTGGTACCACTGAGAACTGCCTAGATCCATCCTCTTTGGAACCCCCTTTCAGGTAGCTGAAAGTAGCTATCAAATCCCCCCTCATTCTTCTTTTTTGCAGACTAAATAATCCCAGTTCCCTCAGCCTCTCCTCATAAGTCATGTGCTCCAGCACCCTAATCATTTTTGTTGCCCTCCACTGTACTCTTTCCAATTTTTCCACATCCTTCTTATAGTGTGGGGCCCAAAACTGGACACAGTACTCCAGATGAGGCTTCACCAATGCCGAATAGAGGAGAATGATTACATCCTTCTATCTTTTGGCAATGTTCCTATTCATACAGCCCAAAATTCCGTTAGCCTTCTTGGCAGCAAGGGCACACTGTTGACTCATATCTAGCTTCTCATCCACTGTAACCCCTAGGTTCTTTTCTGCAGAACTGCTGCCTAGCCACTCGGTCCTTAGTCTGTAGCAGTGCATGGGATTCTTCCGTCCTAAGTGCAGTGCTCCGCATTTGTCCTTGTTGAACCTCATCAGATTTCTTTTGGCCCAATCCTAATTTGTCTAGGTCCCTCTGTATCCTATCCCTACCCTCCAGTGTATCTACCACTCCTCCCAGTTTAATGTCATCTGCAAACTTGCATTGAGGGTGCAATCCACACCATCCTCCAGATCATTAATGAAAATATTGAACAAAACCAGCCCGAGGACCGACCCTTGGGGCACTCCACTTGATTCCGGCTGCCAACTAGACATGGAGCTATTGATCACTACCCATTGAGCCCGATAATCTAGCCAGCTTTCTATCCACTTTATAGTCCATTCATCCAGCCCATATTTCTTTAACTTGCTGAAAACTTGACCGGGTCAAAAGCTTTGCTAAAGTCAAGGAATAACATGTCCACTGCTTTCGCCTCATCCACAGAGCCAGTTATCTCATCATAGAAGGCAATTAGGTTAGTCAGGCATGACTTGCCTTTGGTGAATCCATGCTGACTGTTCCTGATCACTTTCCTCTCCTCTAAGTGCTTCAGAATTGATTTCTTGAGGACCTGCTCCATGATTTTTCCAGGGACTGAGGTGAGGCTGACTGGCCTGTAGTTCCCCGGATCCTCCTTTTTTAAAGATGGGAACTACATTAGCCTTTTTCTAGTCAGCCAGGACCTCCCCCGATCGCCATGAATTTTCAAAGATAATGGCCAATGGCTCTGCCGTCACATCTGCCAATTCCTTTAGTACCCTCGGATGCAGTGCACCCAGCCCCATAGAGCTGTGCTCATCCAACTTTTCTAAACAGTCTTGAACCACTTCTTTCTCCACAGAGGCCTGGTCACCTCCTCCCTATAATGTGCTTTCTAGTGCAGTAGTCTGGGAGCTGACTTTGTTTGTGGAGACAGAGGCAAAAAAAAGCATTGAGTACATTAGCTTTTTCTACATCCTCTGTCACTAGGTTGCCTCCCCCATTCAGTAAGAGGTCCACACTTTCCTTGACCATCTTCTTGTTGCTAACATACCCGTAGAAACCCTTCTTGTTATTCTTAACATGCCTTGCTAGCTGCAACTCCAAGTGTGATTTGGCCTTCTTGATTTCACTCCTGCATGCCTGAGCAATATTTTTATACTCCTCCCTGGTCATTTGTCCAATCTTCCACTTCTTGTAAGCCTCTTTTTTGTCTTTAAGATCAGCAAGGATTTCACTGTTAAGCCAAGCTGGTCGCCTGCCATATTTACTATTCGTTCCATCGAGATGGTTTGTTCCTGCAACCTCAATAAGGATTCTTTAAAATAAAGCCAGCTCTCCTTGACTCCTTTCCCCCTCATGTTATTCTCCCAGAGATCAGATATCACAGTGTTTTGAATGCCCTCTAGTGGTAGTTCTATTTATAATACTTCTTGGTACAGGAAATGCCTGTGATTCAATGCAGTAATAGAGTAATAGAGAGGTAATAGAGGTAATAAAGAGGTAGTGTAGCAGCAGCAATGGTAGCTGAAGTGCACCATTTGAAAACTGAAACACTGCTAAAGCATCTGCAGTAACCCCTGGGAAAAAATATTTATTCTTATTCCCTCACACAGTGACATTCAAATGACAGAGTACACACAGCTCAGAAAACAGTTTTCATCACAGTATTTATTACAATTGTCCAATGGACTCTATACATTTCATTTATGACATTGAGTCTTCAGATCACTTATGCAAATTACTTTTGCCAAATTCAACTTGCTTAGCAGGTGTGCAGATTGTTTCAGTTTAATTGGATGTGCAGGGCTTGATTCAATCTTTGTTCAGAAAAGTAAATAAAAAAAAACAGGCTTATTGCTGCACTCTAGAAGGGCAGCACAGCTTGCACTGTGTGCTGCTTTGTTTGTCTTGGCAGAGAGGTGTGTGTGAATCTGGCTATGGGTGTGGTTTCCAAATCCATGCTCCAGGCAAATATGGTCTGACTTTAACCCATACCTGTGCTTGTGCATGGTTCTCCAGTATATGCTGGACATGGGGCAGAACCCAAACTATTAATCCAAACACCTTGGAACTTTGGCTCCAGACCCAAACTTCAGGGCTAGTAGCTATTTCTGCAATAGGCCAAATGCCAGATGTAAACAACTACAATCTGTGGCATCATTTTGATCGGATTCTCTGTCTGGTGCCAAATATTATTCCATGGGGTTCTCCAGTACAGAACTCTGAGGAATTGTTTCCCCTTTTTTTTGTTCTGGATCTCCAATCTAGAATGGATTCTCTGGCTATTCATTAATGGCACATTAGGGACCAGAAGAGTATCTGTGTTTAGTATTTTGTAAGAAATGAACAGTCTTCATTCTGAACTACAGGCACCATGCAGTTTAGCAAACCCATGTAACTGGGCATGACATAGAGAAATAAACAAAACTAGAAGTGAGAGGCTCCTGGAGTCTAGTTTTGGCTCTAAAATTGACTCCCTCAGAATCCCTGGAAAAGTTACTTAACCCAGCTGGTGCAGTTTCCCCATCTGTAAAATGGGGTTCACAATATTTACCTCACAGAGGTGTGGGGAAGATTAATTAGTTAATGTTGGTAAAGAATTTATAATCTTAAAACAGTAAGTAATATTGTGGGTATGACTAGGAAGTTAGTTAATAGTCACACTTGTGCAGTGTATATACACTCGCAGATAGATGAATATCAGATACATCTAGCACCTTCCAGCCAAGATTTTCAGTGCTCTTTATAAATGTTAATGAATTAGCAACCTAGTGAAATAGATGAGTATTAGCCCCATTATACAGATGGGGAAACTAAGTCATAGAAAGATTAAGTGATTTGCCTAAGGTGACAAGAAAGTCAGTGGCATGTCTAGGAATGGACTAGATCTCTTGATTCCTACAGCTGTGCCTTGACAACAAAACCAACTTTCTACATATATTTGGCCCAATTTCTCATGTCCTGTTTGGGACTGTTGCAAGGGCAAATCACATGCAGCCTTGTCAGATCTGTAGAGCTGGCCAATACATATTGCAGCACTTTACAGTATAGGTTACAACATTTGATAACATGTCATGCCTCTTACAGCAATATGCCCCAGTTAAACATGCACATCTTAAAAGCTCTCTTGTTACTGAGAGAATGCCATAAACTGCTTCAATCCCTTCTCATGTTGGAGCACAGACTAGCAATTTCTGTTCAGTTGTTTTTTCTGAAATAGCTAAACCAAACCAAGGCTATGTCTGACTTATTTGACTCTTACCCCTATTCTAGCTGTCAGAAATGAAATACTGCACAGATGAGCGAAAATAATTCCAATACAGAATTATGGGACAAAATTCCCCAGGATGGCAAAACCACAGGACACCACTACACTGGATTTTGCATGTGGTTCTCTATCAGCTGACATACAGTCCTTGTGAAATCACAGGGACAGCAGGCAGGCAACTCTATATTGACTGAGCATTCAAGGAAGTTCACGTGTTTGTTTCAGCCAGGATATGGAATATATTGAATTCATAAAATAGCAGGAATGTGGACTGGAGGTAGATTAAACCTAACGTGTGGCGCCTCACCAGTCAGTGTATGTAGAGAGTGGTAACCTGTGGATCATGCCAATGTATATGGAGTAGGAGAGGCCAAGGTAAAGGAACCTCTAACCTATAAAAGCAGGATAATAGGCAGACTGTTAAAGATGGTATTGGAACCTTAATTTCCTGATACAGTAGCATTTATGGTTGTAAAACTATGACATTCTCCTACCACTGACTAATGGAGTAGTCCATCCTTAACTAGAACTGTATTTGAGTTCAGATTTTTGTCTCAGTTTCCCTAGTTTATTTTCTGTGGGAGACAAAAGGTTTGGCTGTTGTGCACACACTCCTCAAGAACAGCAATAGGAGCCTGTTTCCCTGAGTCTGCAGTTCATCTGTAAACTAGTGATCTGATGGAACTCTCTTCTGCCATCTAGTGATAAACTGGGGAAAAGACCTCTGGAGCAGACCATATTTGCATAGATACACCTACTTTGCCAAGGTGATCAGTGGACATACATGCTTTGCCAAAGTGATCAATTTTGTCTGTTTAGGGTCAAAAGGCACTTAAGGCTTGGATGCAGGGGTAATGACATGTTTTATCCTTACTGTATGACTAACGGACAGCAGAACTGTACTTAACCTAACTGAGGGCGTCACCCTAATATTTAACCTCACTCGTGAGCATTGCGTAGTGAAGTAAATGCTAGTAAAATCAGGGTGGGGGTGGCAGGTGTAGGTCAGACAGATGGACTCTGTTTAAAATTTCTAGATGCTATTTGACCTGACCCCTCTGGTATACAGAGGTGAAAGTAAGCCAGTACGGACCAGTAAGAAAAGGTGCAATAGCTACCGGCAAGAAAAGGGAGCATTCTCTCCCTCTCTGCCTCTGCCTCCTGGCTCCAGCAAAATTGAGGGTCTGGGAGCCCAGCTCCACGAATGTTCGGTGCCAGGTTTTCCCCCTGGCCCCACTTGCTGTTCCCCTGAGTGTGCCCAGGACCCCCTTTGCTGCCCCCTTGCACCTCCCTGGGTCCAGGAGCAGAGCGTTTGTCTCTCCCCATCCCCTGCAGCTCCATGCTGCCTTCCTGTATTAACTGCCACCACAGGGTCCTAGTGCCCCCCTTCACTATTGCCAGCGCAGTCTGCCCTTCCCCCTTGGACCCTTTCATTTTCCAGTGGGACCCTCCACCAGTACAGCCGTCTCCCTGCCCACAGTCACTGCTCTTGCCCCACGCTGGGCAAGGGGCAGCCCCAGTGAGGCTACAGTGAGGGGCAGCAGCAGGGAGGAGGTGCACATGTGATGGAAGCCCCCCCCCCCAGCATGGCACCCACCACAGGGGAGGCAAGGGGGATTCCTGGACCTGAGAGGGGCCCTAGGAGCACGTGCAGTGACAGTGGGGGGGGGAGTGAGTGTGCTGCCAGGGGGGAGAAGGGGGTCCCTACCCCAGAGCTCACTGCTGCCAGCAGGAAGAGGACTGGGGGGAGTCCTTCTCTCTGGCTCCAGTCCCAGGGCAGCCTGCCTGCACCCCAAACTCATCCCCAGCCCTGACCCACCCCAGAGCCCACACCCCCCACCAGAGGCCTCATCCTCCCCGCACTCCAATCCTCTGTCCTAGCCCTGAGCCTCTCCAACATCCCAAAACCCTCATCTCCAGCCCCAGCAAGAGCCCTTATCCCCCTGAACCCTAACCCTCTGCCTCAACCCTGATTCCCCGCCCACACCTGAAGCCTCTCATCCCCACCCACACCCCAAATCCACCACCAGCCTCACCCCACAGCCCTCACCCCTTCTCCTCCTCCCTCCACATCCCCTCTTATCCCCAAACTCCCTCCCAGAACCTGCACCTCCTCCTTCCACACTCCCTCCCATCCCCAAACTCCCTCTCAGAGCCTGCATCCTGCACCCCTCCTGCACCCCAGTCCCCTGCCCCAGCCCAGGGTCTGCACCCCAGACCTCCTCCCCCACCCAAACTCCATCCCAGAGTCTTGGGCAGGTGGGGGGTGGAGTTTGGGGGGGCAGAGTTTGGGCAGGGCAGGTTCTGGGCACCATCAAAATTTCTACAAACCTGCCACCCCTGCCGGCAAGAGCTGGTGCGCCATACCAGGGTGGACCAGCTTCCTGAGGCAGGAATTTACTGGGCTGGCACCCAGGGCCCTTTAAATTGCTGCCAGAGCCCTGCTGCCAGATCCATGAGGTAGCAGCTGCAGGGCTCAGGTGGCGATTTAAAGGGCCCAGGGCTCCTGCCGCCACTACCAGCCCAAGCCCTTTAAATTGCCGCTGGAGCCCCACTGCCGCTACCCCAGGGCTCCTAGGACAATTTAAAGGGTCCGGGCCCTTTAAATAGCCCCCGGAGCCTGCCGGAGCCCTAGGGTAGCAGCGGCAGGGCTCTGGTGGCTATTGGAAGGGTTCAGGGCTCCTGCTGCCTCTACCACCCTAGACCCTTTAAATAGCCACCGGAGCCATGCTGCCGCTACCCCAGGGCTCCAGCAGCAGGGCTCCGGAGAAGATTTAAAGGGCCCTGGAGGGTAGTGGCAGCAGGAGCCCTGGGCCCTGCTGCTGGAGCCTGGGGCTCCGTTGGCAATTTAAAGGGCCCAGGGCTCTGATGTGGTAGCAGCAGCTAGAGCCCTGGGCCTTTTAAATTGCCCCATTTAAATTGCCCCTGAACCCCAGGGCTCCCAGCCAGCTCTGCAGCTGGGAGCTCAGGGGGTGATTTAAAGGGCTTGGGGCTTCCAGATGCTGCTACCACAGCCCTAGCCCCGGGCCCTTTATATCCTGATTTAAAGGGCCTGGGGATTTAAAGGCTCCACCTCTTCTGGTGGAGGCCACGCCCCTCCTCCGGATTCCGGAGTACCGGCAAGTTCTTTAAGGTACTTTCACCCGTGCTAGTACATAAAGACAGAGCTGATTAGAGTCTTTGTTTCTGCTCAGCGATCACTTTAGCTGAAATCACTGATGAGCAGGTCTGGGGGAAGGTGTGGGAACATAGTGTTCTGGTGGAAGACAATTCAGAGGATGCAGCAGCAGTTAGGTTCCGCATTACCTGGTGAAATTGCTAAGAACTGGGCTAGCTGGGAGATTCTCAAAACACAACATCACAGCTAAAGGCATCAGCGAGAAGCAGCCGTGGTGCAGCAACAAGCAGCAGAGGCCTCCCTTATCCACTCCCAGGGCTGGAGAGGAACCTACCTGAAGGCAACCCTGCACTGTGGGACTTCGTTGACCTTGGGGTCTGCTGCAGAAGGGGAGGGGAAGTAATGTGACATTCATTTATCGTACTTTCACACTGCAAGGTGGGAAAGTGAGACCAAGGAACTGTGGAGCTTTGTAACTTATAGTATGTGCTTGTCCCTCCATCTTCTCCTTCCCAGAGGTGTTTTTTCCCTGATTGTCCTTCTTCCAAATCTCTGTTGCCCACTCTGCTACCCACCCCCAGGTTCTCTTTGCTCTTCCCCAGTCCTTACACCTTCACCCTCTGGTGCCTTCTCTCAATCCCCTCCACAGCCACCCAGACTCGCTCTTTCTTCCCCCTGATTCTTAATGCCAATTTCATAGACCTACTTTTTAATTTAAAGAATGCTTGGAATGAGTGGAGCTTGGGACATTCGCCAGATGTCTGATGGGAATTATAATACACCAGGGAACTTTTGGGAGGAGTGGGGATAAGGGGCAGTTGTTGTAAATGTAGTTCTAATTACAATGGATCTGACTTTTGTAGCTTGAGAGCATCTTTGTTCTATACTCAGCCCTGGTCTACACTGGGGGGGTTGGTGGATCGACCTAAGATTCGCAACTTCAGCTACAAGAATAGCGTAGCTGAAGTCGACGTATTTAGGTCTATTTACTGCGGAGTCTTCACGGAGCTGAGTCAGCTGCTGCCACTCCCTCATCAACTCCACTTGCACCTCTCGCAGCGGTGGAGTACCGGAGTCAACGGAGAGCACTCGGGGATCGATTTATCATGATAAAATCGCTCCCCGATAGATAGATTACTACCTGCCAATCCGGTGGGTAGTGTAGATGTACCCTCAGTGTTTAGGGTAAATTAATTAAAAGTCCCTCAGACCAATACTCTATATTTTCCCTGTTCACAAAATACTGGTTGAGTCACAAGCTTTAGTGTCTGCTACAGGCTTCTAGGAAAGACAGTAGTGGTGAGTGAGGACCTGAAAAACAGCTACATGTTTCAAACACAACTAAAACTTTGTTTCCAACCTGCTTTCCATTAAGAGCAGACTTGAACCAAATAAACAGAAGAGTAACCAGGTAAGGTGGTGAAATGAGAAGAGGAAAAAAACAACCAGTATGAAACAAACCACTGCAAAATTGTTGTCAGTCTAGAATCTGTGGGCCTGATTCTCCACTGTGTTACACCAATTTTACACGGCTCTAACTGCATTGAAAGCCTACTGTATAAGTGCTGTAACACAGTGGAGAATCAGGGCCTGTAATGGAGTAACACAGACCAAACTACAGTTCTGTTCACTTTGTAGCAATGACGTCTCAATCCAGCACTATACATCTTTGCAACCTGTCACCACCCATCATCCCAACCCAGACACAGAGTGAGGCTGTGAGCTCTGGGTCTTTTATTTATGTTGGTGGTCAGTGCTTTCTCTGACCTGATTTTAGTGTTCAGAGTTATAAAACAGATTGGGACAGATCTTCAGCTGGTGTAAACCAATGTTGATGGAGTGATGCTGACCTACATCCACTAACTATCTGGCCCATTATATGCAATAAATCAATACTGGAGAATTACCAAAAAAATAATTTGCATATAAGTATTTTGGTCAGAGGAAAGCAGATTCACTGCTATGTATGAAGTTTTCCTTTTTAAAAATATTTATACTCATGAAGAGTGTTGGATTGGACAGGCGTATAGTGGCCAGACCTCTGTATATTCTCAAGGCTGGTATGGTGCAGTCAATGACAGTATCACCTTCTCCACAATTGCTCTCTGACCTCCCCAGAATGCTTGCATCAGGTCCTGGAAGGACCACTATGGAACGAGAGGATAGTTTAAAATAATCCTTTTTTTCCACAGGAGCACTAGCATAGTCAGACTGCCAGCGCTTTAACCAACGTGACCTGCTCAGAGCAGAGTTAGGCAAATGTTGTGGTAAAAATGCTGCTGGCCCCTCAGCTACCACTGCTGCTACGGGTAGTGGAGCTGCACCCAGAGGTAATGCAACAGCAGGATATATAAAGAAAAATGCTAGTTCTGGAAAGGCCTGTGGTTCATTCAGAGGTTGGCCTCTGTGCTGAGATTTCTGGCGTTTACCGCCAATTTTAGTGGTAGCTTTATGAAGCTCTCTGCACTAGGAACTGGATTTCCACAAAACTCATTTAATCTACACTACCAAACCCATCTGGTGGTAAGAACCTTCAGTTACTGCTGACCTGGGCTGACTCAAACTGATAATCTGGCTCTGTGTATAAGTAGCTGTCCCTCGAACCCATCCATCCCCGCAAGACAGTATTTATGCCATTAAAACCTAGAGACAACATACTGTGACAAAGTTCCTCCTCTACTTTGGTGGGTCCTGCGCTTATTGGCAGATTAGCTCACCTCAGTGATCTTCCCCACAGACTGGGTCAACTCCTCCTGTGTCTGATCAGGAATTGGGAGGTTTGGGGGGAACCCAGGCCCACCCTCTACTCCGGGTTCCAGCCCAGGGCCCTGTGGATTGCAGCTGTCTATAGTACCTCCTGTAACAGCTGCATGACAGCTACAACTCTCTGGGCTACTTCCCCATGGCCTCCTCCAAACACCTTCTTTATCCTCACCACAGGATCTTCCTCCTGGTGTCTGATAATGCTTGTACTCCTTAGTCCTCCAGCAGCACACCCTCTCACTCTCGGCTCCTTGTGCCTCTTGCTCCCAGCTCCTCACACGCACTTCCTCTCCTCTGGCTCCCCCCTCCCTGACTGGAGTGAGCTCCTTTTTAAATGCAGGTGCCCTGATTAGCCTGTCTTGATTGGCTGCAGGTGTTCTAATCAGCCTGTCTGCCTTAATTGGTTCTAGCAGGTTCCTGATTACTCTAGTGCAACCCCTGCTCTGGTCACTCAGAGAACAGAAAACTACTCATCCAGTGACCAGTATTTTTGCCCTCTACCAGACTCCTGTACCCCAGTGGCCTGGATCTGTCATATATCCCTCCCCCCTGCTCAACACCAAGGGGTTGGGCAGCTTGGGATGCCAGACAGTGCACATGTGACAAGCCATCGGCATTACCGTGACGGCTCCCTGCTCTGTGTTGCACATGGAACTGGAAAGGTCGGAGGGATAAGAACCACCTGGTCACCTTTGTGTTCTTCTCCTTGCTTCACTGCATCCATTGAAGAGAGGCATGGTCGGTCACGAGGACAAATCTGCGCCCAAGCAAGTAGTAGCGCAATGCTTCCATGGCCCATTTTACGGCGAGGCACTCTCTCGCCACCACTGCATATTTTTGTTCCCTTGGAAGGAGTTTCCTACTGAGGTAGAGAATTGGGTGTTCCTCCTCCCCAACCATCTGTGATAGAATGGCCCCTAACCCTACTTTCGATGCATCTGTCTGCAGGATAAATTCCTTGGTGAAATCAGGGGCTATCAGTATGGGGTTACTGCAGAGGGCAGTCCGTAGGTCTGTGAATGCTTCCTCTGCTGCGTCAGACCATCTCACCAGATCAGGTCCACAGGCTTTCACTAGGTCTGCCAGGGGGCTTCCCCTTGTGGCAAACTGAGGGATAAATCGCTGATAATACCCCACTACACCTAGGAATGCCCGGACTTATTTCTTGTGACGTGGTCGGGGCCAATTTTGGATGGCCTCCAACTTGTTCACTTGGGGTTTTACCAGACCTTTTCCCACAATGTAGCCAAGATATTTGGCCTCTGTAAACCCTATAGCGCACTTGGCAGGGTTTGCTGTAAGGCCAGCTCGCCTGAAGGTATCAAGGACTGCCTCCACCTTCTCTAAGTGGGTTTCCCAGTCTGGGGTATGAATGACCACATCGTCCAAGTAGGCAGCAGCATAACTGTTATGCAGGCGTAATAGCTTGTCCATGAGGTGCTGGAAAGTAGCTGGGGCCCCATGTAGTCCAAAAGGGAGGACAGTATATTGAAAAGACCATCTTGTATAGAGAACGCAGTCTTTTCCTTTGTGTCTTCCGCAAGGGGAATCTGTCAACACCCCTTTGTCAAGTCTAGGGTAGTCAAGTATGGGTATTCCCCAGATGGTCCACTAGCTCATCTATGCGAGGTATGGGCTACACGTCGAACTGGGATACTTCGTTTAGTCGCTGGAAGTCGTTGCAAAACCTTATGGTGCCATCAGGTTTGGGCACCAGCACGACTGGGCTGGACCACTGACTGTGGGATTCTTTGATGATCCCCAACTCCAGCATTTTTTTTACTTCTGCTTTTATTTCCTCCCTTTTGGCCACTGGGACCCTATAGGGCATCGTTATTCTGACCCCAGAGTTCGTGACGATGTTGTGATATGTCTCGGTGGTTGACCCGGTTTTGTGGAGAACACATCTTGGTTCCAGAAGATCATCTCAGACACCTCATTCTTTTGGTCTGGTGTTAAATCGGGAGACACTCTCACCTGTTTGGAAGGCTTGTTTTCCTGGGTTAGGTCTTTTCGGACAGTTATGCATGCCTCTTGTATGTGCCAGGGTTTCAGACGGTTGATGTGATAAATCTGTTCTTGTTTTCGGCGTCCTGGCTGCCACACCTTGTAGGTTACTTCCCCCACAGGTTCAACCACCTCATAGGGCCCCTGCCATTGGGCCAGAAGCTTGCTTTCTGCCATGGGTACCAACACCATCACCCGATCCCCTGGTTGGAACTGTCGGACTTTTGCCTGGCAATTGTAATAGGCTTTCTGGGCCCCCTGATTTGCTTTTTCCAAATGTTCCCATACAATAAGGGTGACATGGGCTATCCAGTCTCGCATCTGTATTACATGTTCTAGTATATTTCTCCCCTCATTGGGTTCCTCTTCCCAAATCTCTTTGGCGATATCTAGTATGCCACGGGGATGACGTCTGTATAATAACTCAAATGGGGAAAACCCAGTTGAGGCCTGAGGTACCTCCCGGATAGCGAACATAAGGTAGGGCAGTAGAGTGTCCCAGTCCTTCCCGTCCCGACTTACCACCTTCCTTATCATAGCCTTGAGGGTTCGGTTAAACCTTCCTACCAACCCAGCAGTCTGCAGATGGTAAACTGAAGTTCTCAGGGTATGTATATGGAGCAGCGTACAGAGGTCCTTCATTAGCTTTGACATAAATGAGGTTCCTTGGTCTGTTAATATCTCCTTTGGTAGCCCCACTCAGGCAAAGATCCCCACCAGCTCTTTGGCTATCGTTTTAGAGGCTGTGTTCCGCAGGGGGATGGCTTCTGGGTAGCGAGTAGCATAGTCCAAAACAACAAGTATATATTGGTGGCCCCGAGCCGTCTTCTCCAGGGGTCCCACTAGGTCCATGGCTATTCGCTCAAAGGGGACCTCTGTGATGGGAAGGGGCACTAAAGGTGCCCTCAGGTGGGGATGGGGACTGTGCAGCTGACACTCAGGGCAGGGCGCACAGTACCTCCCCTCTTCTTCATGTACTCTGGGCCAGAAGAACCTTCGTAGGACTCATGCCAGGGTCTTCTCTATCCCCAAGTGCCCCCCAAAAAGATGACTATGAGCAAGACTTAATACAGCATTCTGGTGTTTTTGAGGTACTAAGAGCTGCTGTACCTTCTGCCCCTGTACTGGTGCAACTTGGTATAAGAGATTCTTCTTTATTATGAAGTAGGGTCCTGGTCCCTAGGTTCTCCCTTCCACTGGAATCCCATCTATTTCAGTCACCTCCTTCATAATGTTGTTGTTCCTTGGGTCTTCAGCCTGGTCCTGTCCAAAATTTCCTCTTCCGAGGCTAATCTGCCCAAGATCTAGGGGCCTAATCTCTGTTGCCTCTACTGGTTCAGAAGCGTTAGGGTGAAGGTCAGACTCAGGTGCTTCTCCCTCCTGGGTGGCCTTCTTTTCAGCTGCTCAGGTCCGCCTACCTACGAGAGCGACCCTCTGGCTTTGGGCCAGTATTCGGATTCCCAAGGCCTTAGCTGCCCTTCTTTCCCTTTTCGACTTTCTACCCTGTCTGGGAATGGAAAATAAATCTGGGGATATTTCAGAGAAGACTAGGGGTTGACAGTCTACTGTGGATGCCTCACTAACTTCAGGGTTCCCTTCTTTCTCCAATCCTCCTACTGGGAGTAAGTCTCCAAACCCTGGGAAGTCCCTCCCTATGAGCACTGGGTATGGGAGTTTAGGGACTACACCTGCTGCTACCTCAGTAGTGTTCCCCTGAATCTCAGTTTTTACTGAGATGGTGGGGTAATAACCAACTGTCCCATGGACACATGTTATCCCTGTACGCTTAGCCCGCAGCAGCTGACTACACTTCACAAGCTTCCCCGAGACAAGCATGATAGCACTCCCCGAATCAACCAGTGCTGTGGTCTCTACCCCATTTAGCTTTACTGGTCTGGTGTACATATGTGGGGTTAGTGAGACCCCTACAAGGTGGATTAGGGAGCATGGGTCTGCCCAGTTCCTCAGGTTACACTGCATAGGCTCCTCAGCATTGGGACACTGTGCTGCTATATGTCCCCACTCCCCGCAGGCATAACATCTGTATGGGGCCTTAGGCATTCCCCGGTCTCTTGGTTTGGGCAGTCTAACATCACGATCCTCTTCTCCCTCAGTGCTCCAACTCTTTGTGGCTTCTGGTGGGCCTTCAGCCCCTCTCTTTTTCCACCTGTGATCTCCAGGTTGCCCAGTCACCCAAGCTCTAGGGCTTGGTGCTGCTAGTTTAACCCGGGGTGCCTCTTCCTTGATTGGTCAGGTCAGCTCCCTCGCTCTCCTTTGCCTCTCTATCAATGCGACAACCTCATCATCGGTGGAGGGTTCGTTCTGGCTTACCCAAGCATGAAGGTCTGGTGGTAGCCCCCTCATGTATCGGTCGATGACCAGAACCTCTAGTATCTTTTCCGGACTCTGGGATTCCGTTCACAACCACTTTTGTGTGAGATGGATGAGGTCATACAATTGGGACCGCGGGGTTTTGTTTTCCTGGTACCTCCACTCGTGATACCGCTGGGCCCGCACTGCAGTTGTTACCCCAGATCTGGCCAGAATCTCTGCTTTCAGTTGGGGGTAGTCTGCTGCAGCCTCTTCAGGCAGATGATAGTAGGCCTTCTGGGCCTCCCCACACAGGAATGGGGCAAGGATGCCAGACCACTGATCTTGAGGCCAGGCCTCCCATAGGGCTGTCCTCTCAAAGGCCAGAAGGTATGCCTCTACATCATCCTCCCACATCATTTTCTGCAGCCAATGGCTGGCCTGTATGATCTGCGTCCCATCATGGCCACAGTTCAGCTCTGTAAGGGTCTTTACCTGGTTTACCAGTCCCGCAACATAGCTCGGTCTTGAGAAGCCTGGTCCATCAGCAGGCGATTAGTCTCTTGTTGCAGCCGCACTACCTCCTGTTGGGCAGCTGCCTGGACACGGATAGCCTCCTGCTGGGCCTCCATAACTTGTATCAATGCCCATACTAGGTCATCCATTGTGGTGAAAAGAAAATAAACCCTCTACTTTTTTTTTAAATCATCCTCCTTCTTCTGCCGTGCTGTGCACATCAAAATCCCACCACTGACACCAGTTGTGACAAAGTTCCTCCTCTACCTTGGTGGGTCCTGTGCTTATTGGCAGATTTGCTCACCTCAGTGATCTTCCCCACAGTCTGGGTCAACTCCTCCTGTGTCTGATCAGGAGTTGGGAGGTTTGGGGGGAACCCGGGCCTGCCTTCTACTCTGGGTTCCAGCCCAGGGCCCTGTGGATTGCAGCTGTCTATAGTGCCTCCTGTAACAGCTGCATGACAGCTACAACTCCCTGGGCTACTTCCCCATGGCCTCCTCCAAACACCTTCTTTATCCTCACCACAGGATCTTCCTCCTGGTGTCTGATAATGCTTGTACTCCTTAGTCCTCCAGCAGCACACCCTCTCACTCTCAGCTCCTTATGCCTCTTGCTCCCAGCTCCTCACACACACTTCCTCTCCTCTGGCTCCCCCCTCCCTGACTGGAGTGAGCTCCTTTTTAAATGCAGGTGCCCTGATTAGCCTGCCTTGATTGGCTGCAGGTGTTCTAATCAGCCTGTCTGCCTTAATTGGTTCTAGCAGGTTCCTGATTACTCTAGTGCAACCCCTGCTCTGGTCACTCAGAGAACAGAAAACTACTCATCCAGTGACCAGTATTTTTGCCCTCTACCAGACTTCTGTACCCCACTGGCCTGGGTCTGTCACAATACCCAGATATTCCAGTAACTGCGGCCTAAGAGACGTTGATTACCTAGATCAGTGGCTAGATTAGAGCACCAGCCATGGAGAAGCTGAAGAATTGTAGAGTGAAGAGCTAAAATAAGTCACAACATGAACCACAAATTATTTTTAGTTTTGTTTTAGTTGATTGTAATTTAGCATAAGATGATTAAAGTGAGGGAGTAGTAGTATAGATGCAAAGCAGACAGAATGCAGACAGGTTCTATGCAGGCTTCCCCACAAATCTCTGCCCAAGGGATTCAAACAGGCTATTGGTATTATTGGATTTATCACCCACTGATGTGAGGTGGCTCAATGCAAGTGGTAGTGAGAAACTCCAATGGGACGCCAGTGAGTCTGTTGTGTGGGAGGAACAGGCTGGGAGGAAGAGAGATTGGAGGACTGAGAGTCAGTATCCACTAAGATGTGCTAGGGAAGGAAGTTTAAAGGAGTCTGAGCCTGATGTATTCTTAGGTGCATGCCCTGACCTGCCAAGAGTGCACCTCTGTCTTAACTTGCAAAAACCCAGATATTCCAAACCTCTCTTGATCAGGGGTTGCCAGCTATCCTGATTTGTACCACGTTGCAGGGTACTTTAAGAATATGGAAACTGGGGTTGAAAAGTGGAGAAATGTCTGCTAGAGGACCATCCCCACTCTCCAGAATGAGACCACCAACTTCAGCAGTCTCCTACAATCAGGCACGTCTGCAGGAGGTCCATCAGAGCTGCGGGACGGGCGACCGGCAAAGCACCCCCTGTGGCGTGCCGCCGTGCTTGGGGCGGCGAAATGGCTAGAGCCACCTCTGCCTACAGTGAAAGGCAAGGTCATTGACACACTGTGGAGCAGACAAAAAAAATCATATTTAGTAAAACTGGCCCTGGGTCAACAAATCATATTCTGAACTCTAGATCAGAAGACTCTGAAGCCTGGTTCCCAAGTGGGGCATTGGGATGCTACTTAAATAATAATACAACCAAAGGAAGCCCCAGTTAATACCTCCAGAGCATATAGTCTAAACAGACAAAACAATTGACACATGAAGTGCCTTACATGAGCGGAAGCTTTGACAAACGTGGCACAGCATTTCTTCCTGACGTGTCTACCCTGGTTGGCTTGGTGGAAGACAAGAGGTTTAGGGAAAGATTTGAATAGAGTGTGAGGCTGTTTTGCATTCTAGGGCAGGAGGGAGTTCCCCACATAAGGGGAAGAAAATCTGAAAGGAGAGTAGAAAGCAAAGTGAGTGGGGAGCAAGATTCATTGGCAGAACGAAGGAGGGTGAAGGTGGGAATATTGGCAAATAGGAGCTCAGATGTACGCACAGTTGGAGCTATGTAGAGTCTTGAAGTGGAGGAGGAAAAGTTTGAACTTGATATGAGAGAGGGAAACCAATGGAGGACTGCAAAGGAAGGAGTGTCATGTAGACTGCAGCAGATGAGGAAGATGATAGTCTGTTCTCAGATGAGAAGGATCACAGCTTCCATCAACCCACATGTGATAAATGTCTATGCATGTACATATAAAACCATATCCATATATGTCCATGCTCCTTTGTGAAACTCCATTTATGAGCGGATTCATATATGCTAGATCTTATTTTTCTTCCAATTCAGGGAAACCCCTCAGGGTTGAAACATCAGCTGCTTTCTGTTACACTGCCATTTGTTATGTAAAATAACTCCGATGTTTCTTTTTTTCCTTGCCCCGGTAGTTTTTCTATTTTTCTGCTGTGTTTATCTTTAGTAGGTTTTGGCTTCTTAGCCTTCTTTTAACATGCACGATAGCTCTTTTAGTTATTGCATGAGCAATATTAAAAATAGGATAAAATTGGCCCATCTCTATATTTAAAAGGCACAAAAGGCCCTTTAGAAGAGCCTACCACATTACTAGCTAACTGCTTGGTTAAGCCATACAATGTAGGTCTGAGTCCAACCATCCAGCAGCATAGGAGGTATTTACATTAGGGGGTTTTGCTTAGGCCACTAAAAAGATAGGGCCTATTTGTAAAATTCAGATCTGGATCCAGGTTCAGATTTTGAACACCCAGTGGTTACATGGTATTTGGATTGGAGTTTGGGACCATCACTAACATAAGATTTGACATCCAACTTATTATACTTAGAATAAAATCTCTGTATAGTATACTGTCATGCTACACTATACTTGCTAATATTTTTCAGACCTTTTTAAAGTCATGTTAGGTTGACATATTCTTTGAATTTATGTGCAATACATTGTGTAATGAACTACATATCCATGTCATCATCACATTGTAATTCTTGTCCTAAACCGTCCTCTTTCCCCATTTTTGTTTATTCTTTTTACTTTTTTGTGTGCATCTAGGTTTCACCTGTAAAGTTTTTTAAGGTAAGGCCATCTCTCTACATAGCCCTATTAAGCACCTAGCACATTTATGGGTACTCAGAAATAAATATCAGTTAATGCACATATCATTATGGGTATGGGAAATTTCATGTATTTCTGAGCATTGCAGTTTTACACCGAGATAGCTTTCTCCAGGTGCATGGGTAATGTACATAATTTCTGTTTTAAAGATCCCTCCCATCCCCTCATTCAGAACAAAACTAGAGATTTAAAAAAATGTTTTTTTTAATTCAGTACAATATGGCAAACAAGGATATAATCAAACACACTTTTCATGAGATGCTCATTGTAAATCAGCAAGGTTCCCAAGAGCAAGTAAGTGATATGTTTAAAGATACTTCTGTGAGATTATTCAGAGCAGAGATGTGTAGCTGCCAGTACTACTGTCCTGTAGTGACTTGATAATGGACTTACTAGACTTGCCTGCTTTAGAAAAAATCACTGTGCAGGATCTCTTTGAGAATAAATAATGACTTTGAACATCATAGCCCAAGGGCTACTATGAGGGGAAAAAATTAAAATGACAGGATTTCTCTTTTATGATTCTTCTGTGAAAGACTTGAATTTCACAGATATCATACGTACAGAATGATTTAATGATGCAAAGGGGAGAGTAATATTTTCTTTAGGGCCATTTTCCATTTTCACTTATACCAGGGTAAAGCTGGAGTAATGCCATTGACTTCAGGGGAATTACTCTAGATTCATAGTGATCTAACTGAGGCTGGAATCTGACCCTTAGTTAAGAACATGTGAGTCAGGTTTAATTAGCAGGCTAGCCAGAGTGCTATAACCACAGAGCAGTGACTTCCTGAACTATGGGATTTGCCATTTTGGGAAATGGAGTCTTATACGAGGAAATCTGGGTATAAATCAAGGATTCTCGGGACAAATTATTTGGTGGCCTCGGAGTGCAATGGCCACTCTTGCTGGTGGCCACACTGACACTTTTTCCTAAAATACTTCATTAGCTTTAGGAAAAAACAAATAAATATACACATATACACGTCCAAATTGTTGTAATGTATTTATTGCTAGCTAGTAAGTCTGTTGTGAAAAGTGATATTAACACAGACACAAGTATCACTTTTCATAGTAGATTTACCCATCACTGGCAAGCCTGGGGGCAAATTAAGCCCTAGATGGGAGATTGTGGGAGACCGGGAGTGTGTGGCTGGGGGAAGGCTGAAGTCCTAAGCCTAAAGTTGAGAGCCCCATTGCCCCTGGGAAGGTGGGGAACTCACCGGCTGCCTGCTCCTCCAGCATTGTGCCCCAGGGATCTCCAGAGGAGGGCAGGGTCCAACCCCTGCTGGCAACTCCAGCAACTAACACCAAAGTGGTGCATCCACCACCCCAATCACAGCCCAGGAGCCTGTGGTCACAAGAAAAGCCCCTGGTGGCTGTATTTGAGCAATGCTGGTATAAATGGAGAAAAAAAATAGGCCTCGTACCTAGGGACTCTCCATATTGTGTTGATTCACTGCAAACGCTACAGTCATCACAGTGTACTCCGTACCACAAACATAAACAAGAATTTATCATTGGAGAGAGCCAATAGCTCATCTATTGTTATTATTTATTATTTGTATTTTTGTAGCACCTAAATGCCCCTGTCATGGACCGGGGCCCTGTTGTGCTAGGTGCCGTACTAACAGAACAAAGACAGTCCCTCCCCCAAAGACCTTACAATTAAAAGTGTCCCCTTTGAATCACAGAACCACAGGACTGGAAGGGACCTCAAGAGGTCATCTAGTCCAGTCCCCTGCACTCATGGCAGGGCTAAGAATGATCATTAGTGGCATCACTTTTTACATTGCTGAATTGCAGCCACTTAAGAGATGGAAGAGTGCAGCTGTTAAACAGCACACAGCAACACTAAGCAGTAAGAGGAAGTGAAGGGTATTTTGATCACCTTCAGCTGCAGGGGGAATTTTAGATAGGCAGCATGTAATTTTTCCTCCATTGAAATTTAGTCAAGACTCCCACATTCATCTATCTGTTATGACAACAAATGGCAAGGTATTGGTAATGACCAAGGGTACTTAACACCTCTGTGACCAGAACCGGCTCTAGGATTTTTTCTGCCCCAAGCTCAGGTGGGGCTGGGGCTCGCAGGTGGCGCTGGAAGCGGAGGGAGTGATGTCACCTTCTCCCAGCACCTGCAGGCGCTTTACCCCCTCCCCCGTCCAGCCGTGCAGAGAAGCCCTGATATAAGGGGTGGCACAAGGCAGCACAGCAGCCAGTGCACAGATGAGGTGACACAGCTCCAGCTCCCCAGCAAGACTTGCCGTCTCCTCCCGAGGTAGCGGCTGGGCCCTGGCAGCTCAGCATCCTGAGGCTGGGGCTTCCCCTTCCAGCTGCTGCCGGGGGCGTGGCACCCTTGCCCTGTCTAAATGGTGCAGCTCCGAGAGCGCAACTACCCCCCAAAAAAAGGATGGGCAGAATGTCACCCCTGGAAGTGTGCCGCCCAAAGCACGTGCTGGCTTTGTGTGTGCCTAGAGCTGGCCCTGTCTGTGACTGCGTATTGCAGCACTGCTACGGGGGCTTAGTTCCACAGTCCTTTCTGACACTGAGTAGCACTTATTCATTGGAAAGGTCTCATTGACTTCATGATAACAACTGTACATGCGCGCAGCTCATTGTAAGGGTGGCAAACTTGTGCCCCAATTTTTTATTCTCTCTTTTTCTAATCTCTCTCTATAAAGGTAAATATGGGGAAAGAGGCTGTGTTGGGATCTGCATCAGGCCAGGACTGAGAGCAGAGTGAGTGCATATTTTACAGTTTTTTCCGTTTCCACTCCTTGCCAGTCTGTCTGAGCAGACTCCTCCCTCAATGTGGAGAGAGAGATGCAACAGCTTTCTGCCCAAGTTATCATTTCTATACACTGGATTTAGACAGAAGAAAAAAAGTTTATTAACTACAAAAGATAGATTTTAAGTGATAGCAAACAGATCAGAGTACATTACCTTAGTAAATAAACAAAACCGCAAACTAAGTTTAACACACTAGATAGGTAGGATATGAATTAGCAAATTCTCACCCTGAGTGATAAACAGGCTGGCAGATTCTTAAGGCACAAGCTGCCGTGGCTTTCCCAGATTTTCATACATAGGCTAAAAATCTCTGTAGCCTTGGACCATCACTTCCCACAGTTCAGTCCTTGCCCCTCAAGTGTTTCTAGGTGTGCTGTTGTAGAGAGAGTAAGATGCCATCATGATATCATGTCCCCCTTTTATATCTTCTTCCCACTTGCTGGAAAGCGATTTTGCTGTGACCTGAGTCAAACAGTTCCCATTGTGTAGTGCTATCTCTGAGCAGTTTCTATTGTACAAGTTCCTGGGGAAAACCTTGTGCTTCTGTGCATTTCCTCAATAAGCCATTAACATCATTTGGCCTTTTTACTGTTGTACCTGAAAGGTTGCTTGTGGGTGTTTTCAACCTCACCACATATTTCAGGAAAACATACACAGCCATAACTTCACATACAATCCAATGAAATATTAATGTCTAGCAGATCAAGACTTTTAGAATGATACCTCACAAGGCACATACTTTGTACAAAACACATCCTAATTACATGACAGTGGTGAATATTGGGGTTCCAGGGTGTCACAGTGACTTTATAGATTTTTGGCCCTTTAAAATTCCCCCTCTCAAAGGTACATAGTATCCAGTGTACAGAAGTAGTATCCCTACAGCATCATATGCATTTATTATAGAGTCATAGTCATGGTTCTATGGTTAACACCATTACTAACATTTTATTGTAAGCCATGTCCTTTACTCCACTACAAGTTATCAAAATACTCCGGTTAATATTAATATTCTCAGAGACCTTTCCAGGCCAGTGGATTTCTTGAAGGCAATTTGCCAAGACATTGGTGTCAATAGTGAGAATTTACTTGTATTTAAAAAGTTTGCTTCTCCACTCATAACTCAGCTGATAGGTTTCATGACTTCAAAGTGTACCTATATGTAAGGCCTGCTCAGTCTATAGGAATCTTCTCATTAGCATTAATGTTAGCTGGACAAAGCCTGTAGTCTCTCCTAATAATTAGTGCATGGATTGTTTGGTCCAAAAGACGGGGAAGGCAGATGGGGTCGGGGAGGTCCATGGTGGTAACTTTAAGTTAACAAAGGATTGTTTGTTGTTTTATTTTGTTTAAGCACTGTTATATGGGAGAATGAAAGCGGATGAACTCTCATATGCTATAAAGAGGAAATGCTGATACATTTGGAATTGATTCTTCACTGACTTGCACCTTGTGCATCCGTTGCACTTGTTCAAAGAGGGTGTAAAATGCAACTGTTCTAATTTGTTAGCATTTTACATGCACTGAGCACAGGCGTAAGTGAATCCACAAGGGCCAGGGCGGTTGAGAATCAGGGCCTTTACATTTAGGCACAACAAAATACACCAAATATGTTCATTTCTCCTGCGATTACATTGGCCCAGTCACTTCTTCTCTGCACCTAGGGCCTTGCCGACACATGACACTTGAACCTATTTAAATTAGTTTTTAACCTGATTTAGTTAAATCAGGACACCCCTGTTGTTTGCACCATTTTATTTTGATAAAGAGTGATTTATAGCGCCTTAGCTTAAATTGATTCCTTAATTATATCTGGCTTTCTTAAACTGAAATACCAGTGTCCACACACAGGGTGGCAACCAAGTAACTAAATCAGTTTCTAAGCTCATTTAGTTAAATCAGAACAGCATTCTCATGTTGACAAGGCCTTGGTTTCCCCACTTCTGTTCCCACACCAAGCACAATGTTACCCATTTTTAAAAATGGTTGGAAATCTTCAGTTGAAAAACACTATTTAAGCCTCTGATCCAGAATTCGTTGAGGTCAATGGGATATTTCCTACTGACATCAATGGGCTTTGGCTCTGCCCCGAGTGCAGAGGATTATCATTATGTTATGGTCATACGCCACTTTCAACACCAAAGTACCACAAGAGAAGGTAAATGTGGGGAGGGATAGCTCAGTGGTTTGAGTGTTGGCCTCCTAAACCCAGGCTTCTAAGCTCAACCCTTGAGGGGGCAATTTGGGGCAAAAATCTGTTTGGGGATTAGTCCTGCTTTGAGCAGGGGGTTGGACTAGATGAACTCCTGAGGTCCCTTCCAGCCCTGCTATTCTATGAATTAAGGCTTGACATTCTGACAATACAGTCCTGTACTTTGGGTGCTGGGGTAAGAAGGCTGGTCAAGGTGTGGGTGTGAACTCTGTTCCTCTTGTTCCCCAGCAGAAATGAAAGAGGTGGTGTTGAGCCCCTGGGACTACCAAGCACCTTTTAAATTATATAATTAGATTTTTCTTTCAGCAAGTTAAATTGCATGTTGTTCATACATAACTACAGCGTAGGCATAAGGTACTGCAGAAAGCCTTGGAAAAATATTTAGTTCTGGGTTTAAAATGTTGGTTTAATTAAGCCATCAATTTATAAAGGTAATTTTCAAAACATCAGCCAAATTCAGCATATTTGTTTCTAGTCAGGCTCACTGCACCTTATATGTGCAAATATATTACCAACAGACCCCAATCTGTCAGCAGGATTGAACCTGGGACCTCTGGTGCTTAGTGCATGAGCCAGATCTTCAACTGGCACAAATCACAGAGCTGTGTTGACTGCAATGCAGCTATGCTAATTTACACCCTCTGACAACATGGCCCAATTAGTGTATATTGCAGCACATCTGCTCCTGTGCACAGCTGTAATGGGTACAGTGCTTGAGTTCTGGAGCAAATTCATAATTTTAAATCTCAGCATACAACTCATTGCTGCAAATTGGGTGACTAAGAGAATTATCATTTATTAACATGAGGCTGAATTGTTTCTTTCTCTCTCTCTCTCTCTCTTTGGTACTGCTTCCTCCTAGAGCTATTTACAGGCCTGTTTTGTGATCCTTGGGTGCGCTGTATGACATAATTACACCCACACATTCACCCTCCCTAAACCCATTCAGTTAGACTTGCTGCTGCTTGTTGCTCTTGTTGCTGAAGCGGAACAAATTAGTCAGAAAGAAATGGAACAATTCAGGTTTCTTTTCTAGAGGGTTTCAACTTCTACAGTAACTAAAACCAGATGAATTTGAGGAGTTTTTTTTACTGTACATGGAATAGCATATGTAGATTTTGGACTCTGAAGATACAGGTACACTGTGTATGCTGCAGAGAGATGGAAAGCTCACATATAGGTCACTCATGAGTGAGATACACTCTGTTACCCTTTTAAACTGGTTATGTTAAAAACCAGGCAATATTGACTTTCTGGTCAGGTCAGGATCCACACGTACAATGAGAACACTAGGTTCCTGAGCCAGGTTAGAACAGTTCCTCCTCACAGAAAGGCAGTATTCAAAAGACATTGCTACTGAGCCATCACGTCAGTTACAGTGCCTGTAAATGGATCGGCATTTGAGTGTTGTACTAAGGGAAATAAAGAAATATCATTTGCTAACACATCAGATTTTATATTTGTTTCCTATAAAATTCTGGCCTTCACATATCAGTGTTGCGTTACTAGATCCAAAGGCATCAGTCTCTTGTAACTCCAGCTACAGAAGTGAAAACATTTCTGACATGCAGCAGGATAGATTCCTCCATCTTAGCCTCTAGAACAGACAAGACTCCTTGTAGAAATTCACCTGTAATCATTTTCAGAAACCACATGGCATGTGTATACAATTGCTATTTGCTACTTGCGGTGTCATAGTATAATTCCCAAATCTGGACCTTAGCGTCCAGGATATGGGTACTAGCATAAAGTCCTCTAAGCTTAATTACCAGCTTAGATTCTGTAGCGCTGCCACCAATCAGGAATTCCAGGGCCTGATACCCTCTGGTCCCCCCAAAACCTTCCCTGGGGGCCCCCAATACCCAGATTCTTTGAGTCTCACAACAGAGGGTAAAAAACCATTTCCCTTCTCCCTCCTTTCCTCCTCCCAGATTCTCCCCGCCCTGGGTACTCTAGGAGAGATAGACAGATTCCAGCTTCGTGAAGCTAAACAAAGGAATTCCATCCTTCTCCCCTCCCTTCCCTCTCTCCCGGAGAGAGACACAGAGATAAACGCAGAGAGCAGGCTTTTCTTCCCTCCTCCCTTTCCTTTCTCCCACCAATTCCCTGGTGAGTGCAGATTGCCTTCCCTGGAGTCTTACAAAAGATAACCAAAAAATCAATTAGATTCTAAAAAAAGAGGAAAACTTTAATAAAGAAGGAAAAACATAAAAACTGTCTCTGTAATCAAGATGGTAAATATACAGGGTTTTTTAGCTTATAGACAATAGCAAGAAGCTTTCTCCAGCAGAAACACAATTTAAGCTACTTCCAGCAAGTACACATCTGCAAATAAAGAAAAACAAGTTAAAAGACTATGACCGCCTTTGTACTTACTTACTATTCTGAATAGATAAGAGACTAGTAGGGAGATTGGCAGAAACCTGTTTGCACCTCTAGTCCCGTCCAGGACCCAGAGAGAACAAAGCCAAACCCAAAAACACACACAAAGGCTTCCCTCCACATGAGATTTGAAAGTATCTTGTCTCCTGATTGGTCCTCTGGTCAAATGTTGCAGGTCACTGTTTGTTAACCCTTTACAGGTGAAAGAGACATTAACCCTTAGCTATCTGTTTATGACATGGGGTTTTTTTTGGGGGGGGCGTGGGAATGAAGGAGAGTGGAGAAGGGTATTTGGAAGCCAGGGCCTTGCCTTGCCTTGCCTTGAGCTGAACAGTACAGAGAACTCAACACAGAAACCAGATCCAAAAAATTCTAAGAATGGCATTAGCCGATTTCTAATTGCTTAACATTTTGTATCCTTTACTCGTTATCTCATATGGTTATATCAACAGTGAAGACTATTGAGGGATGTAAGCTACCTCTTATAAACCGCATTGTGGCACTTTCCTAATGGACTGAAGTGTATGAACTATAACCAGCGTGGTTTGGAAGATGGTATTTGACTTTGTCAGCCTGTTTCTGCCATAAATGAGATCTTCCACAACTCTTGGAAGGGAAGGAGGGCCAGGAATATGCCCCTCAGAAATGAAGATTACTTTAAATCTAATATTATCCTATCTAAACTTTTATTATCATTATTATTATTTGCATTAGAGGAGTACCTAGCTACTCCAGCTAAGACTGAGAGTCCATTGTTCAAACATAGAGTAAGACAGTGTCTGCTCTGAGGAGTTCATAATCTAAATAAACTAGATAGGCAAAGAAGGTGAGAGGAAACAGAGGGAGAGGTACAGTGATTTGCCTATGGTCAGTGGCCAAGCCAAGAATTGAGCCTAGTTCTCCTGAATACCAATCCAGTCTTCTCTAGGAGAGAGGTTTGTGTAACCCACACACCTTCTGGGTGTGGTGTTCTGTCCCATCTAGTGGCACTGAGACAACTTAGAGAGAGAGAGAGGTAAAATGAGTCTGCTCTACAGCCTTAGCTAACAGCCAGTTGGCTTTTAGTTAATGCGGTAGAGCAGGGGTCGGCAACCTTTCAGAAGCGGTGGGCCAAGTCTTCATTTATTCACTCTAATTTAAGGTTTCGTGTGCCAGTAATAGATTTTAATGTTTTTAGAAGATCTCTTTCTATAAGTCTATAATATATAACTAAACTATTGTTGTATGTAAAGTAAATAAGAGTTTTTAAATGTTTAAGAAGCTTCTTTTAAAATTAAATTAAAACACAGAGCCCCCTGGACTGGTGGCCAGGACCTGGGCAGTGTGAGTGCCACTGAAAATCAGCTTGCATGACGCCTTCGGCACATGTGCCATAGGTTGCCTACCCCGTTATAGTTGGTTGTTTTAGAGTCTTTGCCTTGGTGCAGAAATTACAAAAAGCAGAACAAACCATTGATTCACAACTGGGCCACACAACTGGGCCATTTTTCTAAACATTTTCTAAACTGTGCATAAATATCACATTTTGGCCTTTATTATTTAGCCGATTTAGACCACTCGATACATCACCAAATCATCCAACAGATAGACAGTCAGCATAGCCTAGTTTCACTCATATGCCTGGGAACTATCCAAATCAGGTTTCCCACGAGTAAACACACCTTACTGCCTCCCAGTCACTGTGACAGCTATATCTATGTTGACAGAAAAATTCACCCGTCACCCATGGAACATGTTTATTAGTTAACATGGCACAAGTAATGACCAGAGGATTATTAATGTAGTTTTTCCTATTTATGTTCTTGCTTTTGACTACTTAAATCAGAACCTTTTTGTTTAAATGTTTTGAAAAGCACAGAGAGAACCAAGAGAATTTAGTGTTCACAAAAAATGCTGGATTGACAGTCAGAGACAATCAGAGACTCATGGGGTTGTCTTTTTATCTGAAAAGCAGCCGAAGCACCACATGTGGCAGGTGCTAGTCATGTATGTGCTCAGATACTGCAGTGATGTGTGTGTCATAAGAACCAAAATAGAATAGCACAAGTACACCACAGTCAAGTACAGGTAAGAGCTGTACATGTTTGTGCCCTGAAAATATGCCTCAACCCTGACCAAGAGGGATTATTTCTACTGGGGAAGGTCTTAATCTGGCTAAAATCAGCAAGAATGGTGTCAGCTGTGCTGCTGGTTGCCTATGTGGACACTCTGCACTGGAAACTGAACTACGTTCACCAGTTCATTTCTCTTAAAGCTCTGAAAAGGTCAGATGTGGCATTGCTGGTTGTCGATGGGCTTCAGAAACAGCCCAGAGGCAAGACTCCATATCCCATTTTATTACTCCCCTGAATTATCCAGTCCTGTTTTTAGTGGATGAACATCAGCACTTATGCTTTAACGCAAAGCATATTGCATGAAATTACGTACCAACTTCATATACAGATAAATATAGGCACTTTCTCCTTTCAGTGGGGATCATACTTGACTTTAAGCTATAATCCCTGGCCAGCCATAACCTATCATGGTCACCTAGACACAAGCGATCAGTTAAAAAAACCATAATGCAGATCTATGTCAGTGCTGTGACACTGCTGTCCACTTAGAGTTTGCATGGAGAAAATAAACAGCACAAATAATCAATTGGGGATCATAACCTGCAGTCCTTATTCAGGCAAAACTTCCATTGACATCAGTGGGACTAGAGCAGTAAGACTGCTCACCGAACCATTTCAGGATTGGGCTTTCATCCCAGATGTTTGTGTGACAGTGGCAGGCCAAGGTCCCCATGTCTCAGCCAGATATTGGCAGATACATAGCTGGAAACTGTCTGGCTCCCTTGCAGGTTAACACTGATAAAATAGGTATTAGAACAGGGGCTGGCAACCTTTCAGAAGTGATGTGCCGCGTCTTCATTTATTCACTCTAATTTTTTGCATGCTAGTAATACATTTTAATGTTTTTAGAAGGTCTCTTTCTCTAAGTCTATAACATATAACTAAATTATTATTGTATGTAAGGTAAATAAGTTTTTTAAAATGTTTAAGAAGCTTCTTTTGAAATTAAATTAAAATGCAGAGCCCCCCAGACCAGTGGCCAGGACTCGGGCAGTGTGAGTGCCGCTGAAATTCAGCTCACATTCTGCCTTCGGCATGCATGCCAGAGGTTGCCTACCCCTGTATTAGAATGATAAGAAAGTGGTCAGTGTATTGAATGTTTGTGAGTTGCTCCATGCACTAACCTTACTTGTCATATTTGTATTCCAGATATTTACCTGGTTAAAAGATAGAAAACAAAGACTAGGAATAAATGGTCAGTTTTCAGAATGGAGAGAGAGAAATACTGTAGTGGTGTCCCCTAAGGCTCTATACTGGGACCAGTCCTATTCGACATATTCTTAAATGATCTGGAAAAAGGGGTAAACAGTGAGGTGGCAAAATCTGCAGATGATACAAAACTACTCAAGATAGTTAAGTCCCAAGCAGACTGTGAAGAGCTTCAGAAGGATCTGGGTGACTGGGCAACAAAATGGCAGATGAAATTCAGTGTTGATAAATGCAAAGTAATGCACACTGGAAAACATAATCCCAACAGTACATGTAACATAATCCCAACAGTACATCTCTTACTTGAGTGGTAACTGCTGATTTAGACCCTAAATCAGCTGTTACCACTCAAGTAAGAGATCTAGGAGTCATTGTGTATAATTCTCTGAAAAGATCTAGTCAATGTGTAGCGGCCACCAAAAAAGCTAACAGAATGTTGGGAATCATTAAGAAGATAATAGATAATAAGACAGAAAATATCATATTGTCTCTATATAAATCCATAGTATGCCCACATCTTTAATACTCAAAAATATATATCTTGGAATTTGAAAAGGTTGAGAAAAGGGCAACAAAAATGATTAGGGGTATGAAACAGCTTCCATATAAGGAGAAATTAATAAGACTGGGACTTTTCAGCTTGGAAAAGAGATGACTAAGGGGGGGATACGATAGAAGTCTATAAAATCATGACTGATGTGGAGAAGGTAAATAAGGAAGTGTTACTTACTCCTTCTCAAAACACAAGAACTAGGGGTCACCAAATGAAATTAATAGGCAGCAGGTTTAAGACAAACAAAAAGAAGTATTTTTTCACATACTGCACAGTCAACCTGGGGAACTCCTTGCGAGAGGATGTTGTAAAGGCTAAGACTATAACAGGGTTCAAAAAAAGAACTAGATAAGTTCATGGGGGACAGGAAAATCAATGGCTATTAGCCAGGATGGGTAGGGATGATGTCCCTAACCTATGTTTGCCAGAAGCCGGGAATGGGCGACAGAGGATGGATCACATGATTACCTGTTCTGTTCATTCCCTCTTGGCCGCTGTCAGAAGACAGTACAGTGGGCTAGATGGACCTGTGGTCTGACCCAGTATGGCCATTTTTATGTTCATACTGTCATGTAATATTTGAGCAGCTGTATTGTGAATCTCTGTGACTATATAAGTCACCACACAGGAAAGGGACATTAGTTAGTATGAAGAGCTGACCTTCTACAGAAATTGTTATGTCTCTTCCGATGGAGACCCATCGATAGGCTATGGGGGGATCTTACAACTGGAAACTCCCTGCATCTGGACTGAGGAATCATGAATACAAGGACTAAAGACTTTGAGGGTATGTCTACAGTGCAGTTAGACACCCGCAGCTCACTCTGCCAGCTGACTCACACTCACATAGTTCAGGCTAAGGGGCTGTTTAATTGCTGTGTAGATGTTCGGAGTGAAGCTGCAGCCTGAGCTCTGGGACTCTCCCTCCTCAAAGTGTCCTAAAGCCTGGGCTCAACCTGAGCCCGAACATCTAGACCACAATTAAACAGCCCCTTAGCCAGAGCCCCGTGAGCCCGAGTCACCTGGCATGGGCCAGCCATGGGTTTTCAATGACAGGGAAGACATACCCTTATTGTTGTTCTACTCTCCTCCCTGGGAAGCTGAGTCATGCAAATGGACTCCTCTCATCAGCTGAGTTAGCAGCTCAAAGCACATGGTTGGAGGGAGAGAAAAGCCCCAAACCAAAGAAACTTTAATGCTTGGACACTGCGGGGGGCAATCTGTTTCTAGGCATAAGCAAAAGATCTCCAGCTGTTTAGCCTGGGTTAGCCCTATAGGACAAATAGAGCTTGCTGATTATAGAAGCCTGTATTACATTTTAAACCCAGGACTGTAACTTATTTGTGTGCCTATATTTCCTTGTTTTAACCTTGTAAATAACTCTCTACTTTCTTTTTCCTATTTAACAAATCATCATACAATTTGCCATAGGATTGGCTACAAGCCTTGTCTGCGGGGTGAGACCTTAAGTGCAATTGACTGGGGGTAAGTGACTGGTTCTTTGGGATTAGGAGTAACCTGAATACTATTTCAGAGTAGCAGCCGTGTCCTCTCCTTTTGTCACTCCAAGCCCACATTGTAGCCGTCACCTTCAGCCCCCAACTAAAACCTCTCCAGCACATCATCAAAGGTCTACAACCTATCCTGAAAGATGATCCTTCGCTCTCACAGATCTTGTGAGACAGACCAGTCCTCGCTTACAGACAGCCCCCCAACCTGAAGCAAATACTCACCAGCAACTGCACACCATACAACATAAACACTAAACCAGGAACCTATTCTTGCAACAAAGCCCGATGCCAACTCTGTCCACATATCTATTCAAGTGTCATAGGACCTAATCACATCAGCCACGCCATCAGAGGCTCATTCACCTGCACATCTACCAACGTGATATATGCCATCATGTGCCAGCAATGCCCCTCTGCCATATACATTGGTTAAACCGGACAGTCTCTGTGCAAAAGAATAAATGGGCACAAATCTGACATCAGGAATCATAACATTCAAAAATCAGTGGGAGAACACTTCAGTGTCTCTAACCACTCAGTGACAGACTTGAAGGTGGCAATTTTACAACAAAAAAACTTCAAAAACAGACTCCAAAGAGAGACTGCTGAACTCGAATTAATATGCAAATTAGATAAAATTAACTTAGGTTTGAACAGAGACTGGGAGTGGTTGGGCCATTACACTAATTGAATCTATTTCCCTATGTTAAGTTCTCCTCATACCTTCTATAGGTCATCTCAATTATCACTTCAAAAGCTTTTTTCTCCTGCTGATGATAGAGCATCTCAGTAGATTGGCCTCTTACAGTTAGTATGCGTACTTCCACCTTTACATGTTCTCTGTGTGTATAAATATCTTCTTGCTGTGTGTTCCATTCTATGCATCCGATGAAGTGGGCTGTAGCCCATGAAAGCTTATGCTCAAAAAAATTTGTTAGGGTCTGGCTACACTTGCACTTCAAAGCGCTGCTGCGGCAGCATTTTGAAGTTTCGAGTGCGGTCGCAGCGCCAGCACTGAGAGAGAGCTCTCCCAGCGCTGCACGTACTCCACATCCTCTACGGGTGTAGCTTGCAGTGCTGGGAGCCGCGCTTCCAGCGCTGCGGCACTGTTTACACTGAGGCTTTACAGCGCTGTATCTTGCAGCGCTCAGGGGGGTGTTTTTTTTCACACCCCTGAGCGCGAAAGTTGCAGCATTGTAAAGTGCCAGTCTCTAAGGTGTCACTAGTACTCCTGAATACTGTTGTGATTCTTGGTGTAAGGGGCCATCCAGAGGTGAAAGTAAGCCAGTTCGGTCTGGCATAGCAGCAAGAGCCAGTACGCCGTGCCAGACTGGACCGGCTTCCGCGGCAGTGAATTAAAGGGCCCAGGACTCCAGCCACTGCGGGGATCCCCAGGCCCTTTAAATCCCTGCCGGAGCTCCGCCAGCCAGGCTCGGGCAGGGATTTAAAGGGCCTGGGGCTCTGGCCACTGCGGGGAGCCCCAGGCCCTTTAAATCACAGCCAGAGCTCCAGCAGCTGGGCTCCCACAGTGATTTAAAGGGCCCAGAACTCTGCGATTGCTGGAGCCCTGGGCTCTTTAATTTGCTCCTGAGCCCCGGGGCTCCCGGCCACCTCTGCAGCTGGTAGCTCCGGCGTGATTTAAAGGCCCTGGGGCTCTCAGGCACAGTCGGAGTCCCAGGGCCTTTAAATCTTGAAAGGCCCCACCTCTTCCAGCTGAGGCCACAACTCTTCTGGTTGAGGCCACGCCCCTTCTCAGGGCTCTGGCATACTGGTAAGTCCTTTAAGTTACTTTCACCCGTGGGGCCATCTATCACAGAGATACACTCACCTGGGTGGCAAGACAGACTGGAGTACCCATGGGGACTCTCTGTGACTCTGTGTTAAGGCTGTTAATGGACCTGAGGAGTTTGTACATTGTGCAATTGGTTGATGAAATCTTTTAGAATTCGCAACCAATTTGAGGCTTTGTCCTATTCTTAACAGTCTGCTCTGAGGTTGGTACTCATGCTTTTGTGTCACCATTCCGTCTGTACTAAACAAAATCTGTAGAAACAGTGCAGGAGCAGCTTGGTCTGCAACTGTTTGTACCACTGTGAAACATGCCCCTGTGACTGTGCAACGACAGCTCCTAACAGCACAGCTCTGATTAAAATCATCAGAACGCCAAGCTAACCATTCTGTAGATTACATTTACCTTTGGGATGATTGAGGCAACCTATGTGTATTGGGCTGAAATCCATTCAGTGCCACCCAGATTTTAATGAGAATGAAATGTTTGTTGGAAAGACAGGTTAGACTCGCTTTGTTATTTACAAGTTGAAAGAATATGGTCAGTCCCCATGGAGAGATGTTGACATGTGCTGACAGGTTACAACGAGGTTCCTCCCTGGTGTGTGCAGAAAGGAAAAGAGCAGTACACATTTCACCCCCCTGTACAACTGGAAAATTCACCCGCAGGCTAATATTAGTGAATAAATTAGAGGGCTTGGAGCAATTCCCATCAAAGGTAGTGGGAGTGTTGCCATTAGCTTTAATGGGAACAGGGTTTATTTTTTATTCCATGGGTCTCATCAACAGTGTCTGAGCATTTCACAGACATAAATGGATTTATAATAAACCCCAGAGTTACGAACATCTCAGGAATGGAGGCTGTTCGTAACTCTGAACGGTTGTGCTTTCAAAAGTTTACGACTGATCATTGACAATACAGCTTTGAGACTTTACTATGCAGAAGAAAAATGCTGCTTTTAACCATCTTGATTTAAATGAAACAAGGACAGAAACAGTTTCCTTACCTTGTCAAATCTTTTCTTAAAAACTTTCCCATTTTTTTTTTTAGTAGTTTATGTTTAACACAGTACTGTAATGCATTTGTGTTTTTTGTTTTTTTGGCTCTGCTGCTCCCTGATTGTGCACTTTCAGTTCCAAAGGAGGTGTATGGTTGACCTGTCGGTTCATAACTCTGGTGTTCATAACTCTGAGGTTCTACTCTAGCTTCTCAACACCAGCGTAAGATGTATTGTACTATTGTATTATCATCTGCCTTTGCAGATCGGAAATTCAGATATATTAATGTTATCCACGTAAAGCCTGATTTTAAGAGGCGCTGAGCTAATACAAGGCCATAGTCCTAGGAACAAGGAATGTCGGCCATACCGACAAAATGGGGGACTGTGTCCTGGGAAGCAGGGACTAAAGAATTTAGGGGCCACAATGCAGAAGCAAACTCAACATGAACTCCCAACATGAGGCTGTGGCAAAAAATGCTACTGCGATCTTTGGACATACAAACAGGAGAATATCGAGCAGGAGTAGAGAGGTGATTGTACCACTGTATTTGGCATTGGTGAGCTCAACACTGGACTAGATGGACAGTTTTGGTGCCCACATTTTAAAAAGGATATTGAAAAATTGGAGAGCATGCAGAAGGGAGCCATAAAAATGATCTGAGGGCTGAAGAAAATGCCTTACATTGGGAGACTTAAAGAGTTGATCTGTTTAGCTTATCAAAGAGCAGACTGAGGCTATGTCTACACTGGCAATTGAACAACAAAACTTCTGTCTTTCAGAGGTGTTAAAAAAACACCCTCCCAAAAGACAAAAGTTTTGCTGACAACAAAGCTCTCCTGCTGACAAAGCTAACCCCGCTCTTTGGGGGTGGAAGTTTTTTGTCATCAGGAGAGCCAACAAACAGCAGCTACACAGTGTGATTTTTAGTGGCATGGCTGTGACAACAGAGCCATGTTGTAAAAGCTGTGTAGTCTCAGAGAGACCTTGTTAAACTGTGTAAATGCGTTCACAGGGAGAAAATACTGTGTGCTAAAGGGCTCTTTCATCAAGTGGAGAAAGCCATCACAAGAACCAATGACTGGACAAATTCAAATGGAAAAAAAGGTGAAAAAACAACAACAAACAGTGAGAGTGAATAACCATTGCAACAAATCACCAGGAGAAGTAATGGATTCTCCATCTATTGATGAATTCAGATCAAGACTAGATGCCTTTCTGGAAAACATGCTTGAATTCTGGGGTGGCACTGACCAGAGACTTTTGGGTTGTTGGACTTTGGGGGTAATTGGACTTAAGCCCCTAAAGGGGAAAGGACATTGCCAAATGTACTTGGAGGTGGGTTTTGTTTATGGTTTGTTTTATAATCCTGTTTGGGGTGTTTCTCCAATTGGATGCCGCATTGTTTCCTTCCTCTATTAAAAGGATTTTGCTACACTCAGACTCCGTGCTTGCGAGAGGGGAAGTATTGCCTCCTAGAGTCGCCCAGGAGGGTGTGGTATGTAAGTGTCCCAGCTCACTGGGTGGGGGTTCAAGCCAGTTATGCATTGTGTTATTAAAACGGAACCCCTGGATACTGAACCCGGCCCTTGTTGCTGCCAACTCAGAGGGGCAGAAGGGTTACATAAAGTTTAAGATCAGAAGACACCCAGTCCGGGCCATCCTTAGGCATACCAGCAGGGAAGGTTATGTCTACACTACCGGACTGGGTGACACATTTCCTAATTGCTAATTCAGTATCTTCCTCACAAGATCATTTGTCCTGTGCCAGATTAGAATGAACATGTATTTTACATTTTATCCAAAAGTTCCTGTTACAAACACGAACTGCAGCTATATCTGTCATTTATTGCATCCATTAAAATCAATAACTGCATTTTTAAAATCTTATAACCACCTACCTGCTCTATTTCAAGCCCCATCAGCATGTTTGAATTCTGTTGCTCTGAACCGAATGCCAGACTTTTGAAAATGCGCTGTTGAATTGTGAAAAGGCACACTGCCTAACATGAAAAACGCACACATGTCAGATATTCCAAGCTGGTTTTGAGTAGATCGGTATTTACACATTCATGGCTCACATAAGCCCAAAAAGGAAAGAATATTTTTGCTCGCTTTGAAATATTCCCCAAGGAGAATTGTTTCCTTCAATAACTGACATTGCAAAGGGACAGCGCATTCCCTCTGGTCTTGTCTGCACTACGAAAATTACTATCCCGTGCACACCAACAATGAAAGCTCTAGTGGCTAGACAGCATGAAGATTTAAAATATCAGGATAACTAACCACTTCACTGCTGATTGTTAGCAGAATCAAATTAACAGACTTCATCACTGTCGGTTGCAGGGGTACAGTGTAGCAGGTACCTGCTTTCAAGGTTTGCTGTGATAGGGAAATGGGGAATCCAAACCTGTCACCACCATATTTAAAGTCTCCAATGCCAGAAGCCTCTGCTGCCTCCTGTCAAATAGAAACCAACTCTCTTGCCTTTTTGGGTACCGTAAGTGCCTAATATTCCCTATTCAGCTGTCTAAACCTCTAACATTCACTAAATGACAGTGCAATTGTGCATCTGCAATGCAAATATTTCAGCACAGTGAAAACTGAAAATTTGAGGGCAGATCAAATTAATAAACAAGAGATACATCACTGGACTAGTGCGTGCTGCACTGGACAGAAAGGGAATCAGAAACATGGGATTTGAGGGGTACATAAATCTGGCATCCCCAAATCATAATTTGGTCTAATGAGCTGCACTGGAAACCCGATCTTCTCTATAGCAAATGTCTCTCCAAGAATCTCCTAATATTTTACAACCATTAGTGAATTAAGGACCACAAAATCTCTGTGAGGTGGATAAATAGCATTACTCTATTTTCTAGATAAGGAAAGCTTAAATGACTTTGCTTTCATCACACAGGAAGTCTGTGGTAGAGAGGGGAATCAACTACAGATGTGCTAACTTCCAGTCCTGGGCCTTAACCCCAAGACCACCCTCCCCAGTGTACACTAATAATTTAGCAGGCTTTGATTTATTCTTAATGAGGAGGGCCCTCCGTCTCCTCACAAACAGGACTAGTGCTGCATTCAAGAAGCCACTTTTGCAGTCCTTTGCTGAAACAAGGTCACCTACCTCAAATTCAGCTTTATTATCCCAGTGAAACTGTTATAGTTAAGCACCTGGAGTCAATTTCCTAAGCATCTGCATTTTTTCAAAAAGAAGCCAGGGTAAGACAAAAGGGCAGAACCATTGACCACCTTAGAAAAGCTGGCACACTAGGATCTTGCATGTATTGCCCAGGCTGAGTAAAGCTGTCATTTACTGGGTATCCAGGAAGATCTACTAGGCAATGTGAAGCATACAAATCTACTCTCTGTTAATGTTTTCGGTTTTCCCTTAATTAAAGAAAACACTCGTGGTTTTCCAAAAATTCCAGACTCATTTAATTTTCTTTAAAAAACGACACTGGCATAAAAAGTATATTTAACATGTAAGCAGAGTCAGGATGAGCTCTACCCTGACATCTGGGGGAAAGAAGTTCAGAGAGTGTATTTGCATAGGCACACCTACCCCATCCCAGGCTGCCGAGCTGTGGGACTGCTTTGTGACAAATGACTCAACCTCAGTTGGGTGGTACTTGCTAGACAAGGTACATGGGTTCCAAAACCCAGTGAATTGAAAGAGGCTGGGGACAGGTATCTGTGCCTGGTGGTGTAGGCTCCTTGTGGAACCAGAAGCACCAGTTCCATCCACTCCTCTCTCCACTGTGGAATGTCAGAGTTGATTTTTTATTCCCTTAAGACTCTAGATAGAGGTTACTGAGCTGAACTCACTTTGGGCTAATGGTGCGCCAGCACTGGGGCTCCCCTACTATGAGCTGAGATCACTAAGAGTTGAAATCACTAAAGAGCTGGAATTACTGAGCTCAGAGTACTGTGATAACTAATGGGGGAGCCTGAAGCTATATATACTGTGGAACAGAGCAGCTGGTGGTGTGGAGCAGTTTGTGGGGACGGCTGGAGCGGCCCACAGAGCGAGCAGAGCCGAGCAGTTTGCGGGGACAGCTGGAGCAGCTCATAGGACAGCTGGTGGAGTGGAGCGGAGCGGAGCAGTTTGTGAGGACGGCTGGAGGAGCAGAGCGGAGTGGCTGGTAAAGCGGAACAGTTCATGGAAAAGGTGAAAGCAGAACCCCACGGAGAGGCAGGACAGTTGGCCCCGGACCACATAAGGTGCCCCTTTCTACCCAGGCTGGGGGGAGGGACGTCTGCAGATAGACTCTCGAACTTTGGGGCTGCACTGACCCAGGACAGAGACTTTTGGATTGTGGGTCTTTTGGGACTGTGAGTGATTTGGGGGTTGCTGGACTCAAGAGCCCAGGGAAAAGGACACGGCCCAATTTCCTGGGGTGGGTCTTTGCTCAAGGTTTGGTCTATGAACTCTAGTTGAGGTGTTTTCCCAATTTAGTGCTTGTTGTTTATCTCATGTAATTAAACCTTTTCTACTACACCGAGACTCTGTGCTTGCGAGAGGGGAAGTATTGCCTCTTCGAGGCACCTAGGGGTGTGTGTAAGATTTTTCCAGGTCACTGGGTGGGGGCTCGAGCTGGTTTGGCATTGGGTTATTGAAACGAAACCCCTGGATACTGAATCCTGCCCTTGTTGCTGCCAACTCAGAGGGGCAGATGGGTTACAAACATAATTAATTAAAGAACCTGGAGGTTCCTACTTTGTCAGGGAGTGACACAGAGTAAGATTAAAGGAAACTCACACTGCACTTCAGCCAACAGGAAGAGTAAGAGACCTAGAGGGCTGCTTTCAGATAAATAGCCATGAGTTGTTGTTATTGATGTTTTTAAAGAGTTGAATTGTTCTAATGTCTTTGTTTCTTTTTTTGGCAGGTGCTGTCCAGGATTTTTAAACCAAGTCTTGTTTAGAAGCCCAAGCAAAGGGTGAGATTTAAAGGGCCCTGAGATGGGGCTGAAGACCCTAGTGAGGGCAGATAGCTTTGTTGGACTTTTGCTACCCCAGAAGTGGTTCATCCATTTTTGATTGTGTGACTTGGCCAGAGGCCTGAGCCACTGTAGACCTGCCTAGCAAAGTTGGCAACCTACAATGGGAGCCAAGAGTAGAAGCAAAGATTGCAGCACCACACCCTGCTGATAGGAGGTATTCAGGAGCATAGGCACCGACTCCGTGGGTGCTCCGGGACTGGAACACCCATGGGGAAAAATTGGTGGGTGCTCCGCACCCATTGGCAGCCAAGCTCCCTCACCTCCACCTCCGCCTCCTCCCCTGAGCGCAACACATCTCCGCTTCTCCTCCCAGTGCTTGCCGCTGCAAAACAGCTATTTAGCAGCGTAAAATGCTCTGGGAGGGAGGGGGGAGGAGTGGGAATGTGGTGTGCTCAGGGGAGGAGGTGGGGCCAGGAAGGGGATTTGGGGAAGGGGTTGGAATATGGGCAGGGAGGCGGTGAAGTTGGGGTGTGGACTTTGGGAAAGGGGTTGGAATGAGGGCGGGGCAGGGGCAGAAGGGGGCAGGGCAGGGGTGGAGTCGGAGCGGAGCCGGGGGCAGAGAGGGTTGAGCACCCACCAGCACCAGCAGAAGTTGGTGCCTATGCTCAGGAGGTGAGTGCCCCCTCTCACAGTGCCTCCTCTCACAGTGCCCCTTTACCATTTCCTGCTTTTCTTATTCCTGGCCCAAGGTAGGAGTAAAGGAAACTTGCTGTGCACAAAATGGCAGCTTCTATAAAGTCAGATCTATTGATCTCCGTAGAAATACAGAAATTGCAGTAAGTATTTGTCTGTGGAGTTAAATTCAAAGTTTCCTAACTCAATAATAACAATAAGGTTCACAAAGCCACTGGACATTTTGCTCGAAATTCTACAGAATATCTGTAATTGGGATAAGTCTGCTAAAAAGTTTTTGTTGTTTCCAGAGGGATAAATACCTTTCAAGAAGTATATGCAAATGTGCATCATCAATTTGAAAAACAGAACAAAAATGGCATCAGCAAAACCCTACATATCCACAAAGGAGCCTTCGGTCTAGTTTTCCTGGAGGATGATACATTGTTTCTAATTAAAATAAAATGATCATGAAGAAAAAACACATGTTCATTCATCCCATTTACAGCTGAGAGGTGAAGATATTGTGGGCTGTTAGAGTTGATTTACATGCTTTACAAGCATTGTCCGAATTTTATCAGTGGTTCTAACCTGGATACCCAATGTTTGTGTAGTTGAGATCTCACTGTGTTTTCAAAGAAGACCGTGTATGAATCTAATGCTAAAAGGTGCTGGAGTCACAACCTTGGCCACTGCAGTCTAACTGATTTACAGTGAAGGTACAGCACAGGCAGCAGCAGTACAAGTTCCTCAAAGTTCTCTATTAAAGCATCTGAATCCTGACCAGGATGGTCCACATTGGGTAACAGGACACTAATAGGCCAGAGTGTGGCTGAGCTTTATTGAGGGGATGGAATGTTCCTCTCTGCTATAGGTGCTGATTTGTTCCTGGGTGATCTCTGCATGGAGCTGGCTGAAACCCAAAGTAGCCCATGCAGAGTGGATGGAGGCACCCAAGATGAGGCTGGTGCCCCCTTGTGGCATGTGCCCAGTGCAGGAAATCACTGATTTAGGCTCCAGATTCAAAAAGGTACATAGTGGGCGTCCTGAGGGCATCTCCTTACAAGATGAGGGAAACATGTCTAACCCCCTGAGGGCAAATGTGAATCAGTGGCCAGGACACTTCACCATGGTTGTGGGGGATTGCCCCTGCCAATGTGCTTTACAGCAGAGCTGGTGAGGAGTTGATGTCCTCTCTGACTTCAACTCCTGAAAATGAGAGGAATGCTAATGGATGATTGGAGGTGCCCAGAGAACATCCTAGTGTAGGGGGAACACCCAAAGAACTGGTACATAGGGTGACAAGATGTCCCTATTTTATAGGGATAAGTCCTGATATTTGGGGCTTTTTCTTCTATATGCGTCTGTTACTCCCCACCCCATCCCGATTTTTCACACTTGCTGTCTGGTGACCCTAAGGGTATAGCAGGGTCTGGGAAGAGTGATTTACCCTGCCCCTGCAGCTACTCACCATTTTGGGAGTCTCATGGCTCGTGTGTACTTGCCTGGGGTCAGGCAGTTAGTGACAGGTATGTAAGTACTGGCTGTGTTTTAAATCACTAAATCAGTGTTGTCTGTATGTTGCAAACAATACTGCTTCTGTAAAATGTTGCATTTAAACTTCACAGAGATGACTTTGCGAGCCCAGCCTCCCTCTTTGTTACCTCTGGCAGAACAGCTGTGCAGAATTAGAAAGCGGCCAAGAAGAACTAAAGAGGACTTTCTGCATGATGCCATGATGCACTCCGCTGTCGAGAAATAGGAATTGAAGGAGTGGCGGAACAGTGAGAAGAGGGACCGAAAGGAGAATGCGGCACACCGGAATGAAGCCACAGAGCGGCTCTTAAAGGTTATGGAGCCCCAAGCAGACATGCTCCGGGCGATACTAGCTCTGCAAACCGAGCAGCTCTGCACCTGCCCTCCCCTGCAGCTGCTGTCACAAAACTCTTTCCCATGCACCCTCCAGATACCGCCAACACACTCTTATCAACCTCCTGGCTCCAGTCTATATCCGCAGCATTCCACTCTTCTTCTGTCACAGTCCAGCACTGCAGATTCCCACTACCCACTGCACTCAACACCCATCCATCTGCAGTTTCTCCCTGTTGAAGTACAGTACACACTGCATTGTATTCCAAAGGAGAAGGTTGGATATGATCCCTGGACATACACAAATCTTTAGCTGTCCTGGGACCCCACCTCCTCCTGGGACCTTCCCTTCCCCTATCCCCCTTACTGCTGTATTTTTTTTCTTTTGTTTAACTCTCTCCTCTGGTGGTTGTTTTTTAATAAAATAATTTTGTTGGTTTGAGAGCAATCTTTACTGCAAACCCTGCAAAACAACTGACAATTATGTTAAACCTTCTTAGTGCATCATCTGCACTAATCACAATAATCTCCTAGCATTACAAGCACTGCACTCCCGAGCACAGCAACAAATATTAGTGGCTTTCAGCTTCAAATTGCTGCCTCAAGGCATTCCTGATTCTTATGGTCCTGCGCTGGGCCCCTCTAATAGCCCTGGTCTCTGGCTGTTCAGACTCAGCCTCCAGGTGCTTAGCCTCTGTGGTCCAGCCCTGAGTGAAGCTTTCATCCTTCCCTTCACAAATATTATGGAGCATACAGCACGCGGCTATAAGCATAGGAATATTGTCATTGGCCAGGTCCAGCTTCCGATAAAGGCAGCACCAGCACCAGAATGGCCAAAAGCACACTCAATAGTCATTCTGCACTTGCTCAGCCTGTTGCTGAACCACTCCTTGCTGCTATCAAGTTGCCCCATGTATGGCTTCATAAGCCACGTCATTAAGGGGTAGGCGGGGTCTCCCAGGATCACAATGGGCATTTTGATTTCCCCTACAGTGATCTTCTGGTCTGGGAAGAAAGTCCCTGTTTGCAGCTTCCTGAACAGGCAGTGTTCCAAAAGCTGTGTGTGTTGTGCATCTTTCCAGACCAGTCTGTGTTAATGTCTGTGAAACACCCACTGTGATCCACAAGCGCCTGGAGAACCATTGAGAAATACCCCTTCCAATTAATGGCCTCGGTGGCTAGGTGGTCTGGTTTCAGAATAGGAATATGCGTACCATCTATCGCCCCTCTGCAGTTAGGGAAGCCTATTTGTGCAAAGCCATCCACAATGTCACGCACGTTGCCCAGAGTCATGGTCTTTCGGAGCAGGATGCGATTAATGGCCCTGAAAACTTCCATCAACACGAGTCCAACAGTCAACTTTCCCATTCTGAACTCATTAGTGACCAATCGGTAGCAGTCTGGAGTATCCAGCTTCCACAGTGCAATCGCCACGTGCTTTTCCAACGCCAAGGCAGCTTTCATTTTCATGTCCTTGCACCACAGGGCTGGGGTGAACTCATCACACAGTACCATGAATATGGCTTTCCTCAACCGAAAGTTCTGCAGCCACTGCTCATCATCCCAGACTTGCATTATGATATGATCCCACCACTCAGTGCCTGTTTCCCAAGACCAAAAGCAGCATTCCACTGTGGTCAGCACCTCCATAAATGCCACAAGCAATCTCGTATTGTAGCTAGTATGTGTGGCAAGATCAGTGTCACACTCCTTTTGCCTTTTTAGTTTCATTAATAATTGCACTGCCACTTGTGATGTGTTGGTCAGGGTGAGCAGCATACTGGTCAACAGTGTGGGATCCATTCCTGCAGCCCAAAGAGGCAGAGCGCGCAGTACACAAACCATTGAAAGATGGCGCCAAATTCTGATGGAAGCACAGAGATTGCTGGGATGTGAAGCAATGCATCATGGGACATTGGGTCAGGACCCAGGATGCCCGCGACCCTCTCCGTCTTCTTACAACTCTTAGCGGTAGAAGAGGAAGTAATGCTCCAAATACCACTGCAAGTGCCACAAGTGTGAACATGCTATTGCACAGGCAGCTGACAGTGTGAACACACAACAACGGTTTCCCTTCAGTGTTCTCCGAGTGGTGCTGTAACTCCCGGTGCTGTAACTTTGCCAGTGTAGACATACCCTTAGCTTCTAAACTGGAGGGCTGCCAGCAAATCCACAGGCCAACTTCTTTGCAATCCTTTTTGGCAATTCACCAGACTACTGAAGGAGGAGGTGGTAATAGGGCAATTATTTAAGAGATGTATCTTTGATTGACTGATTCTGCTAAAAGGAAAAAAACTACAGCTACAGATATGAGGTTGTTATAGTTCTAGAGACTGTAGGGATAAAAAGTTTCACGGAAAAAATATCAAGGAATGCACATATATGTAACAAATGCCTTGAGCTGGTACTGGTTTCAATTATACTATTGTAAATCTAGAGTAACTCTTCTGAAGTCAATTGAGTTATTTCAGATTATCCCAGTGTAACTACAAGCAGAATCAGTCCAGTGGGACGTGCTGGCCTACGCTTACTGCAGCTCCCATTGGCCAGGAATCGCAAACTGCGGCCACTAGGAGCTGTGGGGGGCCATGCCTGCAGATGGTCAACGTCAGCAAAATGTCTCACAGCCCACAATCAGATTACCCTGATGGGCTGCAGGTTGCCCACCACTGTGTAGAGGGTATATCAAGTTAAGCAAATCAGTGGTGTCTGCCACTCACCTATTTATGCAGACCAGTGATCCGATCTGGTATGGCAAGTCTGTGTTCTACTGGATGATATAAGCTTAGCCCTGCTAGATAACCCCACAGTACTAGCCAACACCACCACTCTGACAATCACCGAATATAGAGTACAGCGGCAAATAACAGTGTCAGATAAACACGCCTTGTTTTATGTTTCATGGGACCTTCTGCATCAGACCTTTCTTTTCTAATTGCAGAGCAATGTAACTGATACACATGGCTCTGTTCAAGTTCTGTGCTCCAGCCCAGATTTCCTGTGATACCCTGGGCAAGTCACTTAGCCTGTCTATAACCGCACTTCTCCATCTGGAAAATGGGAAGAACAACAGTTCCCTATCTCATAGGGGTGTTGTGAGGATAAATACATAACAGATTGTGACTAGCTCAGATACTACAGTAATAGGGGCCATATATATGTACTAAAATAGATGAATGACCCTTTCTTATATTAACTTGATGCTTTCCTGTTCAGTACTGAGTGGCACCCCCAGGTTCATGGGCATGTAAAAATTGGGCAGCGGGAGGGGAAGGAAGCTCAGTTACACTTTCCTTGTCCTTAAAGATTTGGTTTGAGGGCTCGTCAAAGGTTTCATCGGCTTTTATTTTATCCAAGCCTTTTCTCCCATCCAGTCTTTTCTATCTGATCTCAGTAACCAGACTAGTCATTCTGCTGTGAATTTAATGCTGGTGAAAGGTGACAGACTGACATATCTGGAGATGGGAAGTCTCCTGCTTTGCCACAAAACAGGTGGACTCAGGCAGCAATAGAATAGTGTGAGCTGCTCTACACTGCCATATCAATTTGTCTCACCTACCTCTGCTTTGGAGGGACCACTTTCTGGTATGCAGAGGACAATTCAATATCCATGACACAGTCAGTTTTTGGCCTCACTGTTGGGTCTAACAAATGTGCCACGTAATGCAGAGAGGGAGGTGGTTTTTAGCAAAGTGGACACCTTTGGAAAGGTAAAGCAACGGAACCACAGCAGAGAATTGCGTCCATACGTGTATAGAAATGTTAGATTGCTGCCAAACAAGAGATTACAATACTCAATTTTATACCAGTTCCATTATTGGGGTAACATCAACATGATCCCAAACTTGGTTCTAAGAAAAAGAAAATAAAAAACTAGAGCTGGCCCTTTGGTACAAGGGAATACAGAGTCCTATTTAAAGCATCTGAATTCTGATGTCCTAAAGACACCTTACTCCTGATAATTATTTACTGTCATGCTCTGCAATGTATCTTGGGAAAATAGCTACTGAGCTCTCACAGCTGTTGATTCTTCAAGATGTGCAATGACACATAAGAGAGGGCAGTACTGAGCCTTATATTATTATTTAACTCAGTATTTTATTCAAACAAGACTTACAAAGACATTATGCAATTTTGCTGTATAAGGTGATCAGGTGTATGTGATGCATGTATAATTCACAAACTGTGATACAACTGGATGTGTATCATCTTATGACCATGGTCAGGAAAGCACATAGCTGCCTGAGCACAAATGGGCATGCAGCTATATATGCTTGAGGTTTATGACTGAGAGTTGTCTTACATAAAGGAGATTGTTAGAGAACTGAGAAACCATGTGAATTATGCAAGAAAAGCTTTTTACTACATTTGTTGAGTGTTTGTTTGTATTGCAAATAACTCCTAACATTTTACCATATATTAACTTCTTTAAATACAGAAATATGTTCTATATGGTAAATATTTTTTGCAAAAAGTAAAGTAATATTGCTTGTATTTACATTGATTATCTTGCCACATTGATATCTTTAATGCACATACCGTGACATACTTAGCAGGTAAAACAACCACTTTTTCTTCACTCCTTTATTTCTGAAAATTTATCAAAAAGACAGAATAAACATATTTGGCAATAACTTACCAGAATTATTCACTTGTGCTAGCATGAATCTACCTTCTCATAAGTCATTGTGACTATTTGTAGGATCACGGTTCAAGCCAGAAAGTTAGGAAAAATTTTTTGCCGCCCATGCTTCTACCATTCAGAAGATTGGCATTATTTCTGGCACCGAGGCATAAAAGTTTGGTCCTGGATGAAACACAATGTATACTTTATTTTCCTATTGATAAAATACATCTAGTTATGAAAACTCAAGACACCTTACAAAATCTGAAAGAAAAAGTAGTTTTTCTATCACTATTTAAGAAAGAAAGAAAGAAAGAAAGAAAGAAAGAAAGAAAGAAAGAAAGAAAGAGAACAGGCTTCAGTATAGCAAAACGCTTAAGCTTGTGCTTAACTTTAAAGATATGTTTAAGTGCTTTGCTGAATAGTGCCCCACAGCATCCAGCATATAGCATCCATTGCAGATTGATTAGTAGAAGGATGTATCTATCTGGCAGACTTTGATGCTGTAAACTGGACAGAAGTAGTTGGATTTTTTTATTTTACTTTATTTTAATTTTTTGAGAGGGAGGAGATAAGTGGTCCTAATAATTCACTGATCAGAGACTTTAAGGCCAGGAGGAATCAGTATGATTCATCTGGTCTTATGTATTGCATAACACAGGCAGTAGGATTTCTCCCAGAGAACACTTCCGTGAGATATTCTGTATGACAGATATTTTTTAGGAGAAGGAATTCAACATAGTTAAGTTGGCCTTGTCATCACTGGTTCTCCACTTGTGAGGTAACTCCCTTCTCTTCATGTGCCAGTATATTTATGCCTGTAACTGTAATTTTCACTCCATGCATCTGAAGAGGTGTTTTTTTCTCATGAAAGCTAATGCCTAAATAAATCTGTTAGTCTTTAAGGTGCCAGCAGACTCCTCGTTGTTTTTGTGGATATAGACCAACACGGCTACCCCCTGATACTTAACATAGTTAAGTGTTAGCTAATTATATTCTACAGTTTTATCACCTATTATTTCCTGGTCCTGAATTGTAAAGATTGTCTGTCCTTTTGGTAGAGAATTGGGAAAGAAATTACTGAAAGTACTGTAAATAATGGAATGCTCACAGCCTCAGTATAAACACGCATCAAACCTTTAATCCTTGTTATCTCAGCAGTACCAGTATTTTTCTTGTTTGCTAAGCATTGGGGCAGGATGAGATATAAGAATGGGATAGAGGAGCATTACAGTGGGTCTCAGGTTGGCAACCAAAGACACTGCTGTACTTCTGGAGCAGCCGGCTACTGGACAAGTGATGCTGGACAGAACAGCACCAACAGCATTTGCAAAGGCAGGGGTAAGAACTGCAGTGACAAAGGGGTAGTGGAAACAGTATTAACAGCAACTGCAGTAGTGAACGCATGACACAACAGCAGAAGTGCATTTATAGTGCCTGAAGAGGCAGTGTGGTTGGATAGGCACTAAAGAAGAAATCAGGAGATGTGGGTTCTATTCCTGGCTCTAACACTGAACTGCTTGGAGAAAATACCATACCTTCTCTGTGTCTGTCTTGTCTATTTAGATCATACACTCTTCAGAGCAGGGAAAATCTCTTAGTTACTATGTGTTTACAGCACCTAGCACAATGGGGTCCCAATTTCAGGTAGGGCCTCTAGGTAGTATTACAACTTAAATAATAATAGGGCTACAGACTCTACAGAGCTTGTCAAAGTAAAACCCGTACAAGAGAGTGTAGCACATTACTTTTTATTCTGACATTGTAAACTTTCAGTTTTTAAACCACTTTAAAGCTCTCATCTAGGGAGCAGCATGGGAGTGAACTCGGTAAGATTTTTAATTTAGTTAGGGCCAGACTCTGTCTAGCCATTATGTAGGCACATGGTGGGGCTTCTAGGGAGGGAAGTGATTCAGTGGCAAAATAGGCAATGAGTCTTGACTCTTGGTTTCCTGCTCTAACCACTAGACAATGACCTCAGCCCATTGCTTAACATTTCCAATGGCTAGCATCCTTTTACATGCACCAAACCTCATATGGGCATCCCTGATTTTAAAACCAAATTAATTCTATCCCATAACTCCTGCCACTTCTGCTTTATTATTGTAAATACACAGAGTGCTAAAATAAGAAAATGTAATAAAAAAGCATGTTATCTGTGCCCAAGCAACTAGAATGGTAAGCTTCTAGCACTGTTAGTCTTCTTGAGCATAGGGTCTCCTTCCGTATTCGAAAATCACATTTTTAGTTAGCAAAAGAGGAAGTGTGTTTCAGGAGAAATCCTACAAGACACAGAATGCTGGCTATGCAATACGAGCAGGGATGGGCTCACACGGCAGCACGACTGCAATTGAACTTTGTTGTGCACTGAACTGATTCTGGATTTTCTTCCCCCTTCATTTCAATACAGTTCCACTGTGTCTGAGTTTACTGCAATCTACTGTAACAGTTAAAACATTGTTTTCTGAAGCACAACAGTCAAACAACTTTTAATTACCTTTGGAATGTTCTCAATATTCAGTGCTCGACAAATCCCACCTGCACTCACCTCTACAAACCCAACCTCTTAAATACATTGCTAAGTTTCTCATCTAAAGGTACATTTCAGCTAAAAGGAGATACGTTATTTAAAAAGCCTTTTCTTTTTTGTATTGCCAAGTGACCACATGGACAGACAGACTCAGTGCAATGCTCTCAGGAGCCCTCCAGTAGAAATACGCTCACACATCTGATTTTAGTTTTCAGACTATGCCATCTGCTGTTGGAAGTGGGAATGAGTCCACATATTGTAACTGCTCAGCAAAACAAGATAAAACAGTCTGGTGGTGCAGCCACTGAAATCTGCTCCCCTATCTCAGAATGAAGCTTGGGGGTGAATGAATGATTTCCTGTGCGGTTCAAACAGCCCCAGAAGAGTTAAGCCTGTAATTTTAAAGTATCCCATGTCAGAACAAACCTCCTAGGGCCCAATCCTGTGCTTCTTGCTGAGGATCATTATGTCAGGTGGAATTTTACCCAAGAAAAATGTGGGAGGTGAAAAAGCTGCAACCTCATGTTGGAGTTCCATTCTGCCCTCCACTTCCATGAGCACAAGCAATCCAAACCCAGCAGCACTAATGAGATGCAGGTGCATGAGGGTTAGTGTCAGTCCCATAACACATTCCCCTGCCCCTCATCCAGTTGTAGTCCTCTGCAAAAACCCTATAGCATCTGGGCTCCATGTGAATTCACAGGGAAGGAAGAAGCCTCTCTTCATGACATAGAATTTCCTACTCTAGACTGAGTGGGTCCAGGTTGAGGTTGCTACTTCACAACCACAGAGGAAGCAACAAATAGTAGCAAAACTCCTTCCCAGGGCAGCTGTGTGGAAGCACTGGGACTCCAAGAAAGCCCTAAAATCAACCATGAATCTTGGGACACCCAGTGGATTAGGGAGCCAACCCCCTTACTCATCCCATGTAGAGGGCAACTCTGACCTTTGATGGAATGTGGAAGAAACTCATGGAATTAGCTGTCTTGTGAGTTTTTTCCTTACATAAGGACAAATATGGTCACTTGGACAAGGTTAGTCCTGTCCATCCCAACTCAGAAAGCCATCTTGGTATAACAGTACAATAGCAAAGCTATAATCTTTGGTCCTGTCCTTATTGCAGTTCTACCTATGCAGTTGGAAAGGGTTTTGTTTACAGATCATGGTACAGACCACACATCTATTGCAGGCTTTGTAATATTGACCTAACCTGGTACTCAGGCAAAAACAAATGACAGCCTATACTGTTCAGAGAAAGTGTACAAGACTCCTACTAGCAGCAGCTAAGTTTAAACACAAGTGTAGCGTGCACAGTTTGCTCTAAGGGCCTTATCTTGCAAGATGCTGAGTGTTTTCAAGAGGTGGTAAGTGCTGGGAACAAAGGATGCTTTTCACCTAGCAGGATCAGGCCCTCAGTGTGGGCTGGGTCCTAGATGGAAAACAACTATAAACAGAAGATTCAAACTACTATCAACACTTAACTTTGAAAAATTAGGTCTTAGGAAAAATATGCAGTTTAGCTGAGTATTTCTGGCTTAAATTCTTATATTCATGCTCATTAGCACCAGGACCGGCGCTAGGGGTTTGAGCGCCCTAGGCGGCCGGTGATTTCGCCACCCCGCGTGCTGGTCCCGCGGCAGCGCTGGAGCTGCCGCAGTGGTCCCTGCGGAGGGTCTGGTGCTCCGTAGCTCCGGTGGAGCTGCCGCAGTCGTGCTTGCAGGAGGTCCACTGGAGCTGTGCGAGCAGCCGACCATCCGCAGGCACGACTGCGGCAGCTCCACCGGAGCCGCGGAGCACCGGACCCTCCGCAGGCACCACTGCGGCAGCTCCACCGGAGCCACCTGCCGCCCCCTCCGGCAAAAGGGTGCCCACCATTTATTCTGGCGCCCTACGCAATTGCCTAGGCTGCCTAAATGGTAGCGCCGGCCCTGATCAGCACTAACACCATCATTCTGAAACCTAACCAGCTGGAAAAAAACCTATCACATCAAGTATACTACACCATCTGTTTCCCCTGCATCATTGTAGTGTCCCAGCTCCTTACTGTCTTGAGTGTGTGTATCGCTGATGACAGAAGCAATGCTGTGGGGGGGGCATGGAGGGTCAAGTGCTCCCCAAGTAGCCGCCTCAGTGGGGAGCAGAAGGGGTGGGGCTAGAGCCTCTTCCAGCTGCACTGGGATGCTGCCCAGTGTGGCACAGCAGCTGCCTGTGAAAGCTCCTGGCTGAGGCATCAGGCTGGCCAGTATGGGGAGGCACCAGTCATCTATGCCTGGTGAGGGAGGGAGTACCCTTTTTTACAGATGGGGAAACTGAGGTGCTGAATGAGATGTAGTGACTTGGTCATGGTCACCCAGGAACTCCGATGGAGGAAGATTGAATCCAGGTCTCCTATATCAGAGGCTACCACCCTAACCACTGGACTATCCTTCCTTTCATCTGCCCCTAACAGTCCTGACCAAGTCTTGTGGTTTTATATTTGCGTGAGGCTGTTTTGAAGTTCTCTCTCTCCCATGATTGCTGCAAGAAAGATCCCCTTAAGCAAGCATTATTGATATTTATTTGTGTTCCAGTAGCACTTAGAGGTCTCAAGCACTATCAGAGTTCCAGTGTACTAGGTATCTTACATATACATAATAAAAGACAGCACATGGACTGAAGATCTTACAATCTAAATAGACAAGGCAGACAAAAGGTATGGAAGAGAAACTTCTCTTCAGAGATTAAATGATCTGCCCAGAATCACATGGGAAGTCTCTGGTAGAGTCTTAACCACAAAGCTAACATTGCTTTGAGGAAGGAGTAAAAATACTGAGGATACAACAAAACCGACTGCACAAAGTTAACAGGCTGGAAAAGTGGCAGGTATTTTTGTCTCTAATCTTTCAGTTAAAAATAGGTTAGGAATTACTTGTAACAATATTTTCAGAAAGAAGTGTGATGTATATGTTGACAGTGTCCCTTTAAAATAAATGATGGTTACTTTCTTCCATCACTTCATTTCTTCCCTTCTTCTGGGCTAGACCTTTCACTATGAACCATTGTCCAAGGAGGCTGCTTTCCCCGCTGCCTCTCTTCATACAAGGTAATGTTGTATTTCCCTTCTTCTGCCTATAGAAAAAGTGGTCAGGATGTTCTCTCTGAAACTAAAAATCTCTTCCAAAGTCACCAACTTTGATGGCTTTTGGATCAGGCCCCAAATCAGTAACAGGGCTACAAATGAAATGAGAGAGCTGAAAACAGGAAATAAAATCAGCAATGACTTTTTGACCTGAGATCTTCATCAGGAATATGCTGTGATAGGAAATGGATTCTTTCTGGAGACGACCTTGTGATTAAACTGTCAATGCTGACTTCATTTCAACTGTTCTTCTAGTGTATTTAAGTTAATACTTTTGTTCTGTTTCCTCTGAAGCCACCACAATTCTCAGTCAGTGGCAACATATCCACAATCAACAGCCTCCTCCTGCCCTGTAGTAGCTACCTATAATTTCTTGTTTGGATTTTTTATCATGAAGTTATTCATGCACCAAGTGCCTAGGCTCAGCTTTAAAATGTAATGAGGTCCATAAATTGCAGAGTGCAGTCTACCTACTACCATAAACAAAATGAAACATATAAAGGGCAATCGGGCTTTACGATAGATTAATATTGCTACGTAGCCACTGGAAAAAGAACAGTTCTCTGAACAGAATTCCTTATGCATGACAATGCTTAGTTCCATTGCTGAGCTTTCAACATGAAAGGCCAGGATGTGAACTCCTTTCTCCCATTCCTAGGCAGTTATTCACATCAGTAGCCCCAGTGAAGTCAGTCACCAATGGGAGCAAAAGGTTTATAGACCAACCCACAATAAAGTTTTATTTTTGCTTGACAGTTGTGCCATTCCATGAGTTCTAGGCGCAATAGTGATGGATGGGTAAGACCGTTATTGAAAGTTAGTGAGCAGCTGGAGGAGCAGAGGTCATTCAGCTTTGCTTTGGCCTTTCAATTTCTCTAGGAAGTCATTATATTCCAAGAAATTCCCTCCTCCAGCCATTACTGTTGTTGTCTTGTCCTGTGATTGTATCAAACCGTGAAGTCTGAGAATGAATTTGGCAACTTGTACAGGGTCCTTTGTAAGGGCTTGATCCATGATCTCCAATCTGAAGAGCTTCACTTAATTATATTATATTCAAAAGTGTGGGGATATTCAAGCCTGCTCCTGATACATCTTGCGGAGATGATATGATCTGGTCCCAGCTCTATTGATTTTCATTCCTGCAGTGTGCCAGTCCGCAATCTCATGACAGTGGATGTTATTCTCTGAAATGCTTTGATATCAGAGGATCTTCCTCTTTTGACCATGAGTTTCCAATCTTCCAGTTTTGGTCAGCTACCTCACTCCCATATACACCAACATGTGATGCCTTGCTTTCTGACCCTCTGAGCCTGCTTATGAACTGTATTGTTGACAGAGTTCTCCTAAAGGAACCAAGGGTCACCACCTGCAAGTCAACAAGCATCACAACATCCACCTCTATTTCAGTTCTGTTTATTTCTTGCAGTACAGTGAGAATAGCTTTCCATTCAGACGTATAGTTCAAGCTCAAATACCCTGAACTAGTGTCCTTTCTTGTACTATCTCTATATTAGGCTACTGGACCTAATGGAGAGATACCACAATCAACATTCTTGAAGCATTTTTCTGACTAATCCTCAGTGTATATATGAATCTGTTTGCCTAGTGACTGATACAGTTGGATGTTCTTTTTTCCTTACTGTGGCCAAGTGTATTCCTTTGAGCAAGTTTCCAAAATGGAGAAACATTTACTAAATCAAATATGTTCCTGTGGAGGAATTACTGGGCATACAAGTTTCTTTATGCATTCTAACCTCCGAACATCATCAAGTGCTTCAATTTCTTCAGTAGCCTTTACACACCTTTCCAAACAAGATGATCATTTCAGCTTTGATTTGGTTTTCCAGTTTCTGAACAGAAATGACTTTCAGGTAGGGAATGAAGATGATTTCCATATCAAATTAGCTGAACTTTTCTATTATTCTCAAGAGGTTGAACATCAGGCTCTTGTTCAGGGTTGGAAGGGACCTCAGGAGGTCATGTAGTCAAACCCCTTGCTCAAAGGAGGACCAATCCCCAGACAGATTTTTGCCTCAGATCCCTAAATGGCCCCCCTCAAGGACTGAGCTCACAACCCTAGATTTAGCAGGCCTACACTCAAATCACTGAGCTATCCCTCCCCCACATGGTTGGCTGCTGGCTCCCACACTCTTTTCCATCCCTTTTTTGGCTATGCTTATGGATTGACATTGACATTTATCCACCTCTGTAGTACTGATGAGAAGTTGTTCAATCTGCAGTGCTTCCATGCTCACACAAAAATGGCAACTCTACTCATTAAGGAGCTTTTATTTGCTGATGACAGTGCATTGTTGCTCACTCAGCTGATGACATTCACTTGATAACTGATCACTTTGCTAGTGCAGTCAATCATTTTGGTTTCACAATTGACCTAAAGAAAACTGAACAGACTGTGCATAGCCACCCAATTATAAAAACCAACAATGTTCCTTCAAGGCTCTGGAGAAGTTTGCTACCTAGGGAGTATGCCATCACAGAATGCAACATCTGATAAGATTACCCATCATATAGCCAAGGCCAGCCAGAGGTGTTGCATGGGGGCATGTGGGGTCAAGTGCCCCTCAGTAGCTGACCCGGGCAGGGAGAAGAAGGGGCAGGACCAGAGCCACTTTTCACACCGGCCAGCCACTGGGATGCTGCTCTGTTCAGCACAGCAGCTGCCTGTGAGAGAGCCTGGCTGGGGAGGGGTGGCAGACCACCCCCCAGTCCTGGCTGCTGGAGACAAGAGCTGAGTGAGCTGGAGCCCACTGCCCCTGCATACTCGGAGCCAGTCCCTGTCTCCGGCAGCTGAGCCTGAACAGGGAGCGGGCTGCTGCCCCTCCCCAGCCAGCCTCTCTTGTAGGCAGCTGCTGTGCCGCACAGAGGCAGTGACCAGGACTGGCCTCAGCTCTGTCCTGCTCCCCACTCGGGCGTGACTGCCAGGGAGAGCAGCCAAAGGTCCCGGGGGGTAGGGGGTGGTGCAGCAACAAAGGACAGAACTCCCCCCCACCTCCCAATATGGGGAGGCACAAATTGTCTACCGCCTATGGAACAATAGGGGTGTCAAAACAAGCACTAAGCTGCATGGTGTCTATTGGGCAGTTGTGCTTACAACACTTCTATCTGGCTGTGAGACATGGACCATATATTGCTGCTGCAATAAAGTAATTAAAGTATACTCATAAAAGCTCAGCTACATTGGTCTGAGCATCTCGTTAGTATAGCAGACACAAGAACACCTAAGGCCATATTTTATGGCCAGCTAAGGCAAGGTCCTCGTTCTCATGGTGACCAGTACAAAATACATTAAGACACATGGAAGTCAAACTTGAAAGCATGTCAGGTTGACCCCAGCAACTGGGAAGCAACAGAGCATGGCGATGACAGATTTGTCAGATAGCCATTAACTCCTTTAAAGCAAGGTGCATTAACACCTTATGTAAAAAAGTGAACAGCGCAAAGGAAGAGTACAACAGCTTGTCATGGTCATGGACAATCTTGTCTGTCTCACATGTAACCATGTTTGTATTTCTCGTATTGATTTGACCTCTGATATAGTCGTTTCCAGTGCAAGGGACTTAACCCCCCCCCCATATTCACCACTCACATACCGTTGGCCCAAGTCTTTGGCAATTACTCACTGTAAGTGGATAGATGGAGTTGCACATTGATGCACTTTGAAGTGCAAGTATAGCCATACCCTAAGACTTGGGAATTTTATCTATAGCTAATCTGAACTGATTTTCTAACAACTCCAGGGGGGATATATAGACATGATGGAAGTGGATGCAAATTCATTGCCTTAAACAGATTTCCATTCTTTTAGACCAAGTCTGAATTTGTTGTTTAGCTCTAAAGGATAAAAATGCTTATTTGGCATTTGGAGATCATCCAAAAAGTATAGGGTGAGAACATGTTTTTTCCATTCACCAATAATGCCATCGGGGACAGAACTATTAACTTTTGATGAGATGACATCCCTTATAGTGATATGCAACAAGCAAATGAGCACAAAAGTATCTTGCTCTGTATCCATCTGAAACGTCTCCTTCCTTCATGTGTATAATGTCTCAGTGTAATCATTTGAATAATACCTTTGCCTTAGCAGCAATAGTCAGATTTGCAACACAGCAGTGTGCAAGCTGAAAATGAACAGCCATAGATTCATTACAAAACTGAATGATTCAAGGGGAGCAAATGTAACCTTTTGGTGAGCTACAGTTTACTTTGCTGCCCTTTTCCAGTGTCTAAAACACCCCCCAACTGCCATAGAAAAGCACCTGGACACTCAGAATTCAGTCACTGAGGATTTTCAGCAAGGATTGCACAGGGTCAACCTCCCCACAATCAAGTGCAAAAGAACAAAAGGAATGACCTTTATTTTTAAAGTACCAACTTTATAAAAATCTTATGATAAAGAAATAATAACTTAATTTTTACAATATAAAATAGCTACTTTATAAGCCACAGACATTATCTTCACAGTTATACATAAACATAAATAAAGAAAACAAATTAAATCTAAGCAGGTCAGTCCCCACAAAAACACAGTGAGAAGAAACCCAGAGTTCCCCAAAAGCTTAGGTTGAGTTCACCTAAGTCTTAGGCTCTAGCTACACTACAGAGTTAAGTCATCTTAAGTCATGTCAACGATCATAAATTGCTGTAATTACATTGCTTGTGCATGTTCACATAACACTGCTTGTGTCGGTGCAGTGTGTCCACTGTTAGTGCGCTAACATCGACAGAGAGAGCCGTGCACTGTGGGTAGCTATCCCATTGTGCAAATTACCACCTTCTGCCACTAGGAGTTCTGCGAATGGATCACAGTGCATCATGGGAGCAGGCTCACCATCCCATGATGCAGTTTTTTCCTCTCCCATCATTCCATCAGCTTCAGTTTTTTCAGCTGCCACTGTAAATGATGCACCAGTCTCTGTCTGAAAACATGGATTCCGCACTGCTCTCCAGTCTCGTGATGAGTGTTATGAACACAATGTGGCTGATCCTGCAGTATTTCATGCGCTGCAAATCTGAAAATGAATCTGTGGTGCCTGCCTTCCTGGATACCCTGGAAAGAAATAATTCAAGATTCTTCTGGTATTTACAGAACAGCTGCACATAGTGGACCATTGCTATTGGGCTCAGGAAACAAGTACTGAGTGGTGGGACTGCATTGTGATGCAGGTATGGGGTGATGAGCAGTGGCTGCAGAGCTTTCAGATGCACAAAGCCACCTTCCTGGAAGATGTGTACAGAGCTCATCCCGGCACTGTGATGCAAGGACACTAAAATGAGTGTTGCCTTGTTGATGGAAAAGCGAGTGGTGATTGCTGTGTGGAAGCTGGCAACTCCAGACTGGTACAAGTCAGTCACAAAACAGTTTGCTGTGACTTTCTCTACATTATCACATTGGGATACGTGCTGCAGTGCCTCTGTTTAACCCAGGAACATTTAGCGCTAGGGGCAGAATTGGTGGACAAAGTGACAGAGGCCAAGGCCCCAACTAGCGATTCAGATGAAATCATCAAACCGACAGATAAATGTTTAATGCAAAATGTTGAACATCTTCTTCGTTCAGCAAATTAAAAAGTCTTGCTAAGAAAAAACACTAAAAGTTAGAGCATGCTCTGGGAACAAAACAGGGCATGTTGTAAAATAAAATGTCAGTTGAAAATAACTGTGTGAAGCGTGTTTTTATGGAGTTCAAGGGGTGTGGAGTTTGTCAAAAGGGCAGTAGGTTGACCCCATAGTATACGTGCAGTTAGGTTAGTGTTTGTCAAAAGCAAGAGGTATATGAGCAGACTGTTCCTCTAACAAAGGCTCACCCACCCCACCCAGTCCTGGCGCTTGTGCATGAAATATATAGGCTGTTGGGGCATCTGGACCATTGCAAAGCAGCCCCAGAACCCCTCTTAAATCATATCGTCTTCCGCTTTGGCTGTATCTTTTCATTTTCCACCCCAGGTCCTCTGCATTAGGACTTAATCATGACCCCTCTGATTTCAACAATGTCTCAGGTCTAACATCTACTGTTTCATATTATTTAATGCTGTACGTCATCCATGGTTGCAGTTTGCATAAAAGTGTTTTATAAAAACAAAACAAAAAATATTCTCGGGTTTAGACAAGATAATGATAAACAAAATTGTAATCGTTGCTTTGCAGGCTCTGCTACAAAGTATCTTTACGTATGTTTTTGTTCATATTTCTGATAGGCCGTAGCATGGGGTAGATAATACCTCATAAAGTGGGAAAATGGTTTCGAATGACAAACGCTTGCCCATGCTAAAGCATAACAACTAACCCAGAATGGCTGCCTATAGAACTGTTTCACTAAAAGAGTTATCAACATTCCCCCTAAAACTCAGGACAGCTTTCTTATCTTCATGGCCTGATCTCTGTGGCTGTGGCTTTTTTAAAAATTTGTTTGTCCTTGGTTTAGATTTAAAAAAAAAAACCATTAGAAAAGAAGAAGGTATGTGTGTGTGTGTGGGGGGGGGGGGGGCAGACTCCTTATCTCTGGTAAAAAAAACAGCTAACTTTTTTACATAAGCTAATTTTTCTTGTGTTTTTTGTATAAATCCAAACTTTAAAAAGCATTCTTGTTTATTTTTTTGTTAATGTTGTTTTTTTTAAATTAAAACACATATGTAAACTCCTCTGAATTGCCAGTTTTCATATTCTTACTCAGTTGGTGTTTTGATACTTTAAAAAACACTATTTTAAAAGGATAGGCTAGTATCTTAAGTCTTTTTAGTTCACTAAACTTCTACAAAATATTCCTAAGAGTGGCCTTGTTTTGTTACAGCTCAATCAATACTGCTTTTTCATGTTAAACTTTAAAAAAAACAAACATAATGCTTCAAATAGGACTCACTGCATACAGAATAACCTTTAAAAAGGTCACGTTATGTTACATATCAGTCAATGCTGTATTTTCATGTTAAATGTTTAAAAAAACCTTTATATAACGAAACACTGCATGTTTAGCAAGTGTGAAAAATATGGGGAGAAAGTCGAGGGGTGGGGTGTTCTTCAGCTAGGCTCTCTCTGACCTTCATGCAGTCACAAAGCAATGGTGTTTGTCTTTTACAATCAGTAAATGGAATAAAATACTTGTTATAACTTTCACAAAGTATCTTTCAATGCAATCTCACCATTTGTTAAAACTTTAACAGTGTTTAAAGTTAGGAAAGAAGTCTGTGTAAAAAAACAAGCAAACTGAAGGGGTGACCCCTAGAGCATTGCTTAGGCAGACTATAGTGCATAGATCACTGGCTAGCCTAATTAGTCTTATTTGTTTTTAAAATGTAGAGAAAGCCACATCTCCAGCCTGTGATGTATTATTTTAATAAAATCTATGGACACAAAACAAACACAGGAGCTTGTACCTGTGTCTCAGAACATGAGTTGCAAACATTTAAAAACAAAGACATTCTGATAATGCAACAGAAAAATTCATATTTAAATCTAAAAGTTCTAAGAAAATGAAAGCTTAATATAACTTTAGCATGGATTTATTAAAATATGAGGCAGAAAATAAACTGTCTGATCCACTGGATTACAGAATAAAGGGAATATAAACTAACTGTTACTAAGGTTCTGTGGTTTTCACTCTGGGGTGTGTCTGCATGCTCATTTTTGTTTTTAATTGAATCGCATATGTAAAAATGTTTTTTAAAAGGGCTCTGTCTTCATACAGGATTGTCTTTTAAAGTGTTTATTCCTTTAAAAAGCAATATAACTTTCACTTGTATTTGTTAAAAAGTGGGGGAAGAAGCAGCCTTCTTATCTCTGATCCACTGACTCAGAGGGTATGGCTACACTGGAGAGTTGCAGCGCTGGTGGTGGGTTTACAGCGCTGAAACTTACTCACCGTCCACACTTGCAAGGCACATACAACGCTGCATCTCCCTGGCTGCAGCGCTGGCTGTACTCCTGCTCTGCCTGGGGTATAACGATTGCAGCACTGGTGATGCAGCGCTGCTCCGCCAGTGTGGCCACCAAAAGTGCTGTTATTGGCCTCCAGAGTATTCGGAGGTATCCCAGAATGCCTGTTCAACCACTCCCAACAGTGCTGCAAATGTGACCACACTGCAGCGCTGTTAGCTGTCAATGTGGCCACACTACAGCGCTTTCCCTACACAGCTGTACGAAGACAGCTGTAACTCCCAGCGCTGTACAGCTGTAAGTGTAGCCATATCCAGAGATGCTGTTTTTGCTAACAGTGGCTGTGCTCCAGCTTCAAATTGTTCTCACTAAAAATGACCAATGTTAGTCTAAAACATCGGTGTGTGTGTGGGACTTTTAAAAACTGTTTGTTACTAAGGGCTTATGGTTTTAATCTTTATTAAAGCACCTATGTAAAAGTACTACACGGTGGGAAAAATGCTTGGGGTTTAGTTTTTTAGATAAGAATGAGGAGGGGGAATAGTGAGTAGAGGGGAGAGAGCATCTGATTGGTCAGATCCAAAGGTGGAGAGAACTAGCCTGAGGGGCTATGAGCCTTGGAAGCTCTCTCTTGCCCCAGGAACAGCCGTAAGAGTAAGATCGCTCTCTCTCTGACTCATCCATGCGCTGTCTATCTTTGCCCTTTGCAAAAGGGCTTTCTTTTCCCTTTTTTTTTGCCTTGTTCTCACTTTTAACCTATCTTTATATGTTTCTGTTTTATTTAACTCTTTTTAAATGCTCTTTTCTTAACTCACCCTTATATTTAATATTTTAAATGCTTCTTTATAAACCAACATTTATATTTCTAACATGTGCTTACTAAACAGTCTCTGCTTTACAAAATTCCCTTTTTTGCTATAAGTTCTTTTTTAACCTACCCTTATATTTAATACACTTTTTTAATTTATCTCAAAGTTTTTTATTCTTTAATAACATGCCAAACTAGTCCTTTAAAACACCTCTCCTTACTAAACCTAACCAAAAATCTTTCTTTTCTTTAATAACTTAACTCTATTCTTTCAAACTAACCGTTTAAAAACAAAAATCTTTATTTTTCTTTAGGTTCTCTCATTCTATACTTTCAACTCTTTCCTCTCAACAATCAACCAAATGTATCAAAGCACAAGCATGCAACATTCCCCCTATTCAAACATAAAAATTAATCAAAAAATAATTTTCAAAATAGCCAACTGCACCAAACCTTGACACCAACGGAAATGGGAATGGAGGGTGGAACATAAGCCCTAGAGGCAGCATGGAAACCTGTCTAAAATCCATGGTGATGAATAGTATTGAGGTATATACTACTTCCAGGAAAGTTTCCTAGAGATCTTTATGGAAGATTCCCAAGATATCCAAGTGTGCATTTACAAACTTTTCCACAGGGCCCCCATTGTGTAGCTCCCACTTTTACCATGTAACAAAATAAAGGACACCTCTACTTCATGTCACCATGCAGTATCAAAGCTCTACTCTCCTGCTTCTGGCGCACTAGAGCCAGAGTACTGGGACTGGCTAGACTCCTCCAGAACCAAAAAGAGGTCCTGGCTCTCTAAACCACTGGATGACACTGTCACCTGTGCGACATCCTCCTCCAATTCTACTTTCTTGTCCACTATTTTGTCCTCAACTTGACTCCACAGCTGCTGCCTCCAGTTCCCTGAAGTATCAGAGGCGTAGCCGTGTTAGTCTGGATCTGTAAAAGCAGCAAAGAGTCCTGTGGCACCTTATAGACTAACAGACGTTTTGGAGCATGAACTTTCGTGGGTGAAGTGGGTATTCACCCACGAAAGCTCATGCTCCAAAACGTCTGTTAGTCTATAAGGTGCCACAGGACTCTTTGCTGCTTTTACAGTTCCCTGAAGTATCCACAAGGCTTTTGGCCGTGGAGGTGGGATTGCTGCCAAGAATGGTATGCAGCTTCTTGTAGAAGTGGCATGTCTTCAGTGCTGCACCAGGGCATTGGTTAGCCTCCCTTGCCATCTGGTACACCCGCCTCCTTGATCTCAGCATAGTACTGCTGCATGTCTCTTTTGTCCCCTCCCTCCTCCTCCATACCATAAGCAATCTGCTTGTAGGTATCAAAGTTCCTACAGGTGGATTGGAGCTGCAACTGCACAGCCTGCTCTCCCCACAGCCCCAGCAGATCCAACAGTTTCAGTGTACTCCAGGCGGGAGCACATTTGCTGCAGAAAGCTGGCATGGTTAGCTGAGAAAAGTCTACATGAACTTTCAGTGCCAACAAACAGGAAGTGGAATTTCAAAATGTCCCAGAGCTTTAGAGTGGGAGGCACACATATCTGTGTACCTGGCTGTAGGGCAGCAGAGTTGAAACTGCTGCCCAGAGCAGTCATGATGGACATTGTGGGACACCACCTGGAGGCCACTTAGAGCAACATAAGCAAGCACAGTGTCTATACTGATACTGCATTGCTCTAACTTCATCGCAAAAAGCTCTCTGCCTCGCGTTGAGGTGATTTTATTATGTCGTTGTCGCAGGAGAGTTAAATTGGTGAGAGGAGCATTGCAGTGTGTATACCTCCATTTTAAAGCTGACTTTTGTCGACAAAACTGTGTAGTGGAGACAAGGCTTTTAGAGTCTTTGATTACCAAAACTATACAGTCTGCTGAGCCAAAAGCAACATCTTCCCTCCGCTTGCTTGTAGGAATCTTCAGTTGGAATCCATGCAGACTCTTCCTCTTCCTCTGCTGAAATCACTGTTAGCCAGTCAGCTAACTGATTAACCAACCACCTAGTTAAGTATATAGATTTTTTTTAAACACAAAACTGAGAATAATAAAATATATGATTTTTTCCCCATTATCACATTTAAAGAAAAGTTGGTGAATCATACTTCTTCTTAGCATATATGCACAACATGCCTCGGCTGGCAGGTGACCCAGATTCATCACTAAATTTAGTCCACTGGTTCGATCATTAGCTTCCCTGGCCCAGGCCGGCTACTGACAGAGACAATCTAACTAAAACAGTTTGGCTAAAATCAAGCAACACTCAAAGTATACAATTAAAATAAAAGACATTATTTTTCCCTTTTATAATTAGCACTGCCAAGGGCTTCCCTGTGGGAGGGTTAACAATATCACTAACCAGCTACAAAATGCTTCAGAGTTCTGGAAAACAGCTTGCTTTTCTGCTCCTGGGCTCAGCTTCTCCCAACTCACACAGGGCATCTGGCCTTTTGTAAAGCTGCTGCCTGATTGCCCTCATGGAGTCTGAGTCCAGCTACAGAAAACCTATTTAGCATACCCAAAATGACCACAGCCAATTCCAGAAATTTCTGGATGTGGAGTGCTAATTGTGCATCTGCCTAGCAACAATGATCTAGACACAGTTCACTCCTCCCCCTCTCTCCCCCCCAGGCATTACAGGATTTACAATGGCACCAGTGGCAGGACCTGGGCACTGGGCATAGGGAATCAGGGGGTGTTGGGCACGGAGGCTGTGTGGTGTGGTGTAGACCCGCCTCTGAGGGGAAGGGGCATGCTGGCAGCACAGGGCCGGTCAGGCCAGTGTATGTCTGGCAACTGGGGAGAGTATTAAGGCTCCCACGTTCTGACCAGTGTAGTTAAACAAATCTGTGGACTTTTCATCAGCCCATCAGGTTGCTCCCTTATTTTCACTCCCATTGATTTCTGTGAGCTTTGAGTCAGGTCCTAAATCACCCATATTCCATTTTAAGCCCTATTTTGTATTTTCTCTCATGGATGAGGGTTCATATGGAGCTCAGTCTGGCTTCCATTGATAGTTCTGTCAATAGTAGTTTTGCCATCCAGTAGGACAGGGTTTCTCAAACAGGGGTCGCTGCTTCTGTAGGGAATGCCCCGGCAGGCCAGGCCGGTGTGTTTACCTGCCCCATCTGCAGGTCCGGCCGATCGCGTCTCCCACTGGCCATGGATCGCTGCTCTGGGCCAATGGGAGTTGCTGGAAGCGGCGTGGGCCGAGGGATGTACTGGCTGCCACTTTCAGCAACTCCCATTGGCCCGGAGCAGCGATCCGCAGCCAGTGGGAGCCGCAATCAGCCGGACCTGCAGATGGGGCAGGTAAACACACCGGCCCGGCCCGCCAGGGGCTTTCCCTACAGAAGCAGTGACCCCTGTTTGAGAAACCCTGCAGTAGCACAAGGATTGGGCCCCTGGAGCTGAAGATTCTTGCACTTAGTCTCCGGCCAGAGGAGAATATTCTAGGAAAGATGGAAGAAAGTTGGCTAAGTAATTTAGAGACAGTTTTAATTCTCCTTTCACTTACACCTGTTTGACACCAGTGTGGTGTTAAGTTAATCAGTTTCCATATATTCCTGATTCACACCAGCCTGAGTGGAGAATCAGGCCTGCAATTTTAATAGTAGAATCTGTTGTAAACATTCTCAGAAGTACTTGTTCTTTTGGATAATGAAGGGAAAGCTTGTGCCTTTTCCCACCTTGCCTAAGGTTTTCAGAGCAGCTATGTTATTAATCAAACCTGCCTTTCTTGCTTCAGCTCAGTATCTCTAAGCTATATCCTAATCTATCAACCCAGAGAAGGAGATTTAAAAGTGCTAAGTATTTACAAACAGGTTTGTTTGCTGTGTCAGTCTGAAAGCTTCCTGATTACTTCTCTGCCACATTTTTTTTCCTGTCCCTTAGTTAGTTACTGTTGGCTACACTCTGTCTAACAAACTATATCAGGGGTGCAAATACTCAGTATCTTAATACTGTAAAAATTCAGTTGGCTTCAATAGGTGCCTCGTTCAGTCAATAGTTAGTAGAGCTGGTCAAAAAATCCAATTTTATTTCTGCAAAAATATTGAAAAACCATTTTGCTTCACATTTTGTGCTGAAATTATTGATTTTTGTGCTGAAATTTTTGATTTTCAAAAGCCAACACAAAATGAAAATTTCAGTTTGAAACAATTGCAATTTTTCCTTTATATTACCAAAACATGAACATTTCAATATAAAAGAAAACAAAATTTTAATTTTGTTTCATTTTGAATATTTGTATTAAAAAACAAAAATGTTGTCACAAATCAAACAGTTGTATGAAACATTTCAATTTCACTGAAGTTGCATTAAAAACAATTTAGCAAAAAAAAAATTCTGAAAGCTCTAGTAACTAATTCTGAATATATACACAGTCATGTTCAAACACTACTTGATTATTAGGTGTGGAAGGCTGCCCCATATTTTGCTGGAAAAATAATGATATCAGATTTGCATGAAGCCTAAGGTACTACTTATGGATTCTTGAATTTCCCCTACAAACTTTACTGGCCAGCAATAAGCTCCTCCTAGATTCTTAGGAGTTGGAAGGTTTATGTCATAATTCAAAAGGTCATTTCCCCCAAATTTGTCAAAAGGTTTCAGATTTCACATATCACATCAATGATAATTTGTGTGTATTTAATAGACCAGTTCCTGAAACTGAAACCTCCACTGTTAAATAACTAACAAGTACAGCCCCAATCCAGCAATGCATGTAAACATGTGCTTATCTTTGTCAATGAGATTACTCACATGCTTAAAATATAACATGTGATTAAGTGCTTTGGTGGACTGGGGCCTAGTTTAGTAAAGTTATTAACTGATGAGAGCTTAATTCCTCAGAAGCAGAGCACTAGGGCTCTCTGTGATGAGCAGGCTCACAGGCTGCCTTTGCTGAAAAAAAATCAAGAGAGAATGCAGCAGAACAGCAACTTCTTGGACCAATAAAGAATCGGCAATAGTGGTCCCTAAATGATCTTTTCAGTCTGTGTATTACTAGCACAAGCAGCCAAGTCTGAAGGGGCTGAAACAAATTATATTTATAATTTAAGGCATGGACTGTATGTTATTCATGGAGAAGGAGAAAAGAAGAAACATATCTCCATTTTACAAGTAGAGAAATTAAAATGAACATAAGCACCCAAAAGTTAGGCATCTAACTTTATCGATTGACTTCAATGAGAACACAACACCTCTGACAATCAGTTGTTTTTATTGAGGTGCCTACTCATGGATTTAGGTGTCTAACTGACCTACCTATGTTCCCTCAGGAAGTCTTTGGCACAGGTAGGTATAGAACCAGACACTGGCAGGAGTCAATGGATATTGATCCCAGCCAAGCACAGACTGGTGCCAGGAAATAAAGATCATTCTCCTAGTGCCCTCCTGTTTGTCAGACCTTTATTACAAACTTGACTTTTCATACCACTCTTTATATAAATCATCTTATTTAATATTTATTTTGCAGTAGTGCCATAAGCCTCAGTGAGGAGGCACACACATTGCGCCAGTGACTGTACACACATATAAGGAGCCATGGTTGCTGCCACAAAGAGCTTACAATATTGTTCATTTCCTCCCTTGCTTGTTTCTAGAAAGATACTGTGAAATTCAGAATAGCCCAGTTAAGGAAAGACATTTATTTTCTTTTTAGGCTGCCCTTCATTCATAGAGCAACTCCATTGGAATGAAAAAGAGTTTTGCCAGGGCCATTTGGGCCCTAATCTTGCAAAGAGTGATGCACGTGCTTAACTTCACTCAGTGTGAGTAGTACCACTGGAACCAACGGAAGAATTAACATTATGTAAAGTTATGCAATGCATAATTCTTGGCAGGAAAGGATCCTTGGTTTGCATTTCTCAACTAGCTGGCTGTATTAGGTTTTCTGGGAACCTTTGTGTTGATTCACATTAAAAATAACTCGGCATGGAGAGCTTCAGAGGATGGGACTTTGTTTCTTACTAGCTGAAAGGCTGGACTGGCTTTCGGTAGAAGCAGGGCTTTTTGTTTTTCCCTTTATGTAAAAACCTTTTAGTCAGCTTTGCATCAGCTACCATTTAGGCCCCCTAACACCTGTGAATAAAGACTTCAGGAAGAGGCAGTACTGGTGCAAGTCTTTTCGTTGCTGTCTGATGAGGCTGGCTCACACTGCTAACGTACTGAGTTGTGTTGTAGGGATGTGATGTAACATCAGGTGTGAAAGTAACTTACAGGACTTACCAGTACTGCCGGAGTCCTGAAGGGGGTGTGGCCTCAACCGGAAGAGGTTGTGCCTCTCAAGATTTAAAGGCCCTGGGGCACCGGCTGTGGCTGGGAGCCCCAAGGCTTTTAAATCAACCCGGGGCTCCCAGCCACCGCAGAGCTCCGGCCCTTTAAATCCCCACCGCTGCTCTGTCTGCTGGAGCTGTGGGAGGGATTTAAAGGGCCTGGAGCTCCCAAGGCTGCGGGGAACCCCAAGCCTTGCTGGGCTGGGGCTGGGATTTAAAGGGCTCTGGGTGCCCCGCAGCCACGGGAGCTCTGACCCCTTTAAATCCCAGCCCCAGCCCGGCCGCCGGGGCCACAGGTGGGATTCAAAGGGCTCTGGGCTGCCTGCTGCAGCGGGGAGCCCAGAGCCCTTTAAATCCCCGCCGCGGAAGCCAGTGCAGTCCAGCATGGTGTACTGGCTCTTGCTGGTACGCCATACTGGACCGCATCGGCTTACTTTCACCTCTGTGTAACATAAATTATGTAATAACATACATTATTTCACCCTGTTTTGTGTGGCTGAAGCCTCTGATCCATGCTGCAGAAACCTGATCGAGGCAAACCTCTCAAGCTGCCTGTGACTGGTGGAGGAATTCCCTGTGTTCCTCTGCATTTACTGCCCACTGGTTCCTGTCGTGGTGAGAGCAGCATGTTTCTGCTTGGCTGTGGGACTTGTTACCTCCTTCTCCCCAGGCCATAACACCGCAGGGATGGTGTGGGAGAGGCCTGGAGAAGGTACACTTCAGTGGCCATACTGGTGTTTTTCTGTTAGCATATTATTCTATTAGAAGAATATTTGAAAATAGATCTTTATTTCTGAGGTGACTATTAATTCCACCTCTGAGCTTTGTAAAGGCTCCAAGAAGCTTGGGGTAAGCACTTTGTTAATTGAGAGAACACCTGTGTTAGAAGCAACACGAAATAAGGGGGACAATGTGGAATGAAACAGAGCAGGGTTCAGCAACCTTTCAGAAGTGCTGTGCCAAGTCTTCATTTAGTCACTCTGATTTAAGGTGTCGTGTGCCAGTAATACATTTTAACATTTTTAGAAGGTCTTTATAATTCTAGAATATATAACTAAACTATTGTTGTATGTAAAGTAAATAAGGTTTTTAAAATGTTTAAGAAGCTTCATTTAAAATTAAATAAAATGCAGAGCCCCCCCGGACCGGTGGCCAGGACCCAGGCAGTGTGAGTGCTACTGAAAATCAGCTCACGTGCCACCTTCAGCACGCGTGCCATAAGTTGCCTACCCCTGAAACAGAGCAATATGAAGCAAGTGAGAAAATCTGTTTGCATTCTATAAACCAGTGTTTCTCAACTAGGAATCCAGGGCCCTGAGCAGGTTTCAGGGGTTCCTGCAAGTGGGGCCAGAGTTAGACTTGCCGGGGCCCAGGGCAGAAAGCCAAAGCCCCATGACATGGTGCTGAAGCCAAAGGCCCTGAGCCCACCCACCAGGGGCTGAAGCCAAAGCCTGAACAATTTAGCTTTGTAAGGGCCCTGTGGTGGGGGGCCCCAGGCAATTGCCCTGCTTGCTACCCCCTAATGCCAGCCCTGGCTTTAATATTCAGAAAACCAGTTCTGGCACAGGTGGGCTGCGGAGTTTTTATATTATGGTGAGGGGGGCCTCTGAAAGAATATAGACATCAGTGGAGTTAAACCTGGGATCAGTGTGATTCAGTGTTTGGAGGTGGGAGGTGATTTAGTAAGAATCACACAAATAATTCCTTGGCTTGGCTATTGTATTCTGACATTATCAGGAAGGCTGCAGTGGCAGTAGCACAGTGCTTCTTCCCTGCTTCTAAGGCTAAGCTTCACCCCTGCAGCACTTACTGTAGACACTACAGGACCGAAGGGGGTCTCCCATCGTAGTAAATGCACCTCCTCGAGAAGTGGCAGCTACGTTGAAGGAAGAATTCTTCCATCGAGTGAGGACTGTCTACATCGGGACTTAGGTCGACTTAACTGTGATGCTCAGGGATGTGGATTTTGCACACCCCTGAGTAACGTAGCTGAGTTGATCTAATTTTCTAGTGTAGACCAGCTCTCAGACTAGAGTTTCTCAAGCTATGGGCAGTGGATCATGAAGAGGTAGCTTGGTCTCATGAAGCTAATCCATTTTATCTCTGCCTGGAAAGTCACATTAAAAGCACCTAAAATTATATAAGATACTTTTAGGACATTACTTTTCTTTGTAAATGTAACAACCCACCATGGGTTATCAACAGGGTTCAAACCTAAAACTTTCGTTACCAGTGCAGAGACCTGCACTGCTTGAGCTAAAGAAGTAGTGCCATTAGCTATTAGCAGTAATAGGCTTTTAACTTCTCTGCCCTGGAGAGGAACACAACACACATTTTACATGGGTATGCAATTGTTGTAACTGCCACAGAGATGTTATTCAGTTGTGAATTATAGCAAAAGTGGTCTCTATACAGCTGTGTGTGGGAGGGGAGGGATATGTACAAGACATTCTATATTATGATCTGGTCTGCACTAATGAAAAATCTGAGTACTGTTCTAGACAAAACTGTATAATTTTTTTTTAGAAACATCACAGTGCATTTAATTCTAGAATACACATTGTAGGTCAAATTCATCCCTACTGCATGTAACTCCACTGCTTTGAATTAAATTACAGCAGGGACTGAGCTGATCACTTGATTATTTCTTTGATTCTTATCCCTAGTCACAAAATATGCCCGGCACAGTGAGGAGCCTATAAACCTGACATTTTGACTTTCAGTGGGGTCATTTAATCAGTGCTCTCCCACCATATGAATCCACATTTTGAAACACATTAGTCACAATTACCCCAGTATATCTTTCACTCTCACCATGTGGGCTTCTACATACAGCCCTGACACACAATACACAGGGTGTGCCCTGCAGAACATCCCTCTCCGCGCTGGACCCATTTGCAGCAACATAAGTATGTCTAACCTAAACTCGCTGCACAAACATTTCTGGTCTGTCATGGCCACCGTAAAGCGTCTGCCATCAGATACGTAACCCCCCCCACTCGGATCAGTTCCCCCCCCAGCCTGGCTCAGATCCCTTCCCCATCGCGATTGGTCTGAATCCGTTTATTACCGCTCCTGGGGCTCCGCCACCAGCTATCCACGCAGTGCGCTTTGGGGCAGGGGGAGACCGGGCAGCTGGGCGCCTGCGATCTCGGCTGCATTTGCAGCGCCACATGCTGCTCTAGAACCCCGCTGGCGCTCGCGGGGGGTTCTGGAACCCGGCCCCGTGAGTTCTAAGCGCGGGGGCACAGGGAGGGTGTCCGCTGCTTCCGCTCCATGTGCAGTGCTGGACACTGGCCGACTTGCCGCCTAGCGGCGCCCCTCAGCCCCTCGCTGCGGGAGCAGTGCTAGAACCCGGCGCAGTGCGATCTAGAAGGCAGGCTCCACTCCCGTTTTTAGGACTCGGTACGTTCTAGAAGGTGCAGGGAGCCGCTCTAGAACCCAGCCGGGAAGCCTCGAGGTTTAGAGCTGGGGCTATTCTGGAAGACGCGCCTCCGCGGCAGGGAGCGATCGGCGCTGAGCCCCTTTAGAACCGCTGGGACCCGATCTCTGCAGGGGAAGGGGGCGGCTATAGCACCCAGCCAGTGGGGTCCAGAGGGGCCCGCCTGCTGCAGCCATGCTGGAGTCGGCGGTGCGGCTGGCCCTGGGAGCCGGCGAGCTGGTGGCTCCGGGACCGCAGCTCTCGGAGCGGCTGGCCCTGCTGCAGGCGCAGGTGCTCGCTTCCCTCTGGCCCATGCTGCTGCTAGGAGGGGCCGTGGCGCTGCTTGTCCTGTTGGGGATGCTCCGGCGCTGGGACCGGGCGCGGCCGGGCCCCCAGCACAGCGTGGAGGGGGAGGAGGGTGGCGCTGGGTCTGCCAGCTCCGAGGAAGGACGGCTGCCAGCGCCGGACCCGCGGACACAGAACGGGATAGCTGGGCAGCAGGAGCAAAGGGCGAGGCAGAGCCACGAGGCAAAGGTAAGGACCAGCCCGTCCCCTGCCTTTCCCCCATCCCAATCTGCCCTTTCCCACCAACCCACCCCCAACACAGGGACCTTCCATCCCAGTCCACTACACCGAGAGTCTGCCCTCTTCCACACAACCCCTAACACAGGATCCTTCCATCACAGCCCCCTACACAGAGAGTCTGCCCTTTTCCTTCCATTCCAATCCCGTACACAGAGAGTCTGCCCTTTTCCACAGATCCCCTAACACAGGGTCCTTCCATCACAGTCCCCTACACAGAGAGTCTGCCCTTTTCCTTCCATTCCAATCCCGTACACAGAGAGTCTGCCCTTTTCCACAGATCCCCTAACACAGGATCCTTCCATCACAGCCCCCTACACAGAGAGTCTGCCCTTTTCCTTCCATTCCAATCCCGTACACAGAGAGTCTGCCCTTTTCCACAGATCCCCTAACACAGGATCCTTCCATCACAGTCCCCTACACAGAGAGTCTGCCCTTTTCCTTCCATTCCAATCCCGTACACAGAGAGTCTGCCCTTTTCCACAGATCCCCTAACACAGGGTCCTTCCATCACAGTCCCCTACACAGAGAGTCTGCCCTCTTCCACACAACCCCTAACACAGGGTCCTTCCATCCCAGTCCCCTACAAAGAGAGTCTGCCCTTTTCCTTCCATTCCAATCCCGTACACAGAGAGTCTACCCTTTTCCACACATCCCCTAACACAGGGTCCTTCCATCACAGTCCCCTACACAGAGAGTCTGCCCTTTTGCACACAACCCCTAACACAGGGTCTCTCCATCCTAGTCCCCACTGTTGGTGGCTCAGCCTACTCTCAGCACAGGATTCCTCTCTCCCACTCCCCTCTGCAGAGCCCCCCCACATCCCACTCCTCTCCACAAGGGTATCCCAGTAGTGAATCTTGCATCCCCTCTGCTGGGGCCTCATACAGTCATTTGGTCTCCCAGCCTGGTACCCTGCACAGGGGGCCCTATCCATTTCAAGCACAAGGTTCTCTCTTAGCATAGTTCCCTGCATTTAGGAGTGTAGGATCCTTCTCTTTCTCCCATTCCATTTCCAGTCCTGGGATTCATCCCATCCTTTCCCCACATCCAATCCCATCTTGCAGCATAGGGTATCACCCTTACTGGCAGGCCAGCTGTCAGATTGCACCCTTCAAAGTGTGTGTTTAGAAAGAACTGTTCTACTTTCATCTCGATAAAGATACATAGTCCAACGTCAGAGCTAGACTCTGCACCCTAATTCATAGGATAACCTCTATTTACAAACATAAGAGTTAGTGGAACTGCTGAATTAGGTATTATGAGCAGGACTGAGGAGCAGTTCTCAAAGGTGTTTAGATGCCTATCTCCCATGGAAATCAATAGGAGTTAAGCACCTACATACTTTAGGGGATCGGGGCCTGAGCTTTTATCTTTCACACTAACTTATATTTCCCAATTTATGGGACAAGACAGGGTTACCACCTTTCCCATGGTTTCTGGGATTGTCCTCCTTTTTTTACTGTTCATATACTTATTATTAATTGCAAAATAAGGGCTAAGTCCTGTTTGCATTGAAGTATGTAGTAAAAGTTCTGTTGGTTTAAATGGTAGTAGGATGGCGGACCTAAGCACTAAATGTTTTTATTTGTTGCTTCAAAACTTCATTCAGTAGCACGGCCATGTGATCTTGGTTGCAATGTGATGAGGTTTTGCAGCCATACTGGTCATCATGATCAGGTTTTGATACAATGGGATGGATTTTTGATGCAGCATTGTCACTGTTTGCTCCGTTAGGCATGTGTAAAGCAGAAACCCTCAGCCTGACTTACAGAAAACAGCTGGGTAAAGACACTAGTATGCTAACAAGATGTAAACCATCACAACAGCACATTGTATATAAAATAATAGATGCAACATAGATTTGAACAGTCTGGTCTATTAGTATTATCTGTTAGCTGCTTCATTCTGGGAGATAGGAGGAAAAAAGAGCATATTTGCTGAATTTGTCTTTCAGTATGGTACTTCTGTGGTATCTTTTGCTCTTGCCGATATATATAAATGTGTCAATATTTTCATCAGAACCCCTGTTTCCAGGGATTTATTTACTTGGCCATAAAAGTTACCTTCAGGCTGAATCTTGGCTGTATTATATTTGAATTGGTTAGTTCATTTTCCAAGTATTTTTTTCTTTTGAAAATGAAAACAGCATGCTGGCCTGGTATAATGGACTAATAGATATGTGTGCTTTGTACTGATCACATCACTGAAGTAATCTTAAAGTAATTGTCTATGTAAACAGAATGAGAAGAAATTTCAGCAAATATGTTACATCGACATTGGTAACTGTTTTCCAGATCAGCAGAGTTTAGCTCTAAACTGGTGGATTTTATGCTTCTCTGAGTCATCCCAGCATGCACTCTGCTGGTGATGTTACTGTGAGTGGAAGCCTTTTTTATACAAAGTAGTATCATTGTTTTATTATCATCAGTGCTGAAGAATTTGATCTGGTTGTAAATAATCTGAAAATACAATTTTGGCAGAAACACTGACTATTGGGGTTGGAGGGGGGTGGTACTGGAGATCTAAATTATTCCCAGGGGTGGGCATGTTATTTGAGCAGGCACTTCTTAGGTCTGAATAACGGGGGAAAAGGTAAATTAAAATGATACATTTGCTCAGCTGCTGTTACTAAGCTACGGTTTCCATCATTAATCTCTTTTTTTGGTACAATAGGTTCTTGCTTTCACACTGGCTCCTTTAGGGTCAGATTCTACCAACCTTACTGATGTTGGCTAGCACCTTACTCTGTGGGCAGCCCCATCAAAATTGATCTGAGTGTACATGTGGCAAATTATGGACCTAAAGGGGACGGGGGTGGGGAAGAAAGGGAGAACAGGAAAAATAACCTACGAAAAAAAACCTCTCATGCTTGATTAAATGAAAAATAGTGCTCATACCAAAACTGTATGCTGCCCTTTCTGCTTGCTTGCTTGCCTCGTTCCTTTTCTCTTTCCTCACTCCACACTGTCGTTTGTCATTTTTCATCATCTTACCTGTATAATCTGGAATGTAATATCATTGAAGCAGGGACCTTATCTTCTAATACATATGTGAAGTGCATTGTGCACCTAGAGAACCACATATTAACTAGGCTTGGCAGGATTTGATTTTATAATTTTGATGTTTATTTTCAAGCATTTTTTATTTTTATCAATGTAAATGTTCAAATGTGCAAAATTATGGGTTTGATATATTTTTTTCTGATTTTTATTCATTTTAAATTTTCACAGTGGCAGGAAGTTATGAGGGGCAGACAATGGGTGACGTGGTTAGACATTAATTACTTAAGTACAGTAGATGAGAGTCAAAAAGTTAAGTTAAAGGTTTATAACCATTAAAACACACATAGTCAACAGCACCTGTCAAAATATACAAAGTAAAGAGCCTTAAATAAAACTCAAGCAGCATTTTTCTTACTTTGTCTATCTGTAAATTTAGATTATTATTGATGGAAATATTTTTTGTTGGTTTGTGCGTGTAGGGTGAAATTGATGTTTACTGATAAAAATGTAATCCTTCCAAGCCTATATATAACTGAATGATGGTAATCATTTAGAATTCAGTAGTTAATGCTGAAGTTGCAGAACACCTTTAATATACTGAAATTAGCTTATCAAGAACTATATTAAAACAGTGCCAGAGATTATAAGAAGCAAAGAATTTCACAATTAATAATGAAACATCAAGATGTAAGGAACAGCATAAGCCAGAGTGTGCAGATATTAAATGATAATACCCCATCTTTGGTGCATGCTGAGATATGAGGCCAAAGACAAAATGCCTCCAGCACTCAGGTGTGTTGATATATCACAGCAGCCAAACATCTGCATATCCTGGAGTGTGTAATTCTGCTGATAAAGTTGAGATTTTTAATTAACCCCCCTTCCCCAAGGTGGTTAATTATCTTTTCCAATTTTGGAATGTGTGTGTGCCAGTGTTTTCCAGGCCATGGTCCCCTGTCCAGGGAGTCTGCATTGTTACATTTGCCCAGTTAGCTGATGCCCTGCTAGCTAGAGGTCTAGTTAACTGCTTCCATATTAATACACTGGTAACTCAGCTATTGCGTGCTTGCTGTGCATGCCATGTGCCTCAGACTGCCACTGCACTCTACAGAGAGAGCGCAGCAATGCCCTCTGCTGATCTCTGTTGTTCCCTGCTGGCATGCTGCTCCCAGCCGCAACCCTGAGTGCCACCAACCCACTTCCCACTCTTCCCCTAAAATCCTGCCCTAGCTGCTAAGGGTATGTCTACACTGTGATTAAAAAAACCTGCTGCACCAAGTCTCAGAGCCTGGGTCAGCTGAGTTGCAGGGCTATAAAACTACAGGGTAGACATTTGGGCTTGGGCTGGAGCCCTTGAATCTGAGATCCGCCAAGCCCAAACGTTTGCACTGCAATTTTATAGCCACGCAGCCTGAGTCAGCTGACCTGGGCCAGACGCTGCCATGCCACTGGTGTTTTATTGCTGTGTAGACATACCCTGAAGACAGCTACATGGCTTCATCCATCCTAGCATCAGTGGCAGTGCTGTGGTGCTCCTGTGGTTGTGCTCTCTAGCCTAGGTGAACATGCTCAAGAGCAGTCACATTATCATCCTAAAAATGTCAGTGCCTCTAGTTATCTGGCCATCTATCTGTCTTTCATACTGGCATGAGCACCAGCTTCATGAGAAATATTGTGTATCAAGATAAGAACCAAATCAGAATTTCTCCTTCAGCGCATCTGAAGTGTGTACATGTAAGACCGCATGGCCATCCTTTCCTGTCAATCTCAAAGGAAGACCATGCTCCCTCACTGTTTCGTTCTGCAAAAGGCAGTCTGGAACAAGGGGAAATTAGCGGTGTTTGGTGCCCTGGCCCTCTGAGCAGGGCTGGGCAGTAATCATGCCCTGGGGCTCAAGCCTTCTGACAAGGGGGAGCCCCAGATGGTTTCGGGCTTTGGCCCTCAGGCAGTGCAGAGCAATGAATAGTCTAGCGTCCTAGTTCTGGTGGACAGTAGGCTAACACAGAGCCCCTGCCCTAAGGAAAGGAGACTGCCACCTCAGAACTGGGGTGAACCCAGGTTCACCAGACTCCACTGGGGTCCCATCCCAGGGCCCTAAGAGTGGCAGAGTGTTCCACCATTGGGTCAGCGGGGAATCCAGCTGCAACATGCTTACTTGTCTTCAGGCAGCAACACAGCCAGACTACAGTCAGCTGTCCCTGGGCTACTTCTTCCCCTCCCCTGAGGGCGTACATGCATCCATGGGTCATCCTCCATCTCCCAGGAACATGCTGCCAATGGTAGTCCCAGCAGCTCCTCGGAGTCTGGAGTGGTGAGACGCTCTGGAAGCTCAGGCAAGTCCTCAGGGCAGCAGATATCCTCTCAGTGTCCTGCTCCGGCACTAGGGGAGAAGCATCTGTCTCCCTCAGCAGCTCCAGCACAACTGAGCTGCAGGGCCCACTTTTTATACTTCCTGTTCCTGTCTTGCCCTTCTGCTTCCAGTGGGGCGAACATGGCTTTCTTGGTCCTGCCCACCAGGGGGCAGGAGGTGATTCCTCCCTGTCAATCTCAGAGAGAGGCTACACCCCCTCACTACAGTACATTATACACATTTTGTACAAAAGTAATTCCAGCCAGATTAGAGAATGCTGCATTCATGTTTCTTAAAACTTTCATCATAATTATATGAACAAAAATTAAGTGTAATCACATTGTGAATACACATCACAAGTTGCACTGTGACTTTGTTGTTGTCACAATTTATAACTTACCATGAGTGGTGATGGAGGGATCAGTCTCTTTCCCCACAGCCTCTCCCTTTCCCTAATAAAGAGTCTTTCAGGAAATAGTAACAAGAACTACCAAGAGTCATCAGGACTGAACTATGCTGTGGTTGTTCTTTTTAGTTTAAAATTCTCTGGATCAGTCTTCAAAACGATCAGTTCAAAGAGGCACTTTTGTTGGGAAGTCTAGTGTTATCCTCTCTTGGGTATTTTTTTAAATATGTGCAATCTGGTGCATTCCATAGAGCAAATATTTGCTTTTCAGAAGTATCTTTATAAGCTGATGGTTTAGCAGTACCAGAAGTGGGGATGACCTGCTTCTACTCCAGAGGCATGGAAACAGGCCTGTCAACGGCAATTCCAGGCCCCAGGACAGAACAGTCAATGGGCCTCCACGCACACAAAAGCCATACCCTCACAGACACAGTCCGCCTGACATTTGGGCAGTGCTGCGCCTGTGCTGGCTGCGCTTCTGGGCGTGCTCTTCCGGCGCAGCCAGGGCTTTTACGTGCCCGCCCGGTAGGGTTGCCAACTGTCTAATCATGCAAACCCAAAGACCCTTGCCTTGCCCCCTGCCCTACCCCTTCCCTGAGAACATGCTCCTGTCCCACCCCTTCTCCAAGGCCCCACCCCCTGTTCACTCCATCCCTCTTCCCTCCATCACTCACTCTCCCCCAGCCTCACTCACTTTCACCAGGCTGGGGCAAGAGGTTGAGTGTGGTAGGGCGTTTGGGGTGCAGATTCTGGGGGGGAGTTTGGGTCCAGGAGGGGATGTGGGCTCTGGGAGTGAGTTTGTGTGCAAGGTGAGAGCTCTAGGCTGGGGCAGGAGGTTGGGGTGCAGGAGGGGGTCAGGGGGTTGGTGCTTACCTCGGGCGGCTCCCTAAAGCGACTGGCAAACCCCTTCTGGCAGTGACTGCTAGGCAGTGGGCCCAGTGGGTCTCCGTGCGCCGCTGCCTGCAGGCACTGCCCCTGCAGCTCTCACTGGCTGCAGTTCCCGGCCAATGGGAGCTGCGGAGTCAGTGCTTGGGGAGGGGGCAGCATGCGGAGATCCCCTCCCCAGGGGCTGCAGGGATGTGCTGGCCGCTTCCAGCAGTGATGCGGAGCGAGGGTGGTCAGGAAGCCTGCCTTAGTTCTGCTGCGCTGCTGGTGGCCCCCAGACCCTTTTAAATCACTTGGGCACCTGGCAGTTGCCTTCTTTGTTGTCCCCCGCCCCATCAGCCGGCTTGCATGGAAATATTCCCATTTTCCCACCCTTTCAGTTTAAGCTCTGGTCTAGATGCAGATTAAATTTGATTGCTAAGTGTTATTGTATCATCTGCCTTGGGTGGGAATTGCTTGAATCAGTGTCATGGGAAGTGGTCTAGTTGCCCCTGGAAAATTACCTCTTTATCCCTTACTGAAATGTTTTTAATTAGTTAACACTTCCCAGTCAATAACAATAGATTTCTTTATCCCTGGGGCTAGGATTTTGGAGAGCACTTTTGCTTCTTCACCTGACATCAAATCAGACCATTATATCCAGAAGGGTCATGAGGAATCACCCCTCTTCCCTTAGTTAGTGGATCATGCTCTGCATGATTTTGGGGGAGGTGGCCAGTAGGAGAGGGCTGGAACTGGGGTATATGTCCTGTATGGGTTATCATCTCCTGGCAAACCCATAGGGTTTCCCTTGGGATTCCCTTCAACATTCAATGCAAACAGTTGCAGCACTAATTCCCACTGTTTGTCTTGTGTCCTCACTCATTGCCTTATAAAACTCATGTTTCCTCCCTGAGAAACGCAGGGGAACAGGCTTTCCATGTGGATGCCCCCAGATCTGTGGAGTTTTCCTGTGGCTCTCGGGACATCCGGAGTACTTGGAGGGCCAGGTCTCCTTCTTCCTCTGCCAATCTTCCCAGGAGGAGGAAAAAGAAGCTCCATGTCCACTCTGCAGTTTCCCAAGTAATTTTCCCATCCTAGAAAGGGCGGATGATTTAGCTCAAGATGATTTTGGGGGTGGGGGCAACATTGTAGCTTATGTATATAGTTATCATACATTCCTCTGGCTTGGATGGGGAGTCCTTCTCCTTTCTTTGCTAGTTAACACAGCATCTCTCTGTTGCTTCCTATTTAGACCTTAGTGGAAACTGCCATAGTATTATCTTTTCTCTCTGGGTACTAGGAGTAATTTCCCTTGAAGCCAATGCCCAGGCTGCCTCCCTCATTGACTCTCACTGCCAAGAAAACATCCTCTTTCCTTTCAGAATTTCAGGCTTGTTGTTTCTCATTCACCTGGTTCCCATCAGTTCAGGGAACAAATAGTCTCTCAGGCTTGGGTCTGTTATTATGGCAGTGCAATGTGATCACAGCCCAGCTGGCCAGAATGTCTGCTTTCACCTATAAAAATTTGATTAGCAAATAATTAAACTCATGCTGCTTTATTTCCCAAAAGACTGCTTGTCATGCAGATTGTTCAGTGTCTGTTGTTGTAGCACTATGCAATTGTGCTGTGGCACTATAGAGTAGTTACACCATGATTAAGGCTGTATTTTTTTAACCAGAAGAGGAAAGTGGGCTATTTGTCATAGAGCAGAATGGTAGATTGTAGGAGGGCAATGTGAAAAATGTCATAAGCTCAGTTTTAATGACTGATACCCAAGTGAGGCTTGAAATCTTCAAGTGGATGCCTGAAGAAATTCAGAATTCCCATTTGCTTTCTGGCTTGTTGGATTTTTACTTTGGAAAAACTGAAAAATGAAAGGATTTCTTGTTCAGAAACAAAACAGATTTCAATAAAGTTGACTGAAATGTTCTAAAATTTCTGCTGGTAGACTCTTAAGGTGAGAGACCTTTAACAGAGTGTGAATTTTAAAAAGGAATTTAGTCTGTGTGGGAGAGGGACTACAAGTGAAGTTCTCTCTGTGCATCATATCAATCCCACTTAAAACCTTGTGCTGGCCCTCTGCACAGGGGTAAATTTCACCCAAATGGAATAAAATTTATAGGTAATAATTAGTAGGAATAAATAGCTCATTACTAGAGTGGAAAGATGATAATATTTGTGGAGCCGTAGGGATCAGGACTAAAATCTGTGGTGTTCAGTATATGTGTAAACCTGGAAGAAGACGTGAAGTGGTAAAACTTGGTCACTGCAGAAACCTAGTTAACTTTAAAGTGGACTGTGAAGAATTCCAGGAATACCTAACAATTACTTTAAGTGAGTAATACAATAGAAGCTTACATCCAGTATAGATAAGTGTAGATTAAAGCACATTGGAACAAACAACTTTAGGTATTTAGAAACACTGATGCGTTTGGAATTAGTTGTAACCTTTGACTCAGAAGACCTAATCCTCTAAGAATTACACACGTAATTAAAGATGTTTGCTTAATATACATGATAAATTAAAAATTTAATCAGCTTTTAGATCATAGTAAGAAGATGATAAAGAAAAATGATACTTAAAATACTATAATATCATTACATATAAATTGATGGTATATTACCTAGAATACCACATTATCACTAGAAAAAGATCTAACAGAAATAGGAATGATCTAGAGCAGGGCTTCTCCCCAGCTTTGGGGAGGCTAGCCCGCTGGCCCTGCCCCTTCTGCCCAAGGCCCCACTCCCCCACATGCCGGAGCCCTGAAACACCCCTCCCCTGTAAAAGGAGAAGCCTGGAGGGGCCCCCGTAACTGGAGGAACCCTGGCCCGCCCACCCTGTCATAAACAGATAGCTAAGGGTTAATGTCTCTTTCACCTGAAAAAAAACGTAACTTGAAGCACCTGACCAGAGGACCAGTCAGGAAACCAGACTTTTTCAGGTCTGGGTGGAGGGAAGTTTGTGTCTGAGTTCTTTGTCTTGTGCCTGTCTCTCTCAGCTATGGGAGGATTTCTGTTTCCTGCTTTCTAATCTTCTGTTTCCCAGTTGTAAGTACAAAAGATCAGATAGTGATTTATATGTTTTTTTGTATTTTACATGTGTGTAGTTGCTGGAGTGCTTTGAATTGTATTCTTTTTGAATAAGGCTGTTTATTCATATTTCTTTTAAGCAATTGACCCTGTATTTGTCACCTTAATACAGAGAGACCATTTTTATGTATTTCTCTTTCTTTTTACATAAAGCTTTCTTTTAACAGCTGTTGGAGTTTTTCTTTAGTGGGGAACTCCAGGGAATTGAGTCTGTGCTCACCAGGGAATTGGTGGGAGGAAGAAGTCAGGGGGAAATCTGTGTGTGTTAGATTTACTAGCCTGACTTTGCATTCCCTCTGGGTGAAGAGGGAAGAGAGATTAGCTCTTGGTACTTCTGTTTTCCAAGGCTGGAAACGGGGAGGGTGGAATCCCTCTGTTTAGATTCATATCATAACCTAGTCCCAGATTTGGACCTTAGCGTCCAAAATATGGGGGTTAGCATGAAAGCCTCCAAGCTTAGTTACCAGCTTGGACCTGGTAAAGCTGCCACCACCCAAAATATTAGAGTGTTTTGGGGCACTCTGGTCCCCCCAAAAACCTTCCCTGGGGACCCCAAGACCCAAATCCCTTGAGTCTCACAACAAAGGGCAATAAACCGTTTCCCTTCCCCCCCCTCCAGGTGTTCCTGGAGAGATGCACAGAAGCAAGCTCCGTGAATCTAAACAGAGGGATTCCACCCTCCCCGTTTCCAGCCTTGGAAAACAGAAGTACCGAGAGCTAATCTCTGTCAGCTTCTCTGAGTTCTTGGCTTGCCCCAGTACCGGGCCGAGCTACTGGCCCTCCTGTCCCTAACACACACAACCCAGCCGAGTCAGTGCCCTCTCCCGCCCCCAAGCTCTAGGCCAGCCCCAGCGCCCCTGAAGGCCCTACCCCGCCCGAGCTGATGGCTCCCACCACTGGTCCAGTGCCAGGCTGGCCACCCGAGCAGACCAGCCCCAGCCGCAGCACCGGGCCAAGCCTCCTCACTCCGCCAGCTGCTGGCTCTCGGTCTCAGCATCCCTCCTCACTTCCTTGTCTCTGAGGAGGAGGGATGCAGTGAGCAGCGAGGAACTCAGGGGAGGGGAGCGTGAAGGAGACATGATGGCAGGCAGGCACAGGCAGCACGCAGCAGGCGGGGTCTTGGGGAAGGGACGGGGCCACTATGGCCCAGGGTGTCTGGCGATGGGTCTTCCCTGGCCTATTATACCCACAACCCATGTTCTGAGGTCCCTTCAACATGCTATAAAATACACCGCGGTCCACCTGTGCCACAACTACGTTTTTCTGCACATAAAAGCCAGGGCTCTTGTTAGAAGGTAGCAAGTAGCGCAATTGCCTGGGGTCCCACACCACAGGAAGCCTTGGAAGCTAATTTGCTCAGTCTGGCTTCAGCCTGGGTGGCAGAGCTTGGAGCCGCAGCAAGTTTAATGCCAGCCCTGCTTGGTGGACCCCCTGAAAACTGATTGTGGCCCTCCAGTGGGCCCCAGACCTGTAGTTGGGAACCAGTGGTCTAGAGTGGACCAAATATTATTGAGACAAAGATACTGTGCAGAAGAGAGAAATACACAGCTGCTCTGGTGACAGCTTTCCTTCCTGTTCTGCTATGATTGAGCTATATAAAATAGTGAAAGATGGAAAGAGGAGGCAGCAGGGGGAGAGTAGGTACTGAACATTTTCCGTAATGCAAGAAGAGAAAGGCAACCAATTTAAAACAAATATAGGAACATTTTTTTAAAGCATGCAATTAACCTGTTGGACTCCCTGCCGAAAAAAGTGTCTGAGTCAGATTTAAAACAGCATCTAGCTCCTGAATATTGCACCAAAAATTAAAAATTCTGTGCACAACATTCTGCAAAATTCCACATATTTTATTTGTCAAAATAACATAATATAATCATGCCAGTTTCAAATATTTTGGTAATTTATTTAAAAATACCTTTCAGTAAGTATGTCTCTAACAATACAGACAACAAAAAAGATTCAGGAAATGTTATTTTTTTTTGACAAATAGATTCCTTACTGGACATATTAATACAGAACTTTGAGTAATCATTAGTTTAAACTACAATACAGAAATGTATTTCCTGCACCCCTCAGAAGCAGTGCAAAGGTTTGGAGGAGTCAGGGGTAACAGAGGAGCTGAGGGAGAGGGAAGTAATTGCTGGGAAGGAGCCTGAGTGTGAACTTGGAGGGTTGTTGGGTGTGGGGGTGGGAGAATTATGGAAAAGTTTTTTTGGGAAGGGGGAGGGATTGTTAGGGAGCCTCCCCCATGCAGACCCTGGCTGAGCTCTAGCCTCTCTCATTCAGTCAGGCACAACTGCCTCTGTTCATGTATGTTTCTGTACTCTACCATCACCCCAAGTCAGCCACCCCTGCCCCCCATCCCCATGTGTCTCTGCACCCCCACTCCCATTCAGTCCATACCCCAATCTGTCCCCCACAGCTGCCCCTTCTGAATCCCCTTCTGACACACCCCAGCAGTCCTATGTGTTTCATGCCGTCCATCCCCCCATATCTGGTTCCTCCTGACTTGGCAGGGTGTTGTGCGGAATGCAGCCTCTGCTCTTTCCTATATGCAGCTGGAGCCCATCTCACTTGAGATGAGCTTGCTGTCTGTTCTGGTGCCACATCTGCCTCTGGTGGGTGAAACGTGTAACTGCAGGCACTTTCAGCTGAATGTATTTTCTGCTGAAAAAAAAATTCTGCATATCACATGAATTCTGCATGTGCGAAGTGGCACAGAATTCATAAGAACATAAACATAAGAACATAAACATAAGAATGGCCATATTGGTTCAGACCAAAGATCCATCTAGCCCAGTATCCTGTCTTCTGACAATGGCCAGTGACAGGTACTTCAGAGGGAATGAACACAACAGGTAATCATCAAGTGATCCATTCCCTCTTACCCATTCCCAGGTTCTGGCAAACAAAGGCTCGGAACACCATCCCTGCCTATCCTGGCTAATAGCCATTGATGGACCTATCCTCCAGGAACCCTCTTATAGTCTTGGTCTTTACAATATCCTCTGGCAAAGCGTTCCATAGGTTGACTGTGCATAGTGTGAAAAAAAAATACTTCCTTTTGTTTGCTTTAAATCTGCTGTCTATTAATTTCATTTGGTAACCCCTAGTTCTTATGTTACCATGCCGCTCAAAAGTGGCAGGAGCTGCAGAGCTGCCCAGAGCGCTGGCGCCAGCGGCTCGGCATGCTGCAGCTCTGTGAGGAGGGGGGCAGAAGTGGGGGAGGGGTCAGGGGAGCCTCCCCAGCTGGGAGCTCAGGCGGGCCGGAGACAGGATGGTCCAGCCTGCGGACTGGAGTTGTTTGCCCACCCGCCCACCCCTTTAACAGCCGGTTCTACACTGGCTCCTAAATTTAACAACTGGTTCTTGAGAACTGCTGGGAACCGGCTTCAGCTCACCACTGCCTCAGTCATATTTCGCCTTAATTGTCTCTTTTCCAAGCTGAACAGCCCTCATTTTTAAAATCTCTCTCACATGGAAGCTGTTCCATACTCCTAATAATTTTTGTTGCCCTTTTCTGAACCTTTTCCAATTCCAGCATATCTTTTTTGAGATGGGGTTGTCAAGTATAATTCCCAATTCTGGCCCTTAGAGTCCAAAATCTGGGTACTAGCATGAATTCCCCTAAGCTTAATTACCAGCTTAGATCTGATAGGCTGCCACCAATCAGGACTTAGAGTAGAGCGCCTGATAGACTCTGGTCTCCCCCAAAAACCTTCCCTGGGGGTCCCAAGACCCAAATTCCTTGAGTCTCACAACAAAGGGAAATAAACCATTCCCTTCCCCCTCCCTTCTTCCTCCCAGCTCCTTCCCGCCCTGGGAACACTAGGAGATCGCCTGATTCAACTCCTTGAAACAAAGCACAGAGAGATCAAGTTTCTCTCTCCCCCTCACCCAGAGGCAATATAAATTTACCTTTCCCTCCTTGCTTCCCACCAATTCCCACCAATTCCCTGGTATATATAGACTCAATTTCTTTGAGCCTTAATTAGGAGAGAAAAATCAACAGGTCTTAAAAGCAAAACTTTTAATAAAAAAAGAAAGAAAAAGTAAAAGGTTTATCTCTGCACTTTAGATGGTAAAAAGTTACAGGGTCTTTTAACTATAAACAATAGAAAGAAACTTTCTCCAGCAGAAACACAATTTAAGCTACTTCCAGCAAGTACACATATGCAAATGAAAAAAAAAAACAAATTAAAAGACTATGCCCGTCTTTTCTTACTTACAATTTTGAATAGATAAGAGACTGTAGCAGGGAGATTGGCAGAAACCTGGTTGCACCTCTATTCCCGTCCAGGACCCAGAGAGAACAAAGCCAAACCCAAAACCCACAAACAAAGGTTTTCCTCCACGAGATTTGAAAGTATTTTGTCTCCTGATTGGTCCTCTGGTCAGGTGTCTGCATGTCACTGTTTGTTAACCCTTTATAGGTGAAAGAGACATTAACCCTTAACTATCTGTTTATGACTGGGGTGACCATATCTGCATGCAGTATTCCAGATGTGGGTGTACCACGGATTTATAAAGAGGCAATATGATATTTTCTGTCTTATTATCTATCCCTTTCTTAATGATTCCCAACATTCTGTAAGCTTTTTTGACTGCTGCTGCACATTGAGTGGATGTTTTCAGAGAACTATCCACAGTGACTCCATGATTTCTTTCCTGAGTGGTAACAGCTAATTCAGCCCCCATCATTTTATATGTATAGTTGGAATTACGTTTTTCAATATGCATTACTTTACATTTATCAACATTGAATTTAATCTGCCATTTTTTTGCCCAGTTAGCCAGTTTTGTGAGTTCCCTTTGTAACTCTTCGCAATCTGCTTTGGACTTAACTATGTTGAGTAGTTTTATATCATCTGCAATTTTTGCCACCTCGCTGTTTACCCCTTTTTCCAGATCATTTATGAATATGTTGAACAATAGTGGTCCCAGAAGGAGATGCTGGGGGACACCACTATTTACCTCTCTCCGCTCTGACCAAACTGATCATTTATTCCTACTCTTTGTTTCCTATCTTTCAACCAGTTACTGATCGATGAGAGGACCTCCCCGCTTACCCCATGATAGGTTACTTTGCTAGACCCTTCGACGATGGACCTTGTCAAAGGCTTTCTGAAAATCTAAGTACCTTATATCCACTGGATCCCTCTTGTCCACATGCTTGTTGACACCCCAAAGAATTCTAGTAGATTGATGGGCATAATTTCCCTTTACAAAAAACATCTTGACTCTTCCCCAACAAATTGTGTTTATCTACGTGTCTGATCATTCTGTTCTTTACTGTAGTTTCAACCAATTTGCCCTCTACTGAAGTTAGGCTTACCTGCCTATAATTGCCAGGATTGCCTCTGGAGCCCTTTTTAAAAAATTGGCATCACATTAGCTATCCTCCAGTCTTCTGGTACAGAAGCTGATTTAAATGACAGGCTACATACCACGGTCAGTAGTTCTGCAGTTTCACATTTAAGTTCCTTCAGAACTCTTGGCAGAATACCATCTGGCCCTGATGATTTATTATTGTTTAATTTACCACTTTTTTCCAAAACCTCCTCTAATGACACCTCAGTCTGGGACAGTTCCTCAGATTTGTCATCTAAAAAGAATGGCTCAGGTTGGGGAATCTCCATCACATCTTCAGCTGCAAAGACCAATGCAAATAATTTATTTAGTTTCTCTGCAATGGCCTTATCCTCTTTGAGTGCTCCTTTAGCATCTCGAATGTCCAGTGGCCCCACTGGTTGTTTAGCATGCTTCCTGCTGCTCATATGCTTACAATTTTTTTACCCCAGGAGTAGATAATAAACATAAGGGTGTTTCGTCCTTTTGTTTCAGAGCACAGGTTAGTCGCATGCTGGGATTAGGCAATTATTTCCTCTGTGGATAACGTAGCATACTTAGATGTATTATATAGGGGGAGTGTGTTTTCCTTGAAAACACATGCATTGGCCATCATTGAAGACATTAATAATTATTTGTTAAGCGCTGATGGTGTTCTCAGTGTACAAGACCCAGAAGAAAGTATGAGGCCAAATTTTTTACTTTGATCTGACCCCTGGTGGGAAAAGGGGGTGGAAAACTAGTGGGTCTCCCCACCATAGTGCAGTCCCCAACTGGCAAAAGAGTTGGCATAGCCAGCTCCTATATCACCTCACCATGCAGATTCCAGCATAGTGTATCAAGGATGGCACAGGACATGACCAGAATACTGTTGTGGAGTCACAATGCTTGTCTGGTGTAACATCCCACTGTAATTTACAGCAGTCCTAAACTACACTGGGGCTAGGCTTGGCATAGAACTGCTCCAGAAAGATGGAGCTGCAACCATCTCCTTTCCCCTTTCCCTCCTTTAGTTGTGTGCGGTGGATGTAGGCACAGCGGAGAATCTGGGCCTATGGTTCATGCCCTGAGTAGCTAACATACTAAATTAACCTTGATGAGGATGCCAGACTAGGTTGCATATTGGAGGTTCCTGACTGGCAATCCAACTCTAAGCCATCATGTGTCTGATATCTTGGGTTATAGCTGAAAAATCCAGTTTAGGTATCTGGTCACAAATTGATACCAGCTACTGATGAAACAGACCTAGTTCTAGAGGTGCTCTTTTACTGCGCCCACCTACATTCATTGTATTTTCTATTTAAAAAGCCTCCCTCGCAGAAGATGGTGTCTCTTGTATTATCTGGTATATTTTTAAACTATATTTGATACTCTTAAAGATGGAACAGAATGGTGGGGGGATGGGAAGGACCCAGAAGAGCAGCATCAATGCGTTTGTATTCCATGATTGTATTCTGGTCAGCAGCAACCTGGCACACATGCCCTCTCTTTGCCGTGCACAGGACTATAAACTACATGAGTGTGCATGGGAGCGTGTTTAGAGGTCCTGGTCCTAGTGGAGGGGTGAACATTCAGAAACACATTGCATGGCATGTCTTGTAAAAATGTCCCCTGCGCCTCTCTCCGGGGCTACATAATAAAGTCGAATCAATAATTGCAAAAAAACCACAAAGGATTAGTGATAGAGAGAGAAAGCATCACCTTTATATAAAGGAGAAAAGGCAGCTCACCACCCTGTGCATCACAAACCCAATGGCCATAGAGTCAGAAAAGCCTTCAGATTGCTCCAGGAAAAGAGGAATGCAATTTAATATGCTACAGTGTAGAATTCCATAAAAGGCCATGAGGATGCTTTTTTGCACGTGTTTGAATTTATTTAGAATTGTACTAGTGGATTTATACTATTATTTAATCCAGTTTATCTCTGACTGCATAAAAAACAATATTTTCCCCCAAGAATGAGGAAAGGCATCAATCTACATTTATTCATTTATTTGCAATGATTCCAGTAAAGATAAAAGCAGCAAAGAGTCCTGTGGCACCTTATAAACTAACAGCCATATAGGAGCATGAGCTTTCGTGGGTGAATGCATCCGATGAAGTGAGTATTCACCCACGAAAGCTCATGCTCCTATATGGCTGTTAGTCTATAAGGTGCCACAGGACTCTTTGCTGCTTTTACAGATCCAGACTAACACGGCTACCCCTTTGATACATGAGTAACAATAAATTACATCAAATAATTATTTTTTTTTCTCAAAACAACCAAACAGTGCCATAAATTAATGTGGCCAAAAATGAAACCTAGGGGCCCTGACAAGGAAAGAAAGGGTAGGAGGGACTTCCAGAGCTGTAGGGCCAGCTCGCTGACCAAAATGGGGGTAGAACAAAATGAGAGACATAGAATATTACTTGGAGGTCTAACTGGCATAATATCATAGCGAGGGCAAGAAAACATTTCATGAGAACAGCCCTACTGGGTCAGACTAGCGGTCCATCTAGAGATCATTAGTGAGTGTGATGGAATGTACAAACCCCACACTGGAGAGGAACGGGTCATGGAGCTGTTCTGGGCCCACACACCTGCAAAGTCTGCACAACCTGGAGAAGGAGCTTAACAGTGGGAGCAGAGTAGCTCAGATGTGGGCAGGCAGTGGAGGTGAGCTGACTTAGGAAGGAGCACCACAGGAATGCTTGCTTCCTCAGATCAAGTCTGCAAAGGAGGGACTGGTGACTCTTTGAAGGTCAGAAACTCTATTGTGTTGTTCAGTTCTTTGCTCTACGATGTGGGAAGAGAGGGGTCTGGTAGGAAGTGATCCAGGAGGCAGCAGCATAGATTGATCTACCTAATCACCATAGTATTGAGGACTGAGAATTAACTCTGGAAAATGTAGGAACAGACTACAGCACCAGTTCTGCAGAGTGAGCTATGTGGGGCAGAGCTCCCCTGGTTTCAGTGGGGTTATATGCGGGGTGCTATTTAGATAATTCTCTTTGCAAGGTCAGGGCCCTAAGCTTTGCTAGTCCAGAGTTAGTGGTATAGGAATGACTGTGAAAGCAATTGGCCTAGCAATGAATAAATGTCTCTGTTGATAAAACTATAAGGGAATTGCAATTTCTTGTTGGTGATCATTCAGTATCACAACCTTTGGTGGAGATCATTTCTTATTTACCCGGGACATCTGGAGTCTGAAAAATCAGCATCAGTTCAGTTCTCAGAGGAAAGGGGAAAGCAGATGGTAGTTGCTAATGTGGTAGCAACTTCTCCTTTACCAGAAGGGTTGCAGGGAGCCAGCACATCCCTAAACCTGGGTAGCTCTGGGAGGAGCGAGTGGTATGCTAGGAGCAGCTAAGGGGGATGCCAATACAGTGCATTCCTTTGGCAGCCTCCATTGGTGGGGGTTTTGTAGTATCCCAAGCAGAAATGACAGATTCCCTTCTGTGACAGAACCTTAGGGAAGAGTAGTGTGCATTGTCCTTCCCAAAGAGATGTGGGCCTTGCTATCTCAAGCTATATCCGGCTAAAGTTTGTAGTCTTCTTGTAATTCAAATTAATTGATTACCAAAGAGTTTGAGTTAGCCAGTATATGCTTATCTAGACGTTCCACAAACACTTGTGGTTTACTGTAGTGGTATGTCTAGACCTGGGGTCGGCAACCTTTCAGAAGTGGTGTGCCAAGTCTTCATTTATTCACTCTAATTTAAGATTTCACATGCCAGGAATACCTTCTAAAAATGTTAAAATGTCTCTTTCTACAAGTCTATAATATATAACTAAACTATTCTGTGTAAAGTAAATAAGGTTTTTAAAACGCTTAATTTTAAATAAAATTTCTTAAATTAAAATGCAGAGCCCCCTGGACCAGTGGCCAGGACTCAGGCAGTGTGAGTGCCACTGAAAATCAGCTTGCGTGCCGCCTTCGGCACACGTACCATAGGTTGCCTACCCCTGGTCTAGACATAACCTAGAGTCCACCTCAACCAGCTAATACACAGTAAAATACACAGTAAAATCACCCTGTCTGTTTTAAAATGTGTTGACTAGTTCACTTTTTATCCTGGTCTAGACATACTCTAGGGTAAACCACAAATGTTTCTGTCTTGGAACAAATGTTTGTGGATTTTCTAGACTGTCTTTAGTAAAGGTTTTTAGCTCATTTAAATCAATTGGCAATCAATTAACTTAAGTTTCAACAAGGCCACAAACTCCTAGCCTGGGGTTATTGTTAATTTCTGTATATTCTTTCAGACTGATAACATATGACTGACTCTCATAGAGATGTGTTACAAGAATTGCAGCATTGTGCTTATAGGAATGTATTTTCCCCATAATATAACATTTTTGAATATCCATGTTCCAGGTTCCAGTGAATTGTCAGCTTCTAACCATTGTTGGCATGAGAGAAAAAAAGCTACCGAAGGTACCACTTTTAGTTCCAGAATTTACACGGTATTTCTAAAATGATTTTTTTTTAAGAATGTTCTTATTTTCTATTATGGTTTTTGTAAGGATAACACGTTCCTGTTATCTGAAAGACTTAAAGAATTGCATTTAGGAACACAGAAGTTGCCAGACTGGATCAGACTCAAGGTCCATCTAGTTCAGTATTCTGTGTCTAGGAGTAGCCAGCACCAGATGCTTCAAAGGAAGGTGTGTGACCTCCTCAGGCAGTGATGAGCAAAAGACCCACCCCCAAGTAAGTTGGGCAGTGTCCTTTTCCCCTCAGGGTCTTAAGTCCAGCAACCCCAAAGTCCCTTTAATGTGCCCATCCCTTCTCTGTACCCCACTCACAGTTGCTGTCCTTGGCCAGTACGGAATTCAGAGGTTCATCTGCATAATTCACCTCCCACCCTGTGTGGAAGGCCGGGGGGTAAGGAGGCACCTTACACACCACACTGCTCGAACACTTGCTCATTGCTCCAATGTCCGATCGCCATGCATCTGCGGGGCTCTGCTCTGGCCCTTTCCACCAGCTTCTCTGTTGGCCGCTTGCTACACCCCTCTGCCAGCCGCCCTGCTGGTCACACCTCTCCATCAACCACCTTGCTAGCTGCTTGCCATGCCTCTCCACCAGCTCTCCAAGATGTCTTCACAAACACCGCCCCCCCCCGCTCTCAGTGATTTCAAGTGTTAGTGGAGGAGCCTCGCTGCTGGTGCACACTGGGCAGTCTCTTGTAATAGAGACACTGTTACAAAGTAGGTCTAATATTTATACTTAGGTATCAGTGATTTCAGCTCTGCAGCATGTAACAAGACTTTCAGTTAGCTATTTTATTATACCACAGAGAGGGCCCATACCACCAGGCATATATATACCTATTCCCACTCTCTCTCAACTCATTGGGCTTTGGATCCCATGTCCCCTGCCTAGCGAGTGCTGTTCAGCTGAGGGTGAGTCCCTTCATTGGGGTATGCCAGGTACAGTTTTGCTGCCCTCGGTTCACACAACAAGGATAACAATGCTTTATTGCTCCTGCCCCAATAACAAGGAGACTGGGGATCCAACATCAGCCGCAAGTGATCATTTGTGCAAGCAGTCCCATCATACTGAGCGCCTAGGCAGGGTGGTTGTGTCCATGCAAACGAGATCAGCTTCTGAAGTATTTTTCCACAGCTCACCACTAGATGTCAAGGGAGAGCTCATCCAGACTCTGCTTACACCTAGAATTAAAACCAGGAGTCCAGATTCTCTCTATTCCTCTGCTGACAGCAAATAGCTGTGAAACCCACTGGCAGGGTGTGTGTCTCTTTCCCCCTCTAACAACTGGTCCATGTAGAGCAGAACAGCCTACTACAGCTACTAGTTACCCCGTTAGTTCAAGTGGTAGAGGTCTGTGCTGTGTATCTAAAGGTACGAATCCTGCTGATGACTCAAGGTGGGAGTCAGAATGGTTCCACGTGATAGAATTTCTGGGGAAGAGGTGTCCTTTTTTTTTTTTTAATTAAAAGATTAGTTTTTAAAAAGCCTATATTACAAGAATGTTCAGGTTGCAAAGTCAAGCATTGAAAAGGTAGGAAATGCCAGAATTAATGTTGCCTGGACATACTTAAATCGGCCATATTGTGTCTGCATTAGGATGGGATCTTTAATTACGTGATCACATACAGGTTTTTTTCCATTCGGTGCACTCATTCAGTGCGCAAGATGGGCTAAATTCTGACAGTTAATGCAGGTTGTGTAGTGAAGGAGGCTGTTATCTGTAGGACCCCTGCCTCATTTGTAGCAGAAGTTGCTCCGTGTATAGTGAATGTGGCAGGCATGGCAGGAAGAGAAAGGATGGTCTCATGGTCAGGGCTATTGAATGCTGCTTTAAAGTAAACTGGCTAACTGGGCAAAAAAATGACAGAATGCTGTCTCTACCTCAGATCCTGTGTGAAGTGGGAAAATCACTTAAACCAAAATGTTCACAGCTGGCCACTAATTGTGTGTTTCTCATATTCTGAATGCCTGACTTCAGACCCTGGTGTCTGATTTGCAGAAGTGCTGAGCACTCAGAGCTGCAATTAAGGTCAATGGGAACTGTTCTTTGAAATTATAAAGTGCTGTAAAATACTGAGTACTCTGAAAAAGCCGTGTATATGCTTCAGGTTGGTCACCCAAAATTAGTGGAAACTGCTGACAATTTTAGCCTCTGTGCCTCAGTTCCCAAGCTAAAATGGGGATAATAAAGACTTAATTTCATACATTCATTAATGTTTGTGAAGAGCTCAGATGAGCACCATAGAAAACCCCATGAGGAAATTAATAACTTTGTATTCAGCTCAATATTTGGGTGACTTGAATGAGGCAGGAGTCCCATGGAATAAGTAGTATGTGAGCATGTAGATGAAGACTGTACCAGTGTGTACACACAAAGGGGCTTGAATTAAACCTTAATTTTGGCAATTTCTAACTTTAGAGTGTTTGATTTTACCTTCTTTTAATGTACTTTGTTTGGATGTACTAGCACATTTCCCATGTATGTGAAGTCAAACAATGTTCCCAATCTTCAGGGGTCGCTATGGAATGCTTATTTTTACATGAATTTTTCAGCAATACATTTAACTTAGAAAAACTTGTCATTAACCCTCCCAATACTGTAGTCCTTACTTCACTTCAAAACTGTCTTAAAGAAAGTCACCTTGGACATCTTCACAATCTGCTTTACAAGCAACAACACGCAACAGGATAGTATGCACATGTGAGGTAACTGTAGTGAGCAAAGGCTTAGGTTGAAGCTGCTCTGAACAACTAAGGAGAAAAACCCATAGTTCGTAAAACAGAAAATGGTTCTCCTTCCAGATTAGTAAAGTTTAAAAGCCAAGTGGAAGCAAAATAGAAATTTATTTATTTTTGTTCTTATTTTAAACTGCCAGTTTGTCTCCCCAGTTGTTGAAAGTGTCTTCAATCTGAGCTGTAACTGCTTGAAAAGCTTCTGACTGTAACAGATGGCAGAGCTCAATAAACACAAGCTCCTGTTTCTTTATTCATTTGCAGTTGATTCAAATGAATATTTTGAGCATATTGTTCTTCTGCTCTTTTTTTATCCTGGGTGCATGGATTTGTGTGAGTTATTAGTTAGAGATTCCATCATACTTGATGGTTATCCCATTATTTAGGTTATCCCATTATTTAGGAGATTTAGGTTGGACATTAGGAAAAAGTTCCTAACTGTCAGGGTAGTTAAACACTGGAATAAATTGCCTTGGGAAGTTGTGGAATCTCCATTTCTGGAGATATTTAAGAGTAGGTTAGATAAATGTCTATTAGGGATGGTCTAGACAGTATTTGGTCCTGCCATGAGGGCAGGGGACTGGACTCGATGACCTCTTGAGGTCCCTTCCAGTCTTAGAGTCTATGAGTCTATGAGTCTATTATTGCATGCATCGGAATCTTATTTAGCTAATCAGATTGCTGCCTTTGTTTCTCTCATGTTACCACAGTGAATGCATTTTTTTTACTGCTTTATAACGTAAGAAGAAGGACATAGTTCAGTGGTCTGAACACGGAACTGGGAGCTAGGAATTCTTGAATTCAAATCCTAGCTCTGATGCTGGAGACTTCTGGAAAAATCACTTAGCCTTGGTTTCTCATCCTTGGGGTTGTGAACTGATGTTGGGGGCCATGACAATCTGCCTTTCCCATATTTCTCAATGAGAGCAGGGCCCTGGCTAGACAGGAAGCACATTTGAGGAGGTGGGTGTTCTAGCTTGGAAAAGTTGAGAGTTACTAAGGGAAACTAAAATGTTTAAACTTTGTGGCCTAAAGTTAGTGATACAAATTCATATTTAGGTTCCTACATGAAATTGGCCTACTTTTCAGAGATTCTGAGCACCTACAACAACCATTATAGCAGGGATAGGCAGCCTATGGCACGCTTGCTGAAGGCGGCACGCAAGCTGATTTTCAGTGGCACTCTCACTTCCCGGGTTCTGGTCACTGATCCGGGGGGCTCTGCATTTTAATTTAATTTGAAATGAAGCTTCTTAAACATTTTAAAACCCCCTTATTTACTTTACATACAACAATAGTTTAATTATATATTATAAACTTACAGAAAGAGACCTTCTAAAAACCTTAAAATGTATTACTGACACGTAAAACCTTAAATTAGAGTGAATAAATGAAGACTCGGCACACCACTTCTGAAAGGTTGCCAACCCCTGCATTATAGTCAGTGGAAACTATGGGTGCTTGGTACCTTTGAAAATCAGACCACTTACTGTAGTGCCATACTCTAAGCATCTGGTGGCCTGGTCTTCTCTGCCTTAGTTTTCCTAATGTAAATAGGGTAGATAGTGTGTATTTCCTATCTCATTGTTCTGAGAAATAATTACTGTTTATAAAGGGCTTTGAAGACAGTAAGGGCTAAATATCAATATGCAGCAGGTGTCTGAATTTGAATGCACAGTTTCTAACTTTGCAGATAAATGTCATTTTGTAGTACAGAGAGTATAATATTCTGCTCTCTGGAGTTCGTAATAGGGTCCTTCCTTCGATCCCACAATAACCTGTACCTGGGCAAACCCCTGCACCCATGTGGAGTCCCATTGACTTTAACAGAACTCTGTGTGAGCTCATTGCAGGATGAGGTCTTTAGTCCTCACTCAGTCTCATCCTCTTTTCTCTCTAATAAGCCTCTAGCTGAGAGATTTATTTATATATATATATATTTTTATGTGTGTGTGTGTGTGTGTATTTTTTGTAGTCTAAGAAAAAGAAGAAGACCCAGTGCTCAGAAAAGGGGGCATCTAAAGACCATATCTCTGCTGAAAAAAACAAATTGCCAGAAGAAGAGGAAGGTAATAAATGTGTGGCTCGCTCAGTTAGCAGATTTGTGTTGCCAGAAAGAAGTGAGAATTATAACGATTAAACATCTTCATAGGAGTGGACAGAACAGGTGCGGTTTGGTAGTTGGTATTTAAAATAATAACATTACAAAAGAATTGCAAATTTGACAGATGTCTTTGGACTAACCCCTTCCTTCCCACCGGTGACCACAGAGAAGGGGATTGCATCTCTGCTAACCACATCTCTTTCAGGCCGCAGCTTCCCTGAGGGTATGTGTACACTGCAAGTAGACACCCACGGTTGGCCTGTGTGTGCCAGTTGACTCAGGCTCGCGGGGCTCGGGCTGAGGGGCTGTTTCATTGCAGTGTAGACTTCTGGGCTTGCGCTGCAGCCTAAGTTCTGGGACTCTCCCACCTCACAGGGTCCTAGAGCCTGGGCTCCAGCCCAAGCCTGGAAGTCTACACTGCAGTGAAATAGCCCCACAGTCCGAGCTCCCCTGAGCCCAAATCAGCTGGCATGGGCCAACCTGTGGGTTTTTCATTGCAGTGTAGACATACCCTCAGTGGCTTGTTCTTAGAAGCAAAATCAAAGTGTCAGATTCTGCCTTGCCTGACAGCTTGTGCCAGGCCCATTCACTTAACAGGGATTGTACAGGGTATAAGTCAGGACAGAATTTGGCCCAATATGTACAAAGGTGTTTGCATGTTTACAGTCAACCCTGTGAGGGAGCCATATCCCTGAGTAGATCTGATGAGCTAGTCAGGGACTATGTTAGAAAACTAAGTAAGAATTAGTGTTATATACAAATATTAAGTAAATAGTTTTTTTCCACAGAGCTGAGCTCAGGAGCTGCTGGAAGATGGCTCCAAGCTATGAGTCAGATTAATTGACAACTGAGACAGCAATAGAATAGTGCCCTTTTTGTTAGTTAATGTTTTCATTGATGTTGTCATCCAAAGCAATTCTCAAGCATACAGGGCACTTGGCTCTCTGCTGTGACATCTTCCCTGAGGAAAGGGGTGTCATGTAGTTTGACTTACATAAAGGGTGGTAAATTATGTGGCAACACATCAGTCAGCCCATATAATAGACAGTATTGCATTGCAGAGTAGTTATATATTGTAGCCTGAGTTTCTGGGAGCCTGAAGTGCCACGGGGATGGGCACACTCTAATGCTTACAAATTAATACCTAGGATTGTACATGATACTAACCACAATGATTGTGTTTTGTATGTTTGGCCATTACCAAGATTGTTGCAACATCGATTTTATAATCATCACTGGATAGCATGTGCATGAGAGTATTTCCTTTTCTTTGCCTTGTAAACAAATGTGGGTCATATAGGAAATTTCTTATTCACTCATGGCAACTAGTGGCATGGAGATGGCGAACTTTGTTCTGTGTTGCAGGTGTTTGGCAGACTAAGATCAGTAGCCGAGAAAAAAGACACTTAAGGAAAGAACGCCTGAAACAAAAAGGTAAACCTCCAATATATATTGACATGCATGTACAATATATGTTCTGGCTGGGTCTCTCATTCTTCTTCTCGCCTAGAGCCTATTTACCCCTCAACTGCCTGCTAGTTTTCTTGATAATTTGCTATTCCACAGTGAACATTTCCCATAAAAGGCCATTTGCTAAGGAAAAGAGCTTCAGCTTTTACCGCATGCTTTCATGAAAGCCCACAAAAATATTCTCAGAACTTTGAAAACAAATGAGATTTACATATGAGGTGAATAAGAGATCTGCAGCAGTTAGGTTGTCATGCAGACCTGTTGCATTTGTATAACTTCATAAAAAAATTGTGTGTAACAGTTGATTTATAGAACCTACATAATTGCCTACTTCAGAAAGGTTTCTGAAATTAAGAGCTATTTATAGTAAGCGGTTGTTTCTTTTGCAGCTATAAAAAAGGGAGACCCAACATTACCAATGCTCATTAAATAATGCTTTGCACTCTCAACACCTTTCCTCTGGTGATCTCACAGTTCTTTCCATTGACTTATATAGGAAGGTCCTATGTACTTATGCTAATTATGTTCTTATAACTCTGGTATGTGAAAGCAGGTAATGAAATGTATGCTTTTTTAAAAAACCTCGCAATTTAATTCTCCTCAGTAAATCTATTAACACAACAAAGAAATCCTCAAAGATAAATACAGCAGAACATCTTAGAGGCTTTGATGTGAATTTAGAATTGTGACCCAAAGTGACACAAACATGGGCATTTGTGGGGAAGGAGAGAATTGTTTACAAAAGCGCATCACCTTAAAGTGCACTTGGGTATTTCTCTAAAAGTGAAGATCAGGACAAAAATGACAAACTATGATTTGTACAAATATTTAGATATTTTTGGGACCACCCTGTCCATCGCTTGGTCTTTAAATCCAGACTGGATATCCTTGCGAAAGGTATGCTCCAGAGGCTCCATCTTGGGAGGTGCTGAGCATTCTTGCTGCAGTCCAGCAAAGCGTGTAGGCCACATGCTTAACTTTACTCATGTGAGTAGCTCTGTTTACGTCACTGTGACTTGCATGCTTAAAGTTAAGCATGTGCTTAAGTGCTTTGCTGGGTTGGGGCCAGAGTGCTAAGAAGGGACCAGTCCTAATTGAACCACATGTTATTGGGCTTTCGGAAATCACTGGGAGATATTCAGAGCTTTAGTTATGCAGGAGGTTAGATTAGATGATCATAATGGTCCCTTTTTGGCATTAAAATATATGAAGCTATGAAATAAGCCCTAATCCTGCTGAGTTCTGTTTGCTGTTTCATAGCAGGGATGCAGCAGTACCAGCTTAAGCTGTGTGGAGATGGGGTTAGGATCATTTGTGGCCCCTCCTCCCCACACAGAAAACCAGGGAGATGCTTTGTTTACCCTTAGGTTAAGTCTGTGAATTGCTTTGGAAATCCTTTGGATGAAAGGTGCTATGAAATCATCGTGATCATTATTATCATAATAAATGTCCTTCCAAGTGCTCATTTCTCTGGCAATCTTGAAAATGTCAACATTCAACAAATTGTGTTTATTTTTCTTCTCCCGTGAACGGTGCTCCATATGCAGGAAGGAAACCTGAAGTTCCCTTTCTTTCTCTTCCTTTAACACTCTGTGCCCCCATCTGTACTTTATGACCTTGATTTATTCTTCCAGCTAAGAAAGAATGGAGAAGACTCCTCTGACGTTGTTTCTTAATCCCCTAAAGGGGTCACTGATGAGCTGTGTGATGCCCTCCTTTCCTACATGGGCTGAATGTGCTACCTTCCAAGTACTCTCAGCTTCTGCCAACCTCAGACCATGGGGCTCTGTCTTTTTGCTACTGTATGTGTAAATATATTCAATGGGCTTTGAATCTGGTCCTTAGTGAAGTCAAAGGGCGTCTTTCCATTGACTTTGGATCAGGCCTTACATTTTTGTTTATACTGTACAAAGTCCCAACCCTATTTTAAAAAAATCTATTTTAAATGTTTGTTTTCAAGAAAACCCTAGCAGAGTGTCATCCGGTACCATGGTGGTTGAAGCAGTCTGTGATGGGGATGGGAAAGGAACCATTTGGCCACACACTGTGAGTGGGACAGAGGACAACAGCAGTACTGGACGGGGAGCTCTCTGTGAGTCAGGGACAAAGACAGATGGCGGTTCCACTGTTAGGAACTCAGAAGCCACAGGAGAAGAATCTGAGCCCACACGGTCTGAAGAGGATGTTTTTTCCAATGTAGGTGAGTGTCCCCAGTAAACCAGCTCACTGCAGGAGTGCAGACTTTGGGCAAGGGAACATTCAGCCAGTTCTATTTATCTGCCTTTATGGCATTTTCCTCCAGCTTGTTCATTGAACAGTTCTCACACTAGACTTTTATTCTAGCATTAAGACAAAGGACCAAAAACAGCTGTGGAGTCAAAAAAAACTCTGTGGTGGGAGTCTGTTTGCGTCAAAGCTTGGGGACAGATTTCTAGATGTAGTCTTCCATTTTAGTAGATGCAAATTGCAGATGCTTTGGTGGTGCAGTTTTGTGCTCACAGTATAACTCATTTAGAGTACAAAGTCCACAGCTGCACCTGCAAATCAGAGTTAGACTCCTACATCACCTGTACCAAAGGTGCTAAACTGAGCCCATAAAAGTCAAGGCCCAGTCAAAAGGCAGCATGATTTAGTGAGTAGGGCACTGGACTGAAACTCAGGAGAGCTGTTTCAGAGGTGTAGCCATGTATGTTAGTCTGTATCAGTAAAAACAACACGGAGACCTCGTTTCAGGAGAGCTGGTTTCTGTTCCCTGCTCTTCCACTGACCTGCTGTGTGATGTTAGGCAAGTTACTTCTCCTCTCTGTACATCTGTTTTGGCTCTCACTATTGGTCTGACTTTAGGGCAGGGACTGTCTCTCACCATGTTATATTGGTTGTGGCTTGCAGGAACTACTGTGATACAAATAGTAGTATGGCAAGGCTGAAAGTTTGGCCTTTAGTATCTTCTGTTTCTCTTCCTAGTTTTGACAGTGTGTGATAAGAAAGTTGAAAAATAAAACTAAATAGATTTGTTGTCGGTAACACCTCTTTTTAAGTCTACTTAATTCAAATCAGTATCTGATTTTCATTAAGGTCCATCCTATTGGATTGAATTATACACAAGTCAGTAAAGTGATTTGTCTACAGTAACCCAACAGGCCAGAGATGTAAGATGGTGTAACTTAAGACTCCTTTAAACTCAGAATCCATTACATTTATAAGATGTACTGATATGAAAGGGATGTTGATGTAACCTACACATTCAGGAGCCACAAAGTGGTTACCCTACTTTAATTTTCACTTTCTTACAATGTCAGTTGCTTTCTTTGCTACACTCCTTTCTTTTGCCCCATCAGGAGGGATGTGTGTAATAACATCATTTCATACTCTCTTAGATTCAGTACGCCAAATTCCCAGCTGATATATAAGGAGAGTTGCATGCAAATTTATGTGTAAGGGGGTGAGAGTTCAGATTGGAGTAAGTCTATAATGAGTCTAAGTTGATGCACTTTGAGAGGGTCAGAAGAAGATGTAAACTTCCTCTGCACTAATGGTATTTCTACACTGCAATCTGAGGCGCTGCTGCAGCTGGGAGGACAATCAAGTTTGAAAAAATTAGCCTCTTAGGATAGGTCTACAGTGCAATCTGAGATGTGACTGCAGCATAGGTAGACATATCCGCACTAGCTTTACCCATGCTAGCATGGCTAAAAATAGCCATGGTGGCACTGGCTTCAGTGTGGGCTAGTCCATATGTACCTAGAATCCCCAGAGTGCTTGCACTGCCCACGCTGAAGCCCATGCTGTCATGTTACACTGCTATTTTTAGCTAGGCTAGCACAGATAAAGCTAGTATGGGTATGTCTACCTGCACTGCAGTCACAAGTTAGCTTGCAGTGTAGACATATCCTAAGAGGCTAACTTTTTCAAACTCGATTGTCCTCCCAACTGCAGCAGCATTGCCCACAGGGTTGGGGAGGAGAGACTGAAACATTCTGAATGTGTCTGTTTGGAGCCACATGCACCAATTCTGAATGCCCTGTTTGGGTTTATTTTTTAATCCAGGAACATGGGATATTGCAGAAGCAAAAGCTTATCCTGTGACCTTTGGGACTTTACCAGAGCTGTCCATGGAGTTAAGTGAGTAGTCTTTCTGTGGACACTTTTGATTCACTTCCTCATGAGTTTTCCATCACCCATATCCCCAGATATTCAGACCCTTAAAAATTCTGCACACCATTAGCCATATTTCAATGTTTTCTCTGACACCTTGTTCACATTTGAAATCTGATGCTCTAACCTTTTAGTGACTGACTTCAGTGTATTTCCTTGAAACTAGTCCTTACTTTTGTGTCATCCTGGTATGACTTTAAAACTTGAGATGTGTCCTTACCAGTTATTTTAAAAAACACATCTAAACATAGAGATTAGCAAATTCCACCATTTGAGCAGTAAGTAACTATGCTTCAGATCAGATAACAAGAAAGCACCCTACTCTCCTCAGATATTGCCCTGCCAGCAAACTCTCTCCCCATAATCCCCCATAAAGCAAATTCAGGATATTTCAGACCAAAGGAGAAGGGCCAGGAGCTGAAGTCAAGGGGCCCTTGTGGAGAACACCTTGCCAGTGGCATGCTCCTTCTTTACATTTAGGGAATTCCAGTTTGAGAGCCTCTGCTGATTGCAACTGTGGGGAGAGAGGCAGTCTTTCTTGGTCTCTCCCATTCCACTTCAGCTTCATCTGTGCCTTCTCTAACCTCACCTAAAATTGCTATGCTTCTTCTTTTGGCTGTGTAGGCCCTGAGTGGTGCTGGGTTGAAGCAACGTCACAGTAGACAGCATAACACTGACTTATCAATGTGTAATACCAGTGAGCGAAAAGGTAGATGTGGGGTTTAGGTTCCTGAATTCTTAATAGAATATTTTGAAAAGACTTGTTCTTGCATTGGTTTGCACACCAGAAACTGCCATTGACTTCAAAAGGAGTTTTGGATGTACAAGGAATGCAGAATCTGGTCCTAAACATTTACGATATGTTAAGTGAAAGCATACATGCATGCATCATGTATATTGAGCTGTGCAAGCCAAAATAATGTAATTCTGCTCCATAGCAAAACATTGCAGATGAAACAATGTATAACTTATTCAGTCATATATTTTCCAATCTTGTATTAAACAGTGGTCTGAGGCATCTCATAATAGACAGCACGAGACAGACAAAAATCATTGCTTTCATCTGCCTTTATGAGTGCATCAAAAAGGCAAGCTGCTACAGGGCAGAACTGCACAAAGAACAAATGTTTAGGGGAAGATTGAAAAATATAACCTACAAAATCATATTCTTGGACATGAAGAAGAATAAACAAGAAAAAATATGAGACGAGCTAATCCATAATACAAGTAGTTTAAAAGATTGATGTGCTGTAAGGAGTTATTCAGCACTTGTAGGAGTGAACTCTGCTGTTTCAATTACTTGCAAATAATCATCAAGAAAAGCTTTGGCTTCCTTCTTTCTATGAGCTTTTTCTCTCCGCCCTACTTTTCATTACGTGCAAAAAGGGATAACTATGGGCCTGATTCAGCTCTCTTTCGAGTCAGTAGGATCTTACTTTTAACGTGAATAGGGAGATGGATCTGGCTTTTTACCAGGTGTATAATGGATGAGGTCTTTGTTCTGTAGGAACTAAAACTTCAATTTGACGTCTCTGAAAGTCATTTGCCAGCCAAACAGATTACGACTTTGGACAATACATGTTCAATCACTGTTCAGAGGGATATTCTGATAGTAATTTAATCATGTACTGTCCTTGTCCAGCCTTTTAAAATAAGTTCAGTGTTATGAGCAACAGAAATTAATTTTTGCAGCTTAAATTCCATAATGCCACAGCTGTGCTGATCAGGAAAGGATTAATTGGCCTTAACAATGTGAATATACCTAAGTGATTTGTTTTTTGTTTTGTTTTTTATTAAAAGGCATACTTGTTTCTATTCAGGTAATCAGAAGAGCAAATCATCTCAGGACAACCCCTCCAAATATCATTGGAATGCCAACTTACCCTTCCTCACGGTGGATGATGCATGGCTTGGGCAGCGTATGTTCAATTTTCTGATTGATTGATTGATTTGTTTGTTTGTGGAGAGATGAGTGCAGGTTGCTTTTTGCCTTTATTGTTTGAGCATAAAAAATAAGAGACTGTCTACAACAGGGTTTCTCAGACTTTTGTACTAGTGACCCCTTTCACACAGCAAGCCTCTGAGTGCGACCCCCCTTATACATTAAAAACTCTTTTTAATATATTTAACACCATTATAAACGCTGGAGGCAAAGCAGGGTTTGAGGTGGAGGCCAACAGCTCGTGACCCCCAATGTAATAACTTTGTGACCCCCTGAGAGGTCCCGACCCCCAGTTTGAGAACCCCTGATCTACCAAGTGTCTATTGGCCAGTGGGACTGCTTGCTTGAGGAAGGTGAGCAGGATTCAGTGCGCACTCAGGCTAAAATTCAGATGGGGCCTGATTTTCTGAAGTGCTGAGCACCCCCAACTCCAGTTGAAATCAGTCAGAAGCACAAGTGCTTTACATGTCTAAAAATCTGGTTGATGGTTAATAATATGATTGTCATTTAAAAGTCCCTTCTTGCTTCTTTTATAAATAACACCTTAGTTTATTAAAACGGAGTGAAGTTTACAAATCAAATTTTCTTTTTAGCATTTATCCTGATTGTTTACTTTGTGCACTTCTATCACCTTGAACAAGACTATTCATTTTTACTTTAGTTACTATACATTTCTAATCAGTTTCTTTTCCAGGTTCTTATGCTCTGGCATAGTGCTGCAGTATTTGGGTTGCAGACACTTCAGGGAATTGTTCATCTCTTTGTTTTTAAGTTTCTGTTGGATTTTTTTTTTAATTCACAGAAACATTTTATTTCATAAAATCTTGGGTTTTGCTAAATCTAAATTTGGGAGTAAATTTGACTTGACAGTATCTCTTTAAAGATTTGTTTTAATAATAGAATTTCAACATGAATTTTGAGTTTTGTTTATTTAAACCACAGGGTTAAAGGAACACTGTGGATATGATTTCTGTATTTTAAAGATGTGTTACTAGTCAGCATAGGTTTTTACTGAATTTGCTTTTTACTATTTCATAGATTCCAAGGCCAGAAGAAATCATTGTAACCAGTGTACTTGATGTATTTTGTTTACTTTTCTCGCTTCTTTGAACTTCGATGGTGAAACTAAAGTGGACAGCTTGTAGTTGATTTCACATCTTGATTCCCATACCATAGCACGATGCTGGAATGTTTGGGGGGAAATGGCTTCAATGATATTTTTACAAAAAACAATTAAAATATATTTGTATTAACTTTTGTCAAGAAATTTATTTTAAAAACCAGAACCTAAATTTAGGAACCTCTTAGTATCCCTTAAAACAAGGGCGGAAATCCTGGACCCACTGAAGTCAGTAGGAAAACTCCCATTGATTTCATTAGTGCCAGGATTTCAGTGTTTGAATTTTAGAATCTGTGGGAAAGACCTATATAGATCTTGGAAGGTGAGGCTGTCACAAGTGGTATGGGTATCTGGTAGCTTCTTCTCTCCAAAGATTCAATGCTTCTTGTCTCTGTGAGCTAAGATGTGAAAAAATTATCTAATTATACTTCTGCTGGTGGGGTACTCTATCCTGCATGATCTCTTCCATCTATGGTCATCCTAACTAAAGAGGAATCTGGAATGATTAACTGAATAGAGGAAGCAGATATTAATCTGCTGGCATCTTTCCATTTCAGCCCAGCACTAATTAATATTCTGAAACAGACACAACAGCTTGCCTGTCACAGGATTTTATAAATAACATCTTTTATAAAAGAAAAACAAGTGTTCTCAGCCCATTGCACTCTGTTTATTTATCTTGAAGGAGCTGTTTAGATATTCCCGACTCTTCGCATTATAACTTCTGAACATAGTCCTGGCTACACATGAGTAAGGAGGATGGCAGCATAGGTGGTTCATCCATTGGTACTTCTTTGTATCTTACTTGGCACATGCTACTGTTTGAGCATTTTGTGTTTGATTCCCAGTTGGATAGGGAAACAGAGCTCTTCTGCTTCCATGGAATAGCATCATGTTTCACTGACAGCTTGAATATATAGCTGTAAATTCCGCAGCTCTTGCTATTCACTGTACATTTTAATTGAAAGAGGAAATGGAAGGTTTTCTGCACACAGCAGTTTTTTTGTAATTATTATTATTATTATTTTTTACTATTTTTGATTTGCATAGCACAGCTTTGATCAGATAGCAGAAAGAAGGGGAATGTCACTAACATATATTCCTTCAATTTAGCTGAGATAATGCCTGGCATTAGGGTTTGTGCTGGCATGTGACATAGCTCTTTAAACAAGGCCTGTTAGCTGTTTCAGATATGAGGACTAAAAATGTCACTTATTACATGAAGATCACTGGATGTGACTCCCAACACATCCAGATGAATACAGTCAGTCAATTCCTTTTCATTTCCCTAACAATTTTTTGGTAGGACAGCATAGTGGTTAGAGCAAGGGACTAGACGTCACGAGCCTGGGGTTCTATTCTTAGCTCTGCCACTGGCTCATGGGCAAGTCACCCTCTCTGCTCCAGTTCATCCATGATAATAATAATGACCTATTTCATGGGTGTGGGGAAGGTTGAGACTTGCGTCCAAATTGCAATCAGTGTAACCACTCATCTGGCTGTATGACTCTGGAGAATGTAAAACATTCTACTAAGTAAATAGAACTAAGGGTATGTTTACACGACCCGCCGGATCGGCAGGCAGCGGTCAAGCCAGCAGGGACTGATTTATCGCGTCTAGTCTGGATGTGATAAATCAAGCCCTGAGCGCTCTCCCATCGACTCCACCGCTGCAAGAGGCGCAGGCAGAGTCGATGGGGGAGCGGCAGCAGTCGACTCACCTTGTTGATCTAAGTTATTCATGTAGCTGAAGTTGTGTAACTTAGATTGATCCCCTCCAATGTAGACCAGGCCTTAGTTTCTCCCGTCAACCCAGTGCAGTGCAGACACCGCAGTAAGTCGACCTAAGGTACGTCAAGTCCAGCTATGTTATTTACATAGCTGGAGTTGCTTAACTTGGGTCGACTTAACCCTGTAGTGTCAGGGCCGTCCTTAGCCATAGGCAGAACAGGCAGCCGCCTAGGGCACCACTAGGTCTGGGAGCACCACTCTGCCAGGAGCCCCGGCAGATGGGAAGCAGTGGAGAATGTAAGAACAGGGCTGCTGGGTCCTAGAGAGAGCCGAATGCAGCACAGTCTGAAGGAGGGGATTGACTGCTGGGAAGTCTCTGGGAAGGGGTGGGGAAAGGAACTCACCTGTGAGTATGACTCTTTCCCCCAGCATGAGGGCTGTCAGGGCTGTGTTGGGTGAGGTGCTGGGGGGGAGGTGAGGCTGGCTGCCTACTTGCTGAGGAATGACAGTGAAAGTAACTCACTTCCTCGCAGGCATCCAGGATTGGAATGGTCACACATGGCTGGGCTGGGGATAGCCAGATAGCATGTGCGAAAAATCAGGACGGGGGTTGGGGTAGGGTGAGCAGATGTCCCACTTTTATAGGGACAATCCCAATTTTTGGGTCTTTTTCTTATATAGGCTCCTGTTGCCCCCCACCTCCCATCCTGATTTTTCACACTTGCTGTCTGGTCACCCTAGGTGGGGGTAATTGGTGCCTATATAAGACAAAGCCCCAAATATCTGGACTAGCCCTAGAAAATCAGAACATCTGGATCTGGTCACCCTAGCTGGGGAGCGTGTCTCTCCCCCGGGTTGGCAGTGATCCATCTTCTCCAAGGGGAGCTGCACAGGGCAGGATGAGCTGCTGTGGCTCCATGGGTGCCCCGTCCCTGAGATCAGATGCTGTGCTAACTTCACCATGGTCTGTTGGGCTGGCGGTGGTGCCCATTGGCGTGTGATCACACCTGAGGGTTTGCTGCTGCTGTTGTCACTCTGCACCCCAAGAGCTGGATTTTAGAGTCCTGCAGTTTTCCACCTATCTCCTTTTCTACTGCAGCTGTTGAACCAGCAGGCTGGGGGGGGGGGGTGAGCCAAGCATGAAAGCAGTACTGTGTTGCCATTTTGATTGTCATTGAGCAAATTAGTTTGCCAAAACTGCTTGCTAACAATCCTGAATTCAATTTCAATATATATATTTTTTAAAAATCAATATCTTAGCCAAAAACAGAAAATTAAGTTGTTGACAATTATTTGTGACAAGTTTGGTATGGGGAAGGGAGTGGGCCAGTTTTCATCAGAGAAACAAAAATTGTTGACTGACTTTCCTATAGCCCTGTTACTGCTAAATAGAGCCCTCCAACAACTGTAATATGCTCATCTCCTTACTAGTATATAGAGCAGGGGTCAGCAACCTACGGCACATGTGCCAAAGGTGGCACGCGAGCTGATTTTTGATGACACGCAGCGGTGGGCTGAGCAGCTCAGCCCACTGCTACTCTGGGGTTCCGGCTACTGCCCCATTGCCACTCGGAGTCCTGGCTGTCAGGCCGACTCAGGAGCCGTTGCTGGCCTGGAGACCCCCAAGGAACCCCAGGCTGGTAGTGAGCTGAGCAGGCCAGCAGCTGAGACCCCGGCTGAGCCACTCAACCCGCTGTTGGCCTGAGGTTCCATTTACTCAGCTGGCAACAGGCTGAGTGGGACTAAATTCAACGAAATAGGAAAACAAGAGCAACTAATGACAAAGTGCAAGAACCTAGAGCTGTGGTCCCCAACCTTTTTCGTCTGGTGATGGTCCCCAACTTTTTTCACCAGACGAAGGACCATGGTGGCGGACAAGCATCTGCCGAAATCCTGCCGAAATTCGGCGGCAAGCAGTGTCATCCAGAGGCGTCGGCGTTGAAATGCCGTCTAATTTTGGCGACATTTCGGCAGATGCTCGTCCTCCGGTCAGTATGCGGGTGCACTGAAAGGCCCCTGTGGGCGCCATGGCACCCGCGGGCACCCCATTGGGGACCCCTGACCAAGAGAGCCTCCTGAAGCATGGTGATCATTTTTATTTAAATGGACTTGAACTGTACGAAGAATTCAGTTGTTGCCACATGCAAAATCGATGATGGACATTGTACAGTTTATTCATACCAGCAAACTTGCCACTCATATTGTACTGACAATTCCTGGAACAGTAGCATCAGGAGAACGGAGTTCCTCAAAACTAAAGCTCATTAAAAACTATCTCCGCTCTACAATGAGTCAGGAACACTTGACTGGTTTTGCTGTTCTTGCAATCGAACAGGACATCACTTTGTCTTTGTCATATGATGACAGTATTACTGATTTTGCAGCCAAAAAAGCCAGAAAGATTGCTTTTAATTAAAAACTAATCCTTGTTTCAATGCCTCTTCATATAAATTTCCAATAAAATGTTGACAAATTAAAAAAATGATATTATTTGCATCATTCTGTCAAATCAGAATTTTTTCGATAGTGCTACTTTTTAGTGCTAGTTCATCAGCATTACAGTGTGCTTCATTAACTTAAACTGGTTTTAGTAACATGCATGTGGCAAGTTTTCCAATACTGTAAGCTTATGTTTGTGTTGCTAAGAGCAAGACAGGCACAGGGGCACCAGTTTAATAATCCCGCCTAGGGCACCATACATAAATCCTAAGGACGGCCCTGCGTAGTGTAGACCTACCCTCCCACTCCATCTCTCATTACTTCTTCTGTCTGCCAGCCTGAAAGGTAGCTAACTACCCTCTTGCAGTGGTAAAATAACAGGAGAGTAAGGAACTTTTGTTGCTCGAGTTTGGAACAGCTTCCTGTTCACAAGAGTCTGTAACCTCTGATAATGTTTATACAAGAACTTAAGAGTTTCGAACACCAGAGTTATGAACTGACTGGTCAGCCTCACACCTCATTTGGAACTGGATGTATGCAATCAGGCAGCAGCAGAAACAACAACAAAATGCAAATACACTACGGTATTGTGTTAAATATAAACTACTAAAAAAAAAGAACATTATTTTAAAGAAAAGATTTGATAAGCTAAGGAAACTTTCTGTGCTTGTTTCATTTAAGTTAAGATTGAAAGCAGCAATTTTCATTTACATAGTAAAGTTTCAAGGTTGTATTAAATCAATGTTAAGCTGTAAACTTTTGAAAGAACAACCATAACGATTTGTTCAGAATCAGAGGGGTAGCCGTGTTAGTCTGGATCTTAAAAGCGGCAAAGAGTCCTGTGGCACTTTATAGACTGACAAATGTATTGGAGAATGAGTTTTCGTGGGTGAGTACCCACTTCGTATCCACATGCCTCCGACAAAGTGGGTACTCACTCACGAAAGCTCATGCTCCAATACGTTTGTTAGTCTATAAGGTGCCACAGAACTCTTTGCCAATTTGTTCAGAGTTACTTACAACCTCCATTTCTGAGGTGTTCATAACTCTGAGGTTCTATTGTAATACCTTATTTATATAGTAATCCTAAAAGATCTTAAAGCACGTAACAAATTACAAAGTGTGTACAGAAATCACTTCAGCTAGCACTGAAAAGCTCTCCAAGTGGCATGTTCTTGCAGTCAAAATATGCCTATGCTAAGCACCCCGGTATTCACACACTACGCAGAATTGTAACAATCTCTGTACAAAATATGAGGTATCTTGTGAGGTGTCTTTTGAAAACCAGTAACTCACTGATCATTAATATTCTTGCATGATATGTGGGTATTAAGATATGTACTAGATTTATGACTAAAGTGTGTATAAACCAAGCTTGTCAGGGGAGCTGGTAAATAGGTCTGCTTAGACAAAGGAATGTGTATTTGATCCTTTCACCAGCCTCATCTTCAGGGAAAAACAGTGAAGGTCCATATTTACATATAAGCAGTAAACAGGACATCAAGACGGCAGTGGGAGGAGATGGCAGGAAACAGAACAATTTGCATTTCAGTAAACACAAGTGGCAGAGTTAAGAGCATGGAGCTTCCTTCACCACCAGATTCCATGTCACCTCCCTTACAACTTGAATAAGCTTTACTTTCAGGAGCAACCTACAGAAGAATACACTGCAAAAGTTTGCTGGCCTATAAAGACAAAGGGGGCTGAACCTTGAGTGATAAGCAATTGAATCAACTGATTGTATACAATGTTACCGTATTATAAGTGTGTAGAGTGAGGTCTTTTCTGAAAGCTAATGACACACTGGTGACTAATACCATTGTGAAATGTCTGTATTAATACTATGAGGAAATGTAGATACTTAATGATATTATGTTTTAAAGTCTGTGGCCAAAAACAGCGATAAACAAATTCCTTCCCAGTCAGGAGAGACAGCAGCTATTTATCTGTCTCCTATGTAAATTAAGCATGGTGGAATCAAAACAATGGAAGGACTATTTACATACAGGGGGGATGGGAAGCCCACAGGAAGGGAAGAACAGCATGAGGTCATCCTGCCTCTTGAAACAAAGTCATTGAACTTTGGGAGATATAAGCAATGACAGAAGCCACCTTTGGCATCCATCACTAGACAGATACAAGGAAACAGAACTCTTGCAAGCTGAGAAAGATGGGTTCTTCAACTAAAGAGTGGGTTGAAGTCTCTGGAGACTGAATATAGGAAACCTGCTGAGGCAAAGATTATACTTTCCTAGATTAAATTTTAGACTTTTAGATGCATATTTTCACTTTTATTTGCTTGTAACCATTTTTAACTTTCTCTTGTATACTTGAACTCACTTAATACCCTATCTTCTTTTGTTAGTTAACTTGTTTTACTAATAATCGAAACCAACAGAGCTGTGTTTGGATTAAAGTGAATGTTAACTCCAGCTAAAGTGGCAAGCCGAGGGTTTTGTGCCTTATCACTTCCCTGAACCGTCCACAAGAGGGCTGGATATTGCATAGCACATGGTTTTGTGCGAATTTTAGACTGTGAGCGTGTTGGAATCACCTTGCTAGTTGTAACCAAGGCTGGTAGAAGCAAGACTGTGACTGTGGTGTGTTGCTGGCAGGCTGCTGGAGTCAGAGTTACTGGATCAGCTGCAGCTATACATAGACAATCAAGGTGTGACCTGCATGCTTGTAAGCTGGTTGTGAACATTCCCAGACAGGGAGTTACAGTAGCAAAGCATTTGAGGCACTCAAGGTTGCAGGGCAAATGATGACACAAGCTTTCACTGGTCTGGATTGCACCTCCAAACCCCATCACAACTGCATACTGAATCACCAGAGTCTTCCTGTAGAAATACTTTGGTTTTCTGGGACGTCTCTCATTGAACTTTTGACCAGGCCAGGCTTTACTCTGTTTAGCTTTTGAGAGATGGCCCAAGATAGTACAGTTGCAGATCTAAAAACACTGGTTGTGTTACAAAGTAATGTTTATAATGCTATTAGAGGAGGGTTTAATGCAGCTGAAAGGTAAATATGCAGTAAAACTGAAAGAGTCTTAAGCCAAATCTTTAGAATAAGTACATTTAATTCTTTTTTTCCCTGTAAAAGCCGGCAGGTTATGGAGATTTTTTATAATGAAATTCAATTTATTGTGAGTTGAATTTAAACGGCTTATGATATAACAGCTTTAAGGATAGTAACTTTGAGGTAAATAATAGTAATAACTGTATCACTAAGGCTCTGATCCTGCAGACACTTACCATATGCTTAGCTTTAAGCATATACATCATTCTAGTAGAGAAATGAGCCATTGAGATTATGTATATGCTTAAAGCTAAGCAAGTGGGTGGGTATTTGCCGGATCAGGGCCCTATTTAATATATTACTATTAAAATGATGATTTATCATACAAGCATCTTACGGTATAGTCATTCTTACTTTCACTCCACCAAACTTCTTCCTCACATTGGTGTTCATTTGCAGTTTAGTAAGTAATATAGCAGGGAAAAGTTAAGTGTAGCTATACAGAATATCTGCCTCATATTCACAATTTATGTTCGTTTATTACTCTCTCTCTCTAAAAGCAGCAAAGGGTCCTGTGGCACCTTATAGACTAACAGACGTATTGGAGCATGAGCTTTCGTGGGTGAGTACCCACTTTGTCGGATGCATGTAGACCGACGAAGTGGGTATTCACCCACGAAAGCTCATGCTCCAATATGTCTGTTAGTCTATAAGGTGCCACAGGACTCTTTGCCGCTTTTACCGATCCAAACTAACACGGCTACCCCTCTGATACTCTCTCTCTCTAGATCATTAATTTGGACATGCTTTCATCTATTCTAGATGTGTTCATTTACTCAGCATATATGTACTTAGATTGACTTTTTATAAGACAGTGTATTAGAAAATGTTTCCTTCCTTTTGATTAAGAAAAGACGTGAGTGTCTAGAGGATGTTTTTAAATATAAAATTAGTAGAGCAATAAGTTTAGCATCATTATATTAAATTAGCATCAAGTTGGAGAAAGCAACCTTTTGGAAAAGTTTTTTCTTTTATTGCTGGTAGCAGTGTTTTGATACTGGTACCTTTTCAGTTTGAAGAAGCTTTTTCTGCTAGCTCAGGGTTTATTTAAATTTGTTGTTATTTCAGGAGACATGGTAGGTTAAAAGTTTTAGTTTCAAAAATCCTTATCTCTGTTAAGATCTGAGGAATTTAGAACTGAAAAGGGTTTTTTAAAAACTCAGACAGAACTTTCATAATTTTATGTTGCTTGTTTGCCTTTTGCCCTTCACTCAGTTTGGACAAAGAAACTAGACTGGTCTGTTTTGCTTTCTGGTTTTCGGTCACTAGCACAGTGATTCTCAGAATTGTGGACCCCTTGCTGGGAGTCTGTGAACAGCTGGCATGGAGGGTCAGACTTTCAAAGGTTTTAGGCATCTAAAGTTCCAGATAGGTGCCAAGGGGGATTTTCAAAGGTGCTTTTGCACATTAGGCACCTAACTCCTATACAGTGAATTGAAATCATTGGGAGGTAGGTGCCTTTGAAAATCCCAGTGGGCGCCTATCTGCATCTTTATGCTCCTGAATAACATTAAAAATCTGGCTCATGATACTGCAGCTACTTCTCCTCTTTGTTTGCAACTATGAAACACAGAATAGACACAGATGGGCAACCTGTGGCCCACTGGCTGACGCGGCCTGTCAGGATAATCCGCTGGCAGGCCACCAGGCAGTTTGTTTACATTTGCATGGCCGCCTGCAGCTCCCAGTGGCTGCAGTTTGCCATTCCCGGCCAATGGGAGCTGTGGGAAGTGGCAGCCAACATGTCCCTGCAGCCTGCGCCATTGGGAGCTGCGGGTGGCCGTGCAAATGTAAACAAACTGTCTGGCAGCCTGCAGGTTGCCCACCACTGGAATAGATGGAAAAGGGAGAGGAAATCAAGAGAGTGTGACTAAATTTCTTTCAGAAAAAGAAAAGTTGCGTTGCATTGAGGACATTTACAAATGCCTAAATCCTTTCCTAATATTAAACTTCCCTCTGAGCAATTGCTTTCGTTGCTATGGGGATTCTATGCCGTCGTGAATGGAAGAGGAGAAGTTCAGGAAACAATCTCTCTGTTAAGATGTGGACCAGTGCCAGCCCTTGCACTAACATCATGCTGCAATCTCTGCGGACAGTTCAGGAAATCCCCTAAAAATAAAATGTTCTCAGTGAAATGAAAAAAATAATAATTGAAAACATTTCTGTTAATATCAGATTTTGTAAAGCCTGTTTCCCAAAGGGGATGGTGAAAGAGACTTTTATAGACTGTCTGAATGTTTTTGTGTCTTTAATTGTGTTTCTTGCCTGAACAATTTAATCCCTTGTTGTGCATTTAACGTTCAATTGATACACACATTTTTAATACGATACAAATACACAAATTCCCTTGTGCAGACAGTGAGACCTTAGATGTTTTAAGTAATGTTTGCTTTGCTAGTACAGGCCGAGGAAGTAATATTTATAGATTTGAATGCAGTTCATTCATGTGCTTGTATTAACAGATGATCCCTTAGCAATTGACCTCAATTCTGATTGGAATGCTCCCACAGAGGAGTGGGGAAACTGGCTGGGAGAGGAGGAGACATGCACAGGACCCGAGAGAGAGAAGGTGAGGAAATGATGTAAGTGAATGTGTGAGCATTACCATATTCGATGAAAAGCAATCAAGGATGAGCCTGGGTTGGATGGTGTGTGAAAGAGCTGCGCTGCAATAGAAGACCTTTCACCCTAGGAGAGGATGCACTGTGAGATTACCCCTCCTCGACCCTTTTGGGGCATCTGGTGCTGCAGTGTGCACAGGCACTGCATTCCCATGTCATGCTAGGACTGGCCCAAGGGCACAGTGGGAGGAAAAGGTTCCTTGTGCCAGTTCCTCCTCCTCTTGTTGCCATGTGCTTCCTTTTTTGGGGCTAGCTGCAATCCAGCCTCATAAATCTGAAGTCAGCTGATTTCTGCAAGTTTATCATCAGTGTGGCGGTGCTTTCACATGCAATCATTATTCAGTCTGTGCACGGTACGTTTGCTATGCTGCAGAAAAGCACTCCTTCTACTGAGGCTGACATTCCAGAATGTCTGAGCCCTAACTGATCAAAGTCCATAGCAAACACAAGTAACCTATTTTCTCACACCTTCCCATTTAGTTCACAGGTACATATTCAAATGAGAGAATTGAGTTAAATTGACATGTTCACAACTTGGGCAGACAACCCAAGGCACAAGTCTTGCTGATTGAACTCCTTCTCCTACCAGAAACCCAGGCAAAAGCTGCCAAGTTTATTGACTAGCCCAGGCAGGACTCTTTGAGAGAGGATGGAGAAGAGCTTTCTGAGCTCTTTGCAGGCAGCTCTCTCACATCAGTCTATTAGACCCTACTTGGGCTGCTTGTACATGAGTCAGAGGCTCTAAAGAGAGTTTCCATAGAAAAAGGACCTGCACATCCATTACATCAGCACATGGTCCTAGGGAAAGCTGTCCCCAGCTTCCTCTAACAAAGGATACTGGGTCTTCTGTGCTGCTTAGGACTTGCCAAAAGGCAGAGAGGAAATTTGTTCCTATCTCTCTGAACATAACCAGAAAGAAAGTAGAACCCCAGGAGAACTTGGGTGGAGCTGAAGTGATGCTTTTGAGGTTTAATTGCTAAAAATGGATGCAGAAGGCCTTCTCTGCTGTGAGGATCTGAGCCCTCCTGCAAAAAAAGAAAACAAAAATTATAAGTATAGTGTCAAGGGGACCCTGTCACGACATGGTATTCCCCTAACATGGTTATAAAATAGTTCGGTATTGCAGTGTAGATAGGAACAGGCTGTGTTAACCATGGAAAATCCAGTGCTGTAACATGTTTCTGGGACATGTGTGAAACACACTGCAGCCCTGTCTGCACTGCAATCCTGAGCTAGGTTTTGACTGAATTAGGGGGCTGCAGTGTTGTAACCAGGTCACCTGGCAGAATTTTTCATAGTATAGATGAGACCTTGGGCACCAGTTAAGGGTAAACAGGAACAGCTTTATACCATTTACAAGTTTACACAGAGAAAGGTCCCATAGAGAGCCCTGCAGGGTAAGGAAAATGTCATCTGAGCACAGTTGGTGTGGTAGGTGTTACAAGTCGCAACTATGAAGTGACAATACCGGTTGGCCCACCTGTCTGAAAAGTACTTGCTACTCTGCGGAAAGGGATGTGGAGAAAACAAACCAAAATATATTCAGTTTTTAATTGACTTTAATAACAGATATCTGGATATAGTAAATTAACTGTGAACATTTACAGCAGTACAATATTCTTGGCCTTCCACACATCCTATAAGAGTCCATTTGTGAGATTGTGTACCCAGGACCTAACCTTCGGGACTTTTTTGCTCCCTCAACTGCTTGGGCTGCAGTGTCTGATATTGCCCCCAGCTTATGTTAGAGCAACCTTCAGAGTGCTCCAATTTATGTCACCTGGTATTGGCCCCCAAAGGGTCATTGTAACTGGCAGGAATCTCTGGAGTACAGCCATGCCCCTTTCCCCTCAACATGTCCCCTATATTGGCGTTTTTTTGAAAGGTGAGGAGGTGACTTAAAGTATGTCTACACTGGAGCTGGAAAGTGTAATTTCCAGCCCAAGTGGACATACCCACGCTAGCTGTGATTGAGCTAGCCTGCTAAAAATACAAATGTAACTGCAGTGGGCTAGCTACCCTGAGCATTAACCTGTCTGAAACCCTACACACCCCTAGATTCAGTTATGATAACTCGACACCACTTGAGGCTTCCCTACGCGAGGGGAATCCTAAGCTGTCCGCTTACACCAGCTTTAAGTCATCTGTGTGTTGCTGCAAAGTTAGCTTTGGAAACATAAACCAATGTGACATGATTCCTAGACTTGGAAGGAACAAGCAGCTAGACTCCACTTTTGCAGCAGCAGGCTTTGACGTTGGAGAACTAAAAGATCTCTCAGTCACACAAATATTGGTGTCAATTTAGTCACTTAAGTTTGGCATGTACACCTCTACCTCGATATAACGCTGTCCTTGGGAGTCAAAAAATCTTACTGCATTATAGGTGAAACCGTGTTATATTGAACTTGCTTTGATCCACCGGAGTGCACAGCCCCGCACCTCTGGAGCACTGCTTTACCCCGTTATATCCAAATTTGTGTTATATCCAGTGGCGTTATATTGAGGTAGAGGTATCTCTCCAAGAATTACCTTCATAAATCACTCCAGAATCCTTAGGCCTGCCATGTGTATAGTGGTGTGATCATGGGGGACAGGAGTTGGTTGCACTTGGGGGAGAAAGTGGCAAAAACCAGTTTTCAAGCTAACCCCAAATGTTGATGCTGGCTGCTGTGCAAGTTATTCATACAGAAATAGACATAAATAATGTAAACTTACAAGTCAGAGATCCAGATATAGCTGTTCATCACAATCTCTGTGCCTCATCAGCGAGTTTTGTGGACTGTTGCCAGTTAGCAACTTGCAGGATTGTGGACTAAAATTGGACTGCTCTACACCTCTCCCTGAAAGCATTTTGCTCCTCTTCCATGCACTGAGGATAATAAGGGCAAAGGTAGTGAAGAGAAAAGGTTATAAGACTTGACTTCTGTCTACCACAAACATATAGTAGTTGGGTAGATGACATGCTGTTAAGTCTAATCCTTTTAGAATTAGATTTGTCCTATGTTTCTTTTAAATACTCTAATTGCTTATTATATTCGCTTTTTTCATATTTTATACTTGCATATACTTCATTTAATGTATATGCTTAGTTAAGCATATTATTTCATATTTATTCTTAAAGCCTCAGCAAGGTTTGGAAATGAGAACAGAGGAAGGTCGAAGGGAGTTGATATCTATGAAACACAGTAGTCATGCTACCTGTACCTCTTTCAAAATACCCCAGGACCCTGCTAACAATTTATCCCATAATGGTAAGTGATTATATTTGCACTTTAGAGAACTGTGATTTCAGAATTTTTGGTAATTCAAGGAGTGTTCATCCATTTATTTATTTATTCGTTTATTATTTTAACTAAAATGTTAATCGCCTTTTTCTTTAGATGTATATGTTCACTTTTACAGAGAAGCACAATAACGTTGTTTAATCAGATGTTCTTTGACAAGGCCTGCATCTGCACCTATTGAAGTTAATGACAAAATTCCCTTTGATTTCAATGGGAGTAGGATCAGGACCTATGCAGGATTTTTTTAACATGGAACAGGGTGACAGTGATAGATTTGTACCCAAAAAGCACACTGAAGTTACTGAAAGTCCTTTAATTGATTTTAGTGTGGATTGGATCAGGCCTGGTAACCAGGTGTCCACTGAGAAATACATATGCACAACATGAAGGATCATACTCTGGAAATTGTTTGGGTTTTGTCCAGCAACATGATTTTGGTGTGGAAGCTTTTTATAATCTGTGCTGCTGTTTGTATGGCAGATGTACCTGGTAAAAAGGAGAGGCGGAAGAGGAAGAAAATGAGGAAAGAGACTTGATGGGGCTGTGTAGCTGACAGTGTGAAAACCAAATAGCACGTGTGCTGATTAGCTGCAAGAGTTCTGCTTTCTGTGGTGATGCACTGAGCCCAAAACAAAGAGAGGATCTAGAAGAATCCCAATAAATGGGAGAAGAGGAGAACAGGAACAGTGAGTGGGAGAGGCAGAGGGAGGGAGAGAGAGAGAGTGTGTGTGTGTGAGAGAGAGAGAATGCACCATGATAATGTGTGCAGGAGCTGGTGTTGAAACAGGATTGCTGTTTAAAAACAACCCACTGCCCTTGATCACTTAAAGAAAACTGTTGAGTAGGTTTTAGACCATTTACATTAAACCGTTCAGTGTCCCGTTACTTATCAAGTTGGCATGTTGTATGACATTAGAGAATTAGTCAAAATCCATAAATGACCACAGTTGTATTTAGATTCTATAGAGGATCCACCTTTTATTCCAGCCTCCATTTGCAATTTAAAATGTGATGTGTGCAGATGTGCTCCTTGACAGGTTAATAATGTACAGAAGGTGGGTGGTACATGCTAAAGCGTCTATAAATCATAAGAAAGCAGTTGTTAGACCTACAAAGAACAGCACCACTCACCCGCAAATCTTCTCTGAATCTTTTTAACCCCTTGCAGCTGTTGAAGTTGGATTTTTACCTAACACAGTGACATTTTAATGTATTTCAGTGCATACGCAGACCAGTTGGCTCTAAAGGTGAAAATTTCTAAAGGAGATTTTAATTTACTTAGAAAAGTTGTTTAACTTTTCTGTTTTTGTGGTGGGCTAGAGTTTAGTACCCTGTATGTTAAAAGCATGATCCTTTTGCTATTACTGTATTTTAGCCTGAGAGATCTTGTTGAGGACATTTTTCCAATTTGCAGTTCGGCAGTTTTTACCATTTTATTGCTTAATTTCTAATATTATAAGCCAAGTATCTAGATTAAAGTTAAAAAAAATCTGTTTTTTATGGTGAAGGGCATATACTTCTCATCTTCAAAGGGCTATTTAAAACAGAAAATATCCAGTGTTGAAAAACAAATTGTTCTACCTTAAATGCCAAGAGTCTGTGAAAGGTGTGAGATTGACACCACTGGTGGCTCTTTATCCACAGAACATCTACAGCACAGCAGTAACTATAAATGCTTCCCTGTACTGCCCAGAGAATATGCCTCAACCCTGATCCATCTTGGCAAGGCCACCTCGATGCGTGAGATGATAGTTATTCAATCTCTGTGCCTATTCATCTCTGTGCCTCTGATGAAACTGCTAAAAAGGATTCCAGTTACTATTGGGTGTAAAATGGACATTTGTTCCTAGTTGGTCTGACATCACAAAAGTCATTTCACATAGGCCACCATCAGCTGTTAACAGCTTGGAGTCATTACCAGCTACACTCACACTGGAACCACTGAGCTAGAGGTAAAAAGCTCCATACCTCAGTCCCTGTTGCCAATGTATTTGTGTAAGTGGAATCTTATCTAAAACCCTGAGTGCTTACATGTTGGCTTTCACCCATGCTGTAGGATTTAAAGCATTAGTATCCCTTAAAGAAGCTACTGCACAGAAATACTATATTTATCGATATATGTAAAAGAGCAATTATCCAATGGTCTAAGCATCTTTGACACAAATTAAAGATACAGTTAATCAAAGTAATACCAGCAGCTAACCTACTACCATAAAACATACACACACACCCCCAGACAAGTGCCCCATCTAGCCACTTCCTCACACAGAACCAGAGATAATAAATGAGCCTTGCAATGTGCCCTGAGTGTGAACAAAACAAGGTTAGTTCAGAATCAGACACATAGTTGTGAGCTTTTTTTCCCACCATATAGGATATTTTTAAGTGAGGTCATTCAAGAATACACTTTAGAATTTTCATATCTTAATGCTTACAGATCAGTTAAGAGAAAATATAGACAATTAATGAATGAGGCTAATAAAGCAAACAATGTCTTCCTTGAAAAGCAGCTTGTTAATACCATATGCATAAAACTAACAAGAAAATACTTGAACTCATTGAGAAAACAAATCTAGTAAGGATTAGGATTTAGAGGATGGATTAATTAAATATGTAAATAACAGGTGAAGTTCTAGTCCCATTGAAATCAATGGCAAAGCTCCTATTAATTCCACTGTGGATTTTACCTGAAATCTTTATTTAACAGCAGAAGATAATTTCCATTGCTGAATAAAAAGAGAAAATATCTTAATGAAAGGTGTAAGAGAAGTTAAGGTTGGTAGACTCAGAATTTCACCTACCTTTTCTTATATGTCTGTCTGCAAACTTTGCAATGTTCATGTAATGTTGTTTTATTTCCAAAGTGAAATGTTTTATTTTTCTTTCTAATAAAAAATATTAAAATCACTGGCAACAGCCGAGTAACTTCTGAGTAACCCTCCAGTAACAAGCGTGTGTTAGAGAGAAAGAGGTGGAAGAAAAAGCTTTTTGGCAAGGAAACATTTTATTTTCAGGCTTCCACAGGGATATTGTGAAACAGTTTATCAAGAATGGGAAAATCTCTCAACACTGTTTTTTTTAAGGAAAACTTATTGAAGTTTTTATTTTGTTAGAATAAAAGAACACATGCAGTGGGCAAATGACATTCACTTGTACAGCTGAGAGTCTGACAGCAACAAGAAACAGATTATATATGGCCCAGTTTTGTCATGTTTATTAATACAACTCCCACTGAAGTCAGCTGGACCGTGGCTACATTAGCAAACCCTGTAACCATATTTCCCCACTAGTGCAGCTTCCCCAGTGGTAGTAAGTGATCACTGTAATGTAGACAGGGCTCAGATGTTCATACCTTATGTCATATTCATGTGGAAATGAATAATTATACAAAATGCCATAGGAAGGAGAGTATATCCCCAAGACTACAATATTAATTGAGCATGCCCTCCTATATGCATGCGCAGTTCCAAGGCTGCTTGTACATTAGCATACTCTGGCTGTAATTCACCACCAAAGATATCAGTGTTACTGGTATGAGCGGTGGAAGGGCTAGTCTAGGTAAAGGGTCAGGTACATAGTGGTAAAACTGCCTGAGCCCTGTCTTAATTACATCTTCCATTATTGCTACCATGCGTGGAGCTGCACAATATGACAAGATTTTTCAAAACTATATGCGAAGTATGCCTGCGGTTAAGTTACTAAATAAATGGCCTGATTTTTCACTGTGTACCTCCTATAAAGTTCTATGTGTATTCTTTTACTTTCTCAGTCTTTAAGGGCTGAAAATCCATAACTCACTGAAATCAATAGGGTGTGAAGGTGCCCATCACCTCTGAAAATCAAGTCCTTACAGCCTTTGTGAAATTGCCTCTTTCATCTGTGGAACCTCATGCCATTTTCTAGCTCATTCCTTATATGCTTTTAAAATGCCACATTTCTTTCTCAGCACCACCTGCTTCTGAGGAAGAAGTAATAAGAACCCATGCAGTAAGCAGATATTGGACTACCAGCCCCTCCCCCCCCAGTAGGTCTGATCCTGATCAATACTAGACTGGTTTAAGCCCTGAAGCATGCGGTTTAACATTCCTTCCAAAACTGTTGTTTTTATGATAACTCTGGATATTTTTGTTGTCTGTCAAACTTGTCATTTTATAGAGCATGGTAGCTTCTGATATGCTGCATCCACTACCTAGATCAGCCTTTCTCTGTTTAACTGATTCTTTAAGATTTCAAATTTCATCTCAAAACCAGTCTCTTCTTTCTGATATAAGACTCCCAGCTCTCTAATAAGATGACTGAATTGTTATTCTTCCTCATAGGAAGTCTTCCGGGAGCAGAAGGGAAAGGAGCCATGTAATTATGAATAGGGTGGGAGATGCATTCATGAAGCAATCCCTATATTAACATGTGGTCCTCACTATGAAATTGATTGGGAAACTGACCTACATAGTTTATCTGTATTGATATAGAGAGATTATGTATATGCAGGATTTGAAGCTTTGATTTACATCCTGCACTCTTAATTGGGCTCAATTGGCCAAGTTGATTGAAGCTAATGGAGCAACACCATAGATGAATTTGGCCTAGTGCTTTGTACTTATCTGTTTATATAATCACAAGTATCCACCCAAACTATAAACAAGTATTACAGCTGACAAACAAGTATGAGCTGAATGTTGGACAGTGGTTTTATTGCTCAACTAGAGCTACTTTACTTACTATTCTTGTAATGAACAACAGCCTACTCCAGGGATCGGCAACCTTTCAGAAGTGGTGCGCCGAGTCTTCATTTATTCACTCTAATTTAAGGTTTCGTGTGCCAGTAATACCTTTTAACATTTTTAGAAGGTCTCTTTCTATAAGTCTATACTATATAACTAAACTATTGTTGTATGTAAAGTAAATAAGGTTTTTAAAATGTTTAAGAAACTTAATTTAAAATTAAATTAAAATGCACAGCCCACTGTACCAATGGCCAGGACCTTGGGAGCATGAATGCCGCTGAAAATCAGTTCGCGTGCCGCCTTTGGCATGTGTGCCATAGGTTGCCTACCCCGGCCTACTCCATAATAATGCAAGGAGGGTTTTTTTGTTAACTATGGTCTGGAAGGGTCAAGAATTCATCCAGTAATTCTTTTATGAATCCAAGTGGATCAGCCCCTGGAACATTTTCAAGGCAAACTGAAGTTTTCAATATCTAAAAGCGCACACATTTTACCTACTAGCTATTCTTATCTGAAAGGGAGTGCAGATATGTAAGATTCCTCATGCCCAAAACTGATCTTGACTGATCAGGCAAAAGCTACCATGGTTAGGGCAGTAATGAAATTGAGTCTTTTGTCTAGTTCTGTTCATTCAAAGATTCCCAAAGACTTGGTAAACAGTTTTTCTATCAAACTTTGATATATAATGAATGTAATTTATTTTTTCTCACAGTAACCACATTTATGGATGTGATACTAGTGTAATAATTACAGAGCTATGTGTATTTATCATGCTCTTTTGACTGCATCACCTGCCCTCTGCCACTAATCCATCTCTACCAGGATTACTTTCAACATTCGAAACCACAAGCCAGAGAAAAATCAAAATTAAAAAAAATCAAATTGTCACATAAATTACTTTTCCTGCTACTCCTAAATGCAGAATTCTGACCCTCAGAGCCAGCTATATTACCATGGTCTGAAACCCAGGACAGACTAGATGCAGCCTTGCACCAGGGCCTGTTTTCTATAAATAAAAATGTCATGACTGTAAAGTTTGTTATCTCATGGCCCCACAGGCCTAGAAAAAGTAATCTTACTATTAATCTTCCCAGTTTCCAAGGGGAGTCAGTGCTCACTTCTAGCCATACAGGAGATGAGATATCAGAGTTTATATTTCTGACATTTTATGTACATAATTTTTAGAGGATTTTATGGTTCCTCCTCAGCTTTATACAGTTTGACACATGGTAACTAAAGCTTTATAGGCAAGGCATTATGAAAAATATTCCGAATAACATTTTTAGAAATTATAAAACAATTGCAAGAGAATTTTTCTGTGATGTGTCACATCCAAAAATCCTGAAGATACAAATAAAGCAGGCATCCAACCTCATGCTAATAAAAACTTTACATGTTCCCTATACTTATAACTCCTATATTTCACCTGCCTGCTAACCCTCACCCTCAGATCCAGCTGTTTTAAGTAGTTTGGACATGAGTTAAATTGCTTCTCACCAGTAAAAGGGAAGGTACTATAATCTAACTACATAAAGTATATGGGATTGGAGTATCACATTAAAGGGCTCAAAAGTGGTGACAGTGTTAGATCAGTAAACAAAGAATAATAATTAAAAAACATGCAAAGTTCAACGTGATTCATTTTATTTGGACAAACTTTTTAAAAAAGGCAAGTTTTCCAGAATCAGTCTCTTTATTTGATGTAATTGATTTTTATGAGGGAATCTGAAGCAAGAGATACTTGAACTCAGAGCATCGCAATTTTTTCCTCTCTCTCCAAAAGAGTCTATCTCAGTGGAAAGGTTAGTTTCCTATTAAACTATACGTAAAGTCCTGGTCACATTAAATTCAGTGGGAGTTTTACTATTGACTTAAATGGAGCTAGGATTTTATCTTGCAAGCCACTTTACAGAAACATTTTCCCCGTGGGTAATTTATTTAAAGGGCTTCCTTTCTGTGATATACAGTATTATTATTTTGCTTTTACTCTAATAGTTTGTGTCCATTTTAAGGAAAGTCCAGTCCACACTCAAAACCCCGCTTTTTCCACTATCTTTCTGTAAGGTTAATTATTTAGACATTTCATCAAATTAATGTGTTTGACTCTGATAAACATTTAAATTAGCAGTTAATTGCTTATTTAATAAAATAAGGATCTTGGTTTTTGAAGGGACCACCTTCAGCCTCTTTGGGAGACGGGAATTAGTGCTGCCCAGGCTCAGGCTGGTATTCCTCCCACGTGGTGGATGCCTGTGTGCACAGAAGCAGGCACAGCTGTGTACATGCACCCCCTGTGCTGGAGTTAAAGTCGCCCCCCTCCCGTTCTATGCACAGGCGGCTCCAGACGCCCTGCACCAGCAACCTGAATCCTAGGTGCTCTCGCCCCGCCCCCTGCTCAGCTGAACCCCTCCCCGCCCCAGAGCCCCGCCCCCTTCCTACGTGTTCTCCAGCCCCTACAGATCATCACCCCCTCCTACCCATACGAGCCCCTCCCCTTGCCTAGGGGAGTTCACTGTATGCAGATCTCCCCTTCCTGCGCGGTTGGGCCCCGCCCCTGCTAGCAAGGCCCGCCCCCTCCCTCCGTCAGAGCTCTTCTGCCGGCAGCTGTCGGGAGCGCTGACCAACTTTCCCGGAGGCAGCTGAGCCATATTACAGAGATGCTGTGCGACGATTGGCGGAGTCGCCTGCCAATCGCCTGTTGTTAACGCCCCCGCCCTCCTCCGCCTGGCTCCCTCGCCCCAGCTGTTCGCCGTTGATTGGCCAGAGCGGCGGTGATACGGCAGCGGGGCTGCGCTTCTCTCCTCCGCTGGAGAGGGGGAAGGGGCTTGTCGATTGAGACAGCGAGCGAGCGGCCTGTGTGAGGAAAAGGCGCTGTTGCCGCCGCTATGACGTTCAAGGGCAGCCGGGCCCGGGACCGTTTTTACAGCACCCGCTGCTGCGGCTGCTGCCATGTCCGTACTGGGACCATCATCCTGGGGACGTGGTACATGGTAAGAGGCTTCGCACCCCGCGGGGACAGAAAGGGGCTCCCTCAGCCTCACTGCGCTTGCGTAAGGAAAGGGGGCGCTCTCTCGCACTACGCATGCTTAAGGAATTCGTCTGTTGCTGGGCGGGCAGGCTCCCCGAGGCATAGGCAGTAAAGCGCATGCGTGTTTGGGGCAGAGACGTGGGTCGCCCATGTGGCGCATGTGCGGTGGCTGTTGTCCTGTGTGCTATGGTTAGTCGTGTTGTGAAGCTGCCTGAGCTCTTCCGGGGGGAGGGGGCTTTTCCCCCCTCCCTCCCCGCCTTCCTCCGTAGGCCTCCGCTCCTTCTCTCCCCCCGCCTTGGAAGGGGCCTGTGTCCTCGCCCCTGCACTGGCCAGTCGCCGCCCAGCCCTTCCTGCGCGTCTCCCCAGGCTCAGGGCTGGGCGGCGCTCTGTGCACTACGGGACCGGAGTCGCTGCGAGCCAGCAGGGCCGTGTTCACATTCAGATCCCCCCTCCGGGACTCGCTGCTTGTGCGGGGCCCCGGGTTGTCGCTCTCCACAGACTGCAGGGACCTTCTGCTCCCCCACCGCTTTTCCTCAGTGCGGGAGAAACAAGTAGCACCGAACCTGTTCTCTCATCTAGGCCTCTCCTGCTGCTCTCTGACTCGTTTTTTAGGGCTTATCTGCACTACCGAGTTTTGTTGACAAGACTTATGTTGACATCCAAAAGTCGATAAAACAAAACTCGCCAAAGAGTGTTCACACTTGCTCCCTCCTCGGTCGACAGATCATGTCCACAGTGGGGCTACCATCATCGGCAGGGTGAGCAATGCACAGTCGGTATGTATACCACAGTGCAGTGTTCAGTGGGCATCTTGGGATTCTCTCCAAGTTCTCCCACAGCCCCCTCAGCTTCCAAGAGCAGTATCATGAGTAGCTCTGTGAGCTCTCCGTGCTGAGGAATGGCAAAGCAGCACAGCAGTCTGCCCCCCTGCAGCTGCCTGCTGCTGTGTTCCTAGTGCAGTGCAAAACAGGAGCATTCCAATGATTTGCTCTTTGCTCCCCAAAGGGAGCAGCACACAGATACTTCCTGGAGCTTTGAAAAGGGAGGGGTGGCTGCCTACAGGGCAGCAGAGATCAAAACACTGAGTAGAGCAATCAGGGCAGGCATTGTGGGATACTGGTTCTGTCCCCAAAACAGTCAGCAGTGTCTACACTGGCACTTTTGTCTTTTCCCCTCCCTTTATTGTCGACAAAAGAATCTCGTAGGGGTGGAAGTTTTTTGTTGCCCAAACTGGGCGTTTTTCACAGCAGAAGTCTTCTTGTAGTGTGCCGTTTTTTGGCAACGAGTGTAGGTTTCCCAGGGCAGGGACCATTCTCCTCTGTGTCCTGAATAATGCTAGAAATGTTGTCGTACTGACCTCCCCAAGGTGGGGTCATGTCTTGCTGAGTAAGTAGAGGATGGTGACAATAAGATCTAGTTGCCTGAATGACTAGGATGTAACCTTTGAAAGCACAATAAGATTTTTAAAATGAATGCGTAGCATATAAACCACCTTGAAGAATTAGGGTTTGAGATGGGTCCTGGAGGAGGGAGTGGATGCTTGGTGGACAGGGTCAGAACGAGACTTCCAAAAAAGTCAGCATGAAAGAATATGCCTAAGTGGGTGAAAGGAAAAGGACATTTTAGGATCGCACCATGAGCAAACTATGATGAGTGAAGTAAGCATTGGAGACCAGGGAAGAAAACAAATGGAAAAGAGCAAACACATAAGAGACAGCTAAATTGTGAAGAGTTATGAAAGTTGTGCAAGAGGCTAAATTTTATTCAGGAGGTGGTGGGGAGCTAGCAGTAAGATTTAGCTATTTCTTTTTAAAAGAGTGGCTAAAAGATTATAATACTGGACAGGTTAAATGCTTTTTGTCATCTTTTGCTATCAAAGTGTAAATTTCCCCTGCTCCACTCAGCCAGTGGTGATATCACCCATTGCCCACTTGTTAAAGTTTTCAGAAAGCACCTTTCTGGTTACTCCATATTGCGCCTCATGCTTGGGAGAGGTTTCCCATAAAAATGCAAAACTAATGCATTATTCTCCTTTGCTCTGATGCTTACAGAAACTTGACAATGGTTTGGCTGTTGGTGTGTTGATATCACTGACTCTCATACTGATCAATGTTGCCTTATTGTTTTCTTCTACTTCATCTCTATCTATTCTCTCAGTTTCTTTTACACAGATTGTGAGGGACTTGGGGCAGGAACTGTCTTCCCCCCATGTGTTTCAACAAGGCTTAACACAGTGTGGTAATGGTCCATGACTACTGCTCTAACTTAATATTAGTGTAATACTGATAAAGCTTTGAAAATAGGTGCAGATTTTAAGAGAAAATGTGACAGAAAAGGCCACAGACAGATCTCTGGGGAAAACTGATGAAATCTAGGAGGGGAGGAGGAGTAGGAATAGATGCCAGTATATTCAGTCTGCCATTTGTTTGCCCTTCCAAACAGTGTCTGGTGCTTTCGGTCAGACAGGTAGGACCTCTGCTCTGGATGTCGGTGGGATGGGGAAGGTGAGGCAGTGTCCTGAATAAGACAGAGGTCTAAAAACACTACTCACAGTTAGGGCTAGGGCTCAAAAAACTAGTGTGAAGTGAGCGAAGTAGGGTTATGAAGTAACTACTAGTCTCCTGGGAGGTGCAGCCTGAGTCATTCCCCCCAGCTTCTGGGCTGGGGGAGGAAATGGAAAGCAGAGTAGCCCAGAACTGTTGCTCAGTCCTCTGTATCATTCAGGCTGTGATTTCACTGGTCTCCTTGCAGGACAGGTGGGAAGAGCAGATAGTGGGTAGGGGTGAGAGAGCATGGGGGGTGGGAACTATAAAGAGAAGTTTGGAGTACTAACAAAAATGTTGAGTGTGCAGAGAGAATGAGGAACTGAAAATGCGGGTGGGAGAACACAATATACAGACAGAAGAGCTAAAGTGGCAGTTGTCAAAATTGCTTCTTGGTGTACCTGTTTCTAGATTTCCTTATTTCTTAGAATTTCTCAGTTATTTTTTCAGAGTTTCTTTATCATTTGGGGTTGGGAGTGGGGGGAAAGTGTCAGTATGGTTCCACAGCTTGGGTCATCAGTAGAGTCTGGACCTTTAGATCCACATCACCTCTGGCACCTTAGCTAATGGAATAACTGACCGGAATAGTAGATTGTCATCCTCCGTGTGGACCAGCTAATGGCTGGTCCAATCAACATTTTGCTGTTGGGCTTAATAGCTGTCTGCTGACAGCAAAGGAATGTAGAGACCCAAGACTGCTTGGTTCTATTCCAGGTTGTGGAGAGAAGTATACTGTAGTGCAGTGGTTCTCAAACTTATTTGATTACGTCCCCCTTCTTTGTGTCTGTTGTAGTTTATGCTCTGGGTACCCAGTCAGCAGCGGTCTCTCTCTCTGGCCGCCCAGCTCTGAATGTGCCCAGTAAGTTTTTTTGTTTGTTTTGTGTTTGTTTGTTTTTTTCCCCTAAAGCTTCTCTCACCCACTCCCCTGAATACATTCTGTGCCCCCTAGTGTGAGATCCTCTGCTCTAGTGGTTATAATGCCTTCTGTCTCAGTTCCCTTAGGATGCACCTCTCTGCATCTATTTGCTCCACCCCCTCCCCAACTCTTGCCTCTTCTCCCTCTACTCCCATCACACCTCAAATTTCCTTGAGGCTTGCAAAAAGTGCATCCATGCCAATAATGCAACTTCTCTGTTTCAAAGACTGGAGCTGCTAAAAGTTCTCAGTGAAATGGCTGTAAGAACTATTTTTAACATTAGGCAAAACATTAGGTTTTCCTTACCTTGCTCTCAGAAATTGCTGAACCATTTTATCTGAAACTTCCCAAAAATTTCAGCTGAAGGCAGGTACCTGGCATAGGGCAGGGGGTTGGAGTTCAGGAGGGGGTGTGGGCTCTGGGTTGGAGTTGAGTGGCTTGCAGCGTGTAGGGGGGCTCCAATCTGAGGCTGGGGTGGGGGTGTGGGGTTCAGGCTCTGGGAGGGGTGTTGGGGTGTGCGCTCCCACCGGTCAGCAGTGCGTGGGGCTAAGGCAGGCTGCCTGCCTGTCCGCCCCAGCCCCACACTGCTCCCGGAAGGGGCCAATGTGCCCCTGTGGCCCCTGGCGGGGGGGGAGGGGACAACGTGGCTCTGTGTACTGCTCCTCTCTGTAGGCACTGCCTCTGCAGCTTCCCTTGGCCACAGTTCCCTGTTCCTGGCCAATGGGAGTTTGCAGACAGGAGCAGTGTGCAGAGACTCCTGCTTCTCCTCCCCTAGGGCTGCAAGGGTGTGCTGGCTACTTCTGGGAGCAGCATGGGGCTGGGGCAGGCAGGCAGCCTGCCTTAGCCCTGCTGCGCTGCTGACTGCTGGGAGCTTGCACCCTGAACACCGTCTCAGAGCCAGTACCCCAAGCCCCCTCCTGCACCCCAACGTGCTACTTTCACGGCAGCCCTGCTGCACCACTGGACTTCTAGCAGCCAGAGAACATCATCGCAATTGACTGGTCAGTCCTGGAGAACTCTCCCAGTCGATCAACTGGTTGATGACCACTGTATTTCGTAGTCTGGGACCTAACCAGTATGGCTCTTTGTCAAACACAGGTGATGCCTAAAAGCAGAATAAGTGACTGTTCAATACTCAAATCATTTGCTCTCGGAAGTCTAGTTCTAAAATTTATTATTTTCTTCACTAGAAACTGGGGCCCAGATCCTCAAAGCGATTTAGGTTTCCAACTTTCATTGAAATCTGTGTAAATTGGAAGCCTAAATCCCTTTGGAGGATCTGGGCCTGAATTCTCCTACTCACCACCTAGATATTTAACAATGTCCAGGGACTTTCTTGGGAGATTTGTGCTAATTTGAGTTTCAGGATCATTATAGTTCCTTTATAAATAGTTAACCGTTTGACAGCCAGGAGGCTCTTCCTTCCCTTCTCCCAAATGATCATAAGATGTAGCTTTAAAGCTCCTTCTTCCCACAGGCTTTTCTCACTGTGTATGCAGCTTCCAGAGACAGGGAACATAGGTATTGTGTTGGCGGGATCAAGTCAGAGTGTATTCAACAGACTAAAAATAATGGCAACTCCCACTGAAACAATGCTATCTCCTTTTGGCAACAAGCTGTTGCGATTCAGTCACCCTCTAGTGAAGTCCAACATCCAATTGTTTAGTTGAACCTTCAGAAATGGAGAAGTTTAATTTCATTCAGTAATGAGCAAATCTTAATGATTTACAGAAATAGGTTTTTTATTTAAAAACATGAGGGGTTTTTTGTCTGAGGTGCAGGGAAATAACCTAGTTTTTCCTCTTAAAAAGATACTTTTTTTTTTTTTTAAAGTGAGAGGAGTGAAACTCTCCCCGCCCCCCGGGAAAATAAGAATCCTCACTTTTCAACTTAGTTACTTATGCTATCATGGGGTAAATCTGATGCTTGGAGGAACCTAAAATTTAGGACTTTTGAGCCATGAAAGTGAAGTACTTGTCTGCTTAGGCACTGGAAACACTGGCCCAAGAGTGAGACAGTAGTATCCATTAATAAGTCTGCATTTGTCAAGGTGTCACATTATCCTTCCTCTAAGTATATGGAGAAACTGATTCCTCAAATATCAGTTTGTGGGAGCTGCTGCATTTTAATAGCTTCTGTTATCCACTGTATTCAGAGTAAAAAGAAATGTAGGTAACTTTTTTTTTCTTGAGCTATGTATATGTGCAGACTATTTTATTTTGAGAGTGGTTGTTATCCTGAATATGTGTAAAGTGGAATACCACTTTTTAAAAACAAAACATCTTTTTGTTAAAGTATTGGGTATCATGAAATTAATTTGATTAAATCTTAATATAGCTCTGAACACAACTGAGCCTCTCTTTTTACTCCTTAGCAAGAATAGGGTAGGGAGGTTGCTGGGCATGCCAAAGTGCTTCCCTTGGCACCCACAAACTGAGGCAAGGGGGCGGGGGGGGGATAATACAATTGATGAGGTGGTTCTTCAGTTCTATAGATTCCACACACGTTGCCTGCAGTGGTCTTCTGGCTCCCTTCCCACCTAGAGCTAAAAATGTTCAGTTTAATAACCAGGTCCAAAGTGTGTAGACTCCATGGCTGAACATGTCTGTAGTCCAGAACATACGGTGACTCTGAAAACAATTTTGACCCTGCTGTTGTCATAGCTATTACAACTTCATCTTAACAGCAGCTACCATCCTTTCAGATGAGGAAGGTACGACTGGACTCTTCATTTGGAGTCATTAGTGTTTCTTAATTGAAAAGCTTTTGTTGAGAATTGTGTGCCATTTCTTTATCCAAGTAGATGTAGTTCACCCCTAGTCTGACATTTTAGGTAACGAGAAAATAGGGCTCAAAATCTAATCTGGGTGTCTTAACTGGCAGTACAAATAGAATCACCAGGCCAGACAGACTTTTTAAAATATTTTGTGAGATGGATGGGTTATGACTTTTTAACAGAGTCCATATTACAAATGTCAGTCTTGATCAGAAATAAAATCCCTAAGACTTCATGCTCCCCGTCTTTCTCCCCCTCCTTGCATCATTTTGGGTGGACAAAATAAAACATAGCTACAATACTTACAATGCAGTTAATGAAACCAAATTTTCACTGAAATGTTAGTACTTATCTGACTGCTTGTCTCAGTTGAGTGTTGTTTGGACACTGGAAGCATGACTGTACAAACATATTTTGACCCTGCTTTTGTCATAGCTTTTGAATTCTAATGCACTAGAAATAAGCATTTGCATGAATGCAAATCTACTGAAGATTTACTTGAATGGTTGATAAATCTTTGGCTTAAAGTAGTAGATTATGGAAGCTGAGCTTTAATGCATTATAGTGAAGCTTTTTTTGTATTGCTAACCTAAGTGTTTTTTTAATTGACTCTTAAACACTGGCAATGATTACATGCAGATGTATCGTGTACTTGGCTAGAGTTACATGAACCTTTCTGTGTTTTGTGAAGGTGGGGTTAAGGAGTGCTCAAAGCTAAAAAGCTAGTTTCCAGTATATAGCTATTCAGAGTGCAGACACCTTGATTATAAGATTTATAATCTCCTCTGTGATGGGTTGGATCACCAAACCACCCTGTGGAACTGCCAATTAATGTGCCAAGACTACATCTGCCCCTGCTTTCACTGCCAGCCTGGGACTCCAGCACCCTGTCTTGTTGAGCCAGACATGCCAGTCTGCGCCAACACAAACCCAGGGTCTGAACCACGTACCCCAAAGCTGCAGGTTTAAGTGAAAGCAACTTACAAAGGGGTTCCTATCTTTAACACTCAGATGCCCAACTCCCAAAGGGGTTTAAACCCCAAATCTGTTTTACCCTGTATAAAGCTTATAGAGGGTGAACAATTTATAAGTTTAACCTGTATAACACTGATACAGAGAGATGCATGGCTGTTTGCCCCCTCTTCCCCCCAGGTATTAATGCATACTCTGGGTTAATTAATAAGTGGAAGGTGACTTTATTAATTACAGAAAGTAGGATTTAAGTGGTTCCAAGTAGTAGCAGACAGATTTGCATGTTTTGTTTTTGCTTAGACTTAGAACAAAGTGAATTACTAATACAGTAATAACTGAATACAGATAAAATCTCACCCACAGATGTTTCAATAAGTTTTTCACAGACTGAACACTTTTCTAGTCTGTGCACAGTCCTTTCCCCTTATTCAGCCCTTGTTCCAGCTCGGGTGGTAGTTAGGGGATTTCTCATGATGGCTCCCACTTTTGTTCTGTTCCACCCACTTATATCTTTTGCATAAGGTGGGAATCCTCTGTCCCTCTGGGTTCCCACCCCCTCTTCTCAATGGAAAAGCAACATGTTAAAGATGGATTCCAGTCCAGATGTCATGATCACATGTCACTGTAAGACTTCATTACCCCCTTGCCAGCACACACGTATACAGGAAGACTTAAAAGCAAAACAGAGCCATCTACAGACAATTCTCCTGGTTTATGGGAGCCATCGAGATTCCAAACCACCATTAATAGCCCACACTTTGCATAATTATAATAGGCCCTCAGTTGTATTTAATATTTCTAGTTTCAGATACAATCATACAAACAAGAATGTTTGGTCATCCTATATCAGATTATAAGCTTTGTAATGATACCTTACAGGAGACGTTTTGCATGAAGCATATTTCAGTTACATTATAGTCACACTGATTATGATTTTATGAAAATATGCTAAAGTGCAACATACCATCTTCTCCATATAAAGGGGTTAGATTGAGTGAAACTGACAGCATTGGCATTAGTGAGGAGATAAATAAGTGCAGAGATGGGAGAGTAGAAAAGGTGGGAAACATGAGACAGAGCAATGAGAACACAGATGAGCAAAGGTACAGAAAGATGTAAAATGGGCAAACTATCCAGCACGTGTACTGCATGTTAAGACTGAGGTGCCTTAGTAAGGTGCTTTCTGGGAGGGGGAACATGCTTGTATCAAGCCTGATGCCACAATTGTAATTAATAAGCAGCAAGTTCCTCCCTCCCCCCACTCAATAAAACAACAACCAAGAGAATCAGAAAAAAGTGAAACTGAGTATATACTTGAATAAAAAATATTTGGCACTTGTAGTAAATGGTCTTTTTCCTGGGTTTGGTCTGTTTGTGGTAGTTCACCGTGTATGTGAAATCAGTGTTTCAACTGAACTCCTCCACCACCCCATCCCCCATAAAACTTAAGCAAATGCATTTTTAACTTTCAAAATGTGGAAAACAGAAGACTAACGGGTGTCTAACATTTAACAAGCACCTTCAGTTTCATAATGAGCTGTTCTGGTTACAAAAGACTTCAGTAATTGTGCATTAATCTGCTGCCATTGTATCAGACTCCTGGAGCTTGACCAGCAAACAAGGGAAAATCTGGTTTAAGTATTTCAGTATATAGAAACTGCAAATCCACATTTTCCTCACTCCTAAAAATACATCCCAGTGGAGGCAGGTCTTTCTGAATAAGAAATGGGAAATGTCTGCAGGGTGAAGATACTGATGTAAATTTTTGTCATCCAAGAACCATATTTCAGACTAACTTTTTCTAGTTTACATTAGAGACAAATATCAGAAACTATAATAACTAATTACTAACATCTAATGCTGTTAGGTGCTCTTGCAAAATATCTTACTCTAGGCTAACCAGTTAACATGGATAGTTTTTTTTTTTTCCTGGTAGCTAAACTTTTTTTTTTTTTTTTTAAACACTGAGACCTAGTAATTCTAAACCACAATAATGACTTTAAATGAGAGATTCAGCAGGTTGCAGCAATAATGTAAGGAAAGCAAATGTTGTCAAGCATTCGGGTGTACAACCACAAGGGTTTAACTCTGAAATATATCTAAACAAATCCTACTGAATCTTGTGGGGAAAGACTTCAGTTTTTTTTAGATTTCTTTTTGCTATTTATCCCCTCTTGACCTCCTTTATATAGGGTCTGATCTGGTTCCCATTGAAATTAGGCTTTCTGTTAACTCACATGGAAAGTGAGTTGGACCAGTGGTATCTAATTTCCCCTCCTCAAAGCCTCCCTTCAATAAGGCTACTAGCTTGGGTGGAAAAATACTTGTGCTGCTAAACGGCATGCAATTTAAATGAATAATAGGATGGTTGTAAATTACTCTTGTGCTATATCTAATTGTAACATTGTCCGTTAGGTGCATTAAGTAGAAACACCTTTTAAAAAGGTATCTTATGGTGTCATGTTTTATACCTTCTTTCCTTTCCTGATTTTACTCTACTCTTTCCGATCAGCTCATGAGATGGATTTCTTCTTCCTTGCATTGTTTCCAAGTTCGATTCCCCCCTCCTTACTTCCTTTAAAGTGGGAGGGTGTGAGGAGTCAAAGGCCTCTTTAAACAAAGTTGCACTGGCTGAAGTTAAGGGGTGACTCTTAAACCAAGACAAGAGTGTCCAACCCAGCTTTTTGTACCAGTTTAAACCAGTTTAAAATTACACCTTTGGTTGACTGTGTGCAGCTTTCCTGTGTAGACAAGGCCAAAGTTTGCTGTGCGTTCTCATCTGAAAAATGACCTCTGAAGCACATGTTAAATCTTTATCTGCCATATTGCAATTTATAAATAACTTAAGTAACTGCAATCTCTTTCTTAGGTGGTGAACTTGTTGATGGGCATCTTGCTGACTGTGGAAGTGACCCACCCTAATTCAGTGCCAACTGTTGACCTACAGTATGAAGTCATTGGTAATTACTATGGTTCTGAGAGAATGGCTGGTAGGTGTCTGTCTTCAATGTGCCCAGATCATTACTTTTCAGAAACTAGTGAAAGTGTGTATTCTCCTAGTACAAAAACGAGGAGGCCTTGTGGCACCTTAGACTAACAAATTTATTTGGGCATGAGCTTTCATGGCTAGAATCCACTTCATCAGATGCATGAAATGAAAAATACAGGAGCAGGTATAAATACATGGAAGGATGGAGGTCGGCTTATGCCAAAATTTTGTTAGTCTTAGGGTGCCACAAGGACTCCTTGTTGTTTTTGCTGATACAGACTAACACGGCTACCACTCTGAAACCTGTCTTCTAGTACAGTGGTTCTCAAACTTTTTGTACTGGAGACCCCTTTCACACAGCAGGTCTGAGTTTAACCCTCCCCTTTATATAAAGTTTTTTTTAATTTATATTTAATACTACTATAAATACTGGCAGTGAAGCAGGGTTTGGAATGGAGGCTGACAGCTTGTGACCCCCCCAAGGCGTCCTGACCCTCAGTTTGAGAACCCCTGTAACCAAGCGCATCTTGTATTGCTGCTGTGTAATTTTACTTAAAGTCTCATCTGCCAAATGTGTGCTCATGTTTATCATAAGTCAGGGGCTATACTCTGCTGTGGCTTTTAAAAGAAATCAGTGTTGTGAAGGCCTCTTAAGTAAAACTTTCATACTGTGTTTTGACTTCATATCTCTCTAAATATATACGACACTTGAAAGCAAATCTGTAGGATAGATACTGCTGTTTTCTCTACCACTTTGTAGGTTGGCAGATACCTGTAGTCTCTTCAATTAAACATTTGCTATCCTTGTCTTGATTATTTTTACCTACTGGTAACTTTAATTTGATTAAATTACATTGGAAACCAAATTAGCTGTCTCTTTTGCTGAATTTTGATTTCACTTATTCCAGAAAAAGTCCTTGACAATCCAGATCTGTTGCTCTT